>NW_026542596.1:8306546-9005611 GCF_028750875.1 Macrosteles quadrilineatus | reverse complement strand
ATCTTTAGCTTTATATTGCAAATTTTTTACTTACATTTCAAATAAAAAAATATCAACGATCAACGCATAACATGAACAATAACATTTACGACCCAGAATTATCACTGCTATTTTTTCTAGTTACAAATAATTGTATTAATACTTGAATACTTACTTGGATACTTGGAGAATTCCCACTGGTATCGCATCAGCGACGTGGTCGTCAGGTTTTTATACTTTTCTTGCTTTTAATTAATATAAAATTGGTTCATTTCCTCTTCATGCACATGGCCTAGACATATATTTCATCAACACTGTAGTAGGCCGCTTGACTTAAAAATGTTTTAAGCAGGTTCTTGAATTTGTTGATAGAAGGCTCTTGCGTAATGTACTGAGGCAATTTATTGTAAATCTTTATACTATTGAAGTAAGGGCTCTTGCTTGCAAGGGTGGAATTTACTTGTGGTACATGAGGATTTGTTGCTCTTCTTGTATTGTAATTGTGGACCATGCTGTTAGTTACAAAAATATTAGGATTCTTCTTAACGAGCAATGCAGATTCCAATATAAAGAGAGACGGAAGTGTGAGAATGTTCAGTTCTTGGAACAGAGGTCTACAGTGTGTCCGTCTATGGACTCCACATATTCTTCTAATCGCACGTTTTTGAAGGATGAAGATACGTTTTGCCTCACTACAACTTCCCCAAAATACCAAACCATATGAAACTATGCTATGAAAGCAGCCATAGTAAACCTTAAGGAGAATCTCGATGTCAACCAGCTTTTGTAGTCTAAACAGCAGGTAGGTGACAGATGACAGTCTCGGCGCTATTGCATCGACATGTGTTCACCAATTTAGGTTCTCCGTAATGTGTAGACCCAAGTATTTGGTTACACTACAGGTTTCAAGAGGCACCCCGTCCAAGGTCAATATCGGAGGTGGTTCAGGCTTCTTCCTGTTATAAAACTCCATTAATTTGGTTTTACTAGAATTAAGAACCAGATGATTTTTGCTACACCAAGTTGACATTTCAAGTAAGCCAGTTTGGGTGTTTTTAATTGTGACGTTTTGATTTGGGTTTGGGACTAGGTGACAGGCGTCATCAGCAAAAAGCCATAAATTTCCAGAAGATATGGAGCCGGGCAAGTCATTCACGTATAACAGGAATAGGATGGGCCCAAGGTTTGATCCCTGGGGGACACCGATGTTCAGAGCTGGTGATGGAGACGATTTATATGTCCGGAGGATGTTGTCAGGGCCTCTGTGCTTCAAGGATACAATCATGTGTCAAGGGTACAATCATGTTGTATCATGTGATCTTTAAGATAGGATGAAATCCATCGCAGTGGGTTTCCAGAAATGCCAAGTATTCGCAGCTTATCCAGAAGGATCCCATGGTCAAGAAGATCGAAAGCCTTTGTCACGTCGTAAAAGAGACATAGTAAGCTGTCTATGTCTATGTCTATGTCTATGTCTATGTCTATGTCTATGTGCCTATTATGACTCAATAATAATAGGAGGTGACATAAATATTAATGTTTTGAAAAATAATAGAAATTATAGATTATTGACAGAAATTCTTATAAGTAATGCTATGTGTTATTTGGTAGATTTTCCCACCAGGGTAGTAGATAACACAAAAACTGCTATTGACAATTTTTTTGTTAAAAATATAGATAAGTCTAACATGGTGGTAGAAGGAATCATAACATGTCTATCTGATCACGACGGTCAAATTTTGTCAATTAATGTTCCAAATCAACAACAAAAAAAGAAACAACCTTTTAAAAAGGAGATGCGTAAATTTTCTCCTGAAAACATTAGTAATTTTTCAAATCTATTAAGGAAGGAATCTTGGGAAGATGTGTATTTTGCCCCTGTTGAATTTAAATATGATTTGTTTTACAATACTTTTAATTACATTTTCAATCAAGCTTTTCCTAAAACTTTAATCACTTTAAAAAACAATAGTAAAAATTGGGCTACTAAAGACATCAGAAGTACAAATAATCAAATTGTTCAATTAACAAGAGAAATTAGAAGAACTAGGAACTCTAAGTTATCAAAATTATGTAAAAAATTGAAATGTAACCTCAAGCATATGTTAGTAAAATCAAAAAGGGAACATTTTGAGAAGAAAATTAATAACTCAAATAATGTACAAAAAACTGTGTGGGGTCTGATTAACTCAGAGGTCGGGGATAAGCCCAGAAACAGAGTCAATAATGTTCAGTTAAATATTGAAGGAAAGAAAGTATCAAATCCAAAAATTGTGTCTAATTATTTTAATGACTATTTTTCTAGTATAGTTAAAGACAGTAATCCAAATGTTAATGCTTTGAATATTCAAAATAACTCGAAATGTCAAAGTATAGCAGATAGACTACTTAAACCTATGTTCTGTTTTACTCCTGTAAACAGTGATGAGGTGGAAAAAATCATTACCTCATTGAAAAGTACGAAGTCGAGTGGGTATGATGAGGTCCCAGTAACTGTGTTGAAGGAAGTGAAAAGGGATATCAGTAAAATTCTAAGTCATCTGATCAATTCTTCATTTATCACTGGTTCATATCCAACTAAATTTAAAAAATCTAAAATTATCCCGGTACCAAAAAAAGGTGATGCTTCAGATGTAAACAACTATCGTCCAATATCTCTGCTTCCATCTTTATCTAAAGTTTTTGAAAAAATAGCTTCAATCCAGTTAAGTAATTATTTAGAAAAATACAATTTATTGGATGATATTCAACACGGCTTTAGATCTGGTAGATCAGTTGTTAGTGCCGCAGTCTCATTTGTGGAATCTGTAATTGAGTCTGTTGACCAAGGAAAATTTACAACTGGCATTTTTTTGGACTTGTCTAAAGCCTTTGACAGTGTAAAGCACTCAATTTTATTACAAAAATTACAATCTTTAGGAATATCGAAAAATTCTCTAAATTGGTTTCAGTCATATCTTTGTGACCGCAGTCAGTATGTCGAAGTAACGTTTCTATCAAACTCAAATAAACTTATTAGTATATCTTCAGAAACTCGCCCTGTTAAATTTGGCGTCCCACAAGGTTCAATATTAGGTCCTCTGTTATTTTTATGTTATATGAAAAACATTGAAAATGCCTTATTATTCCAACCTAATTCAAAATTAATTTTATATGCCGATGATTCAAACTTGAAATTATCATCAGAGACTTTGGAAGAAACTGAAGTAAATTGTAAACTAGAATTAGAAAACATCAATAAATTTCTCAAGGATCATAATTTATTTTTGAATGTAGGAAAAACTAATTGTATTAATTTTAAAACAAAACAAAACAGAAATAAGAGAAAACCAGTGATAGATTTGAATTCTCAGCAAATTATAACAAAACCAAATGCTCAGTTTCTTGGCTTAACTATTGATCAGCATTTAGATTGGAATAACCATGTGGACAAAATTTTACCAAAAATTAGTTCTGGAATATTTGCTTTGAGGAAAATGTCCTTTTATTGTAATATTGAAACAATGCGTAAAATCTATTTTGCATACATACATTCCCATATTGCTTTTGGGATTTGTTTATTTGGAGCAACTTCAAAAATTAATCTTGAAAATATATTAAAAAAACAAGAATATGCAATTAGAATAATGCTAAAACTACAGCGTGATGCCTCTGTGAAAAAACACTTTGTTGAACTCAATATTTTGACAGTCTACGGACAGTATATTTTTGACTGCATTTTAATGGCAATTAAGAAAGCTGATTCTCGTCCTTCAGATTATATTTCAACCCTTCATAAATACAATACACGACATAAAGACTCCATAATAACATATAAACATCAAAAAAAATTTTTTGAAAAGAAACCTTCCTACATCGGTCAAAGATATTTAAATACAATTCCAAAAGAAATTAAAAAAGAAAGTAATAGAAACAAATTTAAAAAAAGATTAAAAGAATATCTGATTAAAATAGCTCCGTATTCTTTTGAAGATTTTTTCCACCCATCACAGTCATAATGAATATATAAACACTTTTTCAGTCTCCTGCATAGAGTGGATGAGATTGTCACTTAGGCTAGTTTGAGTTGTTGTACAACCTGACACTATTCGATGTATATATTGTACAAAATAATGAATAAAGAAGTTTGAATTGAATTGAATTGTCAGATATGTCAAGGTGGTTATATACTTCCTTTAAAAGGGCGAAAATGGCATCACAGGTAGACATGTTTTTTCTGAACCCAAATTGGTTTTTAGACAAGATGTTATTTGCTTCAATAAAGCTTAGCAGTCTTTTAAGAAAAATAATCTCAAAGATTTTACCAAAACAAGGCTGGACAGAAATAGGCCGGTAGTTACTTGCGTTAAGGGGATCATTCTTCTTAAATACAGGGACAACTTTTGAAGTTTTCAACGAATAAAATATGTGTTCACCTTCTCATCTTCTTTTGCTTATTATTCTGGAATCCGTATTTCCTGGAAATCAGATAAGATTATTTAAGGCTTTCTACTTCATCACCTCGCCGCCATTTATCAGTGTTTATTACCCAACCATATGTCAGTCTCACCCCTCTTGTAAAGACATCTGAAGTAGATAACTGGGGAACGCCCATTCGTTCATCCCAAATAAAAAATAATAAAAAAACACGCAATCACCAGGTGTTGTCATACGTTTTAAGTACTCCATCATAGTTATCCATTCTATAAGAATCAATAACGAATTCTGTAAGCTTTTATTCGATCATTATTTAACAAAACCGTTAACTGCATGCTAAAGTCCACCATAAAATAAGCTATAAACATTTAGTAAACAGAAGCACATTAAGTGTCACCATGCATTAAAGATACGTAAAAATGTAGTTGATGATTTTAAAACAGCATGAGAAGTGTGTATCACTCTTTAAAATCAATGTTTTTGTTTTGTGTGTTGTCATTAACACGAGTAGATTTTTTTCAATGTCGTTTCATAAAGTTTTATCAACAATCCTCGACAGTATGTATTTTAGTGGCTACACTCTTTGATTGTAAGAAGTACTTTATATGTTTGTTTATATGTTATGTTATGTTATGTTACGTTATGTTATGTGTGTTATATGTTATGTTATTTTGTGTTGTATGTATGTGTATATGTGTGTTTATGTGTTTGTGCGTTATATGCTTGTGTGTGTTTGTGTTGCGTAAATATACAGGGTGTTTTTTTAAAAACTTGCATCTTTATTTATGTAAAAACCGCAATAGATAGAAATATGCAGTTTGCGGGAATCATCTATTGACGTAGGGGGACCAATTTTTTTGAATTCAACGTTACATTCACATTCCCCCCCTTTCCCCCCCTGCCCCCAACTTAATTTTTTTAAATAGCAAGGTACCCCTTGTGACATATCAAATAAAAGAGCATGAAAAAAGAAAATTTTTGATGAAAAAAAATTGAAAATCGGTTCATAAATTTGTGAGATATTTCCCCCCTCACCCCCCCGGAACTTAATTTTTTTAATAGCAAAGTACCCCTTGTGACATATCAAATGAAAGAGCACGAAAAAAGAAAAATTTTGGTGAAATGTATTTTTCATTTGATATGTCACAAGGGCGGGTACCTTGCTATTAAAAAACAAGTTATGGGTAGGGGAAAAGGGGGGTGATTATCTCACAAATTCATGAGCCGATTTTAAATTTTTTTTCACCAAAATTTTCTTTTTTCATGCTCTTTCATTTGATATGTCACAAGGGGTACTTTGCTATTAAAAAAAATTAAGTTCCGGGGGGGTGAGGGGGGCAATATCTCACAAATTTATGAACCGATTTTCAATTTTTTTTCATCAAACATTTTCTTTTTTTATGCTCTTTTATTTGATATGTCACAAGGGGTACCTTGCTATTTAAAAAAAATAAGTTGGTGGCAGGGGGGGGGAAGGGGGGGAATGTGAATGTAACGTTGAATTCAAAACAATTGGTCCCCCTACGTCAATAGATGATTCCCGCAAACTGCATCTTTCTATCTATTGCGGTTTTTACATAAATAAAGATGCAAGTTTTTAAAAAAACACCCTGTATTTTTTAAGTGTTAAAAGACGTATCTTTATTTACTTTCCGTAGAAGTACTTTGGCAATTGTTTTAAATAGGACTTTCAGCTTACTAAAATAAATATTTATAAGTTATTATAGCTTAAAGCAGCTACTTGCATTTTAGTTTGTAACAACAAAATTAAAGGTGTTACATAACTCAGGTGTACAGTTAAGGTATTCCATTTAGACATTCTAGAAATCCAAATACCAAATGCTGCATTATCCATAAACCATTCCGTTGGCAGCCAGAATTGCTCAATTTCGCGCACTGTTGAACTCTGTAAACGAAACCCATTCATGGAGAGAGTGGTTTGTCTTGGTAAATGCAACTGACTACAAGGGTACTTATGTAAAATATGGGTTGAACATATTTTATTGTTGATATGTTAATTGTTATGCAACATATAATTTTACACCTAACGGTCGATTTACCAGAAGTTTGCACCGTATCTTTGCAAATCACTTCAAAACCAAAAAATCTGAAGTACAAAAAGAAAAAAAAACACAGTTTTAAAACGTAAAACGCATAAACTGGGAATATTGTTATTTTTCTAGTTTTTGGTGGTCCAATTTCATGCGTGTTTGAGGAAAGTAAACCAAGCAAATTATAACAAGTAGTTTTTTTTTCTTTAACCATTTTAATAATTCCAGCTTATACATGATTTAATATGGACAAAATAATCTTATAATATATAAATAGAATATGTAAAGGAAAATTAAAGCTTTATCATACACGTCAACAATGACTGCACACAAGATTTTTTACAGCTTTAATTTCCCTAGTTTAAATCACAAAGACCCACAAATAAAGAAAAAGTAAATTCTTTCACCGCAAGGTATTAAAGTAATAAACAGATGTATTTATTTTCCCTCTGATGCTTCAATCCCCGGTGAAAAGCTCTTCTGATGGGGTGTAAATCCCAGGGTTTTGACAAAAAGAGGGTCTCCGTGATAAAGAAGAGATACAATCTATTGTAGGGGATCAGGGGTTGATACCTTTGCTTTATAATATTCTTGAATTGATTCTCGAAATAATGATGTTCAAACGTCTTTCGTTACCCTTGAGGTGTTAGGGTTACATGAATCGACATAGCGCACAGAATCTGTGTTCTATACCAACCATCTGTACAGTTTTTTAGTAACATACTGTCAATATTTTAGATGAATGTCATAGAGTGTTTTTATATAAAAGTTATAATTTAATGTATTCTTTTACAATATTATGATAATTGATGTAAACATACAAAGTGTTTTATTTTACATAATATGTCATTTTATTTCGGAATGATCAAAAGTTAAGGAACTGGAATGATGTTATTTTACAAAAGCCCATTCCTTCGATGACTCAATCGAGCTTTTTCCATAAAACTAGCTTTCAAAAATATCATTGGTGTTTCACTGTATGGTATCAATAGACCAATACAATGTTTATGTATTGTCAAATTATCCATCAATAAACAAATTTAAAGTAATTCTTTAATATTTAATAGGGGGATACTATATACAAATATAGGATATAATTTACAATAAGAATATTTTATAAGTTTTTTTTCTTACAGTTGTTTTTCTAACAGTCAATTGAATCTATCATTGTAGACTGTAAGACGTTGTTAAATATATCTTTGTGGTGAAGTTCCACAATAAAAAATATATTGCAAATGGCAGTTTTATTCACCCAATAACTGTCGGAAACGAGCATAATCTTTGGAAGACAAAAGAGTACCGGTATTGGATTTTTTCGTTTACCTTCAAAATTAGTTCTGAACCCTATTGAAATGAGCAGTTTTCGTACCACCCGTTCGACCCGTTCGTACCACCCGTCGTGGGGTTTCGTCCACTCGTTATTAGGTAACTGGACTAATATTTTCATATTTTACTGGGGCTCAACTAAGTTATGTTTATATATTTTTTTATAACCATTGTTAACCATTTCTTGACAGTTGACCTTCATTTTAATTCTGATTACTTATCTGTAAAAAGTATGACTTGCATATTTTTACTTAATTTTAAACAAATAACTACCTAACTGCTATAGCTATAGATTCATATTTTTTACGGCTAGCAAATTCAAATGAGGTAAATGCAAGTCCCATATGTTTTGAGAAAGTCAGTTTTAAATTTAAGAAAGCATTCAAAGTTTTGGAGAGTTAAACTCTAACAGCTCACTGTGATGTTTCGTGGCAGAAGTCGTTAAGACGTAATCGTAGTGAACGCGATAACTCAAAATATTAGTTTCGATCATGCGACCACGTGGAAGTAAACAATCAAGGTCAAACCTATTAACAAAAACTGTACTTATTATATTTTGTAGATTTTCATAAAATAACGATTTGAAAAGTTAATATTGAATTCAATTTTAGATGATGCAGTTCTTACTTAACCGAAGGAGATTGTTATCGAGTTTAGTAAGTTTAATGTACTTTTAGTGAATCATGGGAAGGTGATTAGCAAGGTCAGATTTCTGTGTTGAAAGCTTAAATTCCTAATAATATTTATAAGTAAATCAGCCTCAATTGAGATATGCTCATTTTAAAGTGCTATTTAGTTTACAAAATTAAAAAATATTCAAATATTGTTTGGCTAAATAAAATGTTTCCAGAAGAAAGTTATTGAAGATATTTCTAGAAGACCGTCAAAAGAAGTTGTTTGGTACAAGTAGGCCTACAATTTGGTGTTGGTAAATGGAGTATTCAATTTTATCACGTATTCGTTTTTTGAACTCTAACCAACCCGTTAGTTCATTTTAAACTTGAACACTCGTGGAACTTAAGTCTTAAAGGCATTAGGACTTATATATCAACATCGATAATACATTTTAAATATATACTAATATAACTACTAAATATACTAAATATATACTAACATACGATTGGTTGTCTGAGGGCGCAAATAAACCTTTCTAGACTCCAAAAATAATTTATACCACAAAGACAACACTTCCAACTTAAACTCTAACTTCCAATTTCCAACGTTCAAGAATAACTTTCTCGATATAAGATAGTTTTGCTCAGTACAGTTATTTTTTAATAAACCACAAGTAACTTTAAATACACTACAAATAACTCATATTTAATTAATACGACACATTTAATACGACTTCTTACTAGTTTAACATTGGAATTCTATGTCAAAGCAATATTATGCAATATAATATATGTAATATATGTATGTAGTATATGTATTATGTATATAATATATGTAGTATTATGCATAGTCAAAGCCAGAACACCACAGAACTGGTTTGCAGAACACTATTTCACGATATAACTATATTTTATGCTGCGGTTACGTTGTTAACACCACAAACACAACTGAACACAACGGTTACGTATCTTTAAGATGAATGTACGTTGATCTAAATACTGGTTAAACTGTTGCCTGTACAAGACTTATATGGCATTGCTTATTATGTTGCAGTTGGGATTCTGTATGTTACTTGTAATTGCAATATACGTCATTTATGTATTAGTTAATAACATATCCAAAGGTTCTATTTAAAATATGAAGCCATTTTATTTGGGGTTTTTTATAAAGTGCAAAAGATAATTAACCTTTAAAAGCCTTTAAATGTATATAGTTTCTAAAAGTATATTTGCATTTTAACTGCAAAAGCAATTTTTTTTTCACAATTAATTAGTCCTATTCAAAGTGTTACATTTCAAATTCCGAATAACAGGATGAATATCAAATATTATGTATAGCTATGTTAAGCTTATAGTTTGTTTGATTTGAATATTTTATAATTCATGACATCTTATTCTGAGCTTAAACGTTGTCAAAATCTCATATTTCTTATGCGTCATTTATTAAGTTTTTTTGTAATTTCAACTTTCTAAACACAAATTAAAGAACGTTTTTATAAGAAGATATTTCAACCTGATAAAATACGGTAAGTAATCGAATATATTAATTAAATATTTAACACGAGGTTACATTCAGTTCTCCTTTAAAAACTATACTAACAGAATGAGTAGTTGGCAACGCTTTTTCAAAAAAATTAAAAATTTCGTTAATCTGTAGTCGTTGATGCAATTTCAGATGTTGTATCTGCATTTTAATGATTTTGGATGTTGTAAGTTTTGAAAAGAAACAAAATATTACAATATCCGTAAATTTCCGCTTACATAGTCAAGAACCACTGTTTCCGGGGAAGCACTCCCTTGGCGAGGCAACCCCCTCTGTTCCTACACAAATTGCTAATAACAGGGTTGGACAAAGGGTTGCCCTTTATTTATTTAACCAAGTCAGCGCCAGCCAAAAAGATCCTGCAGTAGATTGTGTAACGGTATGAACCTTCTTATTGTCCATAGCATACACATATTATTGCATGCAATCTTTTTTTTTGTCTAAGAGTACATGACAGAGAACGTCCTTGTATAGAAATAATGCAATTAATTCTAATATCATAATTTAGTCTCTGTAACTGTTGATAATACTTTATCGAAATAAAAGTGTTAAAATTCTTTTGAAACGAAACCGTGGGTTAACGTCTTCAATGATGCATATATTTATAGTTTTGATCATGTAAAGAGCATTTTTTACAGACATTTTTAACCATGGATTCTTCATTTTCATATTCTGTCAGTTAAAAAGCTTAACCTAACAAATGAGCCATCAACTGTTTTGTTTTCCCTTATTAATGAATATGTTTCTGTGATATAAAAAACTAAGGAATATTGACTATAACCGGGTTCTTTATGATTTTAAATCTTTGATCAACCAACAGTAATATTCTAATACAGCAAAATGTCAACTTATTTATCATGGAATCGGAAGATATTTCTGCGACCTCAATCGTGAATAAATAAAAAGTATCAAAACAAATGTTAGATTAAACAAAAAATGGATATTTTAAATTGACAAACATTATTTTAAAATAAAAACATTTAAATTGTTATAATAATTGAGTTAAATGGAATATTCGTTGTGAGTTTTAAATTGAATAAGGAATTAATACGAACCAATTATAATTTTAAACAACTATACAAATTTTAGTAATCGTTGTACTACAAAAGACGACCCAATTTTATTTCTTATTGGCAGTAAAATTCTTTATCAGATTCAAAGTTAAATATAGGTTATACATTTATTCAACTTTTTCTGTTGGTTGAACAACAAATTTGCTGTATCTTTACTTTTTCGCAATTAATTTTGCAAACAAAATAACTTTTTTCATCCTAAAATGTTTTTTTTTGTCAAATCCACGTCAAAAGGTAAAAATAAACTAAAATGCATTCTTACAATATTACTAACACTTTCAAATTTCTATGAAAGGATATTTCTGAGGAATTGAAACACAAAATGACATCTTTCGTGAAGGATACATGTGTAAACAGTCCCGCTTGTCACCACTATATAACAAACATAATTACTTCCAGTTTGATTATTTTTACCCAAATCTTTATCACCTCTACCCCATTCATCACTGTTTATTATCCAGCCATATGTTACTTCCCCTCTACTAGAGACATCTGAAGTAGATAGTCCTGGGGAACGACATTTCATTCATTCCCGTTGGTTTATTTACTGGAGACACGCCATCAAGTCTTATTACGAAAGTGGCATTTTTAGAACATGTTACTTTATTGGTCTGATTACTTTGCAGGATGAAGGAAGATGGTGTCAATGTGTAATGATGGACTAAGAAAATAGCCTGTCAAAAGTCCAAGTTTAAAACATTTTAAGAGGACTTTATTTTTTTACCTCTTTGGAAATTTAGCAACCAAAATATAGGAGTTGTATTTAATAATACACGTATCACCATATCCCGTAAAAATGCCTGGATTTTACAGTATAACTTATTTTTAAATAACAGTTGGCTGCATCATTAAACTACGTATTGAACACACAGGTCTGAATTAGGATCTTTATTTTGGTATTTCTGATATCTCAATGCAATAATTACTGTGTTATATTACACACTATAAATTGTCTTAATTTTTCTTTATGGATCAAAACGAACCTTTAATTCAAATTCAAATTCAAATATATTTATTAAGGATGTTACAAGCATGGCCTCGCCAAGTTTACAAAACTTGTCGGCGAGGACCAATAGATTCAAAAAAATGACAAAGTTTACAGATATATATATTTTTTTTACTTTTGTTTTGTTTTCTGAGTACGGTACAATGAATTAATTATGAAAAACTAGTTCTAAGGCGGTTCGTGGCAGGCACTTATTAATAACAAGAGTGTTTTGGCAGCTAAACTTTATTCTAAAAGCATTAAAAAGAAGTGTACGAATATTAAAATAGTATTTTTATTAGAACCCGTGTGGAATAGCAGTTTGCACCTCATAAATCATAAATATATTCTGTTAAGTATTCCATCTATTGATTGAGAGTTAATGAGAGTACTCGCAATTCTTTACTGATGATTTTTTATGTTGGTTATTTAATTTACTTTTAATAGCCGCTCATGTATATTTACTGAGTCTTAAGTGGATAAATACAAAGCAGATATTCCAAGGGGCGTGTAATGGTTCCCCGCGGACTGTCTCCAGCCCCTGATTGTATTATCACCACGTGTCATATGTTGAGTCATGGCGGGAAATATTGGCGGGAATTACTTTTGATCTTTGACTCCTCATATCGTGAAATGGTCCAATCCAACCCAATCTAAAAATTTTCTTTTGCGCGTTTAAAAACACCAATAAATACTAATGAAATATCGATGAACATAATTTAATACGAAGACAAAGACTGGCATAACAGCGGCTTTAAAATACTATAACAAATTAAAATGGAAATGTATTTAAAAGCTAGTAATGTTTCAAGTGCTAAGGTCAGGTTTAACCTCATGATTCGTTGTGTTAAACAATGGTAAATCAAGCTGTTCAATTAAGTTGAACTGTAAGTGTGTTCTTGAATATGTAAGACAACATAATATTTCATGTCATATTTTTACAACTTACGGTTTTCTCAAAAATAAGTGATCCTTATTAGCTCTATATTTAGATTTCGCTTATTCAAATGTCTATTTAGTAGGATCAATAAGATTAATAATTGAAAAAAGAATATTCTGATAGATATGTCATTGACTATTATCTTAACAATTTAAAGTCAATGTACAAAAAATAGACCTTCGTTGGGACACGGTATTTATAAATTTACCTAGTTTACTTGAAGTAAATTTATATTACACTATTATAAATTTATATTAGTTAATAATCGTCTAAATATTTAATTGTTGGATACATAAGGGATGTTTGTTCCGAGACCAATTTCAATTTCTGTTTAACACAAGAAACGAATTACGAAGGATTTTCTTATGCATAGCAAGTTTTTATGAGATATTGACTCATATAAATATACATAGGCATGCTTTTATCAAATACAATATGTTAGTTAGTTGTTAGTATCAATCAATTTTATAGTGTATACACAACGTGTCCCAAATAATGAGTTCTCTGTACTAATTTTGAGCCAATTTTCAACTGGAACGACGTTTTATACGTTATTGTATCCATAAAATACCCTGTTGTCAGACCCAAATAGCTCAATTTCACAGACAGTTTAACTCAGTAAACGAAACCTTTTGCAAACATACAACCAAGTTCTTTGTTTAAATAAGGATCCCAATTACTAATACTTTGACATAAACTGTAGGAAGACGAATAGGTACTTTGGTATAGTATGTATTTGGAACATATTTATGATAATCCAACCTAAAATAATGTGTGCTGTAAAATAAGTGGCCTCGGTATAAAACCAAAGTACCGACGAATACATCTTTTTCTTTCGATTTAGATATTTACTCAGTTGGTCAAGTGGATGGCCTAGTGTAAGGGTCTTCTATCTGAAATTAAAACCCCTCCAATCACCAATGAGGTATGTAATGGCACATATTAGTTTGAAAGCCTTTTGCTGTACATTCTATGAAATGATAGAACCAAAAAACGTGCGGTTTAAGGGACACAGAGAAACGGCTTATACTTTGAAAACTCTGAATAATCATCCTAGAAAGTGTTTAGTTTGGTAATTAAAACCTTAAGAATCTTTTTAGGGCTTCTTTCTCGTAAATGCATTGATCATAAGGATCGAGTGAAATCGATACTTTCCTGTTAAAGGGAACATTCATTATTATCGATGATTTTTTCTCGATATATCGATATTAACAAATTGAAACATATCAGCTGACAACTACGATAAATATTGTTCAGTATCAACAAACAATAATGAAATGAAACTGTTCTAAAAAATAACCTAAATAACTAACCAAACTTGCTGTGTAACATTCCATGTTTAACTTGCCTTTTCTGTTATCAAAAGGAATTTTAAATAGTACAGCAAGTTTGGTTGGTTATGTTAGGTTAGCCTAGAACAGTTTCATTTCTCAATCCATATAATATAGACTATTTTAGCCTAAATAAGATCAGTTGTCAATATGTAATGGATGGATCGGTAAAACAAAAATATCGATATATCGAGAAAAAGTCATCGATAATAATTAATGTTCTCTTTAACAGGAAAGAACCGTGAAATCCTACCAAACACCAAAGATTGCGGACCATGTGATCAAACATTCATCCGATATCTTAGGTCTTTTCTTAACTTTAACTTGTCTAGTATTCAAAAATTGTTATCTTTCTGACACTAAAGACGATATTTGTGCTGAAGAATATCACCCACCAATGGCCATTCAAACGTTTAATAGCCATTGATATAAAATGGATAAAACGGTACCTTGATAATCACTTTTAAGAGTCCTTGGAGGCTAGCGGCCATCTTGGATAATTTGAGACAGCTGCCGAAGAGTTATGTAACGTCCAAAAATATTTTTCAAACACAAAAGTGATTATAATTTAAATAGCTAGTATACTGTGAGATTAGAAATGTTCTTTGTAATTTTAAATTGTTCTCCAAGGGAGTACATGGAAGCTTGGAACGGCCATCTCGGATTTTACCGCCATAAGAGCAATGTTAATTTAGATAATTTCAAACAGCCACTAATGACGTATTCACTGTCCAAAAATATTAGTTTAAACACCAGAGTGGTTGTAGTTTAAATATCTAGTATACTGTGGGATTAGAAAGATTCTTTGTAGCTCTTCAATTGTTTTATGAGTTGGATCGTAAGTTCGCGATCCAGCATGATCGGACCATGGAAACGGGGGTTTGCGGGGGGTTTTATGGGGTAAAAATAGGTTTTTCCTATTTTTGACCCAAAAAACATAATATTTAGCAATTTCTATCCAAACCATTTTGTAGAGCTTAAAAAACAAATAATTTAGTATATTGAAGCGTTATTATGCGCCTAATGGTTACGGAGAAAATTCCAAAAAATTTTAAATTTAAAATTCCCATGTTATTCTTATGGAGAATAAGTAAACTGTTGTAGTTAGCTTGTTTATGAACATATTTTGATCAAATTTGGAAAATGTTTTTATTTCTTACTAACTATTAACATTTTACAAAAAAAAAAAAAAAAACAGTTTTACCCTCCCTGATGCAGCAAACCTAAGTACTTGTTAAACTAATTCTATCTAAATCAGGAATAAATGTTATGTTTTTAAGTAGACATTTCAGTGTAAATCCAATCAGTCAAATGGAAATTCGCTTAGTCTGCAGGTTTGCTGCGGTGGGGGTATTTACATCAGTAGTGTAGATACTAGATGCAGTGTCTGAGCTATAATGGGACCTCAGGGAGCGTCCCAGGGGTCCTGATTGTATTATCAACACGCGTGCAACACTTGAGTCACACCGTGAGTTACTGTCGATGATCCCGATACGGGTGGTGATAAATTTAACTATAACTCGTTGTCAAATAACTTGATTAAAAAGATTAAACTTGCTAATTTTATTGAGAAAGTCATCAGTTTGCTCTTGAAATGTTATTCGAAATAATGTGTCAGTTTGTCCGTCTAATTCCAATATGGTCTTAAAAGTGGTTCTTGTCATAAGAATAATGTACGAACCATGTGAACAAAATAAGAGGTGGTTACATGTCTTCAGGAAAGAAGGAAAGTAAAACACATTTTTTTAAATTTAGTCCAATTTAGTTTAATTAGTTAGTTTTTTAGTTTAGTGTTTTAACTAAATATGTTAAGATCTGTAATATATTATATTTGTTTTCCAGAGAAGATACTCTCCAAACGAGGAAAAATACAGAAAAGTACAGAAACCACAATTTAAAATACAATATTTTGATTACTTTAGAGCAAATTTTAGGGGTTTCTACCACCAAAATGGACTACATAAAATAAGTCTTGTTTTGTATATAATTTTGTATTCGATATTTTAAATAACATTAGAGGCTACGTTCGGTCTTTGCTATGTTAAAGTAGGGTTTTATTTGGTTGTATCTATTTTGCGTAATTAGTAGTATATGTATACTTGCTGCAAAAGTTGATCAGGTGGAATAAATTTGGAATGAAGTTATGATAAACATCCTTAAAATAAAAGTAGTTTACATTGCAGATTTTTATAGCACACTAAATATTTTAATTTTTTTAGAGTCATTTCCGTATTCTATTTTTCTTTTTACAACCAAACAATAAATAAAAAAATAATAATTCGAAAGAAAAATATAGTTTCATTTAAGGTCCAGAGATCGACAAAGCTTTATGCGACACAAAATATAACGATTTTTGGAGGATTTCAAAACTGCTTTGAGAAAATTTCCATCAAGCTCAAATTTTTATAACACCAGATCTACAAAGTCTTTGAATGTTCGAGAATGGGTGTAACCGAACCTGTAACATAATTTACACGTATGGTTTTCTAATTAGAGACGAGTCAATGATGTATGGGGGTTTGTGCTCCGGGGCTCACAGGAAAGATAATTCTTTCCTCACCGGATAAGGGATGACGAGGGAGTTCCGCGATTTATGCGACCTCCTTCCCCCTTCACCCCTTCCCCCCTTCCCCCCTTCCGCGACATTGTCAACAGATGTTCTCTGGTTTGGAGAAATATAGGAAGAGCCTTAGATTATGACTTCCTCAGTAATTTTGGAAATTTTTAATTAAAAACTGTATTGGAAATAAAATTTGTTATGCTCATGTTGTTAATACAAAGATTATATATACGTTAAAATATACTACTTTTAAAATCTGTTTCCCTATTTCTTATTAATACAATCAGCTATTTTAAATGACCTTTTCATTCATTACCTTTGAGTTTTTTTTATCTTTGTAAGTTACTTATCACACTCATTCATTGCATTTAATTATATAATTTACTGTTGATTAATATAGTGTGGTTGATAACTCCCGGAACGGTGTAATATATTTTTTACTAATATAGATAAAGTGATGAGACTTAGTATATCAATTATAGTCATAAATGTATACTCTTTTAAGCTATTATTATCTCTTTTATCCTTTAAGGGGGCGGCCCACGAGGAGTCAGACAAAATTCTTAAATAGCAGCATAGGTCGAGTTTGTTATTAATTAATTTATTATTATTTATTATTGGTAAAACAACATTACACAGGGACTTTTCAACCACACTGTAAATTGCCCTATGGTTTGAATTATAAAGGCATTGTACCAATTAAAATTTTAAATGCTATTAACTTAAATGCAATATCATAGGCCATGAAATTAAATACAAGTCTATAAAATGCCTAAACATGCAGTCTATTTTCCTATTTGGTCCAGTTTACAATTTAAAACGGTTATGCTTGCTTATTTAATGAACTTCACAAAACATGTTAACTATTCTAACGAGACAACGGCTAGATCTTATTTTAAGATAAGAGATTTGACCAAATCTCCGGATATTGTGAATGAACCTTCATTTTAAACACAAATATACCTGGATTTAAATTAACTATATTCATAAGATAATAATTAATTTAAATTATGTATAATTGATTTAAATTAAGTTTAAAGAGGCGCTAACAATATAAATTTAAAATTAGGTTCTAGTCCCAAATTCTTAGCTGGAACACTCATGTATCTCGTCTGTAAAAATTGTCAACAGGTATTTTCATCCTTAGAAAATTATTACCATTTTGTGATATTAAAACTCTTAAAGCAGTTTATTTTGCTTTTGTGCACTCTCATGTCTCTTTTGGTTTGTCGGTTTATGGTAACACCTCTAATGAAAATTTAAACATGATACTTATATTACAAAAAAAAGCAATAAGAATAATAATGAAACTTAAGTGGTTTGAGTCAGCCAGAGAACATTTTTCAAATTTAGGAATAATGACAGTTTACAGCCAATTAATCTATGATCTGATTCTGTGGATTAAAAAAATCTAAATAGTCATTGTATGCTAGGTTTTAACCACAGATATGAAACTAGAAATAAGAATAATTTTCGTTTTAATAGACATAAGCTAACGTTTTATGAAAAGAAGCCTACATATTCAGGCATCAAATTTTATAACTCATTACCAGACAACATAAAATGTATAACTGAATTTAGGTCCTTCAAAAAGAAATTGAAGTCATTTATTATTGTTAAACCTTTGTACAGTTTTAATGAATTTTTTTAAGCATATGTCGTCTGTAACAGTTAATTTAATTTCTTACAGTATTTATAATTTTAATTTACTATTGTATTATATATTATTGTACTTACTAGTTTATAATAGTACTTGTTGACGCCATTCTGTACTTAGTATACATTGTGTACATAGTGAATAAAGAAAATTTTGATTTGATTTGATTTGATTTGAAATTTATCAACAGTAAAAAGTAAAAATTAATAGAAAAAATATATGTATTTGCATGAATAGTAGTAAAATATAGCGTAATGAATCTTACGTTGAATACAACAACAAAGAAGCATATACGTTCTATGCCTACTCCATGAAAAGTTTCTCTGCAATCTCTAGACCCAAGGGAGCTACGCAAAGTTGCTTCCTTTGTTTTACCGTTTATTTTGAGCCCCATGACCCTCGTTAATTTATCGCGACGATTCCAACTTTGCCAACAGCTGTGAGACCGTTTGTATGATATACATACACTTCCAGATGTCCTTTGAGCTTGAATGAAAGAGGTAATAATTTCGCAACAAATAATATAAAGCCGTAGTCAACATAAATCTAAAAGACATATTTGAAGACAACTAAATTCTTAAAATTTTACTGTGTAGAGAGTAAATGTCGATGGGTAATAAATTAAGATTATTTAAATACGTACTTTCTATTTGTTTTTCTCTAAATTAGGAAATGACGGTAAATATAAATTTAAATATACTAATTTAGGATAAGTTTATATTTATCAAACAAAAATAATAATATTATGTAATATGAACAAAATTCATTAGTGCTTTACAAAATTTTCTTCAGCGTAATCGTAAAAATCTGTTTTTCTTTCTTAGAATGCTTTAGGTTGGTATTTGTATTTTCTGAAATACATACCACCTATACAACAGTACCACTAATGGAGCTTACCAAAATAAAAAATACTAAATGTTTCGTTAGGAATATATTTGTAACCAAGACTTTGTGGAATGTAAATATACATGTAATTAATTTGGAAATACAAATGCATTATAGGATTATATTCATGATTATACAAATGGAATCAATAAACATACAACTTTTTCAACTGGCAACACAAAGCCCTGTTGGAAGCATGAAAGTTATTCTAGTTATGAGTTGTTTATCATACACGTGAGGCCTGTATTTTCCTGCCGTGCCGCGATGATAAGAGGCCGACGCCTTATCAATAATAAACGTCCTTCATCCAGATTGTTGAGCTTTGAATAAAATATTGAGATCCAATCAAAGTGACGAACTGCTTTAGCTCTAAAAAGTCTCAAACTACTACCATGCATGTTGTAAGTGATTTATAAAAGTTGTTAAAAGTATTTAAGCTATTAAAAAAGGTTTTTGTTTTTATACAGCTACTATATTGTATCCTAACAACTTATTAATATAAAAATCGTCCCTTTAATGTGTTGAATTGTATTAAAAATCAGTTTTTACTATCTTTTTATGAATATCTAAGCTAAGCAGGATGTTTTGTAATCTTATAAAAGTAACTGAAACTATCAGCAGATAAAACTTCGCTGAAGCGTTACAAAACCAAATAATCAGAGCAGAATGTCAAGACGAGATTAAATATTCCTCATGGTGGAGTTCGTCAAAATTGAAATACTAACAAATAACATAGCACCTAAAACGTAAGATATAAAAACATTTACAATCTTACGAAACAATTAACAAAACATTAACACTAACAAATGTAACCCTGTCATGTCGTAGAAAATGTATTTTGTTTTATATCTTGATAGGGATTAATTAGTATAGAAGTATGAGTTTGTGATTGTGATTGTTGTTGTTAAAGAAATATATTTATGAGGAAATTAAACAGGCCCCTGTTGTCTCCTAACACGTTGTAATTATTATAATGTGTTGAAGTTCGAAACCCTCAAAAATAAGGGCTTCTAAATAGTTATAACATCATCGAAGTGTGAGAATATACATTCACAATAGAATAAATATAAACATAAAAGGTATTCATGTTATAAGTATTAAAAGTATTAAAGGGTCTTTAATACTCATTTCAAGGTATACAATTTTAGTTCAACAATATTATTCAAAATTATTGCTTAGTTCTACTGACTGAAATAAAATATGAATTTCATTCAAGTTACAGAAAGAAAACACAAAGGTATAGCTAAATATGACACTAGATTAGCAGTCTGACGAGAGTTTACAACTTAATACCTTACACAATCATAAAAAACGGTTTAAACATATCTTGACAAGTTACATGTTATGTCCTACCCAGACTGCTGACCAGGCAGGTAGTCCACTGCTTTGATACTGTTTTGGATCAGGTAATATTCAGGTCACGCTCCCGACGCTGACACAACACTTGGATAAGAACAGAAAATCACATTTATATTCCATACCCTTTTATGTTTATATTTATTCTTTTGTTAATGTGTATTTTTCACACTTTGATGGTGTTATAACTTTTTAGGAGCCCTTAGAGATTTTTATCAACGAATTAGTTTGTAATTAACAACGAATACTAAAAACACACATTTTATAAATAATTATCAATAGGAAGTTAGTGAATTGTCATGTTTGTTTATATGTAAGAAAGCACAATTTATGTAGACTATGTCATGTTATGTACCATAGTAACTGTTAAATTTTACCACTTTGTCTTTATTTTCCCTGAGGCGCAATTCTTGACATCTGTGTTTTCTTGTCATATTAAAATTTACTTTAGTTGGCTTATCCATTGATTATTTAAATGTTTCAAATTGTGCTACATCAAACTTAATCAACTTTACTGAAATGGTTTAACAATGCATCTAGTTTCATGAAAAATGCACTAAATTAATATAAAAAAGGTTCGTTTTAAAGCCATTATAAGAAAAGACACCTAATGCTATAGTAATGTGTGAAAAGTAAATAAACATATACCAAAACTCGTAATTTTGTTGCTCCCTTAGAAATTAAAAGTCGATACTTAAATGTGAAATAGCAAAATTATGTTAAAATAATAAACAAAACTGTTCATAAGCATCTAAAGTAAAATGCCCTTAAAAAATCTTAACACATTGTTTATCTATCCATAGATTCTCAATCAATAGTTAGCCCCTGTCATTGAAGACAATCTTATTTACTGAAATATTGCCAGACATCTACGCCCAAGGCGTATTTTACTGACGGAGCCTAGTCTGTTGTATTTTACCAATCCATATAAATAAGCGTACTAAATAACTTTAAGGACCTTAATAATTTCAATTATGTAACATAAAATATGTGTTTTTTTCCTCAGCCATAAAAAGGTTAACTAGCTACACAAAAGATAAAACTTTCTAGTGTATTGTCTTGGTTTTTAACTAAAGATTTTTTTGAGTATAGGTTTTCAAACAATTGCGGGCTTAGTGGGGTCTTAATAATGATATATGGCAATAAAATCAATAATATGTTTGAGCAAAAAAATTCAATTAGTCTTTTTAACATTTTAAAACTTTCAATATGACAACAATAATGCCAAACAGATATTTGCTTATTTCGTTGAAAAATTATGTTCATCGCAATGAAAAGCTTGTTCGTCCAATCTTATAATTTGTTTACAATTATTCCCCACGTCATATGCATCAGATTTTAATTGGTTTAACATCTTATGTTCGTTATTAATTTTCTGTACAAATACAATTGGAACTATGAGGAATAAATTAGTGAGAAAATGTTTTAAGTAACAAACTATTTCCCGTGTATAGTTGGTATGTACAATCTTAGAATCGCTAGATTTCCATTTTATTTAATAGGAAGATAAACATGTCTTTTCTCCTATTGTATAAAAAAAGGTTCAATCCCTCTTTTTAGACAGAAAACTACAATACAAAATACTTAATTTAATATAACCTTTTGTAACATAATTTTTCCATGTTTATAGATTCCTCCTTTACCCTAGTAACCCTTAGTATTTTATGTTTACAGATAAAAGAATGGAAACACTGCGTCAACAGTCTGAGGGGCGGCGCCGTACCCAATAAGCCCTTTGTCCCTATTGTATTATTAGCAGTTTGTCCAGACTTGGGGACTCAGAGGCTCCCTACTATGATTGTTTTTGTTCAGGCTCCATAAACTGGTGAAAATATGGTTATGGTAATGGCTTCTTGGGTTCCAAGTTTATCTTGTGGACACTAAGTGTCTATGCTGCTAGGGCTGCCCGATGATATGATTTGATATATTGTAATTTAGTCCTGTGTAGTGTGTAATCACTTAGATAATACGCTATTTTTTTTTAAATAACCCACAAATGAAGTTTGTTTTGTTAGTTATCCTATACGATACAGACTACATCCAACATTACAAATACAATAACTATTTTGGTCAATATCTATTTTTGTGATGTTATTACAGACATTTTCTCAAAAGTGAATAATACATTAAAAACTCTTAATTTAAAATTACTTGACTTTGAGTTTTGTTGATTCACATAGGTAACAACTAATTTGTAAAAAAACTACAACAAAGTTATTAGTTATTCAAATATATGATAAAGACTACGGCCAACATTACATAATAAGAAAACGTTCTCGATCTTTATATTTGTGGCACTACCACAGGTCATCAATAAATAACTACACATAAGTCTTAAAAAGATTATATAATAATATTAATTTGGACAACTGAAAAGCACAGTATTAATGTTCAATGAATATTGTCTTATTAGTCATAGATATAGTTGTAAGCTATACATGTAAAACAGTAAAACTTTGGAACTGCTACTAACAGAGTGGTCAGAAAGTAATATTACATGACCAATTACGCAGGCACTTTATAAACCATAATGCACTAAAAACGAATTAATAAAACATGAATAATACTTAATCTACAAAAAGACCAAATAAATTCAAGTGTTTGAAGATTATTTTGAGAAATCGGTAAAATAAAATGTATAAACATAAAGTTATTAGTGTTAAACATAATTTTGAAAAGAAAACATTGAATAAAGAATCAAGACATTGTAAATAGATTATAACCTGCAAAACCAATGTAATCGATAAATATTTTAGCACGTGATAGCACCTCGACAACATATAAAACCAATCACAATACCATTACTTTTACAGCATGATTAAACTAGATTAGCAACATGGAAGCCATTAAGCTATGTTACTTTTATAAAACACGTCAAACATCCCAGAATTTCCTGTCGTGCATCTATAAGTTATCAAAGCTGTGTCAATAGTAAATGTCCTTAGGTTGATTGTCGGCCTATGAATAATATATTGAGAACCAATCAAAGTGACTGAATAGCTCTACTCTAAAAACCTTATACTGCTTTTCCCTGTACAAACGGTTTTAAAAACGAACCTTTATCACTTCATCAATTGTTGTTCTATCATTGTACTGGTAAGTATTATATTATTTATTTTTGGCAGTGTTTTAAACTGCTTATGCAAAACTTTGTGTGTTCCCTTAAAACTCAAAGTGGAATAATGTTTTTTTTTATCATGTAATTTGATCTTAAATAGTTTTTTTTAATTAATGTCCTGGAAATTTGTATGTTGCCCGTTCAGCAACTTTAGTGGTTCGGACTTGGATCAATTCTTTAATAGTTTGAGCTACATGAGTTACCTAAAGAAACAGCTGATTTTATTCAGCACAATAGGGTTTGTTTGAGGGGTTTGTATCCTTCACTGATATTATGACCCAATTTATGTCCAATTTTATGTTACAATTTTTAACTTTCATACAATTATTATTTTAAAAGGTTGTACACATATTGATTCTTTGAAAATCGTGTACGTTACAGACTTACTTCATCAGAAAACATAAGATCATTCTTGGCAATTGGAAGATTTTGGCCATAAAAACAAAAGAAACATAAAAAGGTATTGAGTGTAACATGTGATTGGTGTGCACATCCAAGTGTTGTGTCAGCTTCTGGTACGTGCCCTGCATGTTAGGTCATATTTGATCAAAACTGTATCAAAGCAGCGGGCACCTACCTGTCTGGTCAGCAGTCAGGGTAGTAACATAACATGTAACATGTAAGAATACCTTTGAACCCTTCCTTACCCCTGTGTTTAATTTTGGAGCTGAAATGTGAGTTTTGTTATTATCATCTTGTCTTTATCCAAAACTACACGTTTCTATTCTATATCATTGTGAACGTTAGTAGTTTAGGAATTTACAAGTTTTATCCATATCGTGGTCACCAGTAAGTCATAACTATAAAAATGATTTGCCATCAATTTTAATGCTGACAAAATAATCTCGATCTTTATAATTCTGTCTTTTACAAACTTCTTTTACAAACACAAAACATTATTATGTCCAAGTAAAAATAAATGTATAAGGAAATGAGATATTTAAAAACATTTTACCTTTCGTGGGTTGTTGGAGTTTTATTTTTACTTTACAAATCACCCAATAACAAATCACTCGTAAGTTGCATGGAAGGCAGAGAGAGAGATACTCACGAATACTATAACAGAAACCAGTATGAACCATAAACTTAAAAAATTACGTAACTGGCCCGATTCCTATACTAATAACATAAACTTATGGTCTAGACAGTTCCATTTAATCAATGTTAAATAATGTTTACTTTCGGGCTAGTAACATGAAATATGGTTGATGATTATGATCCATACCGGGTCTGGATACTGTTTTAAAATACAAACAACGTCCCCTTTGCCTTTTATTTACCAGTTCCGACTTTATTTTAGAGACAATAATAGCATAAAATAGCGCACCATTGAACCATTGTTTAGTTAGTGTTTAGAAACCGTAGTCGTAAGAACTAATGCTTCATTAATTACAAAAGAAGTATAATATAACGACTGAATAAAATATGTTATCTCCCAAAAAGTTGCTAAGTTCTACAGTCGTCGTTGCAATGGTATCATCAATATAGGGTACCTAAAATTTCATATAAAATATTTTTTTTAAAGGAACCTGTAGGAAAGTGTGATAAGATTAGAGAAAGAAATTATTCCCTCCACATTTCCATGAGCATTATATAAACAGGAAGTTCTAATCACCACCTTTCAAAACTATTGGTGTTCAATTCTAACATTATTAATACAAGGATTTCAAATTAAAATAGAAGACATTTTTGATGGAGAAGTTTTGTTTTTTGGATCCAACATTGTATTAGAAATCCATTTCCGTACACATATATTATTGGTCAGTACTCAGCCTGTGCCATTACAATCCATCTTATCCATTCTTCACAGAAATATTGCCTCACGACTCCGCCCATGGCGCCGCCAGAGACTTGAAGAGGCTTGTTTCGTTAAGGATATCCTCTTAGTGTATTTCAAAGTCTTAGCTTGAGACGCCAATGGATGGTAAATAGATGTAGGCCTACGACCCCTGTCTCTATTCAAAATAAGATGTTTGTGTAATTTTTTAGTAAACATTATGAACATTAGTAACGTAGTCTGAAAGTATGAAGTTGAAACAACGTGAGTATATACGCATTATTCACTAAAAGCTGAGACGTAATACTCTGTTATAAAAGATATCCATTCATCGTACATTTTGTATATTGTATTTGGTCAACTATGGGGTTTTATTTGGCCAAAAAGCCAAAACCATTGGTATTGACGAGATTGAAATTAGTGGATAACGCATTACGCTGTTTCTCAATTCAATTCAAACGTACTGTATTCAATATTTTTTAAACCCCGTACCTTAACATTAAACGTTAAACATATTTCAAAGTAAATTAATCACGAATAATCTTATAAAATTATTAGTTCACAAATATTATTTGTGATTATTTTGAATTTGTATTGTTCAATTACATCAGTACATATTTTATTAAATAAATCCGCAATAAAGAATGCATATCTGAATTATTTAAGCTATATTTGTTATCTTTTATTTTTATTTACAATTAAATCAATCTTTAATTTCGGGATCGCTTGTTTTGTATTTTTAATAGATAAATAACATAGTCTATTCAAGTTAGTATAGATATTTATCTTCACATTATACAGTTGAATCTATACTTTTAGTACATACTTCTAACCCAGTCCAACCAAAGTAAAACCTTAATATTTTCAGTCTGTGAAACTGTTTTCAGCCAAACCCAATAATCTCTTTGTCCCTATTGTAATGTTATCAGTTTATCCAGACTTAGGAAATGAGAGACTCCCTTCAAACATTACTTTTTTCAGGCGTTATTAACTGATGAAAATATGTATTATACGCGATAATGTATTGGGTTGCAAACCTATCTCACTTTGTGTCCATATAGTTTGGAGTTGTGAGACTTGATGATTTGTGAGATTGTGTTTCTCCTTTCTTTGTGATTCGGGCTGTTAAGCTTTATAATAAAATTATTATTCCAAAATTACATTACACTGTAGAAATTAGAAAATTTATTGGAATCAATACATTGTGGACCATTAAAACAATAACTTAATATATGGAACAATAAAAAAATATTTGAAAACATCAAAATATCAAGTTCGTTCACCATGCTTTTTATACTCTTTGTATAAGCATTTTAACCTCTTTTCAGGTGCTGCCACTATTTCTACCTACAACTTGAAATGTTGCAATATAACTTAACTGTAGTTAACAAGTAAAATATTATAAAACTACACAAAATATGGAATTACAAACCCCTTCGAAACCCAGGCCACCATGAGCTGCAATCCAGTGTTAGAGAATTATCTTACAACTTATGGAATGAAAGGAAAGACCAATAACAGTAAAAAATGCTGAAAGTATCATAATTGTTGTTTCCATTACAATCACAATCACATATAACATTGTATAAATAATTTTAACGAATTTGAAATGCCTAATTTTGTAATGTACTATTGTAAAACATTTTTATCGTAGATTTTATTTCAAAGGTATTGTATTCCAACTGTAATGTCGCCCTGTAATACAACCCTCTCAGCTGTTCACCTGATCGAAGCTCTCTTTGGCGTTTTGGCGGCAAAGTGTCAGATTGCCCGGCAACGAGAGGGTGTTTAATTACAAACTCAGAAGTTTTCCTTCCAGAGACGTAATTTAGAATCAATTGTGAACCTGATATTATAAAGTAAAGCAATTTACTTCCTCTTTTGAATAGCTAATAATATATTATGAAACTTTTATCTACATATCATATATTAAAGTAAAAATCTATTACATGTTGTATGACAACATGGTGTAAACGGATTCTTTAACTTGATGAAACAAGCTTGAGAATCGTTGTAGGGTCTTAATTTAGTGGGACAGGTTTTAGCATTGCAAAACAAAAACATAGTATAGGAATTATGCTTTGAGTTTTTTTACGTTTAATTATAGATCACATATTTCCTCAAAACAGACTAAAACAACTACTGTAAGTATCAAAACACAACTTTTAAAAATAATGCTTTCATTTAAATGTATTAACAACAATTTTCAGGTAGAAAATATTTATTAGTGTTAATGTGATTTATATTGTTATATTACGGTATATCTTTGGGCCAATAATTTCCTTATTTTTTATGTTATGTGTATTTTATTTGGCTTAACATATTTTGAATCAATAGAATTAGACGTTTGGTAGAGGTGGATCGTATACAATACAAGTTCTACAATACCCACTAAATTTACTTTTAGAACATCAAATTAATATCACTTTTTAACTATTGCCAATTTTTTTTTTAGATATTTTTTGAAAGGTTATTTCCTGTCAATCAAATACTATTTAACAATAGTATGTTGCTCCTGCATTAAATATAATTTTCGATAATTTTTTTTCATTTAATGTTGTTAAATGTATTCCATATTACAAAAATTTGGGGTTTATATACAACTAATTTGAGCCATTTTTCAAAAATAGCCAGTAAGAGGGAAGTAAGCTAAAGCAATACATACAGCAATAGGGATGTTTGCGCAAGGGTGGTCTCATAGCAAAGAGGGGAAAGATTTATGAGGTGTTTTCCAAACCACAGAAAGACTTCATAATTTTTCCAGAATAACAAGCGGTTTTATCTCTGGAAATCCTTTGTGAGAATGGAGCTGTTTGTAACCCCTAATGCGTAAATTAGCGATTCCGAGATGATTCTGCAGTTACAATTCCAAACGATAATTTTTTATGGTTTTTTCAACCAACTTATTTAAACTATTTTACTGATTTATCACTAAAATATTAGTTATTTTTCCTGCAACCCTGCATATTGTAATACACTAATCTTACTATGAACTGTATGTTTCAATGATCATTAAAAATTCTGTGTTAATTAATACACTTATTTAACTAATTACTACAAAATAAAGTATGAACAATACGAAATTTCCTCGTGTAGTAGATAGTAATAATAATAAATAAATAGTTACTATTAATGATTGAAAGGATCAAATTAACTATATTAATAAGTATATTCGAAGCTAAATAATAAATACTGCCACATACTGCTACAGTGCCCGGTGATAAATACACTTATAATTGTTTTGTTATCGTTTTTTAACTATAAAATTGATTAGTCATTACTGATGAATTTTAGGGAAGTACCTATCAGTCAATGAATATGTAAAAGTGTTGGAAAAACATATAGACATAAATATTTTTGTTAAATGCTAATAACACAGGGTACTCTTGACAGGCTAATCATTAATTTATTCATAGAAGTTTTTATGATGTAGTATAAAACATCTTGTATCATGCATTATAAAATAAACAAATCAAATAATGCTTAACCATCAAGACGATTACATTCATGACATACACGAGGTAAAAAAAAAAAACTAGATAACTTCATAAAGCATGTTCTTTCCATCGACTTTTTGTCAAAGTCCTTTTACGCCATGTCAGATCGACTGAAAACAAAGTCTATTACGTTTCTTGTGCCCAATTACTAAATTGAGTGGGTGTGAAAGAGCCGTCTCACCCCATTAGGTTCACACGTGTGTGTGTGTCAACGTATATGTGTGAGTATTTTGGAGGGAGGTGGCAGAGGGGGAGAAACGCAGGCGCTCCAGGGGAGTCGGCGACGCGCCAACTTCAGTAGCGTCGGGACGTTTTGGCGGGTGATGTCTGAAAAGTTGTACGTATTCGCGGGAGATTGTCTCCTAATCTGATGACCGAGTCTGTGATCGAATCATTATGATGGCGTCTATTCAATTTGTTGAAAAAACTGGCACTACCGTGCAAGATTTGTAGCACAATTAATTCATCCTTTTAAATTTTATGATGGTTGTTTTTGATAGTGCGTGGTTTTATATAAGACTTTAGATTATGAAGTGGTGTAAAATAAGTTATATGTTTAACAAAAATAAAATGTCATACTATTTATGAAATATATAGCTGTAGAGCTCCGAAAAAGTTATAAAGCTTTTAACAGTAACGAGGCAAATTAAACACATCTTCATTTTATATTTTGCCACTTTCAATTTACACTAACGATAAATAACCTATTTATAATGTTTCATAGAGCAAATTAAGACTTGATCTTACTTATTACTGACAACTTTTAATATGATGTTTGAAAAAAGGTTAAGAGAGTACATTTAATATCTTGTGATCATAAAAGAGTCCAATTTAATTTTTGTTATCTTATATCCACCATGATTCGCAAGCTGTTGACAGTGCTACTTGCTTCCATGTTTGGGGTCGATTCACGTTTCAACGTGTTCATTAGTCAAGATGAAGTTAGAAAACTATTGGGTGAGTAAAAAATAAATAACCTACTAACTATAAGCAACTGCAGTATAATTACAGTACTTATGTGTTGTCAACGGATATAAACCTTGAATATAAACTGAGTTTTTATCAGTTGCTGCACAAACAGCTTTAGAGGCCAATTTTTTTTAGAATTTCAAGTAATGTCTATGGATAAATTAACACGGTAAGAAGAAAACGTACCACTATTTTTTTACATGATTTTTCATTCTGTTTCCTTGGTATATTCCCCTGTGTAATGGAAAGTCACTAATTGGATTACTGTATAGACATAAATATAAAATTGAGATGAAAATATTAAAAATAAATACCCTAAAGTAACAAATGAATTAAAGTGTTAAGAATAAATATTGTAAAAAATAATAATACTTTGATGTAAATTTTAGTGATTGAAATGGTTGTGAATAAATAATTCATTCACTTTTTATTTGGAAAATCAAATTGAACAATATTCGGTGTAAAATTGCGTGTATTTATTGCCAAGAAGGAATGCCTAATGATTACAAATTTGGATCGCTAAACTTAAATTTATGTTTTGTATTGATAAATGGAAATGCAACAGCCTGCTTCGCAGATAAATACAAATGAAATATAAATCAACAGAAGCAACTGCTATTTTCAACCGGGCAAACAATTGTTACATGCGAGATACACTGTTTATACAACGTGTTTGCTTTAAAGCTAAACGATTTTGTGTTTGTGATAATATTGTGTTCTCCATGTCTGTGTATTTTACTACATCTGTAAAATAATACATCACGTATGTTAAATAATATTATCTTTAAAAATGTGTTCCTTTATGTGAATAGAATGCTTATGGTAAAACCACTTTATACAATTTGAACATTATACTACTATCTTTATTAACCAATATTATTCAATATTACTTATAAATCACTGACATCTACTGTTGAAATTCTCACTTCTCCTCTAATCTCTGACCACCACTGTTGAAATTCTCACTTCTTCTCTAATCACTGACCACCACTGTTGAAATTCTCACTTCTTCTCTAATCACTGACCACCACTGTTGAAATTCTCACTACTCCTCTAATCTCTGACCACCACTGTTGAAATTCTCACTTCTTCTCTAATCTCTGACCACCACTGTTGAAATTCTGACTTCTTCTCTAATCACTGACCACCACTGTTGAAATTCTCACTTCTTCTCTAATCACTGACCACCACTGTTGAAATTCTCACTTCTTCTCTAATCACTGACCACCACTGTTGAAATTCTCACTTTCTCTCTTATCACTGACCACCAATGTTGAAATTCTCACTTCTCTAATCTCTGACCACCACTGTTGAAATTCTCACTTATCCTCTAATCTCTGACCACCACTGTTGAAATTCTCACTTCTCCTCTAATCACTGACCACCACTGTTGACATTTTCACTTCTTCTCTAATCACTGACCACCACTGTTGAAATTCTCACTTCTTCTCTAATCACTGACCACCACTGTTGAAATTCTCACTTCTTCTCTAATCACTGACCACCACTGTTGAAATTCTCACTTCTTCTCTAATCACTGACCACCACTGTTGAAATTCTCACTTCTTCTCTAATCTCTTACCACCACTGTTGAAATTCTCACTTCTTCTCTAATCACTGACCACAACTGTTGAAATTCTCATGTCATTGACGTGGCTCAAAGAAATGTTAACAACAGAGAAAATGGTGCAATATTTAGGCTCTGAAAAGATTGACAGTTTGACAAAAATGCTTAGTAAATGGCAAAAATTATCTTGGTATTACAAGTGACTTAAATATAATATTCATTGTTTATAGGTTGTGTGAATAGCGATTTAGATGTGAAGTGTAGTTAGTTGACCTCATAAGTGTGTGATAAGTAATTATTTCGGATCATGTTTGGCGTTTGTGCTGTTTTGATAATTGTTGATTTCTATTATGCATTGTTTCAAGTGTATACAAGTAGGCGATTTGTTTCCAAAGGCTGCTGGCTCAACTTTGGACCAAGATGCAGCTTGTCATCGAGCGATAAATGATTGATAATATCTCACAAAATCCAATTTAATCGTAAATTGTCCATTTTGTTAGATCTTTGTTGTAACAAAAGATATACATTGCCAATATTTTAAACCCCCAATTATATGATATGTTTGTGTGAAACCCGCATACAAGATGTATCCTGTCACATTTAATCAATACAAATTAAAATCTATTACAGAATATCAAACACAATAACACGCTAACATATAAATCACTAAATTCTATCCAATCCACTCATTAGCCCAATAAAGCCTTTGAAATCCTAGTGGAAGCAAGCAACACTAGCATATATGTAGAGAGATAGGTAATATCGGATGGCCAGTTATACATACAAACAGGAGCACTCGCACATCGTCCAATCAAAGGACATGATAATGCTCTCCCTCTGTTCTCTGTCCTCTTTCTGTCCCTTTGATGTTACATTACTGGTCATGCAATTTTGATGTTTCACAGAGAAGCGATTCGCGGAAAACGAGATTATATCGCTACAGCGACAATATTTGTTTTACGTACATGTTTGTTAGCGCTCTCCGTGGTTGAGAGAAAATTTACCCACGTTTCGGGGGAAATTAATTGACTTTAAGGGTTGGTGTTAAAAGTTTTCCCGAGAATTTCTCGTGCACGTTGATTCGCTCGTTTCACCATCCGTAGTGACAGGGACACTTATAATAGTTTAGATTTGATATTTAAGTTTTAGAGCCACGTCGAAAACTTTGTATGAACGTATTAAACAATGCACTTTAGATGGTTCTCTTAATGATTAAAATTACTTAACATACTTAGCTATCATACTAATACTAATATTGGCCAATATTAGAACTAAATGTGAAATTAAAATCATATAATATACTCTATAATTGAAAGTTTGGTACAAAAGTTGAGTTGAGTTTAATCTAAAACTTACTCGGACGTTTTGCCAGAGGTTCATCAAATCCAAACATCAAAATCCAAATTTCAGCTCATCCATTTACTATATACCTTCATCCCAAAGAATTGAACTTTTGTTTAATTAATTAAAACGAAATCCCTCACACAAAACCTCACCTCCTGCGAACGCTATTTAACTTTTAAATGCGATCCGTTTAGCTTTCAAAGAACTAAGCGCGCAAATGGAAAACAGCGAACACCTCGAGTAATCCGCTTGGAAGTAATTATGAAATCCATTTTTAATTAAGTTTTCTTCGTGAGTTATTTCCCAGTAACATGCCGCACCAACCAACACGCTCGCACGACACCTGTTGACACGGCACGCAAAACTCCTAATGTAAATATGATGGAAATGCTAAATGGATTAAATGCTTCAAAAAATAAACGTAAATGACAAAAAATCCAATTTTGATTTATACATTAAATCTTAATTGTATTCATAAAATTAGTTCATGTAACTACAGGTTTTTTATCATTGAGTTAGGTTTGAACACACACCTTTAGAGCACAAATCTATGTCTGTTTACAAGACTACTGTTAATATACAGGATGCACATTTTTTCATACTTAAATATGTAAATAATGTACTGTGTGTGAAAGCGTAATGTATGTGTTTTCCAAAAACATTTAAAGGGGTCACATAATACTTTTGAAATACAGTAATTTCAACGTTTGGTAAAATGTGGATAATGTTTTCTGCTTAGGGTGGCCCTTTAAATACAGTGTAAATGGGAGATGCTATGTTTTGTAAATACATGGAGCTTAATCGATAATAGTACAGAATATAAATATTTCTTTGTAAAACAAAAAAAAAAAAAAACATATGATAGTTTATACTTATTCCTTTTTTGACTTGGATTCCTTTCTTACTTATTACATCTTAACAAGGATTTACAGGATAACAAACTTGAGAATGATACGTTGATAATTTTAGTTCGTAATTTTTTATTTCCATACCCAATAGTTTATATTCTGATCATTGGTAGTCAACTGAGACTATCTACAAACAAAAACATAATATACGAAAGTGCTTGAAAACGTCATTAGCTATTTAATATTGAACAAATTCACATTATATTTTTCCTACAGTTAATTTAAAGCATAGAAATAATTTGTCTTTCAAACACTATTTGCGTGCTATAATCACTTATCGGTACAAGAAAGCCATTTTTGTCAGGTAACTGTAGGAACAAATTATTTTTATACATTATAATTATCTGCGTTAAGAATTTAAGCAGCCTTAAATTCGATCATTAACATCAGATGCTTCCCAGTAGGGGCTTATTTCGAAAAATACAACAATATAGGCTTAATCGTATAGGTAGTTCATTTCGAGTTAATGGTGCACGATTTTCTGGTACAAATGAAAAATGCTCAACACGTTGAGTTAAATTGTTTCCAATTCGTGATATGTTTTCAATTTCAACAAACTGTTGTACGTTTACGGGTCATAAGCGCAACAGCTGATTGCGCGCGTCGCCGGTGTGCGAGAGTGTGCGTGCGAACGCAGCGTCGGGACGCTCAGTGCTAGAGTGCCGTCGCGCGGTGCCGGAGCCTTTATCTGTCACCCTTCAATGGTTTACACTTTTACGTATGGTCTAGAAGATTTTAATGGATCTTTCTTACGCATTTGAAGTTTTAAAGTGATTCATTCATCGGGTACGTTTTTGTCAAGTGATATTTAACGATGGTTAATATTATTAAAGTTTCTCAATACTAATAACCAAATTAGACATACTAATTATACATTTATTTTAAAATGAATACATTGCAATAGCTTTTCATTCTATAACATAGTTAGACTTTGATGTCTGGCTTATTTGGATGATCGAATTCATGTTTAGTGGTCGTTACCGAGATGGTTTTGTCCGCTCTACTTCTTCTCGCTTGTCTCCTGCAAGTGACAGCGAAATTCAACCTCTTCATCAGTCAAGACGAAGTCAGGAAATTATTAGGTAATGGGTTTTCACATTTCTCTGTGTATGCATTATTATCAATAATTCCTTAATGAAACTTAAGGACCAAAATTTTAATCTCGATTTTTCTTTCAAGAACGGTTTAAACATTCTACTATGTATTTTTGAACTTATTTCTTCAACTCTCACACTAGCGTGTTATCGAATTAAGAAATCCATTTTAACAATGCCCCACCTCTATAACTTAAAGTAAAAAAAACAAAAAAAAAAACAACAACAACTTGGAATCATTTATTTGAAGTAAGACGTGACAATTAGTCTCAACTCATAGGTATAAGAACCCAAAAATAAGAACTAGATCCAGGTTTCGTTATTGAATGGAAATTGTCATTACGCGCATAGTTTTAGTTTGGGTATAAGAAAACGTGAGAATATTTTATATGTTTGCATTTTTGCCGAAAACACGTTTTACTCTGGGACTGTATGCATGCACAAACAAGTTTATAAGTAATAACTATTTACTTTTCAAAATACAAAGATTTTGTATAGAGGAACAGTTTGAAAATTAACTATACACTATTTTTAAGTAATACAAATTAAATAAAAAGTGAAATAGGCCAAAATGCATCATAGAAATATCTTATAAGACCTCAAATTGTAGGCTTATGGCTGAATATATTATTTTAGATTTTTGGAAAACCACTTCAGAAGGTATACCTGAGTCTCGACTCAGCTTAACTGGCTGAGCGAGCGACGAGCGTTGCTCTGTATATGAATCCTTACATTGCTGTGAGATGGAAACAAAACTTCTTGATCTTCAAATAGGATGAATTTTCTATCGAAAACTAATATAGGGATGATTATGCCATAACAATAACTATAACCAATAGTTTAGAGCATTTTTGTTACTTGTATTAAATAAAATAATCGAAATAAAATTACACGTAGCATTTTACCTCAGGAATCCAATGTGCTATCACTTTAAATTTGGAAGAATAATAAGCAAAATACTCTAAATTTATTGATTTTTACATGGGGGCAGATTAAATTACCGTGAACTTCGGATGATCAAAAATATTATGAAACTGTTTCTACAGTCTCGAAGAGTCAATTAAAGTGGTGAGATGGATTCCTTGAACATTGGGCGTATAGATTAATCTATATTTATTCGATGCAAAAACGATTGTTTAGCATGTTTTTGACTCTGTTACAGGGTATATCTGTATCTCGAAGGCTAAAATGTGGTTAATCATAACCTAAATTATATTCTAAATTTAATCATACCTACCTGTATTACGTAATTGAATTCTTGGAATATCAATTACGTAATACAGGTAGGTCTGATTGAATGTAGAATATAGTGTAGGTTATGATTAACCTAATAACTAAACGAGGAACAGTGTACTTTCTCGACAAAATAATTACTCGTACAATTAAAGGAAATGGGCACCGCGACTGGAAAGACTAGAGACTCTTGCCTGACATACTACCATTCACAAGGTATTAATTTGTACAGAAAATGACGAAGGCTCGTTTGAATCGGCGTTGGACAACCTAATGTGTTACACTTAGACTAGCTAAATTTTAATTTTCGGAAAGTAAATAAAAGAAACGTCTTATAACACTTAAAACATATATTTACGCTTATACTGTTACTCACAAGATGGTAAATATACAAAAAAGATGGTAAGTGGTGATCGATTTCGATTGGACACTCCAATCATCATCAGACCCAATATGATGATGATTGGAGTGGCCAATCGAAATCGATCACCACTTACCATCTTTTTTGTATATTTACCGTCTTTTGAGTAACAGTATAAGCGTAAATATATGTCCTAAGTGTTATAAGACGTTTCTTTTATTTATTTCCGTACATTTATTAACACGTACAATGCTGATCAAGAAGTTATTTAAATGTTAATTGTTATATTACTTAGGATCTACCTTTAAGTATCAATTTAAATGTTTAAAGAAATGTTATGCACCTTAAAAGTAAGTTTTTACACATTTTACGTGTTTCTTATATTTTATTCACTTAGATCTCCCTCTCCCTTACCCTATTTACAAATGTACGTCAAATGTTGAAGTTGTCCCAGCGTCTCCCTCTCCTACCATTTCTCCCCTCCCGGCGTTACGCGTAGTTTACCTCGGAAGTTGCCGTATCAATTCAAAAGCAACCTCACTTTACCCTCATGAAATATGCATCATTCATATTCAAATATTTGCTTTAAAAGCAGGTATATTCCAAAACGAATCTGGCGCCAAATACAAACCTCTCCTCGAGCAGCAAAATGTAACTTCTACATAGATTTGAATATTACAAATGTTGAAAGTAAACATTTTGATTTCATAAACTTTGTTGAGAACCTTGGATTTTCTGGGGTATACGTCAAAGTGTAGCATGTTGGAAAATATTATATTACAATGTAAAAAGTTAACTTTGCTTGAAAACAAGCTAAATCGTGTTACATATCCTAACAACATATCCTAATCACATATCCTAACCACATATCCTAATCACATATCCTAACCATATTTCCTAACCACATATCCTAACCACATATCCTAACCACATATCCTAACGACGTCGGCTGGGAAAAAAGATTAGTGTTTTTGTCACACATGCATAGAAAAGAAAACATACCAATGCTGAAAAAGAGTTGACAATATTTTTTGTGTATAATAAGTTATTTAAATTTTCTTGCTAGAGATAATTTTACCTCACCAACACCCCAAGGACCATTGAGTCGAAAATGAGCCAATGATGGAGTATTGAATGAACTCATGAACTCAATGACAGCTGTTTTTCTGACTAAGATTAGCCGGTTCCTAGGCTTAACGCATCTTATTATAATCGAAACAGAATTCGTAAAAATTAAATCCTATTCATATTTTTTAATTTCATGCTCAAACATCATAATATCGTTAGATTGAAAACAAAGTCAAATGCCAGTAAAAATAATATAACTGTGAAATCCTAAACAAGAAACAAAACAAAACATTGAATCTAGTACATAGCTGACACAAATCACAAGATAGACAATGTGTTGGGTTTAATTAAAGCCAGTTGCGAGCCCCACACATGGCAGATGTCAAAACACATGTGTTGCGGTTGGTGGGGGGGGGGTCCTCCCCGACCTCTTGACCCTATGTGGAGGAGGTGTCATGTGTGAATGCACACTTCACACCTTCCTGGCCCTCATTTCCCTCCACTTTTGGCTAATTTTAACACCTTTGCACACCTTGGCTTGACATTTTCTTTGAATACTACTTTTGAATATTTGCTTTTTTTTAACTAAAATTAACTATAAATACATAATGAGATTGCAGATTAGCCGGATATTCACAGAGTAATAACTTAATAAACAGGAATAATAAAGAAGATTGTTGAACAATTTGGGCCTAAAGGATGCTGTATGGCAACAGTTCAAGTGGTGTTAGCGTAATTATTGGGTTTTTTAGAAATGTTTGTTCTAAAAAAAGGGATGCACAAAAGCCGCAGAGTATATCTTTGTATGTTATGTACTTCATATTGCATATATAATTGACAAAACTTCTGAAAAAATTCGGAATAAAAGTAGGTAGCTGAAATTGCAGTTGACAGACTGTATGTAGTGTTATTAATGTGTATTGAATTCATTAACTACAAACAAGCCAAGCTGAAAACAGAACTCATTGAAAACTATACCACAAAAAAGGGAGAAAATAGAACAGGCCTACTAGGCTTTTTACACTTCGCCAAATTTTAACTGGACAAGTTTTCACATTTAACTGAATAAGTTTTAAATAGAAATTGATACAGGTCACGAATGGTCTTATCTAATGTAATAATTGAATTCTTAATCAAAAACCAAATAGAATACTAGACTGTTTCACACTCCAAGTATGACTATTTATCTATTATATTTCAAATAGAAAATTAGCTACAGATCTTGATTAGTACTTTTTGTAAACAATTCAATTCTTCATAAAAATATAATAATCAAGAATTTATTAGTTAAAATCTTATCTACTTCCGGAAAACCCCCAATCAACTGTCAAAAACTGCGATTAGGATTTTCCCAATCAGTTGATCAAGTTTCAAAATGTATTACATTGTAAAGTACGAAGCATCGAGTAGTCTGTAAAGATTGAGTGTGTTTTGGTTGGTGCAGAGTTGAGCTTAGTCCCAGACCAGTCTCCCAGGAGGCTCTACTGCAGTCATTTGTTGTTCTACTGTACTTTATAATTGGTCGGTATAGCCTACAAGATTCAATTTAAAATGATCACTTAATAAGCTCCTTTAACAGAAAAAAATAGGATTTCATGTTTTAGGTGCAATTCAATGTAAATTCAAGTAAGAACTACAGTATATTCTTACAATATAATATTTTACAAAGTAACAAGCAGACATGGAGTGAAATGAGGGATCATCGATATTTAAACGAATTGTTATGAAATAATTACTTTTATAAAGCTAACGACATTAAATTATTATAGTGAAAACCGTGTATGGCTTTTTTCATCAAACTCTTTCCTGGTTTAATGCATTTCTACTAAATGATAAATTGGCTCAAAGTTTTGTTGTAATTCATCTGGAGATAGCTAAAATAATTGTACACTAGTATGCATTAAAAACATTTTGAAAGCCCCTCATAATGAAATGTATAAATAATCAAATTGACTATAATTTTATAGCATAATACTTTAAAAAGTAAAAAAATAAATTTTTTTGTTAAATGCTTCTTTAGAGCGATAATGTATCATTTATTTATCCTAATTTGAGTTATTATCTAGGTATTGTTGGGAAACCTTCAACAAAAGAAAATCCGTGTTAGACCTAACCGACTATTAGGCCAAATTTATTAACCTGGTTATCGTGGATAGATCGTGGAAAATCGCTAATCAATATTAGTGCAAAAAGCTATTGATAATACATGTACAACCTATCTGGGGATTGCAGTGTTAATAATCTTGAATTTGCTTGGCCACATTGTCCTCAAAAGCTTGTGCAAGAAAAACATTAAGCAAAGCAAGGGGTAAATTATTTGTAACCGTCTTCTGCTATACTTTAAAAATAAGCTATGTACTGTAGGCTATTAAAAATACTCTCTGAAGAAATGAAGAGTGTTCCTACTTAATTTTTCATTGATAGAACAATGAAAACAAATTAAATGTATCATGGAAAAAATATTCAAAATCTATGTAAATACATTGTGTGTTGTAATATGTATATAGTTGCATACGCAACCTGCCACAAATGCATGGAGACGGGTTATATCTGTATTCCACTTTGACAAACACAAACTATAACTAAGGAGATTAGATGTAACACAATGGTTAAGTATCTGCGTATAAACTCTCTCCAACTTTCATGGAAGATAATACACATTGCGCTAGTGTGTGTTACACGAAACCAACTAAGTAGTTGCCAAGCATAATTCAGTTATTAATAAAGTTGATCTTAACAATTAATTCCTGTATTATTTAACTAACATAACTTATTCTTATACGATAAAACTACAGGGCGTCTGGGCTAGAGGCATCAAGAAATAACTATCTTGTATGATGTTAAAATGTATTTGTGATATAAAATATCTATGCCAACATAACAACAACCAAGATTGTGTGAACAACGTATAACGGTCGTATTTCAATCGCGATCTCTAAATCTAGAATTCAAGGAAAATGAAATCTTTCCATGTGACCAAGCTGAATAATTTCTTGCAATGACAACAACTTTGCCACTAATGTTAATATCAGCCTATTTAGCGACGAAGCTTAGTGGACGAAACCTTTTTTACCTTAGTTGAGTAGTAAATAGACACAACTGTCATATTTGGGGATCAAGAAATTGCATATCTTAGTAACAAACAAGACTACAAGATCGCGTCACTCATCCAACACGCATCCTTCACTCATAATTTGGTTAGAATATGCACATAGTGTCGTCCATATCTGAAATAATTGATAATAGATCATTAATTGATAATTGCATACTTCAGGAATGCATGAAAGAGATACTTCAAAAGTAAATGTTTGGTTAGGACTGATGCATAACACAATCATAGGGTCATTCTTTAATAGAACAAACAGTAACACTTTTATTTGGCCATGCTACACAATTTTACAGTACCACAAAATGCCAGTACAAATTTGTTTTGGGGAAAGTAGTGCTCTGGCACACTACTACAATGATGTTTGGGATTTTCTTAATAAGTAATTCCCTGGTTGTTGGAATAGTTGGAGAGGGCCTATTGCATTGCTGGCAAGATCACCAGATCCAGCCCCCTGGATTTCTTTGCATGGGGGTTTATCAAAGATATTTTGTACCGGGTAAGAGTGCAAAGTTTACGGGACCTAAGGCAGAGGATTGTGGCTACAGTTGAGAGGATGACACCAGAAATGCTAATCAACGTATAGTATGGCTGGAGATTGATTACTGATTGGGCCTATAGTGATCACATTGAGCTTAACTCAATAAGATACCAATCTTGGTTGTATTAAAATGTCATGTAAGCATAGTTACCCTATTTTAAAATACAAATTCACCTAAACTTCATTAATTCTGTAATACTCATTAATCAGTAGAACATGTTCAGTATTTTTTCAGCAGATAACAGTTTTGTTTGTGAGAATAAAATGGTCCAACAACTTTGTAAAAATATAAAAAATCTATTTTATAAAACTATCTTTTAGCAGACAAAGCTGGAAACATATTACATTTCGGGGTGGTTATCTCAAAGGTGTTGGGTCGCCATTGTTTGATGGAGGGGAAACTTAGTGAACAGCACAACAGTATCATCAGCGTAATGAGGTGTGGTACCTCTCTCGCCGAGCTAAACTGCTGGATTATCCCCTGACGTAGCATGTATCCCCCCCCCATCCCTCACGACCTTAGGGGACACTGGTCCATCCACTGGTCATTGCCTTATTTTTATAAAACTTAACCCCTAGATAACATTAGAAAACTTACTATGAGAGGCATTTGTTATTCAAATGAAATGGTCCTTTAATTTTATCCAAATATTAAACGTGATTATTTTATGCTAATCCCTTTTGATACGCCAGCTCTTAAAAAAATCATTTAAGATTCTTGAATGACATGTTTTTTTTTTACATAGTACAAATTCTGGCTATGAGATAAAAATTCTACGTTTGGAGAGGGGTTTTTGGTACAAAATCAAGTACACTTTTTACAATTTCTGTTGGTGCGACTTAATGGACTTAATTTCTGTCAGACTTAATTATATTTGACCGCACTCGTACTTTAACATACTCTAGAGCTACATAGTTCAATGGACAATTTATAGCCATTTGAACTAACCCACCTATATTTTAATATAGGTTAAAGTTGAATAATTTTAGTTAACTGATGTGCATAACATTTGGTTCTGCCGTTGACTATTAGATACTGAAGGTTCTACCCTCTTGTTGGCTATCGTTGATTCATACTCAGGATATTTTGTTACAATGAATATCTTACTTTAGGATATTTATTTCTTTTATACACAAAGAAATAAACACTTAACACTGTTTCGACACTTAAGTTATTATTTGGGAAGTATATAATTGTTTGGCAATGTACCTAGAATGTTTAAATAAATCTTACACCGATATTAATTATACATTATTTAAATTGTTTCAGGGCGAATAGTTAAGCCAAGTTGATGGTGGCATATAATTCAATGCCTTACACATTCCACTCAATTAACGACCAAAGTTTAACGATGTATTATTAAAACCTAGTTGAACTCAAAACACTGTGTTGTATTGCTTATGTCCGTTAATGTGTGTAATTATATAGATTTGTTGTGACGATGTATACACTCTACATAAGTACAAACACAACATAGAAATATGTATTTTTTACATTTATTTTCAATTAAAATTTAATTTTTTTATGTTTTAGTAATATCTTTTTTGTAGCATGTGTTAATGTATGGAATATGCGTTAAAATAATACTACGGTGAGCCTATTGAATTTAAATTGACAATGAAATGAAATTAAAATGAAATGACAAATATTCTTTACTTTTCATGCAAAAGTTAGGGTAATTTTTTACTCTTACACTACCGTTTCTTACACTTACACATTTTTTACCACTTTCACTGAACCTGTTAATATGCTTTACCATTTTATAAATTTAATATGCAACGAACAAATAATTTGCAAAACGTATAAGTTGAATACTAATTTTACCCTTGACCTGCTAATTTGCACTAAATATAAATGTTGCAGTGGATATAACAAATAAGTGCAAAGCAAACTTGGCAATTAAAAATGCAAGCACAGATTCACTAGAGTAACGAGCTCTGCAGTAGAACATGCGCTGATCCAACTTGTGACGTCAGCTTTAGTCTCTAGTGGCTACTAGATTTCAATCCAACAGCAACGTTGAATAGATTGACCTTACGTTGCTTTGTACAGTCAATTGAATGAACACCCTTCACCTAATGAAGCTCAATCAGTGAAAGATGGCTTTGATTAATAATTTTTTATAATGTAGGTTATTGTTTATGACGGGATAACGGGAAAAATTTAGTAAGATTGCTAGCAAGTGCTACTTCTTAGTTAAGAATTTATATACACTTTAAAACTAAATGCTCCATAATGTGAGATAAATAACATGATTCTAAAACCAAATTAGAAATAAACTATGTGGATGATATTTAGTTTCTTGAAGTTAACTGCTAATACTCTTTCTTTGACTGTGGTTACTCTACCAAAGGTTCTAAAGTTGTAGAACATTTTTGGTAAATGATTAAATCATTCCACTGAAAGAAAGTTTTCTTGTAAATACAGTTTATATTACTCACTACTCCGTCAATATCAATATTCTTCGTTGGATGTATGGATGAATGGGTGGATGGATGTTTGTTACAAGTAAACGCGAAAAATACTGGTCGAATTGGGCTAAAATTTGGTGTGATGATAGCTTACTTTCCCGGTTAACATATAGACGCATTCTTATCTCGAAAATCCTTTCGGGCTCCGCCCCAGTGGCTCTGGAGTTTCCCATGTTATGAGTATTATGAGTATTCATATAATAATTTCACTTTTTATTGTTCACGGACAGTGTTAAAACACCATGGCTATGGTAGATGTGCTGTACTACAGCGTATCGTAAATTAAAAGGACCATATTTTCTTAAAACGTGTCCTCTCCTATTGCAAACGCAAAGCACGAGTACTGCAATAAGAATTTTATACTTATACACCAGCCCCGTATAAAAGACGGGTACTCCGCTAGTATATGAAATATCTAACTCAATGTAGGCATTGATTTGAGTATAATGCATTCTTTTTTGCCGTAAATGGATAAAAAATTAATTAAAATATGAAAGTGCAATTTGAAAGTTATAAATTTATATTTATTTCTAACCAGTATCATGTAGAGGCACTGAAAACGGTATCTTGAAAATATCTACCTATTACTAACCTTATCTGGTCATAATAAAACCAATCATCTTAATTTTGTTTTAGTTTTCAGTTGCAAGTTAACGTATATACTGTTGCTTAATATTTTGTGGCCTATTAGATACAACATGTTACATATCAAGTATTTGCTGTAAAATGGTGTAACCGTTGAGAGGAAATAAATAAATAAATAACACATCGATAATCGAAAATGATTTCATTGCTTTATTTAGTTTTCATGTTAACGATACCTCATAATTTGAAATACTATAATCTTGCTCTACATTAAAGTTATTAATTTGAGTAACATGAAACTGCATTCTCTATGTGACGTGAAGTAGGTGCATAATTTGAAGGGAGACGACGGAAGTTAATGAGCAGCGCAGAGCAGTCTGGGTAGTTTCCGGTCCAGTGACGTGGACATGTTTCTTCATGCACCGGTTTCATTATAATCTTATGGCTGCTTCTTGGGTTATATTTATAACTTAATTAAATTACATTCCAAGTGTGATGGAACATACAGTGTGAGTTTTACATGACTTAAGGTCCTTATTAAAAGTATCACAGAGGATACATTTATTCAAAAAAATAAAACTACCTCTATAATGAGCTATTATCACTAAAAAACGACTATAGTCCTCCACAAAAAGATTCAAGTTTTGTATCAAACGATGGAACCTATACGTCTAAAACGTGATTACATATAGACAAATGATGTTAACTAACATGATGACGATTGTACATTAAACATTGTAGGTCAATATGATTCGGTCAAATTCCGAAGTTAAGGCCTGTAATGTAAAAAAGGCGTAGAAGCTCCAAATTACCTTTTGTCTATAAAAAAAATAAAACTGGTATTTAGTTATGATACAAATAAAAAAGTATTTGATAGTATTTCGGGAAATTTAAGAATTTAAAGCAACTCTTATTTATAAAAAAAAATCTTCAAAAAGTACTTTCCATAATTTTTTTTTTTAAATACCATATAACTAATTAGACAGTTTTTGTTCTGAACTGATGTTGTAGCCATTAAAAGAAAAACAAATATCCCTTTCCATGACTCGGTGAGTCTAGTTTGTGGCTAAGGGTACGGTTGGATCCATTTTACATTAAACAAGACCCAATACCATGCAAATTAGGTGAAGTTGGTTTATTATTGTCCCGAAAGTTAGGCCTGCGTCTCTACTCATTATAAAGCGTTTGATAAAAGTTTTCCGATTGTTTAGTTACGAAATTTGAAATTTAGTTTGTATTGTCCAAATATTTATTGCCCTCGACTCTCACCATATATTTAAGCTCCGATATTTTAAGAGAATAGATTCTACACTTAAAAACCTAAGCTGCCTATTAAATTTGACAGAAAAATAACTTTCGCTAGTTAATTGTTATGTATTTGTGTTAAAGTTTATTAACAATGGTAAATGAGCGAAGAAACGTCTAATATAGGCTAATTTTTGTAGCCGTTGTCACATGTGATCACATTAAATTATTATAATATTTGTCCACCAAATAATATCATAGATTATAACATAAATGGTTTTATTTAGTGTTCGGATTTTTCCATCACCTTAGCTATTATTACAATGAGATTTAATGTGCATTTTGTATAAGAATTATTGTTCTAGTCCTTAAACGAATTGGTGATATTCCGTATATAGTAATAAGTAGTCTTATTATAGCCCTTATCACATATGTGGGGTTGAATGTGAGTTGTCAGCCCGACATATTTCAGTGTTATCACTGTCTTCATTACCGCAGCAACCCAAGCTTACCTAACTACAACGATAATGATGCTCCCTGAGGATGTTCATACCTTGCATTTCACACCTGTTACTGGAGCTTTCAGCCTAAAGGGATGATGTTTTAGTTAATAACATCATTAGACTCATATCCTCAATAGAAGTTTTTGAAAATTCTTTTGAGAATGTACTGGTTTCTCATAAACATTAGTAATACTGGTTTATCTTAAATATATGGTTGCAGTAATTAAAAATGATGTTATCTAATATTTTTTCATACAAAATATTTTTGCTAAATACTTAAAATATATAATAAGAAAATATGGTAAAAATCATACTTCATACTAATATTATAAATGTGAAAGTTTGTTTGTTTGAAACTCAATCACGCATTAACTACAGGTCAGATTTGGTTGAAATTTGGTATGTTGATAGCTCACATTCCTGATTAACATATAGACGTATAGAGTTTCCCATGTTAACCTTATGAGTATTCATATTTAAAAGGAATTAAATAACTTTTCATCACGCTATGAAGTTTTTAGCTGTTTTACATACGTTAATTGGTGGCTGAAAGTTTCGTTTTGCTGGCCATGCCAGTTGTCATCGTCATTTGGGGACCGAGCAGTTTTATTTCCCTAGAGCCGCAAAATCATCTGCCCGCTTACTTTCTTAAAACATAAATGCATATTAAATACACAATCAGTATCCATAGAATTGCAATAGAATTGTTTTATTCTCAACGCTGCCTAGCAACTATTTATTATTATTTTTGCAGATTCCTCAAATTATTTCTTCATATAACCTCAAAGTTGTAGTTGTGTTGACAATCAATGTCCATTATTATTGTGGTGAATAATGTAATAGGGTATAGTGTGGTGAATGCAGCTCTCGATCTTTTTAAGTTCTCGCTTTCGTCTCGAACTTAAAAACTATCTCAAACCGGCAAAACCTCATTTTCGGCCCTAGGTACAAAATATAATATTGCCAGCTGTTTCCACTACAAAAGTTGGTTCTATGATATTGAATAGCAATAAAAAAGGTTATAAAATTTAGCAACATTGTGCAGCACTATAATTTCTTTTTGCATTTACGACAACAGGTAGTTTGAACCAAGCAGCATTAAAAAGCTGTAATAATTATACTTTTTCCTATTGTTTAGGTGCAGTGGAAGAACATTATGGCTATGGTAGAAGTGCCATACTCTAGTATACCTAAATTATAGTAAACCAAATTTTCTTAAAACGTGTCCTCTCCCATTGCAAACGCAAAGCACTAGTATAACTTCAATAAGTATTTTATACTTATACGTCATCTCCGTACGAAGGACGGGTACTCTGCTAGCATATTATATTCTTAATAAATTAAATATAGAAAGCGAAATACTTTTGGAATTTTTTCATGAGCTCTAAAATTCAATAGTAAATCATAATTGGCAAAGGAAGTAATTATTAATATTCCTAGCTGTAATTTTCCAAGCTTTTAAAATACACTTGCATAAGCAATTCTGCCATAGAAAAGCAAAATTATTAAGGTAACATGAGGATACATTACTTAGGGAATTATTTAATAGAATTTTTGTTATCTGACACTTTAGGAAAGACAGGTAGAGGAGCAAAAGTTGATCTCAGCAATAAGGCTAATTATACTAAAGGTGTATGTTAAAACAGGCTTTATATTGCAGCCCGTTGGTAAATAGGTAAACCATGGGTGTGAGGACTACTGACTTAAGTTACATGTAAGTTTATTGAAAAGTGAATAAAACATTTCACAAAAGCATAAGATAATTTGATAACGCAATTATAGAATGTTTGTTATTTCAAGCCGAAATAAGTTAGTATAAATTTAAACAAGTTCTATAAAGCTTCTAACTCAGATGAGTTATGTTTCGTAATAAAACGAAACTTATGTCAGGTAATATTCTTTCTCATTTATGAGTAGGGTACGCTGTACTTCAGGCCACCAATCAGAGAGCAGCATTTCATCCCCACCCCTCCCCCTAGGCCACGCCCCCTTTTGTCCCACGTGGTCGCCCTCTGGTGTCCCACGTGGTCTAACCTCACTTATGTTTTCGCGCCAAACATCCCACGTGGTCGCCCCTCTGGTGTCCCACGTGGTCTAACCTCACTTTTATTTTCGCACCAAACATCTAACCTCACTTTCGCGCCAAACGAAAAAAACACCTTCCCGCCAAGTAACATAACCTCACTTTCACGCCAAACGAAAAAAATCACCTTCCCGCCAAGTGACATAACCTCACTTTCGCGCCAATTCCCGTTAAGTAACATAACCTCACTTTTGCGCCAAACAAAAAAACCTCACCTTCTCGCCAAACGAAAAAACTTCCCTCCATGTCCCTAGCAAATAGTATATAGAAAACTTGTTGTGCACCCTTTAGGACAGGGTTTGGGACTGTCCGAGTGTCTGAAGGACACCCCCAGGTTCAGGTATTATATCGTATCGTACTTGTATCCAGAGGAACTGGCTTAGTATTATACCATATAATACCCCCCTCCCTTATTTTGAGGGTGCACTTGGAATTGAAAACGCAGTTATAATGTTACAAATATTTATTCTATAAGACACATTACTAATTTATAAAGAATTGAGTGAAGTGTTAAAACTACTGAGCACTACTACTACTACTGAACTACATGCTAAAAACTAATGTTTATAAATAAGCACATTTGGGGAATTCCCCACCATCCCCGTACATTTAACACTATATAATTTAGAGTTTGTGAAAAATTCTAGGTCCTCGTCTGTGAGGAGGCTGGTGAACCTCGAGGGTAAAAATGTCACCCTCTCCTCGCCGGCAGATGTGGTGATGTGTAGTACAATCACCATGGTTCCAAATCTCGTGTTGATTCGTCTAGCAGATTGAATTTTCGCCGGCTCGGTCAGATCTTTGATGGGGACTTTCAAAGGGGAAGAGAGCACCTCGCAAGACGACAGCTTTGTAGAAAGATCCATCTAAAACCATATAATATTGTCGTAATAATATTGTCTGGATAGCCGAGTGGTTATAGTGTTTGCCTTCAAATCTGGAGGTTGCTGGTTCGATCCCTAGTCGATCCCTAAAAACTATGGGAACTATGTAAATATGATAGCAAAGAGGACCCATGCTGTTATTTTTATACTACAAGCTACATTAGTAAACTACAGCAGCGATATTTACCTTGTTGTAGGGGATGTGGAGAGTGTCTACCCCTCGGCAGATGCCTCTGGTTTTATACCGGGGTAGTGGGGAGCGCAAGGGCGGGGCTTAGAAAAATAATTCTTTCCTGCCGAGGACGGCCTTTCTACAGAATGGACACCTAACAATACGATTAGCACAATTTTTACAAAGAGTGTGCCAGCAAGTCATTAATACTATAGTCGGTAGATTTTCAAAACAAATACGACAACTGATTGTTCCTGCAGAGGGTAACTCTTCATTAGAACTGGTATCGCTATCGATATCTCTGGTTCTGTTTATTCGCTCTCCAGTGGAAACTAGTATTGCTTCCAACGAGTCGCGGATGTCTTCCCAAATTGCGGGGGCTATACGGATCATTTCTGGGACATTTGTATCCTCCATAAAGTGGTTAGTTAGCCATAGTGTGTCCTGCAATTCCACTCTGACAGTCTGTACTACTGTCAAGATGTCAATTAGATCGTAACCTTCTGGTCGGCTACCACTCCATCTTTGTAAAAAGTCGGCCAGCCTAAACTCTCGAATTTGTTGACGATCGGCTTCAACTTGGCATGATACACACCGAGCAGCAGACCGTCGCATCTGGAAACATAGGTAAGTGTTTATTGTATGCCTAAATGTATACTTATATGTATTTTCCCCAATCCCGATCTCCTTACCCTAGTTCTTCCTGTTGAGGTTGATGGTTCAGGGTGAGCTCGCATCCATTGTGGAAGGACTCTTGGCACCCCTAAAGATGTTGATGGTTGGGGTTCTTGAGATCTTTGTACAGGGGTCAATGTAGTGTAGACTGGTGGAGGCTGGTCCAAGCTCACGCGTGAATTATTAGCCGCATCCTCGGCTTCCACAAGAGCTCTGTCAATCGGAGATGTACGGTCTTCAGCCATCTAAATAATAACATAGACATGTTGTAAATGCAGCTTAAATGGTGGATAAAAGTTTAACAAAAATCATACAAATAAACCCACCGCTTGGATAACGGATGTAGCTCGCTCGTCACTTAAAAAGGTTGTACTTGTTAAAATATAATTTCTGTCTCTTGTCCTAGGAGGGGATTCTTCCTGAAAAGAAACTCAAATCAGTTTACATTTTAATGTGTGTTTTGTTTAGTACTTTATGTTACTAGTACTTACTCTTGGACGTTTTTCTGGAGCAGCGTCAGAAGAGGACACTAGTATCAGTAGGAAAACACACACGTTGACAGGAGCCATGGCTTTGAGAAGCTTGCACGTGTTTTGTGCTTAAATAGGCACCCTTGTTCTAAATATAAAATCACAAGGGGAGATCCCCCCTTTAGGTACTTTTGACAGGAGGGAGAGAACCCTCCAGGTACTTCCGCCGCGTGGACTATGGAGTACGGACAGTGTTTAGTGAAATTCTGGTACTATCCGATATTCAATAGATTCATTTGCTGCAGAGTGTGTAATTCATTTTTGATTGATGGTGCTGATGAAGAATGTGGTTGGTTTGTTACAAATATCTGTGATTTGGACTTTGACAAACTCAAATGTTTTGTTTGTGGAGAGATTCTACCTGTTCTTTGGAGTTTAGACAAGTGACCCAGTTTCCACACCACGGTAAGCTGTTAGGCTAGGCCGTAGGGTCCCAGCGCGTTCTTTTTGTTAACCCAGAGCTTCACCAAGAGTCCTAACCTCTGGGGTAGGCTGCCCCAACCATCGCAGCCTACGGTGATGGCCACTCCATAACTGATTTGCCACCTCCCAATTTTTGGTCCTTTGACAAATGTAAAGGGTTATTTACTCGGTGAAGCCTTTCAATTAACCCTTTTTGCCACTGACAAAGGATATTTTACTTTTATATGTTTTTTTTTGTCTCTGTCAACCTGTTCATTTTAAAAGTCATCAGGCCATTTACTAGGCGAACCGTTCATTTTAGCCTACGACATTTTATTTACTAAGAATGACAGAGATTTTTTTAATTTTTTGTTATTTTTTTGTCAGATTATAGTCCGAGGTGAGAGGGAAATTAGGTGACATGGAGGATAACGCAATGTTTTACGATTTTTAGGCCAACCTCCGTACCAGCCCCTGGACTTATGGGTTTTAAGCCTGCCTGTTGGGCGAGTACACATACTCACACACACACACTCACACATAGGGAGGATAACGCAATGTTTTACGATTTTTAGGCCAACCTCCGTACCAGCCCCTGGACTTATGGGTTTTAAGCCTGCCTGTTGGGCGAGTACACATACTCACATACACACAAGGAAACACCTCGAACTATAATCCGTTTTTTAATAAGGAACATCTCTATCCATGTACATTAAATGATTATCTACAAAATTACTACTTACATCTTGATATAAGACTACATTATCCCAATCTACTTTATTTGCAAAGTCGTGGATAAAAGATTCCGACAACTTTTGATATTTACATACAATACTCCAACATCCGTCAAAGTTTACAGCCATTTCCCGAAGAAAGTATTCGGGGAATTTCTGGCGCTTTAAAATTGGAGCCCAGTTCACTCTGTGAAAGTATATTCTGAGCATTTCAATGGAAAAATCATAATGGGACGATAAAATTTCCCAATCTAAAAATCTACTAAATTTCATGACAAATTTGTCTGTTAGAACCCCGTGGGGCTCTTTGCTCTCCTGAGACAACAGTGACCAGGCGTTCTCCATCTCCAAGCTCATACTGACCGGTTTCATGGAGGGAAAGGTTTAAGTAGTACTGTAGAGTGTAGGCTGCGCTGAAAGCGCACCTTTTATGGTCACCGGTGACACAGCTTATTCCTGGTAGGCAGAAATTGTAAATGGGCGGGCCAGAGATTTCCCGTACGTTGGGATGAAACCCTCGCAAAAACTCTGCCTTTTCCCTACCTTTTGTGTAAATAATTTTAAAAGGAATGCAAAGTGCTGTAATTAAACCTTCATTGTATGGTACAGACCCTTCATTCCAACGGATACCGTGATGCCGAGTTAACCAGCGAGCGGTTCTTTGCATTTTATCATTTAAATTTGTGATACTATAAGGTGGTTTGAAAATAATTTGGCAGTTCAAAGAGCCGCCGACAACGGCCAACTCTTTAATTATAAATTTGTTATCATTATCTGTGAAGGCTTGAAACTCAACTACTGCAAACGCCATTTGGCCACCTTTTGTACAGTGATATCTCGTTAAACAAACGTTCGGCTATTAAAGTAGGCAACTGATCTGTACACTCGTTCACACCGGAAAGGACTTGATTGATACACTCTTTGATTAAATCGTCCCGGTAAAAAAGCTCCCTAAGTGAAATGTAAATTAGAGGGAGGTTATTAATAAACATGCACCATTCATTCTGGTTGAGAGTTATAGAGTGCTCGCCGTCAGAGACGTAAGCATACTGATGCCCAAAGACCATGTTTACCCTAATATCCTCCCCCGTATCTACTTTGAACGAGTATTGGTTCTTACCCTCGAGTGCAAGGGTGACGTCATTAAAGTGAGTTGCGAGCTGACAAAATGCATCGTATGACCAATAAACACAACCTTTTCTGCCTTTAAATAATATTCCGAGCCCTCTATTTAGAAAAATCCCCGTCACGACACATTTTGTTAGGTCATTATCCAAATGATAGTCTGATTTCAAGAAAACCCCGGTTAGTAAATTTATAGGTTCTTTGCTCTTGGGAATGAGCATCGGCTCTATACTTACATCCGCTCCCTGCGACGTCATCGCTCATACTAAATTTTCTTTAAACGGTTACTTTATTAACAGTACCTGTCAGTAATGAATATGTCATGTGAGTATCATGTAAAAGTAAACAGTACGCGGACGTATTTGCTGTAAAGGCTGTACTAGACTCAAACTCTACTCGCACATCAATAGGGCCTGATTTTATGGAATCATTTTGCTTTGAACAATCAATAACGTACAGGGGTGCTTTGTCTTTGTATTTTTCCTTGTCCACTGCTGGATAGCTTTGTTTCCCGTAGTACGAAGAATGGAAACGGAAAAACATTTCATAGAAGATAGACCAATCACCGTGAATGTTATCATATGGATAGTACTGCGAATTTAAATAAACTTTAATATTTTTTAGATCGCAAGCATCAAAACATGACATGTCCTTTTTTATGTCATTTTTGCGACTAGTCTGAAATCCTACTATTACGTAACGGGGTTTTTCAAGCTGACTGGAGGTCTTTACAGTCCACGATTGTAAAGTGGTCTGTGGTACTGATGGATACTCGTGCAGTTCCCACGATCTAAACGGTAAATGTACCTTTGTATCTTTTTCAATCATCTTTAGTAGTTTCAAACGGTAAGGATCAGATACGGTAACGTGTGGCACCCTCCAGTATACTCCTGTAATTTCCAAAACTACTTCAGCAGCATTTGTACTGTGTACTGCGTTTAAATCGGTCGATGACCGCAAAAGAATCAATTCTTGTCTGACATTAGCAATTACACGCTTATAGTCCTCGGCAAACCCTAGCAACATGTGCAAAGGAACACTGAATGAAAACTCTGTAATTTTCTCCGTTTTCCCAGAACCTAACCAACAAGCGTTTTTTAAACTTTCCAGTTCACCCTGTTGTACCGATAACAGGTTTTTAATGGTGGTTGTTATACCTACATTTTTTATTCGATCGACCTCGACACCCCCGATTTCATATCTAATATCATCAAAAAGAAACGCCACAGCATTATTGACAAAATGAACTTCTGCAGCAGTTCCATCCTGTTTCTTTCCGCTAACTCTGCCCACGATATGGAGAGTACTGTCAAACGGTGCAGTTATTATGTCCTGTTGACTGATTGGTATACGTATTTCATCGTTATTCTTAAAGGTCGATGAAGCGTACGGTTTATGAGTGTGAAACTCAATACCTGTGATTACATCACTGTACTCTGCTTTATTTTCTATGTCCAACATCTTGAACTTTAAATCCTAATGAACGCAAAAACTTTGTGTTGGTTGATGTTAACCGTACAGTGTCTTGACGCTTACTGATGGGTAAAGATTTTGTGACCTCCCTAAATACCAAACCCATTTTTCCTCCTTATATGCAGCCTGATGGATATATTTTCGTTTCTCAAGTTGATTCTCTCACCGTTTTGATCTTTGAGAGTGATTGTAACGTTGTTTATCCTCTTGACGTTCACAGGCAAATAAATGATTGTGTTGGGTACCTCCACTATTTTATAGCCCGGACCCACGTTTGGGTAGAACTCGTGTATGACATGGCCCTCAGCTCCATTGTCATACGAACCTCGAACTATATTACACTCTACGCGTATTACGTTTACATTAATGATGCTTACTGTTCGGTCGGAAGCGTGTTTTTCACTTGCTTTCAAAATTTTACTATCAAAACCCAGTAGAGGAGCAAGCGTGTTACTTTGTGTAAAATCAATAGCTTGGCTACACTTTATTTCCGATTTTAGCGTATTGTTATTTGCTTTCAATTCCAATTCCACATCCTTCCCTACTTTTTCTTTTAGAGCAGTTTCTAAATCTTCAATCTCATATGCCCCTTCAGCTATTTCAATCATTTTACCATCGCCGTAATAAAATTTGTTATTTTTACCCGCTTCAATATTTGGGATCGAGTGAAACGTCATCAAGTCTATAAGGCCAATCTCCCATTCTCCTTCACTAACGTCAACAGGTGGGAAGTAATCTTTTGAAACATAGGAACCCCTTCCACTCAAGCTAAACATTGTCGAGAAACTGTAAGCACAAGTGTCCGCATACAACTGAATTGAAATTTTGCTTCCGCTCGTAGTTATAGTAAATGTCGCAGCTACCAAAATACTGTAAAAGTTCACGTGGTGGCTTGAGATTACCAAAACTATCGAAATAGTACACGATATCTTTTACCTTTTTATAACACACCCAGTGAGTACCGTTGCCGAAACTAGAATCCAAGTTTACAATAGCCGATTCATTTTCTTTTGGTGCGCTAGGTAGAGTGTCTCTCATATAAACTCCTCTAAAGTGTGGTATACGTAGTTCTTTTGCATAGTGTAATAAATCATAATTTGTCAAAGGCCTTATCGGGATCGAGCTTTTTTTTTACTTACTCTTTTCTTTGTCTTTTTCTTACCGGCCCCTTGTTTTGGGTAAGGTCTTAGGTACAAACCTTTACCCTTTGGGTACGGTCTAAGGTACAACCCGTTTCCCTTGGTGGGAGATTTACGCTTAACTGGGCTTTTCTTCTTCTTTTTACCACCCCCTAACTTTGTTTTAGTCTTCATGGCTGTAGTAACAGCCCAAGCAGCTGCTTTTTCAGCCAAAGATGCGTCTGAGGATTTAAATCGTCGCCACGCGCGCTCGGCCAATTCAGCGTCGGCCTGCCGTCTGTTCTCGGAATCTTTGTATTGCGAGTACGCAATGTCGTGCTGTTTGCAAGCTTCGTCTAATCCGTTGATTCCTTTGTCACCTCTAGCTAATCTTTTGGCTAATTTTGTACCTGGCCCACAGTAATTATAACCAGGTAAGTGAGCTTCAAATGGTAACAAATCTACAGCCTTGTTTACAACGGAGGATATAATACCTCTTCCTGTGACTGCTCGTCTGCGTCTAACCGATGTTTTCCTCTTCCCTGCCATTTTATAACTGAAGACTGACACGTACTACAATGTTTTAAATAGATCGTCCCATGTGGACTGCTCCCGGACAACCTGTGTATTCCAATCTTCAAAACTAGGATAACTAGCCCTCCCCCTGTTTATCTGTTTGTACAGTGTATAGGCCAGATCTGCCACGACTTCCTTGACGTATTCTTTATTTACAGCATCGTTTAACCACCGTGGTTTACCTATGTTTGTCAGCCGTTTACTTTTAACGTCCCAATGTTTATCTTTATCGGGTAAAATTGAATTATTTTGTAGATATTGCAAGGTAACTGCATCGTGAATGTGGGCAGGATCGGAGACCTGTCCTAACCGTTTATTCTTGAAATTCCATGCTAGTCCGCCTTGTAAAGGTGTGTGATTGTCCAAGTATTGTTTATTTACGGCATCTCCCCCTTTACTGGGGGGTGCTACATTCTGAATAACTGTATTTTTAACATCAAAAGCTCCATTTTTATTTTTTTGCAACGTGTTTTTATTGAAATACTCGAGATTTACAGCGTCTTTGTTGCCAACTGGGGAGGCAACATTCTGTATGACCAACTGTTTTGCATCAAAAGACCCCACACCTCGTGTTATAGTGTTTTCCTTGAGAAATAATAGGTTAACGGCATCTCCATCCGCCTTTGGTGGAGCAACATCTTGCAGCCGGTAATGGTGTATCGAGTATGCGGTGGCGTCAGAGAACTTAAGCGGGGTATGAAGATCCATATATTGTTTTGTTACCGCATCTTTAACATCAACTGGATCAGCTATATTACATACACGTGTGTTTTGAGCATCAAAATGACCACTTTGCAGTGTCATACAGTTTAAAAGTGAATTCGCATGCGATCTAAAATTCATCGCATCAAGATTGTCTTTTGGATCGTCGACATTGCACAGACGTTTACCTTGCATATCGTAGCTACCATCCTGTGACAATGCAAAGCCTACGCCTTTGGGTCCAACAAGACCCTTCTCCTTCTTAGTATAACGTCCAAACTTGTCTATGCCCATCGTGAGACTGACTTGTATCGACTGTTTCCGCTACCTTTTATGTATCCAGCTTCGTGCAGTTCCTCTACAATGTTTACAATCTCGTTACTATGTGAAGTATTTCCCGTTTCAGCTGATGCTACCAACAGTTTTAGTCTATCGACCAACTCGTTGGGATTATCCCAATGCACTATATCGCGAGACTTTGTACTTTTCCACGACATTCCTCTACCCTGTCTGACGGGAAACAGATCTTTGATAACGTGTCTGTATTTCAAACTACTATCACGTCTGATTTGATTGTCAAAATTATAACCCTTTTTGTGAGCATTTGACGCAATCAATATACTTTTGTAAGCATTTAGATCGTCCTCTGCATACACATCGCTGTTTGGCAGTCTTTTAAATATAAGCTCATAGAGCCCCTCGGAAGGTGGGTATCTCGTGTTGTTAACAATAATGGTACCGTCAGTGTCAAATTCCATCACCTTGTTTCCAATCATTAAAGTTTTTCCTCTTTCATCAAACCTTGGACCATAGTCGTGGTCAATAGTTCTATGTTTTCCACCGGCGTCTCGTATAAACTGGGTCATATATTTTCTAGTTAACGGGTTCTCAAACTGCTCTTCAATGTACTTAGATGCTGTTTGAAAGCCTAATGGAGACGAAACAACCTCTTCCAATTGACTAGTTTCAGCTCTAGGTGTTGATATGGCTTCTGGTTTAAACGGTTGTCCAACGTAATCATCGTCATCACTCTCATAGTCCATTGGCTCTTCTTTAGAGGGCTGTTCAATTTTAACATCTGTTTTTGGTTCGCCTTTTTTTAGTTCTCTAATTAACGGTTTGTATTGCTGCTCTAGCAGTTTTTCACTCTCCACACTACCATCTTTAAACTGTCTAAATTTACGCCTAACTGCTTCTTTCAACTCTGCTATTTGCAGAGTGAGATGTTTATTCTTCCGCGTCATCTTTGATAATGAGCCTGAAACACCACAGCTAGCCTCTTAAGGCAATTCAATCTGCCGAAAAAATAGTGCACGTTTCTTATGTTTACGTAGGTAGTGCACCACTTCTTTCAAAGATATGCCCGAGGTAATATCTATATCTCGGTAGTATCTCTTTGTCACCAGATCAAATTGCGGAATAGTGTACCTTTTTGACCAATTCCGAAAAACAAACGTTCTTTTCCAGTTATCTCTCCATTGTGGTATTTCCGCTACGGTATACCGCTCACTAACGTCACTTTTTTCCATATACCTCTGCAAAAAAGACATTGGACGCTTCATCTCATTGTGGTGCAACAGAAACGAGTTCAATAACCAAAATTCACTTGGATTCGCTCCAGTGAACTCACGCCACTGGTCAAACAGTTGACGATCAGTTATCGTATACACACCATTATTGAAACTTATTCCAAAACGTTCGCTATATTGTTGTAAAGTTGGCAACGCAGCCTTTAGAAATTCTGTTGTAAACAGTCCTTGGCACAAGTTGTTTACCCCGGCATAAGGTTTACCACGAGATCTCGGTAATCCCGGAGGTACCGGACCATATGCTACATTATAACTCACATCGATATGGCATTTCGACGCCATCGCAGTTTTATAAATCGTCAGAGGTGATCTTATTGGTAGAGTCCGTTCAGTCAATACTATACATCTTGCTGCGTGGGGAATATTGCAACCGTATTCGAGCATTCGGAGGTAAATCTGAGTAAAGTTTATGCTACCATGAAGGTTGCGCAATGGTAAAACCTTACCAAAAATATCCGGAAACGGTCTAAATCTCGAAATTATATTATGGGACTCTCTAACTGTGCAGTTGTTCATATCTTCATGATAGACCACCAGTTCAAGAGGAACTTTCTTTTCTTCGCATTTTTCCAAAAATCTAATCCAGATTTCACGGTTATACATACGTTCACTCGCAGATATCATTAACAAGATAACCGGGGGTAGTACAGCGCTCTGTTTTGGCACTTTATGTCTCCAACACCGCCTATTGTACTTGTGACCATGACGTCCTTTTCTGCTACAGTAGTTTCCACAAAACTTGTTCTTATCGGAATAGTAATATGTGCAAAGATTAGATTTAACATTATGAAGTTTGGTATCGTAACCTCTAAGGTCGTTGTAGGTGTAGATGTTAACCATTATAACTCCTCAATGAAACTGTCAAATCCTATACGGTATCTTCCTTTATTAGTGTTTCGAGTCTTGTCGATAACTAAGAACCCATGATTGTCTTTCCACACCAGTGAACACAACTGTTTGAATTTATCAAATGGCATGTCGGTAGTGACATGGTCGCTATATACATGTCGTAAATTCATATCATCCTGTTTGAATAGTATTAAAAGGTTTGCGTTGTCTCTAATAAGCTGCTTTGGTATAGCACTATACGTCTGACCCAAATAAAAGGTGTCAATATTGTTATGCCTACCCATAGTGAAATAGTTTGTAATGTTGTTGTGTTTCTCACAGGATATATCGTCAAATATCATTATTGAATGTTGTTTAGCCTTATTTGGATGAACTACCAAGTTGTTGTCACCATATGCAAAATAACCAATTTCCTTAGGTAGAGCCAATGGTAAAAACTGGTATTTGGGCTGATTCAGGGATTTACAGAAAATGTAGATATTTTCAAAAACAAGACCGTTTGGATCGAATAATAAATTAAACACAACATTTGTTTTACCCGAGTTGCTGGGGCCTGAAAGGATGCCGCGAATTGAGTCTGGTAGCAGATGGCCATGTTTATTTTTAGATGCCAGACCCTCGCCGAGATACTCGTCATAGTTTTTTACCGTCAAAGGGGGACTCTGCTGCGCCACACGCATCGTGTTCAACTGATGTATCACACTCACCCTATCGTTTATAAATACGCCCGGATGCAGCTGCTTGATCTACACGTAACCGACACCGGATGCTCTAAATAAGAATGTCGCTTTTACTAAGCCACGTGTCGCTTCTCTTGTCAAAGCCAAGCCATCTGACTTTTATTTTATCTCCTTTCCGCTGTAACACTCTTTCAACTAAATATACATCTCCGGTCTTTGATTTATTTAGCTCCTGTTCATAAAACCCTCCCTTTAGTATTTCACCGTTATGGTCTTTGAGTACATATGTAGGTGGTTTTGTCGGTTTGATGGCGTAAATGGTGAAAACCTCGTTTGTCCAGTTTGGCAGATAGCCTTTAGTAAAAACTCTTTTATACTTGCTAATCCTAACACTATCCCCCAGTTTAAATTTTGGTGCCACCCTTTTTCCCTTCTTGTTTATCCTTTTTAATATTTCCTTTACATTCTTTTGTTTCACATCTTTTGGTTTCATACCAATTGTTTTATGTACCGAGTTATTATATCGTTTGAGAATATCAGAAAGTAATGACAACCATTCATATGTACCCTTTGCGGTAAACTCTTTCCACATCCACTGTTTCAAAGTTCTGTTATATCTTTCCACGATACTAGCTTTTAAATCAGAAAACGTAGAATAATGGTTAATTTTATACTTTTTCATGAGAGCACCAATATGTTTATTAAACCATTCGGTTCCTTGATCGGTTTGAAAGTGTTTCATCTTATGTTTTATCAAAATAGGTTCAAGTGCCTTGGCAACTGCCGGACCTGTCTTATCTTTTAACGGGACTGCAAACCCGAGTTTTGAAAAACAATTGATCATAGTCATGATGTACCGATTACCTTTATTTAGCTTTGCATAAGGCTGCATCTCTACGAGATCGGCCTGGTACAAATCATTCAACCCTTTAAGAGTCACTTTTCGTCTAGTGTAATTTTTTCTAGCAGGTTTGTGTAGCTCTTCAGCTATAGCACGTCTGACATCCATTGTTAAAATGATACAACTTGACAGTGTATTGATAATTTATTAAGTTTTTATAAATGCTGCGGCCCCTCCACCGCCGCAGCTCGTGACGGCCTCCAAAAACAAACTAGTTGCCGTCTCCGTTTATTTTTTTTTGTTTTACAAACATTTAGTTTTTACAATATTTACAAGTGACTTTATGGAAGATAAATAACGGATTCATACAAATGCGGCAAGTTTCTTTGGGGACTTTAAACTTTGGATACATGTAGTTACCTCTTCGCTTTAAGCGAGAAGGAAGATCAACCATTCTTCCACAGTCAATACATAACCTACTAGAGCCTCTAAAAGACTCGTAGTAATTTAGGGTTACATAACCACAGTTTTCTCTATGACAGTTCAAAATGTCCTGCCTTAGCGTTGATGGAAGATCAACACTTTCTTTTACATAAGGGAAAAGGATAACGTTTGTGCAAATTTCCCTAATTGAAAGCTCAGACAAGGACAACATGATGGCAAGAAGGTTCCAAATAGAATAGTCTTTTTATTTGCCCCCCAGAAAAGCTGCAGCCCCTCCACCGCCGCAGCTCGTGACGGCCTCCAAAAACAAACTAGTTGCCGTCTCCGTTCCCCAAAATTTCTCTTACCACCTTCTCAAGGATGGGATCAAGGATTGTAGACAGGAACATCTTCTCAATCTGGTCCAATTGTATAGACGTGCTGCACAGATGGTGCATCTATCTCTTGGAGTCTTAAATTTTGGTACACATACAATTGTTCCAAACCGTCGAAAAGAAATATTCGCTGCCTCTCCACAATCCTTACAAAACTCTTCATTGTCGAGAAAACAAATATGGTAGTAGACATAGCCACAGTTTTCATGGTGGTAATTGAATATGTAATCTTTAATCACAGGTGGGATTGCTGCTTGCTTTACAGCATTTAAAAGAAACATGTTATCAGTAATTGTTCTAGCTGAGAGCTCAAGTAGGGACAACATGGTGGCGAGAAGGTTCCAAGTGGAATGACACTCACCCCTCCACACATGGTTTACGGGCCTTTCGGCCGCGCCAGTGACCTTCATACATGGTTTAGAGGCTTTTTAGTCAGCCGTGCCAGTGACCTTCACACATGGTTTACGGGCTTTTTAGTCAGCCGCGCCAGTGACCATCATTCACACATGTACAAGGAGTAGCTCAAGTCCCTCCAGATTTGAGCGCCTCAATGTACAAACACATTCAAAAATAGCCCCACTCCAGTTGGATCCCAGCCACCATGTGTTTCGCATCGTGTTTTGGCTGGATATTCTCCATCAAGCGCGACGAGCCGTCGCCATTTATCGTCAAGACAAGGGTGGTATTTCTTAGACCGGTGGAGCCAATCTACGAAGAACTTCGACCCTTGGATCTCAGGCCACCACCGTTACCACCAAGAAACATAGAATATGCCACCATAAAGGTATGTAGTGATAGTGGAGAGGGGAGCGCAACACATGTGCAGCATGTGCAACATGTGTTCAGTGTCCAACATGATCTCTCTGATGCTGGTCGTTAGTGATTTTGTTCAACATTATTTATATCGCAGAGTATGTGAATTTTTGAATTTGAGTGAAGAAGACAACGATTCAGACACAGATTCGGAATTTGGGGTCAATTGGGGCCCGGGAGGGTGGAACGGGTGGAACGAGGTGGATATTGGGGACTGGGAGGAGCTGAGTGACAGTGATAGTAGTGATTCAGGAGTTGAGATCTTGGTGAGTTTTTTGAATTTTAAACCCATATGGAAGTGTATCATAATTGCTACCATGTTTCCTTTTTGGCCCCGTAATTTTAAACCGTTTGACCTCACTGATTGTAACTATATTTCTATCCTTTGTTCGTCTGATTCTATTTTCCTCAATGTCCATTGTTTGTGCAGCATCACCAAGGACCATCTCTTTCAAACTGTCAAATCCAATCTTTTTAGAAGTTTTCATATTTAATGTAAGCCCTTTTACTTTACAAACGGGAATCAATTTTTGTTTGTTTGTTGACCACACGAGGTATGCATAGGTTTTTGGCCCTCCAGATACAAACTCTGTTATGTATGAACCTGGTCCATACTCGGCCAACTCATCGGTCATTTCCCCTAGATAATCTCCCGTGGGAACTCTGTACAAACCACCCTTGTATACATACAATACAGAATCAGTATCATAATACAACACTTGACCACCCAAGGCATCTAGATGCTCATAGAGCTTCAATCTCGCTTGAGCAGTAGTGTAAGCTGCCAACACAACATTTACATTTTGCAATGGCTCCCCAACCTCCTCAATGTACTCCCAGCTAACAACAAGAACCTCATCATTGACAATCTGTACTCTATTTACATCAATTTCAGAGCTAGTTAACATTTTGAAAAGTGTTTTTGGGTCCCTGACAATCGTAGCTTTGGTCTGATTTTCACGCTGTCCAAATTTTCCCCAAAACGAGTTCAACATCAGTTTAGCCAACGACCTTAAGCCACCATTTTTTACAATTTTGACTTTTTCCAGTTGGACGCCCTCTTTTTGAAAATAATCCTCAATGTACTTGTTTTTGTCCTCCTCTGTTTCACACCAGCCTGGAAACCCGGATGCTTCCTGTTTCATTTTTAAAAATTTATTTATAAAGTCAGTGAACAATCCCCCATTTTCATATGTGGCTACCTTATACTCCCAAAGTTCATACATGTCGAGTACAACATAACCCTTTTCTACAGCTTTACGAACTTCGTCCATGGTCCAGGTCCCAATAAGTGCTCTGTCACCACTTTCGTGGTCGCAATCACTTTGAATCTGACCATCTCCACAAGTCGCACACAAAACAAACATTAACTTGTCATTCATTTTGGCTGGGAGCACAGGATGGTAAAGATCGCGTGGTGGGAGTACTTTACACTTTAATAGGCCTTCGACATTAAGACCTCTCTGTCTACACTCTCTATCACCTACATAGATTGTCGGATGGCCTACAGGGTACTTGCCGTATTTACATACCCAGGGATAGAGAGAGCATACATCCACGTATTCAATAGTTTCCCCTTCAGCACATTTGTGATACGTTTTGGCATTACCGGTTCGACCCCCAAAAAAAGCTTGCCTCGGATTCAGAGGTAAATTGTTGAGGATCGGCAACTTGTCTAAATGTTTCATGTTTTCTGTCTTTTTTAACTTTCTAAACTCACATTCCCACATTTGTACGACGTTATCGCCCAACTTTGCTATTTTCGATTTGGTCCGTTCATATCGCAAGTGAAGTGAGTCAGAGGGATCCTCTTTCAAAGCAAGTTCACGGTCGTAGGGAAAGCATTTAGGGCATCCGTGCCAGTAGCAGCCTTGAAATTCATAAATATTTTGACCGTCAAACCCGTCAACTTTCATTCCATTGATTTTAACCTCTTTTCCACGTCCAGCGTGTTCTATTCTAACTCCACGTTTCTCCTCTTCCCATGATAGCCACTGTAAAGCAATAGCCGATTGAGCGTCTGTAAGCCTATAGCCGTTTTTAGGAACGATGCCGATAGTATTTTTCTTCAAAAAGTTCCTGCGAAAAGCTAAATTGCATGCGCTGGCAATGGTTACAGCCTCGAGAAACGGATCAACATTACACTCTTGCAGGAAAATTGAACGGAACTTTAAACATGCTTGAGCCAAGATATCAACATCCGAGATACAATACTCGAGGATTTCTTTCTTAAAGTCAAATGTAACGCGGTTTGCAACCTGATCATTATACCAGTTTTCAAAATCTTTGTGTGATTTTTCAAACATAGATTCCGGACAGTAAAACTCTTTTGCTGGCATAGGGCCCACATAATTTTGATTCTTAAGGGTGTTGAAGAGGTGGGGGAAATAGCCTTTCTTCTTTTCTGGAGGCAAGTCAAAGGCCTTGGGCAGAGCAGCAAGAGGCATAGGGAAATAACTAAGTGAATCAACAAACCTCACATTGTCAATTTCCATCAAAATTACCTTAGTTCCCCGCATTACAAGTTTCGGAGTGAACTTTGTATCCTCCAGCACATACTTGAGCAAAAACTGAAAATCAAAGCCCTGCCCATTGTGAGCAATAACACAGACATCTTTGAAATTTTTACGGACTTGCATCACATAGTCCATGAACTGAGTGACTGGTTCAGATTTAAAGACTCTTGTTCGATTTTTACAAGCCATACAAAATTTAGCCTCAATACACTGATAGCAAAACTGTTGTGACACACACAAGTTTACTTGATGCAATTTAGACTCGGGATCTGAGGGCAGGGACTCATCTTGGCGGGTTTCCAAGTCAAAGAAAATAAACAGAAAATCTTTTGACTTGGGCTTTCTCGTGTCAGGTTTCATATAACATTTGTGGTTAGGGTCTTCAAAAGAACCACACGGTTTACAGTATACTTCACCACATTTGTGAGGTTTGGACCGTTCTCTAATCCAAATCAGTTTCCCGCAATCGAGACATTTCTTTACATTTTTACACCTATCAGCTTCATGCGCGATAAAACATCCCTGATTTTTGTAGGTCATGTTACATTTAGGGCACAGAATACCGCCATTTTCCTCTACACAAGGGGGTGAGATGGTCTGACACTGTGAGCAGATGTTTGAGCAGCGGTGGGCTCCTTTGTGATCATAGGGTACATGGCATGCTTCACAAAAATATGTACAAACAAAAGCAGCAGTCAAACTGTTAATCACATTGTAGTGACCATCGTGAAACAGTAAATTTAGTGTGAATTTTACATTTTCTACATTTCCCTCAAAGTAGACATCACGACCTTTGCTGTCATAGTTGTACACGACAATTTTGTAATCCCTTAAAAACCCTTGAAATTTTTCAAGCTCCGGGATGCCAGCTCCACCCTCTGGCATTTCAACTCTAGCTCGACGCACAAGTTCCTGGGCCCTGATTGTTTGCCTATTTGCCCTATCCTTTCTAACTGCATTATAGTCAGGATCTTTACTTACATTGGCCATAGCCACTACAATTGCACGGGGAAGACACAATTTATCTTTATTATTTATAACAACAATTCCCCGTCTTGCCTTGCATTCCTCATCAAACGTATTGTAAAACCCCGGCCTTACCCTTCCAGAGCCTACAGGAAGGTTAATTCTAGTGCATTCCACTTTAAAGGTGTCGGTAGATTTGATAGATTCAGAGTTTGATTGCACAATACCACCAAAGATTTGCCACAATACGTTTTCATCAATTTCAGTAGCCGGACGAAAATTTACATAGCCGGGTGCTTTTGATTTCAAGTTGAGACTCTCCAAGGTAAACCCAAGTTGATCATTTTCAAAAGCTTGTTCTTTCATACTATTTACAATTTGTGCAAACCCTTGTCTCAACCAATCAATCTCATTAGTTTCTGGAGGCGGATTGGTGAATTTAAATACAGTTTTACTCCCATACAATCTAAATTTATTTACATAAGTTTGATCAGTACTAATCAAAGTAACAGGCTCAACTACTTTTACGGGTTCAACTACTTCATCAGATACGTTATCGGCCATACTAACATCCATCGTCGTCAAACGCCTAGAGCAAAGTAAAAGGGACGCAGAGACACAAGATCTAGTGGGGGACACGACCTGCGCGCGCACACAGCTAAATATAGCACACCGATTGCACAACACTGAGACACAAGATGTGGTGGGGACACAGCTGCGCGCACACAAAGCTGAATATAGCACACCGATTGCACAATACGTTACAATAAAGAAACAAAGTTTACTTACCACTGATGTACCGTAAATAATCAGACTAACATTTAACACTAGAAATAACTTGCAAACATAACCTCAAAACATCAAACACAAGAGCACACGTCCAACACGTTCAATTGCCAAGAGCAAAGTGAAAGAAAATAAGTACTGAAAAGTTTAAATAGCTAAAATTGGCCAATCACACAACAGATCACCTATTTATGACCAATCAGGTACAAGCTTATAACAACCAATCAGCAACCAGGATACACACCTTTAATACTTCCTTGTTTTGTTACAGAACCGTGATGATGAAGAAGAAGAAGAAGAAGATTTGTAGTATTTGTAAATATGTTTAAACGTATGTAAATATAAATCGTAGATGTAGCGGCATTAAAACATATTTTAAATCAATCTGTGTAATTATTCAGGACATATAACTCAGTGGAGGCTATTTCATTTGGCAAGAGTTGATCATTACGGAGGTTACATAAGCTGGCGAGAACCTACGCAATACGTAAAGTGAAGCTTGCTGGGAAGGTGAGGTTACGTTGTTTGGCGGGAATCGGCGGAGAAGAAGTAAGGTTTTTTTCGTTTAGCGCGAAAGTCACTTGTCGGGAAGGTGATTTTTTCGTTTGGCGCGAAAATAAAAGTGAGGTTATGTTACTTGGCGGGAAGGTGATTTTTTTCGTTTGGCGCGAAAATAAATGTGAGGTTATGTTACTTGGCGGGAAGGTGAAGTTTTTTTCGTTTGGCGCGAAAGTGAGGTTATGTTACTTAGCGGGAAGGTGAAGTTTTTTTCGTTTGGCAGGAACCTACGTATGCAATACGTAAAGTGAGGTTAGATGTTTGGCGCGAAAACAAAAGTGAGGTTAGACCACGTGGGACACCAGAGGGCGACCACGTGGGATGTTTGGCGCGAAAACATAAGTGAGGTTAGACCACGTGGGACACCAGAGGGCGACCACGTGGGACAAAAGGGGGCGTGGCCTAGGGGGAGGGGTGGGGATGAAATGCTGCTCTCTGATTGGTGGCCTGAAGTACAGCGTACCCTACTTTTATGCCTCCCCTTGGCCTGCTGCTCTATGTAAATTAGCTGTTATTTGACAACTTCGCAAACTCAGCAGCTCATTATTCCCTTCATCTCGTCTCCGGGAAATTTATGCAAAGCGTACAAAATTAGCATTCAGACTTGACCTTCTTGTCAGTTTCTTAACTTTCCTTTTCACTTTAATGGAGATGATTACAATATTATTTTTATGTTAATTTTTGCAACTGTAAAGGCAACGGGAATTTAACTGTATATTAATTGTCTTACTGTAAGAGGATTTTAATTTATTAAAAGGCTTTGATTACAGAAGCTTTTAAACTAAAAATCAAAGTTGAGTTATTATATACCATTTTAGATATGAAATTTCCATATCTTTATGCTTTATGTAAATTAATATGACTGCAGATTATTAATATGTATTATATTGTGTTGTTCGGTGTATATTTGATTTATTAGTAAAGACAAAGACAAAGAATAAAAGTTAAAGAGTTATAAAGTAAAACAAAAATAATATCATATGTACAAAATGTGTAGTAAAAGAAAAAAATTGTTTTAGTTATGTACTAAGCACCTTTATATTTCATTAATATTAACACAAAATAGTATATAATAATTTTTTTTACTAAACTACAAAAAAAATTATAAAATATTTGTCACAATAGGCGAGTTATATTAAAATGTTCATCGATGCATGAATATAGTGTTAGCCATTTATTGTGTTGAGTATATACGGCTTTATGAGAAGAAATTGACACATGAATTGGGACAGATGAACACTTAATTTTCAAATAAACGTATTTTATAATACATGTAGTTTTTATGATTGAGATTTATTTTTCTTAAAACACACTGAAACTAACCTCTTTATTTACCCATACGGCGATTTGAAATCTCAAAATTAGTTGAGAAGGTTACAATCTAATTTTCTTTTAGAACACTCTGGAAAAAATACTAAACAGACCCCAAGAGATTGTATTGAATTTGTCTAATGAAGAAGTACAGCACGAAATTTACTACCTTTGTTTATTTCCAAAATACATACAGGAGGAGCGGAACACTGAAATATCAAACAAGAAACTAAGTTATCACAGGAGCAAGGGTAGTGAACTTTACGACTTCCCCATCCCCAGTAGCTCATAAACCCCTCCCCCCACCACCCAGTCCTTTCCATTTAGACGTCTTTGTTTATGTTAATTAGCTTGTCATTTACCAAGTTTCTCAAGCCCTTGTCGTATTTTTCTTCCTCTTAATTCATGGAACCTTTAACGTTTAAGTAGTAATTACCGTGAATAAAATATTTTGACGTCTTAAAAATACATTTAATTTCACCTATTTTTATTTTTCATTCATAAAATGTTAGTGGGGTGTACATTGTTAAATATACAAACTTTACTGTTAATAGAATCACACTGTCAATCTTATTTACATCAAATACACATATTTTAATTTAATATGTGATAAATTCATTCAAAAGTTCTTAGATTTCTATAAATTCATTTTTTTGTGGTATAGTACACAACTCCATTGCAAATATATTTAACCTCAGGAACATGTTCGAACATAAATTAAAGTGTCAATATGTGACGAGTTGAAAACAAAGCGAAGCAGTTTTTAAAGAGTAAACTCTAAAAAAAGCAAATTTATTAAGGTTTGGGCGTGAAACCAAGTTACATTTCACAAAATAAACCCTGGAAAATTTTTAAGTAAAGCGGTCTAAAACCCCCAAATAATTCCGCACTAAAAATCTGTTTCCTCGCACCTTCTCAATACGCTAACCCAAAGGCCCCTCGCACACAACCCATCAATAAACTATCTTTTTCACAAAAATTAATGAAATGGAACTTTATTTTAAAATTCAAATTATGTTTAATTTGTTTGCAGGCCTATCTTCAGAGCTGTTCTACGTACGAGATGGTGTAGTTAACACTTACGCAATGAACTTTGTTGTTCCTGTACCAGCCAACATCACGGCACTTCACTTCTCATGGCAGTCTCTTGGTAGAAACCCGGTGAGTGGTTGCAGCAATTATAATTCTTTATTACTAATACAATTGACTCGAGTTTTTGTACTTTAGTTTAGTATTGTCGTAAGCTATATAGCAATATTGACTTTTCAATACATGTTTACCAGAGGTAATCAGTTGTTTTTATCCATCGAAGTTAGTGTTTAAAAATGATATTTTCTCTCCTTTTTTATTGTTATAACATGATTTCAGTAGTGCTGAAAAATATCAAATAGTTTGTAATATGACGCCTTTTCACTATATTCTAGAATGCAATATGTTGTGTAACCTATTACACATACACATTTGATCACAGGCTCAACTCAACTACATCGATTTTTACTATAAAACTGACCACAAATATAACATTGGAATAGGAAATCTACTCCTAATTACAGTATGAGGTCATAGTAAAGAGAATACAAGAAACTGTACTTTTTTATCGATCGTGAGGTAATTAATCAATTATCAATAATCAATCAATTATCAATTATTTATCCCTTCTACAGAATCACTAGGAGTTCGTCTAGTTATTGTACTCACCTGATAATCAGAAGCTTCCGATTCTATCCTGAATAAATGTGTTTTTTGGATATGTTGAAAGAAATGAACCCGGCTGCGTTTGGTAATCGGTAGTAACCTTTTTGACTAAAGAAACAGCTGATCTCAGTTACACCAGGCATCTCACTTTATCTACATTCAATCTCAGCCTATTGTTAGGCTAATTTAACTAGAGATCAGCTGGTTGTAGCAATACCAACACCTTCCTATTTAACTTTTCAATGGACAAATAAATCTACTTTGTGTCTAAATAGTCTTCAATCTATACGATGTCTGCTCTCAACCATTCAGTGATAGTATTACGCCAAGCGTCCATGGTTCTGGTTTCTACGTCTGGTCTTTTCGCAACACAATACCGGTGCAATTGTAGGTTCTTGATTTGTTCACACTACCAGCAAAATAATTTAAAATTCATAAGGCTTGAACCAGATTTTTTACGGTTCAAAGTTTGGTGCAAAGATCTTTTGGGCTTAGTTTTGGAGCCTGGAAAGTGTTATAGCAATTCCAACACCTATATTTGGGCAAAGTTTTCCCAGTAGCATTATTTTCTTATCAGATATGAAAATTAATAATTAATCTGATATGAATGGGTAATAAATGAAATATGTTTTTAGTAACTTGAATTTGCCTGGTACTTATACAAGCAATTTACTTAGAGATGTTAGAGGTCTTTTATAATATGTAGTCCACATAGTATTCAGCTGAACTTGCTAAACATTAAATAAATGCTTTTAGTTTAAAAAAAGAAACACAGCTGGTCTGTAAACAACAAATTTTCCCTTTAATCTCACTGTATTCAAAACTTACTCTTCAATTACATTCATCTTTGGATAAACACTTAAGCTTGCATAAGGTCTTAATGTAGCGATTTATTATACAATACCTCTTCATATACGTATGAAGAACACGCAGACACAATATTTTCTTTTACAACAGAAAATGTAATTCCAAAATTCCTATCAATTAGTAACTAAAGAGTTAATGCAAAATAAAATAAAACTTCTGAAAACACTTTCTTTGATGCGTTTGACGTTTAGCTAATTAGTGTTATGGTCCGTAGCTTCCGTACGTGTGGTTGGTGGAGTACAACAATAGAGACGCCATGTTGGAACCTCTGTTTAACATCACTCCCCGTGGCGTGATACCAACACAGGTAAACCATCTACAATGTGTAAGTAGGTGAATTTAAATGGTAATGTTATAGTTGTATTTTCTTGTTTTGCAGTAGAGTTCAGGTTTATTTTTATATGGGATTTAAGAAGGGATTTTTATGTAAATCGTGACCCTAAAACATTCCTTGAATTTCAGACATTTAGACTTTTAAAGTGAAGATAGATGTATCAAAACTCTATTCAATTAGCTCTAGGCTTTTTATCCAATGGTCATTTTTCGTACTCAATCCAACGTTATCCACCTTGCTTTGAAGCAGTAGATACATAGGACGTAAGCTTACTACACCTTATTGTATATACACTCTGTTGAATAGACGTGTTATCTTAGCCGTTTACAGCACATTGTGGTAAAAACAGGTAATGTCACCTGCTGTCTCAAGATCCATCATTAAATTTTCAAGCAATTGATGATCCGGAGATATCTTAATATATAAAAGAAAGTTGTGTTAAGTTTTACTTACAGCGTTTATAACTAGAAAACTACTGAACCAATTGGCATGAAAATTTACAGGGATATTCCTTAGGTACTAGAATAAAATAATAGCCTATTTCCGTTTCAAAAACCCTTAATGGAAGCGTCCTATGGCCCTTTGCAGTTTACATGTTAATCTTATGTTAACCAGGACGTGATTGAGCCATGCGAACGAGCTCATCTTGAAAATGAACGAGCATTTGACATAAAACCACATTAGGACAGGACGACGTCTGTCTGGCCAGCTAGTTTACAATACGAAACAAATCTATTACTCAGTAAAAAATCTTAGGTTAAGAAAAGGCAAGAACTTATATCTACGCACATTTCCAGGTACAAACATTCAGCGTCTCCCTGCCTTGTACGGGTATACGGAGTGCTGAGGTGAAGATAATACTACAATTAAATGTCACCTCCTACAGTAGGATACAGAACGACACATCCTTACTGTTCAGGAGGAACAAGATCTGTCTGAGAGGTTGGTCAATAGATATTAGTAATTTTGAATCTAGGGTACTACATTTATATCCTTTTAATTGTTTTTTTTATCATATGGCAATGTTTTGTATAGTTGTTATAGTACGTTATTGATAATAAAGATATATCCGAATCAACATAAAATGACGATATTTCAACATGCTTAAAGACTTTCTTCGTTTTCACACTCCTAGTGAGTGATTTGAGGTGAACAGTGGTCAACTAAAAGACTATGAGGTTTCAATGTTTCCATGATTTCCCAATTATAACAGTTTAACAATTCGTTTACTATCAAACGTAATTCGTTTACAATACCTTTACTGGGATCTTATATTGGATTATCTCGACTACATATAGTCAACCTGCCTGTATGACAAAAGAACATGGTTTTTATTGTTTCCTTTTACGATACTGCATCATTTAATAATATTAATCCTAAATCCTACTTACCTAATATATCTGCTATTCACTAGTTTATTTAGCCAAATAAAATCGTGTCGTGCGTATTGTTTTGCACCTTACCTAAAAACATTTGGTTATTTTATAGATAGTTGAACCACTCAAGATTCAACTATGGTTTGGTTTAAAAGGTGGGTTCTAAAACAATAGGTCGAGGAATTGTCAGAAACCTAAAATTCTTAAGAATATGACGGTATTTTTACCCAGGTATAGTGGAAAAAAGGTAGTAAGCAATATATTAGTACAGGCAATATATTATGCCTTAGTTCATTCTAATTTAGCTTATGGAATCAGTATATATGGAGCAACTACATCAAAAAACTTAAAAAAGGGTAATTACCAGAAAATGGCCTGGTAAAGTTTCGGTAAAACAAATTTTACCGATCTTGGAATACTAACTGTTCATGGACTATATATCTTGGTAACTATTATTTATGCGAAAAATATTACAAAAACTCAGGCATCAAACAAAATTAGTCATAATTATAACACTCGTTCTCAATTTCAAATTGATAGACATAATCTAGAATTTTATAAAAAGAAAACGAAATTCACAGGAAATAAATTTATGTCTCATCTTCCAAAAGCACTTCTAACTGAAAATGATACAAAAAAGTTTAAAAATTGTCTGAAACAGTATTTGATTAAAATTGCCCCTTATTCTCTTGAAGAGTTTTGGGAGCAAAAATAAAAGAAATAGTCTTATTTTTAGTTCAATGTAAAACATTTTATTTTGTAAGATCTGACTCTATTCCTGTACAATTGTACTTAAATGAATAAAGGATAATTTGAATTGATTTGATTGATTTGAAGGTAACTACTTCTAAGCACTAGACTCCCAAAAAAAGGTTTAACTGTACCTCACCTTACAGAATACTACGACACTGAACCCTCTCCACGAAACGATTCCATTCGCCTGGACCCTGACACCCTTACTTCCACCAACGCCACCTTCTATGTTGCTGTCACCTGCGCCTGCGTCATCAGTGTGTGTGTCATTGCCGTCTCCTTCCTCAGCTACGTGAGGAACACCAAGAGTCGCACCCAGGATAGCCTGCAGTGAGTATAAGGGGGGTTGGGTTGGTAAGGTAGGATTACAATACCTGACCAAGGACTCTCTCACTGATAGGCCGTAGAACGATTGGCACACATTTTAAGCCGATTTGGAATAGCACGACTAGCACAATCATTAGAGAGGATTAAGAAGGGTCAAACTGTAAGGTTCGGAAAGGCACGATTGGCACAACAGACCGGTAAGGAAGTAGTAGGCAGGTAGCCAGAATGCGGGAAAATGGAAATTGTTTTGTCCCCACAAAGTCCCCGCTGTAGTGCTTATTAGAGTTAGCAATTACTTCATCCATGGTGTAAGTTTGAGCGACAAATCTGCTGCTACGGTCACTATGCCTCTGCTGGACCCAAATAAAACTACACTAACCCAACCTAACTTAACTAAACCTAACCTAACTTAACTTAGCTACCTAACCTAACCTAACTTAACCTAACCTAACCTAACTTAACTTAACCTAAACTAACCTAGCCTAACCTAACCTAAGCTAACCTAAGCTAACATAACCTAACCTAACCATTGAAAATACGCGATATTACCGGCAAATGACTGTCGCAGCAGAGTTGACGGGGAATTTTAAACTTCCCGTTTTCCCTCGTTCGATGGTGTTTACCTGGTCGAGCGGTTGTGCCAATCGTGCCTTTTCCAAGCAGGCGAGTTGACCCTACTTATTCCGCTCAAATTATTGTGCCAATTCGTGCTGGATCCATGGGCAGAAGATCCACAAATGTGTGCCAATCGTCCCGTTCCCCACTGATCAAATAAAGTTGAGTTTGAATCTGCTAATGTCAATACCAGGATATACATTTGGTGATATCGCTGTGATCGTTTTAGGGGCGGTTTGGGAGCTCGGTATTAGCGCTAGTCCGCGACTAAATCCGGATATTTCCGGTATTTTAGGCTGCCGCCTCGAAAACGGGTTTGTGAGCTCGGGATCAGTAAGGCGCGCGCCTAACTTGTGCAGGGATAATCTCGTGCCTAAATTGTTGGTTTGGGAGTCAAGTAGACTTAGGCGCCAGCCTAAGAGATAGTCTCGGTGGGTTTGGGAGACCAATTTCGGGACTAAGAGATATGTTTTCGTCATAAAAATCAGTGAGTTTAGTCCCCAGCTTTAGGCCTGCCAGGGGGCAGGTCTAAGTCGACATCATGCCGGTATTAGCTCATTAGCAAGTTAATTGTTTTCATATTAACTAAAAGAATGTTATATTGGAATTCGTTATTAAATTCCGAACATTTTCATTCCTCTCAAAGTATATTTGATAAAACTTTTTTTTAGTTCTCTGTTGTTCAAAATAAAACGAAAATCTTGCAGAAAGCTAAATTTAACGAAAGATTATTTGGTTTTTGTTTTTACTGTTAACTGCAATACAAATATGGACCCTAAATAGAATTTCTTTCAACTGAGAGTTTGGCTATAATAAGCCCCCGTAACTTAATTATAAATATTTTATTAGTAAGGAAATAATTAGCAACCACATGCATACCCCCCACTCACCCCCTACGAAAGAGTGAAGAGATAGTAAACAAAACATAAAAAACTGCAAATAGCTCACAGTCATAATCGTTATCTTTTAATTGCGTTGTGATAAAGCTCAGTTCAGTGTCATTGACCAAGTGCTAGTTACATCAAAATGGAGTACGGTACCTAGATTATTTGGAGTATAAGAAAATATATACAGTATATCAATAACCCGCCACAGAAAACCTGCAGACTAAGCGAATTTCCAAATAACCTAATAGAGCTTTCAATTAAATTTATTTAAATAACTTTAGGTTTAACAAGCACCTGAAACTACCTACGGTGTAGGTATGCTGCTACAGGGAGGGTAATAAAGTGTATTTTTTAACAAAATATTAACAGCTTTATAAAAAATAAATAAATTTGCCCAAGTTTCATAAAAATATATCCATAAACGACCACACTAGAACAGTTAACTTTTTCTCCATAAGAATCACATGGGAATTTAAAATTTACAATTTTACCAATAGTCTCTGTAGCCAATAACCGTACAAAACATTTTAAGATATTAATTTGTTTTTTATACTCTTTAAAATACTCTTTACTCTTTAAATTACTCTTTAAAATATTTTAAAGACAAAGATTTATGTTATAGGGGTTAAAATTGAGGAAAAAACTATTTTTATCCTATAAAACTCCGGGTTCCCTTGGTCTGATCATGCTGGTTCGCGAACTCATTATGGAGAATCGCGCCTAACACTTTCATGCCAAATTTTATCAAAATCAGACAAAAATTACTCAAGTTATCACGTTTATGGACGTATATATAATACATTTATATATATATATATATATAGGCTATACATATATAAAATTTGGAACGAACAGTGTTTTTGGCCTCTAGGGACATCAAAATGGAAAGGTTTATCGGTCCCGGAACTAAGTGCTACCTATGGTAATAGATACTTCCCTAGGAAAGTTAGATAAAAGAGTGTCATGTAAAAAAAGATTTTAAATTGACAACAATTTTTTCTAAGTACTGTATTAAAAGATTTTTTTTACATTTACCTTGGCTTCACACAATCATAACCTCCGCAATTACTTTTTATTATTTTTTTGTCAATACCCCTATATTATACTGGGAAATTTCTGGTTATATCAAGCCAGATCTGTCCATATATAATTCCAAATCTGGCCCTATAAACCCAGATCTGGTTATATCAAGCCTGAGCCATGCGAATACTTATAAAGTTAAACGGGGCAAAGCCCGCGGGTACAGCTAGTAGTACCAAGATAAAATTGTATCCATCTTCAATAAGTGTTCATCTTTTGTTGTTGTCAACGGTAACGGGTTCTGCAATGGCCGTTGCCAACGTCAAAACCTGAATTCCCCGCGATTCCCTGTTTATCTAGCCGCGCTGCAACTTAGGCGCGACTATACTTGATCTACGACCATTTCAACTTAGGCGCGAGCTCCCAAGCCTGGTTTCTGGTCCGGGGACTAAAGTTAGGCGCGTCCAACACTAGGCGCGTACTAGCTGGGCTCGAGCTCCCAAACCGCCCCTTAGAGTATTACATTTCACTTGTATGAATGACAAGATTATAGCAACAGTGTAGTAACGTCGGTTCTCTGGCCAACGTCTGACCTAGCCTCCCACCGACAGCATTACTCCTGGATTCCGGTGTAGACACTAGAATAGTCAAACGTAACTTTTTTTCAGTTGTGTGAAATTTATGGCTATGGTACTTATTTGGTAGTGTGAGTATCGTGATAAGAATACGGTTGTAAAAACGTGGTAACAGTAATCTTTCATGTACTGAGAGTGATTTAAGAGGGAATTGATCTTAAAGATGAGTTTGTTTAGTTTTGGATGTACCTTTTTTAGGTAGACACTTGTATAGAGGTGATGGATAAAGATTATCGGTTAAGGTTATTGTGTTGTTAACAAACTTAGAAAAACTGGGGTGTTAAAGGAACAAAGGACGTTACTTATGATCACAAAACTAATTAACTCTACACTGCCCTGAGAGACCAAAAATATTAATCTTTAATAAACCAAAAAGTTAATAACAGAAATTAACTGTGAAAATAATCATAACTAGCACTGAGAATAAAATTGTAGCTAAGAAAAATAATAATGGTAGTATGATAATACTATTAACACGGTGGTATCAAATGAGAAAAACTTATTTTTTATATAAATCATAGTTAATTTACAGTGGGGTCAACAAATCAAAGGTAGATATTTTTATACACAAGTTGTATCTTTTTTGCTGCAAAATTTAACAAGTTTAGATTGTTAGCATGTTAATAATTTTATTTTTAACTTGAAAGTGTATATTTTCAGGTCCATTGGTGGTCTTTTGACCTTTAAAAATTTAAATTTTAATAATATGATCAACCCAAAAATTTAAACAAGATTTATTAGAAGTAGTATGTAGAATATGTACCCTTTTTTGTATTCTTATTGTATTCTCATCAAACATAAGTTATATTATTTTTACATTCTAATGCATTGTACCTTAGAATAATAGGTAGTAAATGTGCATTTAAAAAGGAAACATATGTTTAAAACAACGAAGAAAGGTAATATTTTCTTTTCGAGGAATACTAGTCTACGTCGCACAAAGGCTTAGGTTACTAGAGTCATTTGGTTAATATCTCTATTTAAATGCATAGTTTTAGAGTTCTTTGTTCTTGACTTAATCCCAATACTCCTGGTTCGCGCCTTATTGAACGAATGAAAGTCTTGTTGGCATACTTTACGATTAAACGTTTTGCACAAGCTTTAGCCTATATAAAAAAAAAAATTTTAACCCACATATTGTCAATGGACATAAGTCAAATTATTAATTTTTTTATTAACCAAAAGCTTTATTAAAAGCCTAAATACTTTACTACTTTTGCAGATAATGCATATCTATAAACGGCATTTTCATGAAAGAGAATATTTAGGATTGGATTTGAACTTGAACAATTAAACTCAATATTACATCTTTTGATAAATAACGATACTGTTTACCAAGGTTCACTAACACAGAAATATCAATATGATAGAGGATAGTCAGTATCGATGTTTACACAAAAAGTATCTGCAGTAAATCACAGCCCTACAAGTGCTTAGGGGCCTAATTTATGTGAGTTTTGAATGATTTCCCCGCTCTACTTGATTTTTAAAGAGTATAACACGTAACTAACTGCCTAAAATACCAAATTATATTTTACCTAACCCGCCATGTTAAACTTCCCTATCCCAAGTGTGATGTATATAACTTCGTTACTTCTCGAGTGATGTAAAGTATCAAAAACTCACTCGGTGATGTAATGAAACCCATTTAAATAAAATTGAGTGATTAACTTAAAAAATATACCTCTATGGAGCCAACGACATTCAACGCTAGAAATCAGCTGTGCTCTTGAATTTTATTGTTATGTTTTGAAGAATTTTCCTAACCTAGCTTTTGTTTGTAAATGAACGTTAGTGTTAGAAGATGATTGAAATGGATAATGATTAATATTGTTCGTAACCTCCTGTATATTGTCGGGTCAGGTAAAATCTTGTAAGTTACACGTTACGCAAGAGCGTGTTTACATCACTTAGGTAAATTATGCAACTCACTTCCACTCGTTGCACAACCTTCACCTGCATGATGTAAAAACGCTCTTACTACACTTGTAAGGTAAATAGCTATTACGCCACACTACATTATTTTTACGAACTTCCCATGAAAGGATTTAGACCAGAAAACAGCTGTTTGCCACCAGCTTATTCAAATGTTGTTTCATTGCGTAATACTGTTCTGCAATTAGTTTTACGCCACACTACATTATTTTGATGAACTTTCCACGCAAGGATTTAGTCCAGAAAACAGCTGTTTGCCGCCAGCTTATTCAAATGGGGTTTCATTGCGTAATACTGTTCTGCAATGAGTTTTACCGGACACCAATCAGCTGATTATACTGTATTTTCGTGGCAATTAGTGGTTATAAACAAAAACATAACCTCTCTCAGAGGTTATGACTAGTGATTTTTAGTCCTTTAGTTGGTGGAAATATATAAGGATTTGTACGGATTAAGTAGTATGGCGTAAACTATCGTACGTAACTCGTCCAAAATGTGTGTACCGGACTCGTATGGTAATCCCGTACTCGACTTAGTCTCGCACGGGAACGATCACACTCGTCCGGTAAACACTTATTTTCAGGACTAGTAACGTAATATACTATTACCGGACACCAATCAGCTGATTATACTGTATTTAGATGGTAGTGAGTGGTTATAAACAAAAACATAACCTCTCTTCGTTATGACTAATGATTTTTAGACTTTTAGTTGGTGGAAATATATAAGGATTTGTACGGATTTAGTAGTATGGCGTAAACTATCGTACGTAACTCGTCCAAAATGTGTGTACCGGACTCTTATGGTAATCCCGTACTCGACTTCGTCTCGCACGGGAACAACCACACTCGTCCGGTAAACACTTATTTTCAGGACTAGTAACGTAATATACTATTACATAGACTAAACAATTTATTTTTCTTTTAAATATTGTATGATATTGTTCAAATGTATAGTCAAGCAATTTTGTATTTCAGCACAAGCTATACAAGTGGTGCTTACGCTGGCAACCCTAATGTGTTCATCCGCCTCAACAGTGGGCTGAGTGGCAGCTACGCTACCATAGCCAGCTGCCACAAACCCCCACTTACTCCTACCCCCTCCCCTTACGCCACTAGCTACGTAGCCACTGACGGCAGCACTCACCATGTCTACTGTAAGCCCGCGTCCACCAGAGGATCTTCTAGGGTTTCCTACTACGCATCTTCGCCCCTCATACAAGTGCCTCAGGTGTGTGGTTGGGAAATTTGGATATGTTTTATATAAAAAAAAGGTTTATAAAAAATATATTGTTTAAATGATAAAGGGTAAAGTGTAAATACATCTTAAATAGTTCCGTGCAATGAAAAGGAAACCAATCCTTAATAAAATAATAGTTATAGAATACCTCTGCCAATTACTAGTTTGTTAATTGATTTGCTATTCTAACAGTCGAAACATTATAACTGGTTTTTATTATGAAGACTATCGTAGCTATTTCCGTATAAAAGATTGTAAAAGCAAGAATGTTGTAAATGTATACAGGGTGATTGATATAAGTGTGCCAGTTATTTTATTCGAAAGTTATAAGAGGTGTAACAAAATGTTAAATTGTAACTGCATTGGATTTTTTATTTAATTTTTTTTTTTAGTCCAAGGCAGTTACAATTTAACATTTTTTTCTCTTATAATTTTCAAATAAAATAGCTGGCACACTTATACCAATCACCCTGAATAAAGGTAAATAAATATAGAATATAGACACAATCTTTGGGAGATTTGTTTAAACATATAAGATGTCATTACATCTAGCTTAAGATTCTCAAAGGTAAAAAGTACGTTTTAGAGAAGTAGGACTACAAAGAAGACCCATTTAACCTAAAGATTGTTTTGTAAAAGTGAATAAAATACTGTAGTATCAATTTTGAACTAAAAAGATAACGTTGATGGAAAATATTTTGAATTTTTCAGTCATAAACTACATTCATTTTGTAAAAATAAAAGATAATATCATACTGTTTTAAATACGTGTTACGAAGTTTGGAACTGTAGTGTGACAATCTATAAATCACTTACACACTTTAGGGTGGGTTTCAAAATTTGAGAATTTATTTCATAACAGTGTTACATTTTCAGTTGGAGCCCGCGGATAGAGTGCGGAAGTTGAACGTTCCAAGGCGTAACATCCTTACCAAGAAGCTTCTCCAGGAAGGCACCTTTGGCCGAGTGTACAGAGGGAATTATCTCCGGGAGGGGGAGATACACTCTCAGGATGTCATTGTCAAAACCGTCTCAGGTAAAGCCTCGCTGGGGTTCTGAGATTTACAAATTGTCATACTCTGATCATTTTCTTATTTCAGTTAATGCTAATTTGTCTTTATAAAAATGGGGCATAAAGGAATTGACCTTTAAAGCATCAAAATTGTTACGTGGGATAAAAAAATGTGGACTGATAATGTGGTATTTTTTAATTGGAAAATTTATAATTAGCTTAAATTATTAACTAACATAGCAAAACCAAAATGTGACCCATAGGAATAGGGATTTTGACCTATACCAGATATGAATTTGATTATGCTACTAAGGTCGGCTAGGACTCTAAATTGCTGACTCGGATTACAGAGGTTTTTAACGACATGACCGATGATTCATCAGACCGTTACTTATCGTGACTAGATCACAAAGAATTTTCACAGACAGCCTGGCCACTTACATTTTCAAATACATACAGACTCGGATTACCGAGGTGTTTAACGACATGACTGATGTTTCATCAGGCCGTTACTTATCGTTACTAGATCTCAAAGAATTTTCACAGACAGCCTGGCCACTTACATTTTCAAATTACAGTAGGTAATTAATACCATACGCCTAGTATGTAAAAGGTAGGCTAATAAAACCCCTTAAGAAATATTGCAGGACAAATAGACTTTATCATCATATTCTGTGGACTTTGGTAGTAAACTGATGGTGTATTGCGTTATTTTTCAGACGAAGCATCAATGCTACAAGTGTCTATGTTTCTCTCAGAAGGAACTCTAATGTACGGGTTGATACATAAACACATCTTGCCAGTTTTGGCAGCCAACACAGATCCATGTCTGCCACCGTTACTGGTCTATCCCTCAGCTGCACACGGCAACTTAAAAAGGTACGTTCAATCTGAAAATAATCCAAATAATATTTGACATGTAGCTATAAATATATCTCATTCTAATTGGTGTATACATTATAATATATCTTTATATAGATTTTTAGCGAATTTCCCTATAGGGAAGTAGCTATTACCGTAGGTGGCACGGTAAGACCTAGACCCGGGACCGATTTACTTTTTCATTTTGATGTCCCCAGAGGCCAAAAACACTGTTCGTTCAAATTTTTTATATATGTATACTGTATATATATATATACACATATATATATATATACGTCCGTGAACGCGATAACTTGAGTAATTTTTGTCCGATTTTGATGAAATTTGGTTTAAAGGTGTAATGCGGGATAAACTTGAATGAGTTCATGAACCAGCACGATCGGACCATGGGAACGGGGCTTTACGGGGGGTTTTATGGGGTAAAAATTGGTTTTTCTCACTGTTGACTCTCAAAACACAAAATTTCCCAATTTCTCTTTAGACCTTTTTAAAGAGCTTAAAAAACAAATAATTTAGTATATAAAAGTATTTTTGTTCGATTATTTGTAACGGAGAAAATTTAAAAAATTGTAAATTTAAAATTCCCATGTTATTCTTAGGGAGAATATTGGCAAATGTTGTAGTTTGCTTATTTATGAATATATTTTGATCAAACTTTGCAAATTTATTTATTTTGTACTAAGCTATCAATATTTTACTCAAAAACACATTTTATTAGTTTCCTTGTAGCAGCAAACCTAGGTACTCGTTAAACCTAATGTTATTAAAATATATTTAACTGAAAATCAATTCAGACAAATGGAAATTCGCTTAGTCGGCAGGTTTGCTGCGGCGGGGGTATTAATGGGTTATGGGAGATCTGGAAAAGCTAAACATAGGTAATTAAAGAAGACATGGTAAACTGAGAGGAATACATGGAAATATTCTAAGAGGAAGTTTAAGAAACGAAGACTAAGAGAAAAACTACTGTGATTTTTTTTAGGAAATGAGAATAAAAATGCTTGCAAGAGATCCAACATCTCACACACATGCATCTATTTGGTTTTAGCCCTTGAGCAAAATAGTTATATACTAAGGAAAATAACAATGTTAAATAGTACCAATGGTGGTTCTTGAAGAGACAGTGACACACTAATAGGTGGCTATTTCAAGCTATGCAAGCTAGTGAGGGAGGCGTAGAAAATGTGGTAAAAAAAAACCAACACGAGGAGTCGTCAGCATGAAAATGGTACGTATTTAGCTCATGCAATAGACAGTATAAGTCGGTATGACTATGGAATTTAATAAACGTACATATAGCTTTGAAATAGCTGTTACAATTTCCATTGAGCAATTTTTTGTGCGGCTCTACTGCTGTACACTCCAGTAAAACTATATTGGACAATGGTATTGAATCACAGACCAGCTATTTCTTTATAGAGGACAAAAGTGGAATGGCTCAATGATAAAATACAGCTGTGTACAGTATTGGACTTCGTTTTCCTAAATATTGAACTGGTGACCATTTGAAAATCAGTCAAGAACTATAACAACCCACTGCCTACATAACCAGTCCATATTAAATACAATAAAAAAATATATATTTCCGTGTTACAGATTTTATGAATCAGGAACACAGTCACGCTTTCAGGAGAGACATAGCAATCCATATCAAATATGCAATCCAAACATAGACTTAAAAGAAAATAGATTATAGACCTTTTACACAATATGTGGTGATAATTTGTATGTAGTAAAGATAAAAAAATTCTTGGAAAAATTGAGCAAACACATTTTTTTTGCTACCACAATAGTAATTTCTTAAAAACACAATTTTATGATAGTGAGTTTAAAATAAGTACCATGTGCAAAAGATATCCTGAATAATAAAACGGTATAATAAAACTCAGCTGAACAAAAACTGCTCAGTAAAACATTGTTGTAAGTGAGTTTGAACAGAAAAGCTATTCAGGGGGTATGTTGAACACTAAAAAGGATAACAATAAACAAATACTGCCCAAATTAAAACAAGCTCCCCACAGTTTGAACGAAAACAATGGGCTTACAGTGGAAAAAGCGGCAAAACTCCACCAAAGTTTAACCAAGTTGGTCTCATTATATCCACTTCACTTGCCTCGTGGTTCTTTAATATCGAGGGGCTGGCTTACATAGTTATAATTGAATAAACTTTTTAAAACTTAAACCACCAGAACATTATCCTTTCGTTTTATTTTACTTTGCCCCAGGGTTTATTATAAACTCAGTCAAACTCTTGAAAGAAATTTTGTTCTTACTTGATTTAGTCTTTTCCTTTTAGTAAGAAAACTGATTTCACGATTTCTCAAGGCTAACTATACTTTTAGAATTAATAATAAGAAAAAATCTCAGCATTATGGTATTCTGTAGGCTACTCAGTTTAGTTATTATTTATTTGTTTGATAAATCCGAGTTTACACTTAGATCCACACTGAGTATTAGCATCATGAGCATTTATTATTATTATGTTATTTTTAATTTTTACCTAGATATGTTTCTTCGATGAACAAACTTTTAGCGAATTTCCCATATAGGGAATAAGCTATTACCGTAGTACACATGGTAAGACCTGGACCCGACACCGATTTACTTTTTCGTTTTGAGGTCCCTAGAGGCCAAAAACACCATCCGTTCAAATTCATATATATATGTCCGTTAGCACGATAACTCAAGCAAAAATGATCTGATTTTGATTAAATTTTGTATAAACGTGTAAACCTACATTTATTTGAACGAGTTGGCGAAACAGCATGATCGGACTATGGGAACGGGGGCTTATGGGGTAAAAACAAGGTTTTCCCATTTTTGACCCTAAAAACACAAAATTTCACATTTTCTTTCCAAACCATTTTGTAGAGCTTAAAAAACAAATAATTTAGTAAATTGAAGCGTTATTATTCTTATAGAGAATAAGTCAACTGTTCTAGTTTGCTTGTTTATGAACATATTTTGATAGAATATGTAAAATACATTCATTTATTACTAAACTATTAATATTTTACAACAAAAACACCTTTTTTACCCTCCCTGTTGCAGCAAACCTAAGTACTCGTTAAGCTAATTCTATTTAAATAGTGAATAAATGTGATATTTTTCAGGAGGCATTTTAGTGTAAATCCAATCAGGCAAATGGAAATTCGCTTAGTCTGCAGGTTTGCTGCGGCGGGGGTGTTTTCATTTGAATGATGTATTGTAAAATCGAATAAATTGACGATAAATATAATGGAACCGTTTAGAACAAGAAAAAACAATCAACGAAAAGGCATATGGCGGTGTTCTAAAAAAAACATCCTACACAGAAAATACAATTTTTATTTAAATAGCTGACAGCTCATTAGTTTTTCTGTAACTATTGTTTTAATTTAAGACGTGATTTTTAGTTGATGTTGGTTTTATTTTACTAGCGCAGGTTTATTATTTCATTAAAGTGACTTTCCCATGTACCTATACGTATCACAAAATAAATAAATAAGGTTATCTTACAAAACAGACATCTCTAAAAATGGCCTAAAAAATATTCAAGTCTTTTTTATTCAGTCTGATTCATAATTAACTTTAGGTAGGTGTTAATTACACCACTATCAGAGGATTGATATAATTAACTATAAAAATCATTAACTTGATTGAGTTCATCAGCATAATTAGCACTTGGCGACGAGCTACTTGTTTACAACACTAAAAGTGATTACCATCTCTTCATTAGTAGATTAAAACCATTGACAAAATGAAAACATGCATTCAAGATAAACTTGTTGGCTTTGACTGTGTAAAAACTGCTTAAAAATATATAAATGTCAGTAAGTCCTTTGACATTTTATTTACGTTTTTTTTACATAAATTTATATTTAATAGGAGTTGTGTTTTAATAAAGTTCAGTGATCCTTTTAAGCCACTGCTTTTATCATTACTCTATTTTGTGTAAAGATAAAGTTGAATGAGTACTCATAATATTAATCGTTAATCGTTCCAAGGCAGCTACTAAGATTGAAATTGATTTTTGAAAACGGAACAATCTGCTTAATTAACCATGAGCATTTTAAAATAGAATAATTTAACTAGTTTATTGTAAAAAAGAAATCTTCTGTTTGAGAATATGTGAATAGGATTCTGCAATATAATAGAAGTTAAAATCATTAATTTTTTAGTAGTACATAATTAGTAGTAAAGGCACCCACTAAATCACTTGATTAACTGTAAATTCAACAGTAGTTGTTGCGGAGCGAAAAAAAAATAACTCATACACTAATAGTCCACTAATAGTGGTGAGTCGGTGGCTCAGTTGGTAGCATCGCGGACTTCGGGCCCAAGCAAGGCTGCACTAGATATACATATATTTAAATGTATATCTAGTGCGGCCTTGGCCCAAGGCAGCAGTGTCGTGGGTTCGGATCCTGGTCACTGCCACAAACTTTTATCAGAACAGTTCACCTTTGTACTGTACCAGCTCAACCCTTGCTTTTGGATACGTTCCACGCACAGATCTGTAGTCTATGTGGACGGGCAAATGCAAGGTTAAAAGAGGCCGCCAACGTCTTAAAAAAAAAACTCAGAAACTATTATATATGGCTATCAAAATCACCATTTTCACTGTTAATAAGAGTTTGGCCTGTTAATTAATATTGGTAGGTTCCTGGATAAAAAGAAAATGTGAGCATTAAACCCTAACTTGCTTTATCGGTCCTGGGAAAACATAATAGGTTTTTAGATGGAACTTTTCTACTTTCACTTGAAACTTTTCTAGATATTCTTTACAATTATATTCATTGATAATGGCTATGGAATCAGCTGGTCTTACTCGGCAACAAAGCTATATTCTCAACAGTCATACTGCACTAATTTTTGTTTTAAAACCACAACCTGGGGTATTTGAGTAAAAATAATAAAGTTTTCCTTGCTGGAGATGGCTACCTAAATAACATAAGCCACTGTTTACAATAATTGTTCTGGTTTGTTCTTTGACATGAACAGGTTCCTGAGCTCCTGCAGAACGAGGGGTGGTGAGCATTACACTATTATTACCCAAGACTTGGTAGAGATGGCGACTCAAGTTGCTACTGCAGCAGTTTACCTTCACACTCAGAGAATCTGGCATCGAGACCTGGCTACGAGAAACTGTGTGTAAGTTTACTAGTAACAGTTTTAATTTGGACTATTATGTGATCTAATAGAGACTGTCACATTGTCAAATTGTCCAAATCAACCTGTCCAAAAACCACTGATCACATTTTCAGTTAGAAACTTTTTTAAACAATGATACATATTTATGTGACAAATGTTACATATTTTGGCGTATGTAAGTAGTAAGTTCTTAGGCAAATTATTGAATATCTGAATCGATAACAAGCGGTAGCTTAGGAACGCGTGCGACCATAACAGATGTGGCGTTATTTTCTATCCCAGTATTGCATAATACTTAAATGATTCTTTTAATTTAACCCTTAGCTTGTGTGCTAAATGTGTGACAGGATGATATTTTTATCATAAGTATCCAACAGATTTTCCAGGGAGAGCGTCACCTATTCAAAGAAAGTTCTCCCCACCTAGAATCTCTTCCTTTTGAACTTTATGGAGGAATATACAGTTATTTTGGGCTGCTAATCACTTCAATTATCTCATAAAAAAATACTCAACTGTGTTTGCTGGGATTTAAAGTCGTCTACTTCCACCACATAACGAGCTGCCCCAACTACAGAGAAGAATTACTATGCAATTTTGTTTTATAAGTTTGTACAAATATGAGTTGTTTACATAACTATTGTACTGTCCGCAGGGTTGACGAGAAGCTTCAGGTTAAGGTGACAGACAGCGCACTCTCCAGGGATCTCTACCCAGCAGACTACCATTGCTTAGGAGACAATGAGAATCGCCCAGTCAAGTGGCTAGCCTACGAGGCACTTGTACACAGGTCTTTCTCAGCTGCATCTGATGTGGTAAGCGAAGATTTTGAAGATAAAAAGACTTATAACAAAACTTACCACGACTAAACTGAAGGAATATGTTTACCACCACCGGTTTATGGCAATTAATTCTTTAGAATCACGATATTACCAATGTATATAGGAAAGTTGTATGAAAATAAAGGTTCGCCAAAAGATAATTTGATTAAAAGGTTCAACTAGTTTGAGAGAGTTAAGTGCAGAGGAAGGCTTGACAATGCTTACCTATGTATGTTTAAATATTTTATTTGAGATCTTCTTACGTAGGCTTTTGCGGTGTCATGAGAGTTCATGGTGGTGTTTTTTGGTGTCAACCACGTTGTAACTAATACTATAGACAAAAAGAATTAAATATAGAATGTCAGCAGTGCTGCGGTTACCATAGGTTCTGGCGCAGACCGCTGGGAGCGCCATGTAGTTACGGCGTGTGTGCGCCAGAACCTATAGTAACCATGGTAACCGCAACAGGCTGACAGTCTAGCTAATAGATGTTGTGCCGAAGCGGTTTTTTTATTAAACCCTTTTTCATTTTACCAGTGGGCGTTCGGGGTGGTTCTATGGGAGTTGATCACCCTGGTCCAAGACCCTTACTCGGAGGTAGATCCTTTCGAGATGGCAGACTACCTGAGGGATGGTTACAGACTTTCCCAACCCTTAAACTGTCCAGACCAGCTGTGAGTATAGATTGTTTAACCTAAAACGTAAATTGCATATTCATTGATGTACGTATTCGTACTGTGAGATACAAGATTATATAGCATTAATTAAAGTCTATTCCATACTAGCCATTTATACATGAAACGTACATAGCCTACACGTACGTTGTTATACATAAAAACTGTCATATGACTGAGTAATAATTAAATAGACGAATAATTTTCAACTTAGTTTTAAAGATTAACACTATGCAATTAAACACATTGTATCTCTGTGTATTTTGTTTATAAAATAAAACCGTATATTTTTGTTTTGTTTTATTATAAGAAACAGACATATTACTGTTATATATATTTTTTTGTATATGACCCGTTCTTTTTTGCATGCAGTAGTAGTGAGTGACCTATCTGGATTGAAAAATGTTTTATTATTAGTCTTTCTAGTATTGTTTGTATTATTAGTGTATATTATAGATACTATTTGTTGACAGTTCATTTAAGTAGTCTTGTTCTTCAGGTATTCGTCAATTAGTTCGTCAAGTAGTCTCTCGCTAATGGAGTAAATCTCTATTACATAGATGTGATTTATTTATTATAAAAAAATAATTGCTTTAGCATATATCTACTGATTTGTAACTACACAGTCTGTAAAAGTAATAAATGTTGTGACTCGGTCCCTGCATTCGCGCTTTGCTTTTCAGGGACCTAATTTCAGAGTGTTTATCGCACACATTCTTCCTAATGTAGAATTTCTAAAAATAAATTGATTTGATTGATATTTTTTCTGTAGTTTGTACGACGCCATTCAACTATATTTTCTACACTTTTAGTTTTATATGGTCAAACTTCAATTTAAATTTAAACCGAAGAAATAAGTAATGGACTTTACAAAAATGTCTAGTAAAATAGATAGCGGAACTTGAGTAGTAAAACTTATTATATATTAATTTTTTTCAATATTTAATATATCTACTGTATAATGTTGTTACAGTTTTATTAATTTAATTGTTATTAAATTATATTTTTAGTGCATTCTTGGTGCTTATTGAGTAAGATATATCAGCACCAAAAAACCTGGGCCTTGCCTCCATCCTTCATATTCTTTCTTTGTGAGATGCCTGTTATTATTACCATAATTAATTGTATATTTATTTTCGATGTTTCAGTTTTGAAATAATGACATGTTGTTGGATTCTGGAGCCCGAGAACCGCCCGAGCTTCTCTCAACTCCTAGATTGTCTGTACGATTTCTCCAATGCGTTGGGACGCTACATCTAAGCCGAAATCGCGAATACTATCGCAACTTTAAGATTGTATTGATCTTTTAAAGATCTGACTGAAGATCTATTGTGATCATGTTTATTATCGTTATTTATAGGCGTATAATATATCGTTTGTAAATACATAACAAGACAAGCTGTTCATACATTTATTGATATAAATTTTTGTTACTTGTATATCCTATGTTTCTTTAACCTAATCATGCCAATCTTTACATATATAGATGTATATTTCTAGATTCGTAGCGAACGATGGACTATGAAAAATAAACAGTGCTACTTTTCGTCTTCCAATCCCCATACAAACGTGTTCAATCAAAGAGTAGAAAAAATGATCACGTAATGAACAAAATAAATATAAAAGTAAACAATTTACAAATAACTGAATTTTGAATGAGAATACGTGATTGAAAAAAAACCAGAGAAAAAAATTAAAGCAGACCAGAAAGGAAATTTAAATTCAGCTTAGTTGAATCACTTTGTTTACCATTATAAGTTTAAACCTGAGGAGGAGTACCAATTTGTGAACAAATTCAGAACTTCCTAAGAGCAGTTGGTTGCATTTAGGGTTTAAAAATTTGGGTGTACTTTTTGAAGGGCCTTAACATTGTGAGTTTCACAAGTTGTTATATAATATAAATATTATATATTTTCTTTAAGACAAGGGCATGTGCCTGAGATTTTTTAACTGAATATGAACTAATGATTATTGTGGAATGTAGTTATCGCCTGTCTGGCTCTGACTAAGGACACCAACACTTTAGACAATTTACTAAAAGCCCAATAGTGATTTAGTTATTTCAATTTCATAACGGTAAAACCTAAATTTATACAAAACGAGTTCTCAGTGGCTATCTAAAACAAGAGTAAACAAAATTTACCTAAATGCCTAAATTAAGGGTTTAATCAAAAATTATCCACCAAACTTTGAAAGTATGTTATGTTTTCAACAGAGCCAATCACCATTTTTTTATTTTTTATTTTTGGTGGGTCCTTTCCCCCAAACTCTTCGCAGACTGCTGTGTTTTGAAGAGTCCTGGACACCATAGACAAAAATAAAGGTGAGTTAAGCCTTGTCAATCAGCATGTCATTAAGAAACAAAACAATAGCTCGTCCACTAGTTATACAACCATACAGTAAAGCACAAATCATGAAATTAACCCAAAAATAATAGAAAAAATTTCGGCGACACTAGCGATCAAGGTCACCAGACATGAACTAGACACGAAAACGAGCTTCAAAATTTACAATGGTATGAGATGAGAACTCTTCTTGTTGGTGGTCCAACCAATGTACTGAATAATATGTAACCAAATAAAGTAATTTCCTTGTTTAAATTTTTCATGGTACTACCATGGATAAAACATACTCCCTTAGGTACTACTAAAATAAAAATAAGGTCCTGATTTAGTACCCAAGTACATTTTAGCTCCAAAAAAGTAAACAATATGAGTTTGTTTTTTTACATGCTTTATTAGATAAAGCATGTTATTAGGGTTTGCGAACTCGTAGGCTACCATAAAGATTGTGCCTCTCTGTGTGTAGGTGAGTAGTCATCTGTAGTTTCTTTTGTAGCGTATTTCAGGGACTTCTTAACAGGTTGTTAGTTTCAGTGGAAGTCCTAGTTCCTCAAGCCAGTGCCTTAGTAGTGAAGAACGGAGATCGCAGCCAAGCAATACTGCCAAGTCCAGAGGAACAGCCTGTAGACACTCATCTGATGTGTGCGTGCTTGCTGCTTGAGACCATGCTTTCATCACAACCTTCGAGGTGATTCTTGGTCTTCGTTCACAGAGTCCCAGGAAGTTGGTCGAAATCCGATGGAATTGGTTGTTATCCTTGCCATGGGCTGGAAAAATCAAACAATTATTAGTACTGTGTACACTTACAATCAACATAAGACATGTTGCATGTAATGTGTATTGTAGTGTTAATAAATTAAACTATTAAGATCACTATCTTGAAGGTCCCGATGCTGGATATACCTGGCCACTGACAATTGCACAACTTCCTGATTTGTAGCAGCAAATTCCTGTTTGGAAGCTGTCACATTGCCAGCGACCAGAGTCGAAAAGTATGAGAACTAACTGGATAACTGACGAACGAGTATTTTCTACGACGCAGCTACTTTGTATGCTTTGTGTCCATTGTATGGTGTCCATTGTATGGTGTCCATTGTGTGGTATCCATTTTGTTGACGGCGTGAAATTATGTTGAGATTTTAAAGTAATTTATAAATAAAGAAACACATAATGTACTTATCTTTTGGCTCTCTCCGGTGTGAAGTCCCAAAAGAGTTTGGAGATCCTCAAGACCAACGACGGGTTCAGAGTAGATCCAGAGTTCCTCTTCATCTTATCCTTGAAATGGTTCTAGTTTTCTTCAGTTGCATCCAATAATCCTCCTAAACATATAGAATTGTTACAATAATTTTATATCTGAACTTCCATATTTACTCTAATATTCAATTGAGACATATTGATGAGTTTTAAGATACTGCAATCTAGAGAACAATTGAATGAAAGGGTATTGTCCCCCATTGGTTCTTCAAAAGCGATAATGCGGAAACACATTGTTACCAGCATTAGCTATACAACCTAACAGGCAATTTGTACAACTTACCGAGCAGGGTGGCTATTGGTTTGTTGAAGTGTGTGAGTCCACCGGGTTTTGAAAGGATCCATTACTTCAAAATCTTGATCGAACCTCTCTTGATTTTGTCGTTCGCACATTTGTGTTTTTGGTTCAACAGCAGTTTTACTTTGTTCACTGTAAACATGATAGTTCTGAAATATTTGTGTCAGTTTCCAAGGATACGAAAATAAATTTATATTTACAATTCAACGAAACCTCATTTCCTTGGGTCCACTTTCAAATCTACCTATAGTACTAATGAACTATTTTCGTCGCTTTTCGACTTTCATGAATGATGTTTCCCATAAGAAAACAGGCCCACCGATGTTATTTTTCTGGATTTAGAACTAATGGATTTCTAATGGCCGTTCTCTCACATTAGCAGCACTGGTAGTTTAAATTCAAAGTTATGAAAAGTTGAAAAATTGACTAAATCATGAAATGTTACAATGGTGTTACGTATTAACTCAACCAAAGTCATACCTTGTATCTCATGTTGAAGTACCTTTCAGGTAAAAATTAACCCTTTTTAGTCCTTCGATCATTGATAGTTGGTAAGTGAAAATAAAAAAATAAAGTTGGTGAGTCGGTGGCTCAGTTGGTAGCGTCACGGACTTCAAGCCCAAGGCAGCGATGTCGTAGGTTCGGATCCTGGTCACTGCCACTAAAATTTATCAGTACAGTTCACCTTCGTACTGTACCGGCTCACCCCTTGCTTTGCTGAATACGTTCCAAGCACAGATCTGTAGTCCATGTGGACGGGCAAATGCAAGGTTAAAAGAGGTCGCCAACCTTTTTTATAAAAATAATTTTAAAAAGTAATAGCATTCTTCAGTCAAATTTTGTCCTTAGTTATCAAGGGGGTTTCAAAATAAAACGATCAATTTCAAAACTAATTTATGATTTCTTGTATTACAAACAAAATGGGTAAATTTGATGCACATTTTGCGCTGTAGTTCAAAGCAAAATCTAAAAAAAAACATGTAGTCAACATCAGCATATTAAAACGAAACAAAACATAAAATATGCTGTAAACTATTATTGTACTACTACTCTCTATTATTACCCCTATTCAACGGGATCCATAGTCCATATTTGGTATTCAAACTGATTATATAACTTACAGACGTATAAAAGAGAATATTGGATCGTAATTAAATGTCAAATGCAAAACTGTCGAAACGTAGATGGAACAGATTGAGCTCTGAGTTCAGTAGTCAAAGGGTTCTCTTTTGATCCTTGTCGTATATTTTATAACATTCTGGCAGAAGATAATTGCAAACGTTTGACATTTGACTCGTTCTGAGACTTCTTTCATTTCCTTTGAAGTTACGTGATGAAAAAAGCAATTTCGTTTTAAAGAAGTTCGCTCATGTAATTTAACCTTTTCCAAATCGGTGTATGTGTGTTTTGTAAAACATTAAGGATATGAGAATACTTGGTTTACGGTAAGATGGAATCTTAAATGTCCCACCAAAATTGTTTTATATTGACCAATTTAGTTTTTAATATACAGGGTGTCCTGGAACTCTCTACCAATATTTTAGGGCATTGCTCCTGGGTAAGAAACATACCTAAATAATCATATTTAAATTGCCCGGAAGTCCTTAGTTACTCACACAGCCGCCATTTTGTTTTTTCAGTTATTATTTTTTTCTCTAAAGTATGGTTAAACATACGAAATGAAAACTTTGCACAAACATTTATGACAACTAGACAAAGCTACCAAAAAATTATGACGATTTTTCAAATTCATAAAACAAAATGGCGGCCGTTTAATTTTTTGTTTCTTAAATAACTCGAAAACCGTTGATTTTAACAAAATTTTACAAGCGTAACTTTTTAAGGCAATGTTATTACAAATCGGTTGACACCTTATTATTTAAGATTGGAAGAGCATTAACTGAGATATGGCAGTTTTAGTGATACGTTACCGCTGGAGGTTAGTTGCAGCGCATGCTGAAAGCGCGCTTTAGTAAAATCAACGATTTTCAAGTTATTTAAGAAACAAAATTTTAAAAAGCCGCCATTTTGTTTTATGAATTTGAAAAATCTTCAAACTTTTTTGGTAGCTTTGTCTAGTTGTCATAAATGTTTGTACAAAGTTTCCATTTCGTATGTTTAACCATACTTTAGAAAAAAATAATAACTGAAAAAATCAAAATGGCGGCTGTGTGAGTAACTAAGGACTTCCGGACAATTTAAATATGATATTTAGGTATGTTTCTTACCCAGGAGCAATGCCCTAAAATATTGGTAGACAGTTCCGGGACACCCTGTACATTATTTAATTTCTTCAGGCTAAAAATATCAAACCATAACATCACTAAGAATTAACGACGTATAGTATATACCTGTATAAATGAAAAAAGCTAAAATATAGTTTAAAAAACAAATGTTAACTGAAAAAATATTTCAACTTTTAATAATACAAATATATTATTACGTTAGGCTTAAAGATGTTACGATGTCGTACAAATTTTACGATTTGTGTTTAGTAATGTAACGCCGTTGGAAATACTTTTCACCTCTAGTTGCCAATTTACACATGTGGATGATTTATTACTGTTTCATTAACAATACCGATTAGTTTCACCAAAGGTTTAACTCATAATTTTACTGTTAAGTTCTTTGAATAAAAAAAGTTATATATTATTTTTAAGTAAATATTTGTTTAGTAGCTTAAATGTGTATATTAGAACAACTGAAGGGTCTAAATAATACAAGATAAAAGCACGTATAACCGAGCGTTCTTGAAAGTTAACTACTGTAATATAAAACAAGTTTGTTCCAAAGAGCTGAAACTCTCAAAGTTTAGTATTGTGAGACGACAAAATGCAGCGCCGCCATCAGCAGTTCAGAAGTGATACGGTCTGAGCTACTTTCACAATGACACTTTATCTTTATGTCAAAACTGTGGTTATTGTAAATATTAAACAACTCCCAACGAGCATATTGCGTGTTATTAATTTTACGTCTATCATTTGGAACATACATTTGCACTTACTGATTTAAACAAGATGTTAAATATATCAGGGCATGGTATAAGGGGATGGTAGTGGTGATCTATTTCGAAAAGGCACTCCAATCATCATCAGACTCAATAGGCGAATGACGTCATTCACAAATTGGGTCAAAGTATCCACATTTCCATATTTTTGCGGCTCTAAAGTTTAAAATCATAGCTCAACAGCCTGTATATTGTTGCAGAAACGGTGCATGGTGAGTATTCTGAGTTCTTATATATTATTAATATACATTGTTACTAACCTATTATGGATCCTAGGGAAGTCAGCTGTTTTTTGACGTTTTGAAACTGTATTCAACTGACCTTGCTGATTTAAAAATCAGCTGACCTTAGTCATTAATATAACTACACAAACCATCCCACGTGCATTACTAACACATAAAAAAAAAATAAAAAATACACGTGCTGCCACGATTACTAGAAAAATACCGGTATGGATCATAAACATAAACAAATGACGTTTTTGGCCCGAAAATAAACATAATTTAACATTGCTTAAATGGAACTGCCAAAAAATATGTTCAATGTTATTAGTATAGGATTCGGGCCAACAACGTCATTTTGTTTATGCTTATGATCCATACCGGTGTTTTTCTAGTAATCGTGCGTGGTGCCTATCTCTTGGTTTGAACCGATCTCTTAGTGTAAAGAAATATGATTAAAAAGAACACAAAAATTAGAGTTTTATTTCAAACACAACCAGTGTACTATTTACCTACAAGACTCTATCTTAGCTTACAGAGGATTCTTGAAACCGTTTCTCTGAACACTTACCATCACAAAGGCCGAACAGTTCAAAGTTTTGATTGTTGCAGTTTATCAAAGTCCACGTCCCGTCAGCAGCTCACAAGGTATTACGTTCTGTCCTGAATTCGGCTGTCAAACTTGACTTACAAGTTTCCAAGTCTTATAAGGGGTTTTGCTTCCTTTGGCAAATAGTTAATCGAATGTTCTAAACAATAACGAGGGAATTACGCCTAATCACGGTAAAATTTCTAAGTTTATACAGACTTAGGGAAAGTGTACACCTCTTTGTACGTAATTTTAGAATTCTTCAATTTGTAAGATCAATTAAACCACAGAACCGTTATATTTTTACGTAAATAACGGAAAGGGTGAGGGGTAACAGATTATGTTTTCAGTCTACCAATGAGAACAAAAACATTGAAATACTAACTATTTATTGGTTTTTTTTTTCATTTACGTCAACATTATAATAATAATAGAGCCGAACAAATTAAATGCTTGAATAGAAATGATATATTGGTTATTGATGATGTCAAGTGGACAATTCAACATGGTCAGTTGATTCCGTTGCCATGACAACCAGACAGGAAACTCTCCTGTAGTGATGACGTCACTTGGTGTAGATATTCACCTGGTTTCCCGCGTTCTCCAATTCAGAAGTAAAATAAAAACACCTAACAGCAAGTGGGGTTCATTTTGTTCACAATAAAAAAAAATATTACCTGGAAGTCAATAGCCACTAAAATAAAACCACTGTATTTGTTTCAAATAATACGTTGATTGTGGCAAAGCCTCTGATTCACAATGGTTATTGCAATAGCAGATTACATTACGTTATGTATCACTTGGCAACCAACTATTGCATTACGCTTATGCTTGGCTAGAACATTAAAATATTATAGCAATAATGAGTAATTTTTACAGATAGTGTTTTATGTTAATTTATTTACGACCATAATTGACGCTTTATTATTCGTTGCAATTTGGATTAATACTATATTGAGCAAGAACGCATGAACACCTTTTGACATGAAAAGGAAATATACTCTATTTATTTTTTACTTACGTTATAAGTACGAAATTTAAATTGACACTGCTTTGAAATTTTGTTATAAAGGTATGTTGATTTCTGTTTAACAAATTAGATGCAAACTACCTAAATACTTTAATAAATGTATCATAATCTAAACATAATCACTATAAAAACTCTTCACAATTTATATTTACTATGTAGCTAAATACACATGAGCATTTTCGGCATTAGTAATTATATCTTTAGAAGGACCAAAAAAGTGTAAAGGAAAACGTTAGAAAGTATGGTCAGTAAATTAAAAGAGGGGCCAACACAATTGGAAAAATATAATAATTACAGAAGATAAAAAGCATTGTAATGAATTCACACAAACCATTTATGTTTCAGTTTTGTTTATATCAAAGCAAATATTACTTTTACTAGATTTAGTTTTAACCACGTTTTTGTATCCCAAGCAATACACAAGGGATTTATAAACCACCTCGTACTATGGATCCACCTTGCTAAATTCCATCCCTCTTTTGTACTATATGAGAAAACGCAATCTGCTAGTAATTGTCGAACAAAAGGCAACCCCCAAAGTACTAGGGGAGGTTCCCCGCGCCCCTCTCAAAGAGACCTTGGGCGTTTTCACATCCTATACGACTTATTATGGGGAGTAATAATAAAGGGAAGAGAATCGCTCAGAAAATGTGTAGACTGTGACGTTTTGTTGTATTGTTAAGTTTGAATATGTGTGAATCATGTTCCTTTTGAATGTTTCTGTCTGGTATATAAATTTTGGTTCTCATGTTTAAAACTTCTAATCTAAATGTACATAAAAATCGAATTGCAAACCATTGTTTGTTGAGTAAAATAGTGTTTCTTAGTGTTACCAAATAATAAAGTACACATTGTAAAATATGCTTAAAAAATCGCAGTAAACATTCTCTAGACGTACCTCTAGAGTTGTTGTCGGTTTAAAAAAATCTATTTCAGTTCAGTTCTTGGAATTGAAAAGTTTCACTTAGCTGTTTACTTTCATAACAGCATAGTTTCATTTCATAACAGCATAGTTTTTCTCATAACAACACGGGTAACGGACCAATGAGGTTCAAGAATTGAGGGAAAAGAAGTAAAATTGTAATGTTCGAACTTCAACTAATCAGCTGATCAGCTGATCAGTTGACAATTTTAATTGTTGATCTTACTTGTTCCTGTTGATACTCGCGTATTCTTAACCTAAGTTGGTGTAAGTTAAAGGAAGGTAGATTAAACTGTTTTAAAAATATCAGTTAGTGAAAGTGAAGTTGACGAGATGGAAATGAGAGCACAAACTGCTTATAATGTTCTATAATATTCGATGCTGAGATCTAACTGTAAATTAACTCTTTCACTATAATCATTCAGTTGTCAAAAAAAAAATTAAATGCAAAATTTTCCCAATTGTACATGATACAGTATTTATGGTAAGAGTGCTGTTAGCAGAACCTATTCCCTGAAAAAGGTAACTTATTATTTAACGACGTTTTACAAACACGTAATTACATGAAATCAGCTGATTATACAATAAGTCGTTGCATCACTTTCAGTGGCACTGACAATAAATGAAAACATAACCTCTCTAGGAAGTTATGAGTAGTGATTGTCAGTAACTAAAAACCAGATTGTTAGTAATTAAAAACTGTCGTAGGTAAAGTAGTGTACGCAAATCGCGTTAATAGTCTTTACGACACTCGTAGAAGTGTTTAAGGCACTCGCCAAGGCTCGTGCCTTAAATTTTCTACTCGTGTCGTAAAGGCTAACTTAACGCAATCGTTGCGTAAACTACTAATGGTTCATAAGTTGAATAACTTAATGTTGCTTTGGTAGATGTTAATTTTGGAAGAGTTGTTTTATCTAAATCAACGCTGAACTGTGATTAGCTAAAGAAAATAGGCAATTACATAATGGAACCTTGGAGATGTTATCAAAACAAATGGCGTTTGAATGAGAGGAGTAGGATTCTGGTCTTGTATTGAACAGAAGGGACAAAGCAATGTTTAGATACAAAAAATATCCCCTAATATGTGTTTTGTGTGAGACCCACGTCCAGTTAAAAGTATTTAGGCAACTGGTAGATAAAACAAATCTTAAAATAATAATATCAAATGTATACAATGAGATTAAAGTTTGATATTATAAAACTTTGTGAAAAAATAATCAAAAGATGAATACCTTGAACAAATATAAATAAGTCTGAATGCTTTGACTAAGACGGGTGTAGACCATACGGCCTGACGTATGTGCACAGAAAGCTTATCTAATATTAAATCTCTAAGTCAATGGAGGCGGTGTTTCTTTGTTGTCGCCATAATAGGATCATATGAAAGGCTCCCTTTACATATTGTAATACAAAATAAGAAGAAACACTAATGTTATATTAGGTAGGTTTTTAGTTTAGTTGGAACACATTTTGGTTAGATATTTTAATCTTTTAGTTATGAATATTATTTATTAAATGTATGAAGTTATATTTTTTTATAAATTTTCTCCCGATAAGCCTGTGATTGGGAGGAGAGCTCTCAATAGTGGGAAACACTATTATGTGCACAACTTTTCTAGTATATAACTGTTTGTTAAACACTTGAACACAGATAGACCTTTGAATACAACTTAAATTCTAAAAAAACAAACATTAGGAACTGACATGGATTTTAGGGTATAAATTCTTACATATGAAAACTAAACTGAGAATTGTATACATATTTAGTTAAAATTGGATTGATAATTTTGCAACTAGACTGTGATTTATAAGTATCGGTTCTGGGGCAGTTTAATTGGAGGTATTGGTATAATAATAATAGTTAGTAAATGGCGATATATATTCAACCCCTATATATGTGGAGTTAATATTTGTTAATGTGCAACAGATAATTGAAACTATAGATTTTTTTATTTTAAATTATGGAACAGTATATTGTGTTAATTAATAAATTCAAATAATGGTAAGCCCATCACAATTCAAACACTAGTTGACATCAGTGAGGTATTTCTTTAATAGTCTTAGTATTAAATAAATTCTTAATAACAACATGTTGTGATTTCATTATTACTCCCCATTTTCATCCATCAAATAGTTTTTTATCCTTTGAGGGACAAAACGACCACCATTATCTATAAATCTTAAAAATAGTTTGAGTAAAAGAAAATAATTAACAGTTTCTGAAAATCACTTTATCATTTTAATCATATGGACAGAGGGGGTTAAACAGGAATAAATATTATTAATTTAATTTCTACGGATACATTTTGTTACAAACTTAATGTAAATATAAAGTTGAAGAAGGAAGTGGAACTAATGACCATTTGTTGATTCAATCCTCGTCCAGACCAACCCTAATGGTTCGTCTAGACAGCCTATTACGAGACATTTCTTTTTGTAACTTTAAACAATTTTACATAAGTAATGTATGAAATTACCTATTCGGGTCACAACTTATTTAGTTTAGGAATAATAACACTTACTGTGTTGCCTTAACAATTAAAACTAAATGAATCTTCTATGAGGCTTACTTTAATAACAAAGGTTTTATATTTAAATATTTTGGTGAACTTTATTATTGTGAAAACCCTGGCCCTGTCTCAAAATCTGCTTTTGCATAGCATTCTTGCATATTAGTTTTAACCATTTAGGCCCAAATGTTAACCCTATTATGTCTAAAGTGGCCTTTGTATTTTTTAATAAATGCCAGTATTATATTAATTAAGGAAACGGTTATGATCCTAATTTATACTATCTAATCGAATAGAATCGTAGTAAAATCACGATTGACTATGCAATGTTATCAGCTCGCTACATTTATAAATAAATGCATTTACATACGTTTATATAAACATACGAATATTAGCTTGTAGAGCGTGGGGGTATAACTCTATGATTGTCTCTACGTAAAATTTGAGACAATTAAAGAGTAATATAAAACACTAGTGCACCTGTTGCTCGAATTCGAGCAATTGCAAAGTATTACAAGCGTTATTTCAAAATGAAGAACACTCATAATTTCCGATGACTTAAAAGAGTCAACTCAGAGATAATGGAAACAATAACTTCTTTCCAGTTATCGAAACTAAAAACGAACTCACTCTGAAAACGAACGCTCTTGTGTGTATCATGTGTTTACCATGAACAGCTGTAATTATACAAATTATTCGTCTGTTTAAGTAAACAAAATCTTTTCTTCATAAGAAATGCATTGGGATTTTAATGGCCTGTGGGGCAAAGCCCGAGGACGATTATTACAGGAATTGGTGAAAGCAGGCGTCTACACAAAAGATACTTAATTTTGACATATCGTTTGGAAAAATCCATCCATTATTAACGGAGGAGTAGTGTTTCGTAGAAAACGCCTTCTCGTATTATATAGACCTACAAAGGATTAAAACGTAGTACTGACTTTTTTAGTAATAACTTGTTAATAATTATATTATACAAGATTCAGTGTAAAAAGGTCTTGTAGTTGAGTATCATTTGCTCATAATAACAAGAAAATTTCTGGTTATCTTAATTCTACAGCATTGTGCATTAGATTTCATAATGTCTCTAAGGAAAGGTAAGAACTGCAAAGAACTTTCTAAAGTCAAAACTCTTTAGAGAATACGAAGAAGGTTCAGTGAGGGGAAAAGTTAGCAAAACATTAATTTATTTCTGGGTGTTCTTAGACCAGGATGATTGAACGAGAGAAATTTGTATTTCTTGTCGATATGTATTTGTAAAAATATGATTGGGGTTTTACTGACAATCTTTAAAGTTAAAATTATGTTTATGTAGTCCTATAACTTATTTTGAAGAACTACATTACAAGAGTAGAGATTAAATATTTATTAAAAATACTATTCTTGTAGTTATTCAAATGTAATAGATACAAACCATTTTTTATCGTGGATAACAATAAACATTTAATGGTCACACTCATACCTATACACCTATCGTGGATATAGTTCAATCATTTATCAAGCTACTTTGGGTAATTATAGAATAAGCACAGCGTAACTACGACGCAATAAAGTAAAATTGCATTGTTGTATAAGTTGTAGAAGAAAGTCTCATGACTCGGGCATCTGTGTATTTTGACTCATCAATGACAACTAGGATATGATCCTCGAAAGGACTTGCTTAGTATATATTATGTAGACGTTCCAAATTAAAGTGAGGCTGATTCCATGGGTGTACCTTCGTGGGATTAGCAAAAGTTTACAAGATCTAACTAGGTCTACTAGCCCTATGTCATGCTTCATCTCTTCCTAGAACACATTAGAAGTTGTTTCAAATTCGTTGTACCGATATGTGTGGTGTAAATGTTCTCTCAAATCTTTTACTTTTAAGGCTCTGTGGAATAAAAACTCGATCATGCTAAAATAGAATTCAACCAAGAAGGGTGTAGGGTGTGTCTTCGTTACATGTTTGTATGGTTCTTATAAGAGAATTGAAATGAGGGTCGTATGATGTTGAACTTGCAATTGTCTGATTCGAGGTAGTAGTTGAAGATTTTAAAAAGTGACTCAGCGTACAGACAATGAACTTCCTAATTTATTTTCATATCAGTTGATTTTGAGTTTGGGTAGTCTGCAGGTTTGCTACGGCAGGGCTATTTTTACTTATAGTTGAATCCAGATAGAAATAAATCATATCGAATTAATCGAACTGTTGTCGTTTTCGGGAAAGAGTGGCCATTATACTAACAGTTATAATCAAAAGGCTTTTTATCTGTAACAAGTGTGAATTAGCGTCCACACTATTATACCCGGAATAAACATATGTTTAAGGTAAAACTTGCTTATGTCAATTACACAATATTAAATACACTGATAACACTAGCATAGGTCTTCACGTACATGGATCATGACTGGGACTGCCCCTTTTCGTTTGGCTTCATCCTTTGATGGGTTAAAGGGCGGACTGGTACAAAGTTCATTTTAGGCCCTATAGCCCATTATGCTGTTGTTCTTGGAATGTGCCTTCTCCTGATTCTTAGTATTAAACTAAAATAAGGTTCTTCTACCTTTTCCAGAATATTAATATTGGTTTAATAAATAAATGTTTACTTTATAACACATGCAACTGGATTTTTCTAACAGAAAATATAATAGTAAGTGCCTCTCGTTATAGTTTATTATAGTTTCGTTCTACGTGCGTTAGTGACCTGGATGTGTAAGCAATTGGCGTTCATGACGTGAATAGTGTTCCTGCAATGCCAACAGGCTTGCATTGCAAGATTGTAAAACTGGCAATTTTGGATCATAAGCAGTCAGCATTTTCTTAGAAATTATAAAAATTACTTTCTTATAACTCTTAAAATAATAATAGTTTGTTTAAACATTTGACATTATTTACGTTAATTATTTAATACAATTACATCCCACTGGTACGTTGCAATGAACTAGCGTTGATTTGAATTTAATTCAATACACCAAAACATTAGTTTTTGTCACAGGACAAAGCTGATGAAACACGTTGTTATGGCAACCGTCAGATTGTCTGTCTGCAACGTGACAAAATACTATTGTTATTTTCAACGATTGATTTTACTGACAAACTTTTCTGAACATTTGATCAACTTAGATGCTTTGTTTCAATAAATTCATTACCTAATATTAGTTACTTGGTTTAAATATTTTAACAGTTTTTTTAAGGATTGTTGATACTTTTATTATAACGGGTAGCACCAAAAAATCTGTTTTGTTGTTAAATTACACCTCAAAGTAATTATAATATACATGATCAAGTCTTTGCAAAAATTAGCATTCAAAACTAGTTCGATTGTTTATTTATAGTAAAAAACCCTTTATTTATTTATTTTACAGTTACACCATTTTTACAGAGTTGATATGTTTTCACCATTTACATGCTGATATTGATAAAACAATATAGAAAGATTGAGACTAAATAACAAAGAGTAATAATGAATGCAAGTGCAATGTAAAAGGAGCCCTGATTTTTGATGGTATTAATGAAAAAAATATAATAAAAAAACTAATACTTATATAAAAATTAATCGCCCCACAGTACTTATGTTATATTTGTTCTTTATTCAACTTAACATACTATACTCTAGTTTAGAAACTTTGCTTTTACATCCCATGCCATGATTGCGGAAAAATGAGTAAATACAGCAATTAGCTACTTTGCTTGGAATGATCAGTGCAAAAATTCCACTGTCAGGTAACTGTAGGAAAATAACTATTGTAGAAATACCGCTAAAAGGTTTGTACTTGTTGTATGTAAGCCTATGGATTTGCTAGTCATTGTATCTCTTGGTGAAGCTTAGTAGACGAGGACTATAATACATAATTACGTAACTACCTTAGTTAGATCTCGTCACCTAGCAACGTGACAAAACCTTAACTGACCAAGTAATTAGAGTTAACTCTGTCCAATGTCATGGTACAGCGAGCAAAGTGAACCCACACAATAACTGTGACAACAATGTATTTCTAAACTAGACAAAACTGCGTTTGAAGTTTTAGACACAAATAGAGAGTTGCTGTTTTGATCTTTGAACAGTGTATGAATTCAATCGAGAATTACATAAGGCTAATTTAAATAATCTCTATAAGATCCCTGTATCACTAGAGATGGGGTACGCTAAAGGCTTTTCTTCCAAAATTTGACTCATAGATAAGTGAAGAATGAGAAAGATACCTTTTGTAGATTTTTTAATTACCAATATCTGATTTTTCATCCAGTGACTTTTTATAATTTAACGTTCTCAGGAGAACTGTACCCAGGTAACCAGATAAAATTAGATTTTAGAAAGGAAAGATTATTAATACCATGAACAAATAAAATGTTGAAGAGAATTTAAAAACCACTGTGGAATGAGCTGAATGTAACAAATAATAATCGGGAAATAAAAAATACCTTTTACTATGCCATTAATAACATCTTTAATGCAAGTTATAGTACACGTAAAACGCAAAAAATGGTCACAATTTTTTTATGGTTATATTAAAAAATAAACATCTAAAATAAACCAGCTTAAAGAGCGTGGCAACATGTGTAGCCATTTATAATACAGATCTAAAAACAGTGTAAAATTGTTAAACGAATATATGCAATTAACGTATTGTGTTAGTCAGAAAACAACTCTGAGGGTACTCCAGAAAATTTGCTGGAGTTAATTGAAACTGAATGAAAACTTGGATGAATACAACACTCAGAGTTCTTGGACAGCTCCGATGTCAATATTTGAGCACTGGGAACTTTTGCAATATACTTTCAGAGAATTGTTTTAGTACTTTAATTTTTCATCCCCCAAAAAGATATATATTTTCAAATGGATTAATGAATTTAAACCATCTGGACTACTATGAAAGACAACGTTTACATGGGTATCCACTATACATTTTTGCCCTCTGATTAAAGGTAGTTTATTTATTTCTAACGGATTATTCCAATTTATATTTGTGCTAATGGTATTGGATAGTATTCTTCTTGTACAAAAAATCAATATGAATGCAATTTTTCTTGACGTTTAAGACTATTTGAAAAAAATATCATCTTTCTGAACAATCATCATAGGTAAAGCTATTAAAACATCTGTAATGATAGGTTTGTAATTGTATATACTACTTAAAAATGTATAAATTAAATAAATATGTCAATTGATAGATTGGTTAATTTATTCATAATACGAATGCCAATTATGTTTTGATAACTATGAATAATAAAAATAAATTAATTTAAGATGAACAAAGTTTTATCTGTGTAGCTAGTTGTTCCAGTTAGCCAGGGTCATAAATTTAAAGATCAACAATAATTATTGACAGGTCAAAATACAATAGAGTATCTAGAGGCCAAATCGTTCAAGTAGTGGATGGTTAACGTGGATAACGACGATAATGACAAAAACTTCGACCAGAGTCACGGACTGAGCAATTTTAGACCACTTGGTTAGCGTGCTTCACCAAAATTACACGCTTTTAAATTGCCTGTTGACGATTGCATGTTGAAGACTATTGAGCTGTAGTTATAACCTCAGCTGCTGGAACTACAAGAGGCTACTATTTAAGTGAAAACAACAACGCACAGCCCCTAATCATTAAACAAGTGTTTTGGGTAATGTCGGTACATTATTATGCAATAAAAACGCCTAGATTAAATACCCCCGCCACAGCAATCTTGCAGACTAAGCGAATTCCCATTTACATGGCTGGATTTCTACAAAAAAATTTAATTACAATTTTCACATTTATTTCCTCTTTAAATAATATGTATTTTAATCAGTACGTAGGTATGCTGTTACAAGGAAGGTATTAAGGTTTTTTATGTTGATAGCTTAGTATGAAATAAACTAAATTGCAAAATTTTATTAAAATATTTATAACTAGCTGAGTACCCGTCCTTCGTACGGGGTTGGTATACAATGCTTATTTGTAGTTAAATACTCGTGCTTTGCATTTGCAATGAGAGAGGACACGTTTTGAGAAAATTTGGTTTACTATAATCTACGGTATACTATAGTATATAGAATATCTACCATAGCCATAATGTTCTACCACTTCACCTAAACAATAGAAAGAAGTAAAGTTCTCACACTCAGGTTTTTGTTGCTGCTTGGTTCAAATTAGCTGTTGTCATAAATGTATAAAGAACTAATGGTGCTGCACCCTGGTGGTAAATCGTATAACCTTTAAATGCTATTGAATATCATAGAAACAAATTGTGTAGTTGAAACAGCTGGCAAAATTATTTATTTCCTTCAAGATTCACAAAATATCACAAATTATTCATGAAATTAAAAACATAAACATAACTGTAAACAGACAGTTCTCATTGCGTATCACAGTTTTTTGTTTCTGCTTAGTTCAAATTTGCTGTTTTCATAAACGAAAAAAATAATAGTGCTGCACCCTGTTGGTAAATCTTACAACTTTTAATGCTTTTGCATATCATAGAACACATTGACCTTTTTAGTTGAAACAGCTGGCTAAATTCTTTTATTATATTCAAATATGAGTACTCATAAGGTTAACATGGGAAACTCTAGAGCCGCTGGGGCGGAGCCCGAAAGGATTTTTGAGGTAAGAATATGTCTATATGTTAATCGGGAGTGTGAGCTATCATCATACCAAATTTCAACACGATCCGACCAGTAGTTAATGCGTGATTGAACTTCAAACAAACAAACAAACAAATAAACAAACAAACACACAAACTTTCACATTTATAATATTAGTATGGTAAACAAGCAAACTACAACCGTTTTTTAATCCCCCCTATAATATGGGAATTTTATAAAATAAGTAAATTCAATATCAGATTCACAACTCCAATCTACTCCTCTGTGAGGAAAACTTTCGAGTTTGTAATTAAACACCCTCTCGTTCCCGGGCAATCTGAGACTTTGCCGCCAAAGCGCCAAAGAGAGTTCGATCAGGTGAACAGCTGAGAGGGTTGGATTACAAGGGAAGCTTAACTTGAAATAGAATGCATTTGAAATAAAATCAATGACAAAAAAGAAATTCTATTTTGCTACTAGCTTTGGTAATAGTATACAATTCAATTTGCTTGAGCTAATTTGAGTTCATTCGTGTTTGCCATATTTTCAATACATTACGTACGTTTAGTAGAGTATCGTTATTTTGTACGAAACAGCTTGGAAGTATAAGAGTTTGACAGATTGCATGATGATGGGAGAGAGCTCCAATTAAAGGTTTCGGTCTCAGGGGGTCGGGAAAAATAACATATTATGTCGAAATCTACAAGAAAATGAGGAATAGCTTAAAATATCTTCCATTTCAAATGCATTGGGATTGAAAAACGTCTGATTTGTGTTACATTAAATATGTGATTACATAATGTATTATAATTTTTATTTTACTTTAATTCTGTTGATAGAGTGCGTGAAGTTTGTTTACTAATCAAGAAATAATTTAGGTAAATTCTGCTTTCACTAAAGGGATATAAAATGATTAACTAACAATTTTTAGAGCTGCTGCGTGAAAGATAGAAAGATTTGAGGTTTTTTTTATGTATAACAATAATTTGTTTAACATTTGAGCTTTTAAGTGATTTATGTCCCTACATGCCACTAGTTTGGGTTAATTTCTTGTCTAGGGTAACATGGAAGTAATTTTGTAATGCTTAGCCATTACATTATTTAGGTGCATTTAAAGTAGTTTGCACAATGATACTAACGAATGGTATGACATTTGATACTAAAAGTATAATTACAAATCACCCTTTGGCTTTTGGTTAAGAAGTACAGTACTACCAAGAATTTTCTTAACCATTTAATAAAACCTGATATCAATATGACAAAACAGACCCATAGACAACCGACTAACATTAGAGCACTTTTTTATATTTTACAATAAATAGTACCAGGAAAACAGATTGGGTTTAACACATGTGTCTTGAAAACATTCTTCAATATCAAACAAGTTTGTTCCAAAGAGCTGAGGCTCTCAAAGTTTAGTATTGTGAGATTACAAAATGCAGCGCCACCATCAGCAGTTCAGAAGTGATATGGTCTGAGCTACTTTCACAACGACACTTGATCTTTATGTCAAAACTCTTGATTCTTGAGACATAACATATATTTGATATCGAAATAGGTATCATGTTTATCTTACACAAAATAGTTGGTCATTGACTACCTTAGGGAAGCAAAGTTTTAAAACTCTTAAATAAAAATATGTAGTATACAGAAAACTCTTTAATAACAAAAATCCACCATACCCTCAAAACACTCAATGTATTTTTGTATTTGCTTTAAAACTGGGAACTTAAAAAACACACTTAACAAATGTAGAGTCCACTTTTATCCTTAAAGTTTTCCTCTCCATTTAGGCATGAAAAGCATGGAAATAATATTACGAAACAAAGCAATGGGTAAACCGGTACGGTATAGGAATTACTGTATTAACCAATTTTAGTGGGAGCATCAAGACGTGAGCCGACGACATCGTATCTTTGGTTCAAAAGTATATCACTATATGTATCAACTTAGCAACGACACATATCAATTCTTTTTAATGTTTAAATTTAGATTTTTTAGCAACACAGTTACTCTGGTTTTTACAACTTTGCGTATTGCATAAATTTAGCGCGGTGCAAAATTGTGTTTGTTTATCTAGTATAAATGTTACGTAGGCTGTCATTATTTTTAATTTACTGACGAAGTCTCAGACAATCAATGTATCTCGGGTCTACAAAACACCATTCTTACCGCTTGGTGTGAAATACACTACTATTTTTTATTGTGTGGCATTTTACAGAACACCAAAAACATGAATTGTTCACGACGGAAGGAGGTACTTTTGATAACCAGAGCCTGACAGAGGTAGGAACTGAAGTCATAAATAACCAAGTGACAACATTGTGCGTGACTAAGGTCATAAAATCTGTTACGATCCAACGATTATTTATAAATAGCTAACCTGAAAGATAGTCGATTACCTGTAGTCCTGTAATTTTGATAAAGAAAACTGGAGTATTCTTTTGCAAATGGTTTACCATACATATTGTATTCAAATAAATCATCAAAAACATTTGGTTAATTACTTAATCATCTCAACATTTGTTTTCCTTTTTCTACTGATAAAATAAAGTTAAACATTAAATATTTATAGAACTTCACTCTATCTACCATATGAGCTAAATAAGTTGCATGAAGCCTTAAGATTAACCGTTAATTTTGACAGTTTCAATTTGTTTAACCATCATTTATAAACATAATTTAGAATAATATTAATAATCTAAATTTCAATAGATAAATAATAAGATTTTTGTTTAATATTGTTGTATAATCTCTGCTCGGGTAAGCTAAATGGCCTACCTTGCTTGTAAATCTCAATCGATGTAGGAGTTCTTCCCGATTATATGGTTTCTGCCAGTTATTAATTTCCATTTTTCATTAATGATCAATCTAAAATGTTTAGATTGTATTTGATATTTTGCAATTGTATCGGCTGAAGGTAGATTACGGTTTTTAGTCATTCAAAACAGTTACGTTGGCCGTGAATGTAAGATTTGTATGCATATTATACGCATTTTGCAAGTTATTATTCTTTTTTGTTCTTTTCTTTGTCTGGTATTACACTTCAAAATTTATTTTATGGTTGAGAAATGGTGTTATTATTTGTCAATGCATGGTTTAGTTTAAGTTAATTGGCAAGTATTAAACACATTCTACTATATTTTCCTACTTTCTATACATTTACTGCTATGATTATGGCTAAGATGTAAAAATTTTGGCTTAACAGTTGGTCACTTATTTTTTTATTGGAGAAAGGTAGCATATGGCTTAATATTTTATTTGTATAAAACACTAAAGCTTTTAGTCTTTTGGTGGAGTTTTTCTTTCAGAAGAGAGCTTTTGTTCGGAAGAGTGCTATTGTTGAACTCAATGTTGTTACAGCATCTTAAAATATTGTTCGTAAAACGCTTTTCATAAATCGTTTTTATTATTTGCTTTTTTATGCAAGCAACTTCATTTAATCGTTTGGGCACAGTTTCTGTTAGCTATTCACAAAAATCAGGCTTAGCTCACAAGTATCCTCAGCCTGCACATTCGTCTTAGGTTATCGACAGATATAAAACTGTTTTTTGGAAAATACTCTAATAGCCTTGTCCAATAATTACAATATTTCACATAAACGTAATTTATTGACCTTTTTAAATGTCTTAAATAATTTAATGTTTTACGAAATTATTAGCTTTGTTTAATCTGTTTTAGAATGCATTAAAACCCCTGTTAGAAAATGGTCTCATTACATAAAAAATATAAAGAAAGCAACAGTAAGAATGTGATTAGCTACGTTACCGTTTTATTTTCGATAACTCAGCTGTCTTAGTTCCTAAAAAAAGATGTTTCAAACAATATTTTTTCTTTGCTAAACCATCATTATTTAATTTAAAAAATACCCCCACAGAAAACCTGTAGAATAAGCGAATTTCCATTTGCTTGATTGGAATTACATTAAAATTTGTTCTTAAAAATATCACATTAAGTCCCAATTTAAAAAGCTTTATTTTAACGATTACTTAGGTTTGCTGCAACAAGGAGGGTAAAATTTTGTTGTTGTTTGAAAATGTTAATAGGTTAGTAAAAAAATAGATGCATTTTCCAAATTCGTTCAAAATATCATAAACAATCAAACTACAACAATTTACTTATTCTCCATAAGAATAACATGGGGACTTTAAATTTACAATATTTTGGAACTTTCTCTGTTATTATTAGGCACATGGTAACGCTTTAATATACTAGATTATTTGTTTTTAAGCTCTACAAAATAGTTTGGAATGTATAACTAAATTTCATGTTTTTAGGGTCAACAATTTAAAAAAAAAAGTTGTTATCCCATAAATACCCGTTCCTGTAGTTCAATCATGCTGGTTCGCGAACTCGTTCAAATAAATGTATATGAATATACATATATGGATATGAACGGATGGTGTTTTGGGCATCTAGGGACATCAAAACGAAAAAGTAAATCGGTCCTGGGTCCAGGTCTTGCCATGGGTACTACGGTAATAGCTTATTCCCTATATGGAAAATTCGCTAAACATACCAAAACAACTAATAATAAAAATTAATTTAACAGCTGATGTATCGATAATTTTAAATTGTGAAAAATACAACCCTTTTCTTCCTGTCCTTAGGAGGGTGTTTAACGAAAAAGTTATATTCCTATGATAGGTGTGGGCTTATTAGTTTCATATAGTAGATCCTTAAAAGTTGGTCCAATGATTGACTGAGGAGTTAGAGGTATAAATTAAATGTTGATTCGAATAATAATTTATTCGATTTAACAGAATTTATTTGCTCTATTAGGTCTAAAAATTCTAATCAAGCTCAGTAAATCTACTCTGGATCATCAGATTCAAATCCCTTTAATCATAAATGGTTTTATCATTGTGACAGAGTCATAGCACATTGGTTTTAAATTCACAATAAGTTGTAAGTCACCCTTAATAATGTATATATTCCCAACAAATTATTAAAACTTACGAAAATCACACCAGAAGGGTAAAATATATGACAAAATGGTTCTTTTCATTTAAGACAGGGTTTGTAATTTTCTCTATCAAATCAAATAAGATATTACGTACTATTCTTAGTAATACAAATTTAATAATGTTTCTCAATTATGTTTAAATACTGCAAAAAATTATTCCTAAATTTAAAGTTGAGCGCTCGACTTTTGTAGTCCAAACGTGTTTCCCAAGCATTTACCATCACAAAGCCCGAACAGCTCAAAGTTTTGATTGTCACAGTTTATCGAAGTCCACATCCCCGTCAGCAGTTCACAAAGTATTAGGTTCCGAATGTCCTGAACTTGCTTGTCAAACTTAGCAGAGAATTTACAAAGACGTCTACAGAATTGTGTAGAAGTTAGCATACGAAGATTATAAATCTTATGGACGAGTAATAGCATGTTGTATTACGTTTTATCAAACCAACTAGTGCTAGTTGCTACACTGCTTAAGGGAAGGTCGAAAAATGAGAATAATGTGTATCTTAAAGTCGAGTTACACACCCTCAATCAAATATAAACTCTAATCTTAATAAACATGTTTAGGCGAATAAATTCAATTAGTAAATTTGTCGATACGAATCCAAAGTAAATGTAGAAAATACGACAACCTAGGATATCGTCGTATTGTGTAAAATGTCAACATATTTATCTCGTTTTTGTGTTGAGCCCACGAATATATTATTGAAACAGGTTTTGCTTTTTTATATATTAGACTTTGTTTGGTTTCAGACAATAATAATTATAATTTTATGGCTCATGTTGGAGGGAGCTTTTTAATGCAGGAAAGTTTATGCTCCAATCCCTCTTCCTCTTAAAATGGATAACCCACAGCTTGATGTTGTATTAGTTTTTATCAATAAAGCTAGAATATACGCATGTTCAAATAATTTTTGTAATAATTGATACTAAATGTGTAAACATGTTCATTGTATTTCTCTTGCTTTTGTAACCTTGGTTTTAACTAAAGTTTAGTTGAAAAGCTGCATAACATCATTGACTATTGGATACAGAAGAAGTTTTATTAATAGTCACAGATAGTATAAAAGTTGTATTTAACACCAATAATTGGCAAGGTTTTAAATAATCAACAAAGCACTATTTCTGTGACTGTGTTAATATTATTAAATTTTTGCATTGTTTTCACGCATCTATCATGCGTCCATTATTTCCCATAACAATCATATTATTAATGTAATTTCTTCAATAATATTTTAGCATGAATAATTGTTTTCGAATGCACATTTGTGTTGTATGAACATTTATTTACTCTCCGCATGAATATTGACTATTTATCTACTTATTGTTTTGTAATTGATCACAAATGTATTACATTAGATAAAATAATACTAGAGTTAATATCTTAAAGCTCATTTAAAGTAGTTATTCTGTAAAATTCAAAGATGAAAAAACCCTAATTTAACATTTTACGTTATACGATTAGGTAGAGGGATATTTTTGCAGTTTTACATACACATATATAAACCTGGCTGTTGTCATTTTTAATTCGAGTCTCGCCTTGAAACAAACCCGATGAGTATCACGTTGACAGACAACGTGTCTGTTGCCATGGTTACGACAGATTTGATCGTTCCACTGTCACATTGATCGACGTTTGTTGCAGAGCGATTGAACAGCGATATGCATGTCTAAATGTCACTATCTCGTCCAAATCGTGTCATTTAAGCCGATGATATAAAGAATAGTGAACCTTTAAAATGTATGTTCCGTGTGTAACAATCCACGTGTTAAATTGCTGATGGTTTTAAATGTTACTGGTTATTTTAACTTGAATAGATAACTTTTTTTCTCTTAAGATACCCTTTTATTTATAGCATGCTCTATTATCCTTTAGTTTAATTGCTCACACAATGTCAAATGCCTATGCAACATGCGCGGAGAGTATTAAGGAAAGCAGCATTCAATAAAAATCATCTTAACAATTTTCAAGCAAAACAAGTTCTTAGAATCCGGATGATAACATTACCCTACACTCATCTCCATTCATACTTGGCTTAAATGCCTACTTTGTATGGTCACCATTTCATTGAAAAGTATTAAAAAAGTAAAGTATTAAAAGTATTTGCCTCATAGATACGAATTATTAAATGCGCAACGCTTATTACTGCGCTAGACTTTTTATGCACCGTAACTCATTCAAACCACTTTTCCAGGCGTATAGTGAAACTGTTCACTACGATTGTATATCACAAAAATAGTATAGCAATAAAAATAGTAGAGTAAAAAACCGTAACGCTGATAAATTCAGCACGGATTCAAAATTGTTTTATAAAAGAAATAATTGAGTATAACGCTACTGGTAACCGTGGACTGAGCTAAGGAACTCGAGTCATAAATAAGAAAGTGACAGATTCTTGCGTGCTTCAAGTCATAAAACTACGGCTCTGATTTGACAATGATTTATGAAATATTACAACGGGATTTCAGCGCCTGACTTTTGCACTCTGGTACCCTTACCCTATTGATCTTCAAAAACCACTTTTCACATACGATTGTTTTGAACAAAAGTTAGGTGAGTATTATTAAGTTATGTGTTAAACAAAACTGTCAACTTCAAACTTCAACTTCAAATTTAAGCGACGAATTTTCTATTTATAATTGTATTTAATGTATATATATTCAATAAATATTTAGAAATAGATATAAGGATATTATTCTAAAATTAAAACGTTATTTGCGAGATGCATTGTTCTTAATTATTTAAACAACAACATACATTTTAAAAATGTGTTTTTTTCAAGTAATTTTCTCCAATTAAAGGACAATTAAGTAGGAAAAACTGGAAAATAGTAGGCTATCACAAGTGTTACAAGTTTTCGTACCTATCAACAATAAACCGTAAAAGAATTGAGCTTTTATTTATTTTTAGAACAGGTTTAAACAGCAAGGTTTGTAAAAGTGTGAGGCACAATTTGTCTTGGGAGTAGAGACAGATTGTCGATATAATGTGTTAAAACTACCTCTAAATCTTCTTGATTCTGTCTTTCTTAATTCTATGTGTTCTCTTTAAAATCTTAACTCTTTCAATTTTGTTCATATCGAATCAGATTTAGGTTTTAAGATTAATCTCACATTATTGTATGGGTTGGATTAGTATTTGTTAGCAAGTACAGCTAATTTAACTTGTTTTATAACATTCTAATAAACGATTTTAAGTTATACTAGTTTATTAATACCATAGTAAAGCAGTGAAACTCTATGTTTTGTATTTAGTTTTTGTTATCTTCAAGTAAATTGGAAAATCTACCTTCACATTCAGTACTTTAGCATTAAAGTTTTTGGTATCTCAAAACTGTATAAAATTTTTAGTAATAAGTATGTATAATTTTAAATTGTTAACACCGCTACCCCCACCATCATGAATATCATTCAGTTTGTCCTCCACCACTTCTATACCGGAGGAGGATATCATATTTTAATATAATATTGGCAGGACGCAGGTGTGTGGTGATGTGAATAGTAGAAAGTAAGTATATTAAAAAAATACAGAGAAGAGGTCTAGTTTGGATGAACAACAAAATGTAGTTGATCTTTTTTTTACAAAATATAAATAAACAAAGAACAGATGAACATATTATATTAAATAAACAGCTAGAAAGATAAATTCATTGTATAGTACCATTGACTATTCGATACTGAAGTATACTTCCCATCTATATGGACCAGCTGTAGCAATTTTTTTTATTAAAAAAGAATGTAGTTGTGTGAGCCAGTCACAGAATGCGCTAGTGTCTAAAATTCTATTTTATACCTTATTTTTTGTTGTTGACTAGGTTGATGGGTCATAACAGTTATTTGCTATAACTTATCATAAGTTGTATTGATAGTAAATTAGGTTTGTATAATGAGTTGTGACATAGATAAAGTAGTACTTTAATCAATAACAATAATGAAAGCAAATAAGAACGATTTCTGATTTTCAACTATGACATAAAGAATACAAATATTCAATTTTATAAATTACATGGTATTCCGAGTTTATAACACACAAAAACCCTACAGTTTTAATTAACCAATACATATGGATTTAATTGGGAAAATCAAGCAGAAGTATTCAATAATAACAAAAGGAATAAGAAGTCAACTAGGGTTCCAAACATGGACTGAGTTTTGCAGTTATAAGGACGTTGATCTGCTGCTTGTTTGGGATTGTATTGCACTCAAAGACATTACCCAGAGCCCAATGTAAGATTGTCTTCAGATGGCTTTGCATTCCTATCTCTATATCTGTTATTGTCTAAGCCCTTGTAGGATTCTATCTTCCTATAAAGCTCTGAGGGTTGTATTACATTTTAACTATCTACAATATACAACAATGTTGTGTATCGAGAATATTTCTTTACAGTTATATTTTGTAAGCTATAATTTGTTGTATAAACGATAAACTTTGTGTCTAAATATATTTCTTAAACTGTAGAACGATTTGACTGCTATTGGAATTCCACTTGATGACTCTAGTAGCACAAATATGTATTTTATAAATATTTTATATATTCAAAGTTGTATTTCATAGAACCTCAAAAAATAGGCTATATATAAATAATATATCTTTAATAATAGTTTGATATATTAAAAGAAATGTTTAAAATATTACTAAAAAGCAATGCAAAATATCAATTAAATATAAGTTTTGAGTATATAAATCGATTCATAATATATATTGATAAAATAAGTATAGAATCTATAATATACATATTTTATATGCATATTTTTTCCTATTAAATATTTAAAAGATTTATGTTTTTGAATATTTTAAATATATACATTTAATATTTTTGAAACTATATTATATATTTAAAGTATTTATAAATATATTTTAGATATAGATTTTGAAACACATCAGATGCCTATTTTATTAATAAAATAATAATATATTTGTAGAATATATATAATCTATTATAATTGGCAAATACATAATTAGCATCTTTTTGTTTTTTATAGTGTCTATCAATTTATTTAGCCTAGAGGCAAACATTGGTGTGCTAAATCCAGCTTTTTGCATTTAATGTATTTTTTTGGAAAATTTTACATTTCTAGTTGCGGAAAAATTCTGATACATACAAAATAGGCACAGTAAGTTAAATTCCATTACATTGATAAATGTATTATTATTTTTCTGATACCTACTAATTTATTATTCCGTACAAAAATCTTATTTTCTGATAGGTGATGTGGTTTTGGTTGTATGATATGTTAAATAATATTTGTTATTTTAACTAGGTATAACTTAAAACAATCAAATTCTATGTAATTTACACAATTCAATAGCAAATCATTACACATTACAACATATAACCAACATTCGCCTATTGGGTCTGATGATGATTGGAGTGTCCAATTGAAATCGATCACCACTTACCATCTGTTTTGTATATTTACCGTCTTGTGAGTAGCAGTATAAGCGTAAATTATGTTGTAAGTGTTATAAGACGTTTCTTTTATTTACTTTCCGTAACATATAACCTATGATAGGAATATTGTATAATTAATCTGTTAATATATTACAACATGAATTTTATTAACAATGGGATGGATACAATTTTTTTCATTAGTATAAGATTTTTTTCTCGAAAATACTATGCCCCATTTAAGAAATAGTAGCGTGTTTGGTAGCATTGCAATTTGTGTTATAGCGTAAGTGGTGCATTTGAAAGGGGCCAGTATCAGTTCAATCAAATGGGCAATATCAAAGCGTAATTGGCCAATTCGCCATTATTACCATTTACATTCATTGATGCCTTTACCCTTACAAGCCCCCACTTACTCATGTTATACTACATTTTGAAATCTGCATGGTGATAATTTATCTCACAACCGCTGATATTATTAGAGTTTTGACGTTTTATTGTGTCATATTTAATTACCTCAATAATGAATTTAGCTTAATTCGGATAATTTCTGTTATAGCTTAGTCTTAAATATTCTTGCTTGTAGAATGCATGCTATTGTTTATTAATTAATGAAAGTATACAAATTAAGTTTTTATATTACTGTGCCATACCCATGCAATGTTTAAGAGCAAAAGAAACACGTTAATGATTAAATTTGAAATTTTGTATGATTTAAACGTGTATTTGTTAGCTCGACTTCTGCGTTGGTGGATCTTGTACAATACTCAGGAAATCACTAAAAGAGTTAACGCATGTCAAAAGATTCATCACTCGATGGTTCAAATCTCACCGTGAACTGCTGACATATCTGTTTTCACAACAAAAGTGGATTGGTATCTCAGTTGACGTGAACTTGTAGAAATCCTCAAAATCATTAATTGTTTGTTTTTATTGGATTAAGTTACTCCTAGAGTTACATATTTATTTACTTAACTATATCATTAACGTTCTAACCCCAAAAATACACTAGTATGTTACTATTTGTGTTTCTGTTAAACTAATGGATTAACAGGTCTTATTAATTTATATCGTGTTTGATTTGTAATGAGGTTATAACCTATAAAACTATAGTTTTCATGAATTTGTCCTTTACAAAATTTAAATAACTACCGTAAAAAATTAACAATGTGTAAATATTTACATTTACGGTTAGTACTAAAAACCTTGAATACTACACAAATTTCATACAAATATCACAAATATAATTAAACTTTGGTTTTGCATACTACTGTACGAATTTTTGTGACATTCTTGGTATTCGTAAAACTCATTTACGGGTTGTATTGTGATGGCATTTCTATGTTCTTTTAATATATAAGGAATGTGTTCTTATAAAACAAATTAAAATTTAAAAAGCTTAAAACAATTTATTTGTTATTTTGTGTTTCTTGCATATCGCTTAATTACCTTATTTTATAAACGTTTAGTTGTCAACTACTTTTTGTTTCATAACAGTGTTTAACCGAATAGCCAATAGAATTGGATGAAATGCCAACTGCCTTCTGCTATTCCCAGTGATGTGTTCTTGATGTACTTTAAATTCGCGGATTTGAAAACAAAATAATGATATATTACCAGTGTTAAATTGGCTTTTCTTGTATCCAGGATAAAATGTAGTTGAAATTTCCAAGAAAGAATTTCGTATCGCTTATACACTTGAGATAGGGGTACTTTTTACACACCAATGTATTACATCCTGTTCATTTCTTTTTTATTTATTGAATATATGTTATCAAACTAGTAGAATAAAAATAATTCTTCATGCTTTCTATTTACACATTTTATGACTTTTAGGTATATATGATTTTAGGTGTAAATAAGTACTTTACCACCATTCCAAGATTTAGAATTATACGTTTTGTAAAATTCTTTTAGTTAATAAGTTTGGCTTAGTATGGATTTTGTAAAATCAGAGCTCTCAACCAATACGATTCTTACTTGTTAACTGTTATAACCTTCTCTTAAAGCTGAATTACGTTTTAAATTTCATTTATTTCCGTGCAAATTTTAAGACAAGTTTTTAATGGCTTCTTACCGAAAACGCAATTTTTATTACATCAACCACACCAACATAAAAAAGGAATAAGAATTTAGTTGCAAATATATTTTTCCTACAGTTACCTAACAATGTAAATATTCTATCACTGATTTGAGAAAGCAAAGTGGCCAATTCGCTCATCAGTGAGACAATGTTAACATTGTCTCACTCTAAATACTTTGTCTCACTCCAGATTTGCAACGTGAAGGCACGAAATAGTGGGCGCGTAACATGCAGGCAACGTCGTATGCGCGCGAAATACGTTGGCAGCACTGGCTGTAAATCAGCTGGTCAGCTGTTGTACTGTTGTATTTGTCACTTCACATTAAATGTTATATTAAAAGTTCACTTCTGTGTAAAAATAGGTTATGTTTCTTCACCAATTTATGAATAAATACATTCATGTTTTTTTTATATTTTGTCCACTCCTAATAATTGAGTTAATTTATTAATTTGCGTTACCTTGGCAAATATTTTACCAATATGACTAAGCTTGTATAAATATAAATCGTAAACAATGTTTTTTTACTGAATGTAGGCTATGTACAAATGTTAGTTTTATTTGTTGGCTCAACAGCCTTAACAACGACCTCAGTGGTTTGTGGTCTCAATAAAAACAATGAGTGCGTGGTGATAAATTCTAACTCCCTTTCCCCGCTTTGCAACACGCATTTGTGGCTTGCATGAATTATTGAAGTATTTTGCATATTTTCGTTTTTCACCTCTCACAATAATATTACTTGTCGATTTACATTTTTATTTAACCATGCAGTGTTCTATAATAAATTTTCATCCATGTGTCATATTCATGTTTCACGCAATGTGAAGTATTATTTCAAAGGTTGAAGAAAATATATAGAATTTTAAATAATATAACAGCAGTGCGTCCTCCCCAAGCTCACTAACTTCACGGCGAGGTTACATTAATATTCCTAATATTATAGGCTAGCTAATTATTACGTATGTTTGTAAAAAATACAAATTACATATTTAGCTATATGATGATTCATGGAATGGGTAAATCTAAATAAATGTTTGGCAGTACGATTTGCATTTTATTAAAAAAAAAGTTGAATACTTACTTTGAAGTTTCTTAAATAGCAAATGACTATTCATATTTTCATAGTGATTTTCTTATCCAACACTTACTTCATCTTTTTTATTCAGAACCATTTTTATATTTGACAAGGTATTATAGGCATAGAGATTACTAAAGCTTTACCTCTTGCGATAAGGTTAATAAGTTTATTTTATTAAGAGGATGGCGACTTCTTTTAACCTTGCATTTGCCCTTCCACATAGACTACAGATCTGTGCGTGGACTGTACCCAGCAAAGCAGGGGTTGAGCCGGTACAGTACAAGGGTGAACTGTACTGATATAAAATAGTGGCAGTGACTGGATTCGAACCCACGACATGGCTGCCTTAGACCGCGATGCTACCGACCAAGCCACCGACTTACCAAAAATAATATGTTAAAAGCACAAGGTAGATCGCATAGTAGAAATGCAGAATATGCTGTATAGGATGTGTTAAAAATCTGTTTTAAAATGTTTTTATAACATAATGACTAAGTAAGTTATGACTTAAAGTACGAGTACGATTTTCTATTTTAAACATTTTTTTTTCTTTGACCCAATGGTTCGGATCCTATCTTAAGCAAGATGTTTGCTTGCAAAGAACACAACACAAACGTAACTCTGAGGTGAAGAGGACCTTCTTTGTGTTTCACAGCTTCCTCCAATAGATATACTGTATAATGACAATACCTGGCCTTTATTGTAAATAGTTAATACCCCCGCCACAGCAAACCTGCCGACTAAGCGAATTTCCATTTGTCTAAATAGATTTTTAACCAAACCTATTTAAATAAAATTAGGTTTAATGAGTACCTAGGTTTGCTGCCAAAAGGAAACTAATAAAGTGTATTTTTTTTGGAAATATTAATAACTTAGTATAAAATAAATCAATTTGCCAAGTTTTATCAAAATATATCCATAAGCAAGCAAACTAAAACATTTTACAACACTCTCCATAAAATTTTAAATTTACAATTTCTCGACTTTTCTCCATTACCAATAACCGTACAAAAACACTTTAATATACTAAATTATTTGTTTTTTTAAGCTCTTTAAAAAGGTTTAGAGAGAAATTAGAAAATTTTGTGTTTTGGGGGTCAAAAATTAGAAAAACTATTTTTTACCCCATAAAACCCCCCGTTCCCATGGTCCGATCATGCTGGTTCGCGAACTCATTCAAGTTTATCCCGCCTTACACCTTTAAACCAAATTTCTTCAAAATCGGACAAAAATTATTTAAGTTATCGCGTTTATTCGGACGTATATTTATATATATATATATATATATATACATATATACAAATTTGAACGAATCTTGTTTTTGGCCTCTGGGGACATCAAAATGTAAAAGTAAATCTTTACCGGGCCTAGGTCTTACCGTGCCACCTACGGTAATAGCAACTTCCCTATAGGGAAATTCGCTAAATTATACTTTACTCGCAGTTTATATTTACTGTCGGTGAGCCCGTTTTACGGATTTAGAATTTTCTTAACGCATAACCTTTCATTAACTTAGGGTAAAAATAAAATGATTTAGGTAAAGTTAGGCTTTAATAAAAATATAGTATAGTATAAATAATTCACTTCTTATTCAAACAGAGTAACGAATTGAAATAATAGCATACAATTCCCGCAACTGATGTAACACCACAATCACTAATCAAGAAAGAAATACACGTGTCTCTTGGGTAATAAGGAATTTACGTATGGCAATTTCTATTATTTAACACTTATGGCAAGTAGATTATGGGAAGGGCAACGAATTCTTGAAGTAAATATTTCTAGGTTTAAGTTATTTAATACTCAGTAAGATTATAAATAAACTACAGCTACGCAGTAATACGATGCTTTTTGCATCCCTTGCAATGATACAGAGATAAGGGTGGCAATCATAGGGGTTGTAGGGCCTCGTAATTGTGCCATTTCAGTCTAACTAATTTTGAGTATTCGGTTCTAATTACCTTTCCTATAATCGTAACAACTTTGTAGAAAGCTTAATATATTCCAAACATTGTGTAGGCCATTAACAGTTCGTAATATTTTACGTTCAATTCATGAATACATTTTTACTTAGTTGAACTTATGATTTATTATTCGTAAATAAATTATAATATACATATATATACAATATACATAGACTATACATTAGACGAAGTAGAATTTTCATCTTAAGCTTTACACAACTCATCAGTCAACAAGATGAAAGTTGACACTGATGTAAAATATGATATTGTAAAAACTATATGACTGTTTCAATTCGTAACTGTTGAAACGTAAAAATGAACTTTAAAATCACTGGTATGTATACAATTTGTTTAAAAAATTCTTACTGGCAAAACTTTAAAACTTGAATAAAATGTATGTTTCAAGTAGAGTATCTAAGGTTAATGGTAATAATCTAGCTACAAAGCTCCTTGAAGATAACCAGATATTTAATATCGGTCCACTGGTTTTAGTTTGATATTTACATACCCCGTATTTCAAACACAGTGACTTATTAATAAAAAATGTTAGTGAAAAGTTATTGCCAATTGCGCCTTGCGTTATCGAACAATAAACGAACTGCAGGGTTAAACAATTTAGACGAAACTTCTTCAAGTATCCAAAGTGAACAGTATTAGTGAGCTTGAGGGGAAACTAATATAATGTAAATCTAGTAATAGTGCCTATGTGTTAAACTATGGATCTTATTTCATTCGCATTGTTTTTTTTTAATTGGTTGAACATAATTTTACGATGTATATTTTTGTTTGGTATATTTTGTGTTGTATATTTTTGTTTGGTATATTTTGTGTTGTATATTTTTTTTGATATTTGAACAAACACCAAAACACAAAAAATTCTTAGATGATTTATCTTATACGAATGCACTTTCGAATCTTGATTTTTCTAGTTTTCTAAAAAGATTTAAAACTTTTGTCACACACTTATTGAAATAATACACAGCTTGTTCAATAAACAGCAGTGTGTTCTCCAGAAAAATTTCTTCTGTAACGCCCCTGCATTGAAATTACTGTAATTGTTTGATTTGCTTTAACACATAGGGTACTTATTCAAATGAGTAGCCATACACTAACTTTAAAACTCGTACTTATACTTTATATAAAGTCAATAGACCAAAAAGGATCTAATAACATATGGTTTTAACCCTAGATCTGGTAAATACCTAAATCCTGTGGTGGCAGAGATTTGTATGCACTTGGTACCTGTAAGTACTTTTATGCTGTAAAACATGTACTTATTAATAAATGTATATGCATATATATATTTTCTGTTTCAGTAATGAACGTAGTAGCATATAATAATATAATGAGATGTTATTTTTAGCAATCCGTTTGGGCACAGCACAAAATCGTTTACAAATCTTTGGTTTTTTTTTCAAATTACAAATTTTGAAAATCGTGGCTCGGTATAGTTCATTTAGATTGTAAAAGCAATATAGAAGGCTCACGTTTTTACAACTAATAATTTTTTTTGTTCCAGTGGAATTTAAATTTATTATGAATACAGCTGTCCAAATTGTGTAAACTTTAATAAAAGAGAGCATACAAATTGTTAAATACCCCCTAATAAGAGTAAATGTTGTATTAAGTCTGTTCTTTTTATCATATGATGTACTAGCTGTACCCGCGGGCTTTGCCCCGTTTTACTTCATTGTTCGCATGGCTCAATCACGTCCTGGTTGAAGTTCGTTCGCTACGCTCACTCACCTTTAGGTTGGAGCTCGTTCGCTGCGCTCACTTGCCTTCAGGTTAGCTCGTTCGCTACGCTAACTCGCCTCCAGGATGAAGTTCGTTCGCTACGCTCACTCACCTTTTGGTTGCAAATTAGCTGTTGTCATAGATTTAAAAAAATAATAATGCTGCACCCTGTCGGTAATCCTTGTAAGTTTTTAATGCTTTTGCATATCATAGAATCAACTTTTTAGTTGAAACAGCTGACTAAATTATTTAATTCCCTTTTAATATGATACTCATACTCATAAGGTTAACATGGGGAACTATAGAGCCACTGGGGCGGAGCCCGAAAGGATTTTTGAGATAAGAATATGCCTATATGTTAATCGGGAATGTGAGCTATCATCATGCCAAGTTTCAGCATAATCCGTCCAGTGGTTAATGCGTTCACTTGTCACAAACATAGGCCTACATCCATACATCCAAACTTTCTCATCCTACTAATATTATAAATGAGAAAGTTTGGATGTATGGATGTATGGATGTATGGATGTATGTTTGTGACAAGTGAACGCGAAAAATACTGGTCGGATTGGGCTGAAATTTGGCATGATGATAGCTCACATTCCCGATTAACATATAGGCATATTCTTATTTCAAAAATCCTTTCGGGCTCCGCCCCAGTGGCTCTGGAGTTTCCCATGTTAACCTTATGAGAAATGAAATTATTGAATCTTAACAGCTGTTTCAATTAAACAAGTTGGTTCTGTTCTGTGATGTTCAATAGCATTAAAGTTACAAAAATTACCAACAGGGTGCAGCACTATTATTTCTTTTACATTTATGACAACAGCTAATTTGCAACCAAAAGGTGAGTGAGCGTAGCGAACGAACTTCAACCTGGAGGCGAGTTAGCGTAGCGAACAAGCTAACCTGAAGGCAAGTGAGCGCAGCGAACGAGCTCCAACCTAAAGGTGAGTGAGCGTAGCGAACGAGCTCCAACCTAAAGGTGAGTGAGCGTAGCGAATGAGCTCCAACCTAAAGGTGAGTGAGCGTAGCGAACAAACTTCAACCAGGACGTGATTGAGCCATGCGAACGAGATCATCTTGAAAATTAAGAAGTTAAACGGGGCAAAGCCCGCGGGTTACAGCTAGTTTATAATATTAGTAGGATTTGTGTTTAAATATGTTTTGTTGTTAGATGATTTTTGTAAACATGTTTTTGCAAACATTGGTTTAGTTTTGACATAGAGTTTGTTGAAGCAAGATGTGTGATTAATATTCTTGGATTAGAAATAGAACAGTAAAACTTTGAGTTGATTCCAGTGCACTCAATAACCAACATAGTTACTTGGCAACCCATAAGGACAATGTAATTATTTTTTAATTTTCAAATGATATTAAATGAAATTTTGTGTCGTGAAATACGAACATCCCTATCATGTTTTTAAGTAATTCCAAAATGTAGTACGACTCCATTCTCTGGATTTCGAGGCGTATATTATTGACACACAAACATACAGACTTTGCTCGTATTACAGTAGGCTTTTCATAATTTCAATGTAGACCCATCAATAGCAGTTAACAACGGTTTATTCATCGGTTACAATGGTTTACAGCATCGTCCAGCTGTAGTTATTTTATGTAATTAAATAATGTAAGCATAGCAAACATGTAATGCGTAGGCCTTTGTAAATTGGTCTGTAGTACAAAGCCCTTAGGGAATTTGTTCATACCACTTCTAGTTACTGGATGAAATAAAAAACTCTGAGCTTTGTTTTTATGTGTCATTTGCCTTTATTTTTTTCTGTATAATTATTTGGTTTTATTGGTTAACGATGATCACAAATATTACTGTATCGTTTTAATAATATACTTATGATTTCCTATATTTTCACCTACTCATAACATTAAACAGTTTAATATTTCTTTAACATGTTCAAAGACGAAGAATAAACGAGTGGTCACGCAAAACATTACAAAACACATGTTGAGAACAGCTGAGGTTAAACTCTGTTTAATTGCCTAGAATATTTATGTTGTGTACCAGCCTCGGGCATTTTACTGCAATTATGTGACTTGATTATACATGGGTCTTTGTTCCTAATTGCAGATTGGTTGTGTTATCTTTACCAAATTTCGGTTCAACCACCGTGCAAATCATTTCACTCAATTAGAAATTAGCGCATGCTAAATACAAAATACCTTTTCTTCAACTTTTTTGAAACTAGTCACACCTAAATAAAAAGATATCTTAGCATTACATCGTACGTTTTGTAACAGCTTACATGCTTTTGAACCCTTAAAAACATTTTATCTGTATTATTTTATCAATACTAATTTTTAAACCTTAATCTATGTATTAAAATTATCGGTTTTTTCTTTTCTGATTCGGTTTGGTTCTTTAACCTGATTGATTTTCATAACTTTTGCCTTAAGATAAAACTATGCAAGCATAGATTTGCATTCATTCACAGCGCTAACACTCATTCATCTACTATTACTCGGCTAAAAAATAGAAATTAAATTTTTTTTCGAAATATCACTTCTTAAAGATGTATTTTAGCAGCCATAATTACATTATCCTATATTTTTGTCAAATCCATCAGTGAAATACTAGATTTCATTTGAGCTATTTACTATTAAGATCGTACGTACCTAAATCACGCTGCAAAATACATTTACTTTATGGTAGTAAATTCTTTGCCCCCCTCAATTGTATTTTGGCTATCATAGTGCTCTTTTTAATTCTACACAAAGTACATTATTTATAGAAATGAAAGATTGTATAACTTTTCAAATCCAAAAATTTAAATCTTTTTATATTTTTGTTAGGAATATTCATAATGTACTAATCCTAATCTCATAAGTTTCGTATGTCTATGAACCAATCTTTGTTAATTAGATATATAACCAACTAGCTGTACCCGCGGGCTTTGCCCCGTTTTACTTCATAAGTGAGCTCGTTCGCATGGCTCAATCACGTCCTGGTTGAAGTTCGTTCGCTACGCTCACTCACCTTGAGGTTGGAGCTCGTTCGCTGCGCTCACTTGCCTTCAGGTTAAATGTTCGTTCGCTACGCTCAATCACCTTGTGGTTGCAAATTAGCTTTTGTCATAAACTAAACAAAAAATAATAGTGCTGCACCCTGTTGGTAATCCTTGTAACTTTAATGCTATTGCACATCATAGAACAGAACCAACTTGTTTAATTGAAACAGCTGATAAGATTCGTTAATTCCATTTAAATATGAGTACTCATAAGGTTAACGTGGGAAACTCCAGAGCCACTGGGGCGGAGCCCGAGAGTCCGATCAGAATAAAAACAACTTAGTTTTCCTATTTAATGCCTAAAGAATCAGTGTACCAAATTTCAGCCTCCTAGGTAAATGGGAAGTGGGAGAATTAGTGATGAGTGAGTCAGTCAGTCAGTCAGTGAGGGCTTTGCCTTTTATATATATATAGATACTTTAGATTTCTTTATTATGTGGATGTTATAGAGTGACTATAAAGAATTAAACCCCTAATTGAAAGAGTCGAAAAATTAACAAACCTGCTTTATTAATGAGAAAATAGCACAGTTTTTAAAATTAACAATTTGAAATAAAGAGTGTATATACAATCTATACCCGTGAAAAGTGAATAAAAAAGTGAATTCGCTTTAAATACTGTTCACCGCTGTCAACATAGTAATTTACTGTTGATTTCGCAAAAAAAAAATCATAAAATGGTCTAAATGTTTATACAATCATTGTAACCATCTATTTTGGCTAACATTACAGTTAATCTAACATTTTATTTTGAAAACTATTACATAATAACTTGTTTTAAAATCAGGTTTGTAAAAGGGTTTATTCCGTTAATTGCCATTACTAATATTGTTGCATTAGTTTTTACTTGCTTATTATTATTATAGCTTATTCCTTAAAGCTTTGGGTACATTTAAAGATATATTCGGAACATTCAGTCCCATCCTGGCGCCATCGTCTCCCTTGTGTCTGTTAATATAAGGATCATGTTCTGTTGTTGGGGGTCGTTGTACAGATTTAACGACCCATGAATTTATTACTCCTAAGAGTGGTGTCATAAAATGTTTTATTGCTAATTGGCAAATTCTATACCATCCGGATAATTTATTGCCTCCAGCATATCTATTTGTTTGTGTATCTTCGAGCATTACAAATATTATTGGTCTCATAAAATCTTTTATGGAAATGCGTGCGATAAGTGATTTCTCGATATGGTAATTTCATTCAATATACGAAAATGAACGGGGTGTGACAAGTTTAGATTGAAAAAGTATAGTTAAAAAGTTTATTTCAGACGATTTTAATAAATTAGTAAAAACCGGCCTAACCTTGACATTTAAGGTCAAAGCTAACTTAAGCTAGCGTATCACTGAAAAATGTTTCGAACTCATTTTTATGTCGATTGGCTTTGTTGGCCAAGTTGTGTACCTCAATCTTTATTGTTTTTATATTTAGTGGCTTTAATGAGTTTAAAGCGTTAGAAATGGATGTAAATGTGTATTAAGATGTAACTCTTGTGACCATCCATAACGTACTTTGCACTACACTTAGTAGTTTTCAAAATTTTTGATAAACTGAAAACATATTAATCCTTCAACCCCTCTCTTCCCAAAACCAGACGTTTAAAGTAGTGTAACTTCTTGCAGACGATACGGTGACTATGAACAGTTGGGAGTCAAAAGTTAGCTTTCACTTTGAATGTTGAGGCTTAGGTCTGATTGCACCCTTCTGATAGACTTTAATAAACATTTACTTTGCTCGGATCGATTCTGATACAGTATTTACTAAGACTGTCTTATTTACCATCATCAGGGTGGTAAAAAAGTCCCAGGACAGTTAAATATTTTAAAAAAATAATACAGATAGAGCTACAATACTTCGGTACAAAGTTACAGGGCATAAAACTCTATTTTAACACATATTGAGTGATCCAATAACTCTTCAGGGGGACGGCCCACAAGGAGTCGGAAGAAAATCTTAAATGGAAGCATAGGTCAATATGCACATCAAATTAAAGGTCTTCACTTGTAGATTACGATGCCGTAAATTTAAGCTCAAAAGAATGCCTGAGTAAAAAATGGCAGTCGTTCAAAGATTCAAAATGGCGGATTCAAGAAATCTTTGAACATCTGCCATTTTGCGCAGGATTAACCTTTTGAAGTGTGGTTTGCGGCATTGTATTCCACTAAAAAAGACCCTTAATTTGATGTGCATATTGACCTATGCTTCTATTTAAGATTTTCTTACGACTCCTTGTGGGCCGTCCCCCTGAAGAGTTATTGGATCACTGAATATGTGTTAAAATAGAGTTTTATGCCTTGTAACTTTGTACCAAGTATTGTAGCTCTATATACATTATGTTTTAAAATATTTAACTGTCCTGAGACTTTTTTACCACCCTGTATAGTCTTTAACAAAGACATCTATACGTACCGTAGTTGAGAATTATTTCTCGCTTTGTGAATAGGCACAATATCAATCAGGTTATTTGAAATAGGCCGAAAACAAATTACATTGCTATATTATAATTTAAGAAATGTGAGTAGTTATAATACCCGTGCCTGACAACGGAGGAGAGCAAGCGAAAAAGAAATTACTGTTCATATGGATCAGCAGGATGAAATCGTTAATATATTACTTAGGTTGCAAATAACACGCCCCTTTTACCACTAATTAGTTTAGTAAAATATAATCATTTTCAAATTCATATAGGAGGCCAGATTTTCTAGACAACCAAGAAGAGTTCATGTGGTGCTGATGCGTGTTTTAAAAATACTTTAACTCTCTGACTTAATTTAAAGTGAGATTACTACTTTCAAGCCCGTACTTTTGGAGGCAATAGATCCACGATAATCTAACAATATACAGTAGAACCTTGATAACAAGACTCTCATGGAGATTATACAATAAGTCTGGTTATCAAGGTTGACTTCTTATTGAGGTTTGCAATAACATGTGTTTAGAGGTAAAATAAATTCAAGGGGATTTGAATAGTACACTTATTATCAAGATTGACTTGTTATCGAGGGTCTTCTTATCGAGGTTCCCACTACCTTAGCAATAAAATCTATTTGTACTAGATATTGTTGAAAGGTGCATGGCAAAGAGTTATGGCAATCTCATTCTTAAATTTTAGTCAAGCATAAATAACTGTAACTTATAATCAAAATAACGAAAAAAAAACTATGAGAAAAATTAATTCTTCAAACCTTTTGCTACCATTCCTTAACAGTTCCTCTTACTTAATAAAGCACATATGTCCTCAATATAAATAAAAGTGAAAATCTCTTTCAAGTAAATATATAAACACCTGCAATTGGAGGTACTAGTTGCTGTTCATTTAATTAATTTAATAATATAAAATTCGAAAGTATGTAGGGTTTGTAGCTCTTTGGAAATTGGCCTTTTGGGCAGAGCATGAATTCCTTCCTACCAATAGTATTCGGTAAATCTAACTGAGGTTCTTTTTAATGTACCATATGACTATATATTTATCTTGTAGATGGCCTCAAATCCGAAGAAAATGATACAATGCATAATAATTATCTATTTAATAGCCATTTTACATATGTCTGATTTAAAAAGGTATTAAAGGAAATGCGAAATGCTATCATCTTTACTTCGTTATACAAATCTATATATTAATACGCAAGCAGGTTTCTTTTCACAGTCATAACTCAATAACGGTTTGACGGATTTTAACGTTTGAGGTGTCAAATTAAAGGTATTTTCACGTAGATGTGCAAATACGTCTCAGAAAATTAAGAAAGGGCACCACTTAAGTCCACTTAAGGGCTAAAGTTCGGAAGGAGGCGCTATCTATTGACATTAGATCAAACTCATTTCCCTTTGTTTACAAATAACATATGGACGTAGTTTGAAATACTTTTTAAGGTTAGACACAGACTGCAGGACTTAAAATTTACAGAGCAAAGCCGGAATAGATATTTTCATTTAAACGTCTGTTAAATAAGTCTGGTTCAAAAAATAGTTTCCTAGCAAAACTTAATAACACATTGTGAGTAATATTTGAATTAGTTTAACTTGCTTCTTATTTTACTGAATTACCATGTAGTTTTGGTTAAAGTTCGGTGTGATGAACAAGTGAATGTTTGAAAGTGATTATTCTTAGTGCAGTTACCTACCCGTTGCATTACCGTATCACGTAATTTACAATGTATATCAAAATTAGTGTTTTCTGTTGTTTGGTTAACTTACGTATTTTTATCTCAATTTAAAATTAAGCCACCAGTAAGATGAAGAACTGTTAGTGGCTGGAGGAAACGCGGACGTTACCGCTTGCATCAACCTACCAATGGAACATTTGAAGGATACAAAGTGGCAGTACCATCGTGGTGATACATCATGGATACATCTCCTCAGAAAAATGAACGTTAAATGTTTACATTGTGGTGGCTTACATTTTAAGCAAAGGAAAGACCGAAGCAGTTCAATTTTCACTCATTGTTACCATAAATGAAAGACCCGTTTACCTCATCTGCGGAATTCACTATCCTTTCAGGAAGTTATTGGAAACTCCCAATCTGAAAACAGAGCTGCGAGGATCTTCTAAAATTCGTCAATTCAATTTCACCTTTGCCATTGTCAGCTCTGAAGCTCATTTAGATGAGAGGATCACACAGGGGATCTACAATTGAAAGATCCATGACACGTGTTATCTCCGAGTAAATAATCTAATACCTTTTAGAAGGTCATCGTGAACCCGCACAGATGTATAGTTGAGTACGACGTTGGCACTGGAACCCAACAGCGCTTGAAACACAATTGAAACAAAAATGCCAGGAAAAAATATAAGGAAATAGGGTCACATTGCCAACCTATTTGCCTAATCTTTTAAAATTATGGCAGAATTTTAGAGGATTTTTAGAAGGGACGATAGTTGTGATGAGTACAGTGAGATTCATATGCTTACTTATGCTACTTAAATAAATGTCGCAGCTATTTTTAAAGCTGAAACAGAGCACAGCCTGGCCAAATAAATCTTAGGTCTTTTCCAAAAACTAATAATGTTAAACGCGAATCCGTTCTAGATCCGTCGTTAGATCCACTTGCTTACCCTCTTATGTTCCCAACCGGAGACTTTCGTTGGCGCCCCTAATTTAAACAAGCCTAAAAACAGAACATATAGGTAGTACAAATAATTTAACAATGCTATAGTACGTGTCGTACTGGTTGGTGAAAGAGAGAGATTTAATATAATTAATATAATTATTATGTTGAATTCAACAGCTCAGGAGCTAGAATTGAAATGAATTTTAAGAGCGATTTAGCTTGCTACAAAAAGTCTAAAAACTCACTACAGTGTGTGGTTGACATCTACGTTCTCATAGAGGGCACCCGCCTACAGTACGTAAGGATAGCCAAAGCATTACGAGAGCAGATCTATATTTAAATATCGTATACTACTTTTATAATCTTTCTACAACATTATATTTTTTATATTTATATAATCATTCAGAAATTACTTTAGAGTGACTCTTTAATTAAGTCTTGCTGTTTATTTTTTTACTGGTTATTCTTTCATTACAGCCTGCAGTTTTGCTCGGTTTCGAGCAACAGGTTATCTAGTATATTTAAAGATGAGAACACTAAGTCACAATATTATATTCAATCAATAAAGTGAAATGTGATACAAATAATCACACGTTTGTTTTACTGCCTCAGACTGGATTCAATCCCAGTCGTGATTTCCCACTTTTACTTACGACCAATTCAATCTGAGCTGGGCCTGGCCAAAACAGAGGGGGGAGATTTATTGGCTCAATGTTATATATGACTATGGCTCAATTTAATGCTCAAGTGTTGTGGTTAGTTGATATTCCTTTAAAGTTGTACTATGCATAACTTATATTGGAAAATAATGGTGGCGTCGTCCTGTAATCCAGCTACTAGGAGGTCACGAATTGTGGATAATTATAGGGATGCACTGTGGATGCGATGCTACCTGGTGTGGATTAACGTCCGCACTAGTGAGTACTACGACTATCCGCAGTACTATCCTAAATAATTAGACCAATTCGTTAATTACGAGGAAAAAATGTGGTTCGGATTCCACAATAAACTGTAGGTCCCTTAGTTGCCATTAGCTGTATGGGCTATTAATTAACAGCTGTGTCTAAGGAACATGTCGGCCTTAGTCACTAACAAGACTACAAGATCGCGCCACTCATCCTACACTCATCCTTCACTCATATTTGGGTTAAAATACGCACATAGTGGCGTCCCCATCTTAAATAATTGATAATTGATAATTGATTGATAATTGGAGATATTGGCAATTAATAATGAAATCTTAATATATAAAAAAAATTTACAGGGTTATTCCTTAGGTACTAGAATAACATAATAGCCTGTTTCCGTTTCAAAAAAAGGGAAGCGTCCTATGGCCCTTTGCAGTTTACATGTTAATCTTATGGAAGAATGTTTTATTTTGTTTACCATGTCATGTTTGTCATTTCTTGATTAAATTAAATTAAGGAAACAGCTGTTGTAATGATAACCTTTTTTTTTAACAAATCTATGCATATAGCCCAGGCAAATTAGACATATGCTCCCCAAAAAGTCGTCTAAAGCTGGAAAGTGTTTTAATACCTTTTGGGGGTCCCAAATAAGACTCCTGTGAGTTTGCGACGAATTCTGACGTCTGCTTAAGTTTTGGGAGTCGAAAAACTATGAAAATTTTGCACTTTTTTCAGTTTTTCGCTTATAACTCCTAAATAACGAATTCTAAGGAAATTGTTGTTCAAAGGTGTCTTTTAGTTCATTAAATTCGAGCCGTTTACCCGCTGTAGCTTTTCAAAGTTGGAATATTTTCAATAACATGGCCAAAAGGTTGATTATTTGACCAGTTTTCGGCTTACAACTCCTAAACGACGCATGCTATACAAAAATGCACCTGTAGTTAGTTGGGAAAACACAAAATTCTGCGTATGATGTTTTTTTTTTTATTAATCAATAACGGCAATTGATTGTTACCTACTTTATATGGTCGCCATTTCATTGAAAAAAGTATTAAAGTTAAAGTTGGGAAATTTTACTAAAATTGGTAACAACATAGATCCTATCCTTAAATGGATTATGAATTATTCGATAGTGGTTTATTCCATGATGGTCATCCAGAGGTTTATCTAATAAGGTGTGATGAGAGTAAGACACCCTATGTAATTTTAAGTCTAATATTTTTGTCTGAGGTTCCGAAAATTCTAGGATTTATATCCCAACCACCGTTGAGTTAACTAAATAGTTAACCCAATACAGGGTGAGTTTTAATTGTCCCCCCAATTTTTTTCTACATTTTTTGAATATCAATCCCAGACCACTTCCAAACATTGTTGGGTAGTAAGTACTTCATTTTGACAAGGTGGTCATTTCCGGCCGCCATCTTGGATCCGCCATATTGGATCCGCCATATTGGATGTAAAATATTTTTTTCAAATGTAAAGGTGGGGTTGTGACCCAATATTTCGAACTAGATTTTTACCCTGATTACAATGCCACAAACCGTTTTAAAAAATCTTCATTTATTCCAAAGTTATGGGGGCTTTTTAAAACTTTATTTTTACCCCATTTTAACATTGTGCATGTACAAACTAAGACCATAATCTCAAAATAGTGCTAGATAAAGATAAGTATACACTACCAATCATTGTCGACGTATTTTCACTTGGTTATGACTGATGTATTTTTATCGGCCGCCATCTTGGACCCGCCATTTTGAAATGTGATGAATTAATTATTTTAAATGTGAAGGGGGTGTTGTGACCCATCATTTCGAACTATTTTTTAAGTTAAACTCAATTCCATGATCCGTTTTTCATTTTGATATTTTGATGTTGAAATATAGACATTTTTAACAAAAAAATTGCAATATTTGATAAATAAAACTTGGTAACAAAAAATTGATTGCGGCATTGAGTTTAGCTTAAAAAAATAGTTCGAAATGATGGGTCACAACACCCCCTTCACATGTGGAAAAAATATTTTGCATCCAATATGGCGGATCCAAGATGGCGGCCGGAAATGACCACCTTGTCAAAATGAAGTACTTACTACCCAACAATGTTTGGAAGTGGTCTGGGATTGATATTCGAAAAAATGTAGAAAAAAGTTGGGGGGGACAATTAAAACTCACCCTGTATAATGGGTGGTTAGGATATGAATCCTAGAATTTTCGGAACCTCAGACAAAAATATTAGACTTAAAATTACATAGGGTGTCTTACTCTCATCACACCTTATAAAATAAACCTCTGGTTGACCATCATGGAATAAACCACTATCTAATAATTCATTATCCATTTAAGGGCAGGATCTATGTTGTTACCAATTTTAGTAAATTTCGCAACTTTAACTTTAATACTTTTTTCAATGAAATGGAGACCATACAAAGTAGGTAACAATCAATTGCCGTTATTGATTAATTAAGAAAACATCATACGCAGAATTTTGTGTTTTCCAAACTAACTACAGGTGCATTTTTGTATAGCATGCGTCGTTTAGGAGTTGTAAGCCGAAAACTGGTAAAATAATCAACCTTTTGGCCATGTTATTGAAAATATTCCAACTTTGAAAAGCTACAGCGGGTAAACGGCTCAGCCGATTTTGACGTATTTAACATCAATCGACGCGGAATTTAATGCACTAAAAGACACCTTTGAACAACAATTTCCTTAGAATTCGTTATTTAGGAGTTATAAGCGAAAAACTGAAAAAAGTGCCAAATTTTCATAGTTTTTTGACTCCCAAAACTTAAGCAGACGTCAGAATCCGTCGCAAACTCACAGGAGTATTATTTGGGACCCCCAAAAGGTATTAAAACACTTTCCAGCTTTAGACGATTTTTTGGGGAGCACACCCTATATTTGGTCTAATTTGCCTGGACTAATAACAAATGAGAGCTATCAAATAGGTTTCTATTGCATTTGTTTTTTACGAATATTTGTTGTCAAATGTAACTGAAGGTAAGTGAGTGCAGCGAACGAGCTCCAACCTAAAGGTGAGTGAGCGTAGCGAACGAACTTCAACCCGGAGGCGAGTTAGCGTAGCGAACGAGCTAACCTGAAGGCAAGTGAGCGCAGCGAACGGGCTCCAACCTAAATGTGAGTGAGCGTAGCGAACGAACTTCAACCAGGACGTGATTGAGCCATGCGAACGAGCTCATCTTGAAAATGAACTAGCATTTGACATAAAACCACAGTAGGACAGGACGACGTCTGTCGGGCCAGCTAGTGTATAAATAAATTTACATGTTCAACAAGGCCAATATTTAATAATTTGTACAATGTTTAAATGGTGCTGATGTGCGTTCACAAATACAGTAAATACAAGACTTATTTTGCAACGATGAATTTATTAAGAACTGTAGGCCTATTTACATTCAAACCCCGGCTTATATTTTAAAGTCAGTAGATCCAAAGGAATAAAAAAAAACATATAGTAGTTTAGCAATCCAATTCGAATATTGTTTTCTATTAGATTAAAGTGTTTCACTTAATTCTTCTTCGATATTAATCGAACCACTACATCTCCTTATATGAATCTAACAGAAAACTACAAGCAAAATTCCAAAAATCTTTTACTACATTACTTTAGCAAAACATTACCCTCAAATAAAAAACTAAAAATTTTCAACAAAGTAAATAGAAAACCAACAACAAAAAGGTTTAACCAGATGGGCTATATTCTTATACTAGGATAGTACTCCTTCTTTGTACGGGGTTGGGTATAAGTATGTACTTGGCTTTGCGTTTGCAATGGGAGAGGACACGGTTTAAGAAAATTTAGTTCTCTTAATTTATGGTATGCTATAGTATAGCACATCTACCATAGCCATAATGTTCTACAACTGCACCTAAACAATAGAGAAAAGTAAAGTTATCATTGTATATCACAGCTTTTTGTTGATAGTTGGCTTAAATTAGCTGTTGTCATAAATGCAAAAAGGTTTAATTGTGCTGCACCCTGTTTGCAAACCTCATAACTTTTTAATACTATTTAATATCATAAAACCAACTTGTGTATTTGAAACAGCTGAGAAAATTCATTGATTCCTTTTTAATATGAATACTCATAATGTTAACATGGAAAACTCCAGAGGCACTGGGGTAGAGCCCGAAAGGATATTTGAGATAAGAATATGTTAATCGGGAATGTTAGCCATCACCATACCACATTTCAGCCTAATCCAACCATTATTTAATGCGTGATTGAACTTGAAACAAACAAACAAACAGGCAGAAAAACAAACAAACACACGAACTTTTATATTTTTAGTAAGATAGTAATTCTAATATTAAGGTACTTTTCTCGTGAACACACAAATTTTAAATGCCTGTGGAGCTGAACGTGAGGATATTAATCAAGTGAAAATATGTCTATGTCAATTGTCCATTCATGGGTATTGGTTATATTCGTGAAAACCTAGCTCAATTGGTCAAGTAGTTTTTACGTGATCGTTCATGTGGCATACAAACTTTCACATTTATAATATTAGTTACTGTAGATGGTTATTCAACCCTATATTCAAATAATCAATACTATTTAACAAACATTTTATTTTAACTTAAATGTATTTATTCAAACCCTATAGCAACATAGCATTGCCAAGTTAAATTTATATTTAGAACTGTATGCCTAAAACAGGCTTTTTATCCTACGTAAAAATGTTGTAGGGAAAATGCAAATGTCTACTTTTAGAAAACTTGTAGTATTTTCTTTCCTTACCTTTGTTGAAAGCAAAGTCAACAGCCTCGATAGAGAAGAAAGCTGTTCTTTATAGCATAGTAAAAGTCATACACACAAAAGCACTCTGTGAAAAGCAGCCTTGAAGGAAACATTGTAGTAAAGTAAAAGGTAACAACGCTGGTCATTGCATTGATACGTAAGTATCTTCCTAAACTGTATGATATTAAGAAAACATCTAGAATAATAAAAAAAGATGTACGAACTACATACAATTTTACTAAAATATTGGATGATAAAGTTTTGATTCGTAATTTTAAAGTACATATTATTTGTGTTATTATCTATACATAATATAAGATAATATTAGTCCCAGGTTCGAATTCCAACGGTAGGACTAACTTTTTGTCAAAATGTTTCATTATCAACAAGTTTGGTTAGGTTATGACAGTTAAATCTATATAATTAATACGCTACATGAAACTTTGTCGGTTGAACTACCCCGCCATTTCTGAACCGATTTTATCCATTGACGTATCATTGGGAAGGCGTGTCTCGTAGATTTTCAAACTGGCCTTACATTTTTGAAAAAGGTCCCTTGGGCTCTGCCCCAGTGGCTTTGAAATTTTCCATGTTATCCTTATAAAAAACATAATTGTTTACATTTTGATCAGCTGCATAATTTAATTGCTGTTATTTATTTTTCAATTCAATGAAACGCATTGGGTACATTTACTGATTTTGCTGAAATTTGATTTTTACTATTTTAATTTACATTCGTACATATTACAATGTAAATACCCCCGCCACGGCAAACCTGCAGACTAATCAAATTTTCATTTGACTGATTGGATTTACACTGAAATTTCTACTTAAAAATATAACATTTATTCCTGATTAAATAGAACTAGTTTAACAAGTACTTATGTTTGCTGCATCGGGGAGGGTAAAGCTGTTTTTTTTTTTTTTTTTTTTAAATGGTAATAGTTAGTAAGAAATTAAAACATTTTCCAAATTTGATCAAAATATGTTCATAAACAAGCAAACTACAACAGTTTACTTATTCTCCATAAGAATAACATGGGCATTTTAAATTTACAATTTTTTTGAACTTTCTCCGTAACCATTAGGCGCATAATAACGCTTCAATATACTAAATTATTTGTTTTTTTAAGCTCTACAAAATGGTTTGAAAATAAATTGCTAAATTTTACGTTTTTTGGGTCAAAAATGGGAAAAACCTATTTTTACCCCATAAAACCCCCCGTAAACACCTGTTCCCATGGTCCGATCATGCTGGATCGCGAACTCGTTCGAATAAACGTAAGTTTACACGTTTGTACCAAATTTCATCAAAATCGGATCATTTTTGCTCTAGTTATATTGCTGACGGACACACACACACACACACACATATATATATATATATATATATATATATATATATATGAATTTGAACGGATGATGTTTTTGGCCTCTAGGGACCTCAAAACGAAAAAAAAATCGGTCCCACGTCCAGGTCTTACCATGGGTAATACAGTAATAGCTTATTCCCTATATGGGAAATTCGCTAAAAATCAAGAAAAACTGGACAATTGGATATATTTTGCCAAATAAGAAAAATGAATTTACATAGTACTGTATTTCTTGAGAAATCATTGAAAAAACCTATTTGTTAACCGTGGAAACATAGCAAAGTCATAGAACGCCACCAAGTAGAAGAAATAGAGATTTAAAAAACAATTTATTATCGTTATCAACCTATATAATGAAGAGCTCCTACAGCTACAATATGAAGATTCCAACAAACAATTAACAAGATGTTAGCCGAAGTGCTACTATTTTGTAGGGAACATAGACTTAGCTTTATGATGATTGGCAAAGGAAACCCATCTAAGTCTGAATTATACTGGTAATGCAAGGACACTAATCAGTAAATATATGTTTTCATAAAATTCAAGTGATTTTAAAAGAATGTGACTACATCCAAGAAACCTTAATTAAACTTTCATTGAAGGATTTGCATTATTACCATTTAAGGGATACATTATTTCTAATTTTTTCTAATTCAGATTTTTTTTAAATTTAAGATATAACAGTAACTAGCCAAATGAATGCCAAATGATGCAAATAAAATTGTGACAGAGAGGTTATGCAGAAAATCAGGTAGTTCTTATTCATGTAAACAAAATGTCGTCTTCATATAAAATTGACTGAAATTTGTAAACGTACTGGCGACAATGGGTGGTACCATGCAGACAACATTATCATTGACGAAGATCAACACAGACAGCCTAATATGGCTATAAGTGGGAAACATAAAAAAAAAAAAAAAACAGATCAGCTTTTGGAAAATGATAAAATATTTACAAGAAATGTTGATTATTTGGAACTGTTAAGTACGTAATCTATATGAATTGAGTCTTTTAAACTCATCGGAAATTATGATGAATTCTATTTGTTTTAAATAACTACTTAACTTCATTATTGCTTATTATTGAACTTGCAATTGCTCGATTTCTAGCAACGTGTTAACTAGTCATTATTATTTTTGTATCTTCAGAACAAAGAGATCCCTCGTGGCATGAACTACAGAACATGATAGGTAGTTTTGTTATGCTAGTGTTAATCAAAGTATAAGTTTCTTATTGGATTGAACTTACTTGGGAAAAATAACCAAACAAAGCAGAGCTAACAATTCGCTTTGTATGCATTTTTTTTCTTTAAATGGAATGCTATGCAAAAAGAAATAATGGTTAACAATTTTATTTTTATCTAATACATTTCTTTGGTTAAATAATAAACAATTTTCATTAAGGAACAAACTACAGAATGTCAGGTCGTGCATTGTGTATTCATAATTGACAAATCAAAGCTCACCAATAATTTATACTAGGTGGCGTTCGCAGAGGCATCCACAAAATTGAGCGGAGTCATCAAGGGTTCATATCATATTGTTTTTTGTCGTTTTTAATGCATGCGTTGCGGGTCTAAAGTAGCATATTGACTCTTTAAGGAGTAAAAATCGTTTTTAGCCTCTATGGAGTAAAAATCAGCTGTTGTCAACTTAGTTGTAAATTTTGATTGTAAGTGATTGCATGTATCGGAAATATGTATCGATTCGTGCATCGTTATAATTTTAACCTACAGTCTACAGTCTCTTCCTATAGCATTTTAGCATTGCAGATACATTAATCCATTCACACACTCAACACTGCTCACCTTTACGACTTCCTTCACCAACCCCTACGTCGTGGACCTGTTTCCCTCTCTTCCCATAACATTTTAGGATTGCAGATACATCAATGTAATTGCCAAACACAGTTCTCGCACTCTACAATGCCAGCCTTACTACTTCCTTCACCATTTCCTACGACATAGACATGTTTCCTTCCCTTCTCATAGCATTTTAGGATTGAAGATACATTAATCTAACTGCCACAGACGGTTTTCACACTATACTCATACTTTACGACTTTTTAAGCCACGTCCTACGGCGTGGACCCGTTTACATCACTTTCCATAGCATTTTAGTATTTTAGATACGATCATCTAATTGCCACAAACATTCCCCACACTCCACACTGCAGGCCTTTACTACTTCTTTCACTGTTTCCTTTGTCGTGGGCATGCTTCCATCCCTTCTCATAGCATTTCAGCATTACGGATACATTAATCTAACTGCTACAAACGCTTTCCAGTTCCCACACTCCACACTGCTCACCTTAATACTTCCTTCACCTCTTCCTACGTCGCGGACCTGTTTCCCTCTCTTCCAATAGCATCGTAGGATTGGAAATACCTTAATCTAATGGTCATAAACAGATCCCACACCCCGAACAGCTCGCCTTTACTAATTCCTTCAACACTTCCTACGTCACGGACCTGTTTTCTTCCCTGCCTATAGCATCATAGGATTGCAAATGCCTTAATCTAATGGTCATAAACAGTTCCCACACTCTGAACAGCCCGCCTTGACTACTTCCTTCACCATTTCTTACGTCGCGGACCAGTTTTCCTCCCTTCCCATAGAATTTTAGGATTGCAGATACCTTAATCTAATCGTCATAAAGAGTTCCCACACTCCAGACAGCTCGCCTTGACTACTTCCTTCACCACTTCCTACGTCGCGGACCTGTTTCCCTCCCTTCCCATAGCATTTTAGGATTGCAGATACCTTAATCTAATCGTCGTAAACAGTTCCCACACTCCGAACAGCCCGCCTTGACTACTTCCTTCACCATTTCCTACGTCGTGGACCTGTTTTCCTCCTTTCCCATAGAACTTTAGGATTGCAGATACCTTAATCTTATCGTCAGAAACAGTTTCCATACTCCAGACAGCTCGCCTTGACTACTTCCTTCACCACTTCCCACGTCGCAGACCTGTTTTCCTCCCTTCCCATAGCATTTTAGGATTACAGATACCTTTATATAATCGTCACAAACAGTTCCCACTGTCCGGACTTGTTGCCTATACTACTTCCTTCACCACTTCCTACGTCACGGACCTGTTTTCCTCCCTTCCCATAGCATCATAGGATTGCAAATGCCTTAATCTAATGGTCATAAACAGTTCCCACACTCCGGACAGCTCGTCTTGACTACTTCCTTCACCACTTCCTACGTCGCGGACCTGTTTCCCTCCATTCCAATAGCATTTTAGGATTGCATATGCCTTAATCTAATCGTCGTAAACAGTTCCCACACTCCGGACAGCCCGCCTTGACTACTTCCTTCACCATTTCCTACGTCGTGGACCTGTTTTCCTCCTTTCCCATAGAACTTTAGGATTGCAGATACCTTAATCTTATCGTCAGAAACAGTTTCCATACTCCAGACAGCTCGCCTTGACTACTTCCTTCACCACTTCCCACGTCGCAGACCTGTTTTCCTCCCTTCCCATAGCATTTTAGGATTACAGATACCTTTATCTAATCGTCACAAACAGTTCCCACGGTCCGGACTTGTTGCCTATACTACTTCCTTCACCACTTCCTACGTCACGGACCTGTTTTCCTCCCTTCCCATAGCATCATAGGATTGCAAATGCCTTAATCTAATGGTCATAAACAGTTCCCACACTCCGGACAGCTCGTCTTGACTACTCCCTTCACCACTTCCTACGTCGCGGACCTGTTTCCTTCCCTTCCAATACCATTTTAGGATTGCATATGCCTTAATCCAATCGTCATAAACAGTTCCTACACTCCGGACAGCTCGCCTTGACTACTTCCTTCACCACCTCCTACGTCGCGGACCTTTTTTCCTCCCTTCCCATAGCATTTTAGGATTGCAGATACCTTAATCTAATCGTCACAAACAGTTTCCACAGTCCGGACTGCTTGCCTTGACTACTTCCTTCACCACTTCCTACGTCAAGGACCTGTTTTCCTCCCTTCCCATAGCATTAAAAGATTGCAAATGCCTTAATCTAATGGTCATAAACAGATCCCACACCCCGAACAGCTCGCCTTCACTACTTCCTTCACCACTTCCTACGTCACGGAACTGTTTTCTTCCCTTCCCATAGAATTTTAGGAATGCAGATACCTTAATATAATCGTCGTAAACAGTTTCCACATTCCAGACTGCTCGCACCACTTCCTACGTCACGGAACTCAAGCTAGTGTCGTCATTTGATTATATTTATGAACCATACCGTTTCTGTTCTAATATCTGTGGAATAATGCTATCAGCTATTTCTTTATCTACTGCATTCAAAAGTTAACAGCTGATCATATGTTGTTGTTTATGTGTCAAATACTGCTTCCATAAGGATTACATAGAAACTTTGAGACCCAGTGGGGCGGATTCCTGAGAGACTTTTGTAACGCCATATAGATGTTGGCACTCACCGATATGGTCTTTATCACCATGCAAAATTTGAAATCGATTGATTCAGCCGTCTAGGAGGAGTTTGCGTATTACGAAATGCATAAAAGTCGACGTATAAGAGCTTCGCTCGCTTCGCTCGCTCCGCTCAATTAGTTGTATATACTTATTATACGTACACATACTATAAATCATATGATGTAGCCGTAGAAATCAACAGTTTTGTACGTCGAGTTTCTGTAACTGGAAGATTTCATCGACAACTTAAAATAACAATGGATATTGATTTTCAAAAGATCGAGCTCGTTCCTTTTTATAAAAATGTTCAACACACAAACACTACAAAAATAATCTTCTAACATTGTTACACAGATTCCTGTTCAGTTTGTTGTATTACGAATATGTTAAATTTCTTTCAGAAATTTTAAATGCGCATATTTGTTCTGCAATGCAAAATTTAAACATACAACAGAACCGTCCTCTTAATTAAACAAACAGCTGTGTCCAGTTGAATTTTCAACGCAAGTTAGCCTCACAATAAAGTTAATCAACTTTGCGTCACACGTTGTGCCATATGTCGCCACCTGATAACGTATTTTACTCTTCGTTGCAAAATTAAAAAAAAGGTCGAATGATTGTATGAAATATGGTAAATAATACGTTTTCGCTACACTACTGTGAAATGACCTGTTTTAGTTACACGTTGATAACCTGCTAACATTCATCATTACATTGTTTACTACGGGAAAATAATGTTAACTATGCAAAAGTAATGTGTACTATCCTTTTTTACTTTGCCGACGTAAACAAACAAGAATCTGTTATTCTTTTGATAACTATTTCAATTTTCAACAACCAGAATTATACAACACTAGCTGTTCCCGCGGGCTTTGTCCCGTTTTACTTCATAAGTGAGCTCGTTCGCATGGCTCAATCACGTCCTTGTTGAAGTTCGTTCGCTACGCTCACTCACCTTTAGAATGGAGCTCGTTCGCTGCGCTCACTTGCCTTCAGATTAGCTCGTTCGCTACGCTAACTCGCCTCCAGGTTGAAGTTTGTTCGCTACGCTCACTCAGCTATACCCGCGGGCTTTGCCCCGTTTTACTTCATAAGTGAGCTCGTTCGCATGGCTCAATCACGTCCTGGTTGAAGTTCGTTCGCTACGCTCACTCACCTTTAGGTTGGAGCTCGTTCGCTGCGCTCACTTGCCTTCAGGTTAGCTCGTTCGCTACGCTAACTCGCCTCCAGGATGAAGTTCGTTCGCTACGCTCACTCACCTTTTGGTTGCAAATTAGCTGTTCTCATAGATAAAAAACAATAAAATAATAGTGCTGCACCCTGTTGGTAATCCTTGTAAGTTTTTAATGCTTTTGCATATCATAGAATCAACTTTTTAGTTGAAACAGCTGACGAAATTATTTAATTCCCTTTTACTATGAATACTCATAAGGTGAACATGGGGAACTATAGAGCCACTGGGGCGGAGCCCGATAGGATTTTTGAGATAAGAATATGCCTATATGTTAATCGGGAATGTGAGCTATCATCATGCCAAATTTCAGCAAAATCCGTCAAGTGGTTAATGCGTTCACTTGTCACAAACATACATCCATACATACATCCATACATCTAAACTTTCTCATTTATAATATTAGTAGGATAAGTAAAAATTAACTTTAAATTTAAAACATAACCTACAAGATTGGTTGAGTTTTTTAATGTTCCTATCTGTTATAAGGAAATGTCGAATGTCTGTTTTGATTAGTAAAATAATTAATGATTAATAAAAAGCCTTTGTAGTGTAGCTGAAAGTAACGTTCAAAACACGAGTGAAAGTGGGTCTATATATATATTTTCGACCATTTAATGTGCTCGATGACTCACTTTCTACTCTTGTATACTCTTCCATTTCCTTACACATACATACTAATGTGTTTATTTAAAATATAATCTTCTATAGATTCAAATGATGCTTTGATTAGGATAACTTAATAAAATTGTAAATATAACAAAAAATAATACGATTAATATTCTTATTATTATTGTTACTTTTCAAATAGTAAAGGACCCTTTTTCACCGATTTTAACTATTTTAGGGTATAAACTCTAATAAAAATCTATGTAAAGGCTATTTTTACATCATCTTTGAATAGGTAGATAATATATTTGAAGATCTGGATACATTCTTTAACAGACAAGGTCTCAAATTAATTGTTATATTTATTAGCGTTTACTGGAACATTCCAAAGCGCTTAAACAGACGTTTACGAGGACAGATATATCGGAGTTTTTTTTTTATTTAAAGAGTACATGTACATCTACAAACTGTAGTATGGAAATGGAAAAACAACAAATAATGCTATAAAAATCATAGTTTCAATTCTTTTTTTGAAGTTAGGCTACTTTGAAATATGTTTGTTCGCAAAAACTATTTTTCCCTGAAATTTGATTATACCATACTAAAGTTTTTAAAGTAGGATATCCCATTTAAAATGAACAAAAATATAGTATTATGTTTGTCAGAATTTGAGATATGTCATTTTCCGAACCTGAATATATGGAACAATCAAAAATTCGGTAATCGCTCCGGAAACGAAAGGAAACACAATTATTTTTGGGGGGAACTCAATCAAAGTAAAATAAAATTAATTATATTACATATAAAAATTGTTTTATTTTACTATTTAAAAGTGCACCTAAAAACAAAACTTTTAATACACTTTTTACAAATGTGGCCAACGCCCATCAAGAGGGAGGGGGGTAGTCAACTTTCGGCAAACGAGGCCAGTGTAGCACTTATTTTGGAATAAAACACCGCATAAAAATAGTTTTAATATGTGTCATACATCAAAATGTTCAGAAAGAACTGTAAAACACTTTTTGGTAAATAGCTGAAATTTGATACATTTTTGAAATTCCTAGTCTTTTGGGTGGAGTGTTCCCTTAATAACAATTATCCATAAGTCAAAGATAATGCTAATCAATCCAAAGACATATATATAATGCAAAATAAATTAACTGAGCTGTTTTTATTGCTTCAACCAACTTTCAATTTGTCAGATGTTTAACCATCAACATGAATGTTTAATTTCTTAATCAGATATTTCAGTTCCCTCTGAATAAACAAAAACAAAATTTCACTTGGGATGATGCAAATACACCAATTCATTTTAAAACAGGAGAACTTTTGCAAACCGATCGTGGATAACCAATCTGGACCCACTGATTTACTTTCTTATACGTCAAAGAAGTCCTAATATTTAAATCTCCATGGATTTTTAGATTCATAACAATAACATAACACAATCAAATTTCTAATGATTCTTACCCCTATTGAGCATGAATTTTTCCAAATGTCTTTCATAAGTCCATTAACAAAAAGATACAATAAAGAAACAGGATTAATGGGCTCATGTATCACGTACACTTTTCTTTGTATGGACAAAAATATACCATTAAAGAACCTGTTACGTTTATTGAATAACGATTTAATCTATTTTTCTGACAGCCTATCAGATACATCAAAAAGACAGTTCTACATTTAGGTGTTCCCGTGTCATCCACAATAACTGTTTCTTCCCTAATAAAAATAAGTTACTAAACACAAATTAATTTGGCAGTGCATTAACTGGTAAGATTCAGATAAATATATTTGGAGATAATAGTAACTTTAAGTTCTGTTCTGTATCTGTGGTATTCAGAAGACTGGAGTTTCAACAATCTCGTTCTAAAGGCATTGCTTCTGTGGAATGCTTTAGACGGACACTCTCGGCATCCTATTGAAGCAACAGTTGCGAGGTTTAGAATAATTGTAAGCGTTCCTTTGAATTCCCTCAGTTGCTTGGTGTTCTTGCCGTCATCTTTGTATTGGTATTTAGTAGTCATCATATTGGAACAATAATTTATTCTATACCAAAGCTAAATAGTCCAACTAATATTGTGTTAGCTGTTTTTGTTTGCTGTAAGCAAATTTCCCATGATAGGGGATATGATATTAACGTAGATCTCATGGTAAGACCTGGATTTACTTTTTCGTTTTGAAATCCCCAGAGGCCAAAAACCCCATCCGTTCAAATTCATCTTCTATATATAAAAGACTAGCTGTACCCGCGGGCTTTGCCCCGTTTTACTTCATAAGTGAGCTCGTTCGCATAGCTCAATCACGTCCTGGTTGATGTCCGTTCGCTACACTCACTCACCTTTAGGTTGGAGCTCGTTCGCTGCGCTCACTTGCCTTCAGGTTAGCTCGTTCGCTACGCTAACTCGCCTCCAGGATGAAGTTCATTCGCTACGCTCACTCACCTTTTGGTTGCAAATTAGCTGTTGTCATAAATTAAAAAAAAATAATAGTGCTGCACCCTGTTGGTAATCCTTGTAAGTTTTTAATGCTTTTGCATATCATAGAATCAACTTTTTAGTTGAAACAGCTGACGAAATTATTTAATTCCCTTTTACTATGAATACTCATAATGTGAACATGGGGAACTATAGAGCCACTGGGGCGGAGCCCGAAAGGATTTTTGAGATAAGAATATGCCTATATGTTAATCGGGAATGTGAGCTATCATCATGCCAAATTTCAGCAAAATCCGTCCAGTGGTTAATGCGTTCACTTGTCACAAACATACATCCATACATCCAAACTTTCTCATTTATAATATTAGTAGGATAAAATGTATGTTTGTGTGTCTTTTATAAACTCTGAAACCGCTTGACAGATTGTAATGAAACTTTCAGGCATTATTTATCATTATTGAAGGATGGTTGATGTGAAGTTTGGTGCAGTTCCGTCAAAAGGGCTCAGCCCCAGTGGCTCTGGAGTTTTCCATGTTAACCTTATGAGTACTCATATTTAAATGGAATTAAAGCATTTTAACAGCTGGTTCAACTAAACAATTTGATTCTGTGATGTTCAATAGCATTAAAAAGTTATTAGGCTTACTAATAGGGTGCAGCACTATTATTTTTTTATATTTATGACAACAGCCAATTTGCAACCAAAAGTTCAGTGAGCGTAGCGAACGAACTTCAACCTGGAGGCGAGTTAGCGTAGCAAACGAGCAAACCTGAAGGCAAGTGAGTGCACCGAACGAGCTCCAACCTAAAGGTGAGTGAGCGTAGCGAACGAACTTCAACCAGGATGTGATTGAGCCATGCGAACGACCTCATCTTGAAAATGAACGAGCATTTGACAAAAACCACATTAAGACAGGACGACGTCTGTCGGGCCAGCGAGTATTTATATATATGTGTGTGTTTCTTTTTGTACGTTAACACGATAGGCCCTAACTTGAGCAAAAATTATCCGATTTTGATGAAATTCGCTACAAACGTGTAAACCTACGTTTATTCGAACGAGTTCGCACACCAGCATGATCGGACCAATGGAACGGGGGTTTATGCTGTGATTTATTGGGTAAGAGGGTTTCTCGTTTTTGATCCTCAAAATATCAAATTTCCCTATCTGTCTCTAGACCATGATGCAGAGCTTAGAAAAAAATAATAATTTAGTATATTGAAGTATTTGTGTGGTTATTGGTTACGGGGAAAATGAAAAAAAAAATTAAATTTAAAATTCCCACATTAGTCCTATTGAGAATAAGTTAAATGTTGTAGTTTGTCAATGGTATATTTAATTCACTTAAATGGAATGTCTATTTGAAGTATTCAAAGTCAATGATGAGTCGGGTCAGCGTAAACTATTTGTTTACTTGCAGTATATAAACTTAATGGTACATTTGGTTCACGTAAATGAATTGTCTACATGCAGGTCCAAGCAATGGTTCATTTGATTCACATAAATGGAGTGTCTATTTGCAGCATCCAAAGTCAATGGTACGTCCATGTTGAACTTCCAAAAGTTTAAATTCACGTAGAGAACGGACCTGTGCTCTGATTTGCACCATTTTAGATTCATACCTTTCCATGGTTGGTTACTATGATTGTGCTAAATTTGGTACAGATCGTTTCAGCCGTTCAGGAGGAGTATTTGTAAACAAAAGCAGGAGTGTAGTATAAGAGCTTCGCTCCGCTCAATAATTCGTTTACCTTCGAGGTAATTAATATTGCGAATTTTAAATTCGGACAAGAATAACTATACCAAAGCAAAGTGGAGGGTTAGTGTATGTCAAGAAATACGTAAATATATGCCTGAAATTCCATAAAATCAAAACGATTTTCAATTATGAACGATAACTTAACTAAACCGTTTTTTTTTTTTTTTTTTTTTCAAAATAAACTTATCACACACTTTTATAGAAATTTCTATATTTTGGCATTAGCCTTCTTCAGGAACAAACACAATAACAAAAATCTTATAATATAATAACAAAAAAATATAAGTATAAATTAACTAAACCGTAGTAATTATACACATATTGTATTATAATAATTTGTAACAAGAGGTCCTACCCGCACAGAACCCACCATTAAATTAGTTTAATCAACTTCGACTTAATATTTCATTTAAAGGACCCAAGTTCGAGAAATTGTCATCTGAAATGATGTTAAAAACAGTGGAACCTTCATACCTTACGTCCTAAGGTGGCCGAGGTGGGTACGGTTGTACCTGAACTCGCCGCTCTCTTTCACGATGTATTTATACTTAACTTTAATACTTTTCAATGAAATTTGGCGACCTTTTAAAGATCGGTGACAACCTCTTGGAACGAACAACATTATTACTTAGAAATAGGTTTGTTAATCTCATATTCATCGTGTTTCAAACAACTTTAATCACTCACTTGTATCAAACAGCTAGAAATAGGTTCACTGTCCATTCACCCCAATTCTTTTAAGAACATGAAAGTAAATAATAAAATAAGTAAACAAAAACGTAAACAAACAAACCATATTGTCAATTGCATTGGCCAGCTGTTGTTCACTAAATTAATGGAATAAGGTTAACTTAAAAACATGCAAGGCGTAGCCCTTTGGAAATCAGCCTGTGGGCAGAGCCCTTAGGGAGTTCGTCCATATCAATACTTTTCGGCAAATCTACACACTGTAAGCTTCATTTTGATATGCCATATGCCTATATTTTTATTTGGTAAATGACCTTAACCGTTTACATAAAATTTGATTGTATCGCTTTAATAATATAATAGATAGTATTGAACGATTGTATGAGATACACTGGTGAATAGTTGCTTGGAATATTAAATCATGACGACCAGAAACGTCAGGTGTTTTATAGGATGTAATGGCATTTGAGGAGGATAAATAACAGTTGACGTAGAGCTTGGAGTAATGTTCACTTCAATACTGTTTTGTCGCATTGGGACTGCAGAATGCAAATCTAGGTTGCAGAAGCCTGAATCGCAAGATCGAAGATTTAACTCAGGCGACTCTCACGTGAGCCTCGTTCTAAATCCATCTAAACTAAATGTAGACTAAAAATGTCTCGTATGTAAACAGTAAAATAATTTGACTTTTTTATTGTTAAACATTCTTCCCTTTCAACTATATAAGTTCATTCAGAGGGGTTCCACAATTTCTTTCGTAAGAATAGTCTTCAAAAATTAAACCAAAATTGCATATTGGTATTTTATCTTAGTAGAAACCCTAACCAACATCACAACTTATTTACTCAACTTATTTCCTATTTTGCGCTAAATATGAATATAAGATGAGTTTAGACAAGGGTGGATGCCGTGTGCAGCTTTTTTACCGACTAAGATCAGCTGTTTCTTTAGCCAGAGTAAATAATCAAAATACCCCCGCCGCTGCAAACATGCCAACTAAGCGAATTTCCATTTGTCTGAATTTATTTTCAATCAAATCTATTTAACATTAGGTTAAACAAGTACCTAGGATTGCTGCTATAAGGAAACTAATAAAGTGTATTTTTCAGTAAAATATTAATAGCTTAAAAGGCTATAAAATAAATAAATTGGCCAAGATTGATCAAAATATATACATAAACAAGCAAATTATAACATTTAACAATACTCTACATAAGAATAACATGGGAATTTAAATTCTTTTTAATTATCTCCGTTACCAATAACCGTACAAAAGCACGTTGATATACTAAATTACTCCTTTTATAATCTCTTTGTAAAGATCTGGGGTGAAATTGGGAAATTTTGTGTTTAGAGAGTAAAAATTGAGAAAGAATTTTTTTTTCCCATAAAGCCCCATGGGAAGGAGGGGAAACAAGTCCACGACGTAGGAAGTTGTGAAGGAAGTAGTAAAGGCTTGCAGCGCGGAGTGTGGCAACCGTTTGTGGCAGTTATATTAATGTATCTGCAATCCTAAAATGCAATGGGAAGGGAGGGAAAAAGGTCCAAGACGTAGGAGGTGGAAGTGGTGAAGGAAGTAGTCCGGAGTGTGGGAACGCTTTGGCGCAGTTATATTAATGCATATCAAATATTAAAATGCTATAGGAAGGGCGGGAAACAGGTCCATGACGTAGGAAGTGGTGAGGGAAGTAGTAAAGGCGAACAACCCGGAGTGTAGGAACCGTCTGTGGCAGTTATATTAATGTATCTTCAATCCTAAAATGCTATGGGAAGGGCGGGAAACAGGTCCAATACGTAGGAAGTGGTGAAGGAAGTAGTAAAGGCGAAAAGTCCGGAGTGTGGGAACGCTTTGAGGCAGTTAGATTAATGTATTCCAAATATTAAAAGGCAGTGGCTATTCGCACGTCAGACGTACACCTCTACCACGCACGTCTGCTCCAAATGACGTCACATTACGATCTTAATCTAGTAACTGTTATAACTGTTTGGGAGCAGGTTGCACACAAAGATATCCTAGTATTAGGAACGGTAACGGTAGTACCTCATATTAGCCGAAATCGAAATGGAGGGGATCAACTTCGTCGAGAGAAAGGTAAAATAGTTTAACAGAGCCAGGAGGTTATAAGCAATCAAAAATATAGGTGCTAGCCAAAATAAGATGTTTATTAGAAATACACAAGATTCAATATAGGAATCTTAAAAAGCTTAAGCCTATAGTCCTCGCCACCCTAAGTTTAGGCAGCCCAAGGCTGCACGGCGTATATCTAGTGCGGCCTTTGGCTGCCTCAACTTAGGGTGGCGAGGACTATAGGCCTGATGTTAGCTTACTTTACCTTTACCAATCAAAGGCCAGGCCTATAAAAGGTAGGGCCTAATATTGGCCTAGATAGCCCAGAAGTAGGCTAGGCATTAGGATAAAATAGTAATAAATCACTAGTCTGTCATCGGCTTAATGCTTGACATTTTACAGTAACTAATAAGCTTACAAGTAAAATCTTAATTGGCCTACTTAAAATCTTATTTTTGATTAGGCCACTTTCCCGAGCTTGTAATTTTCCTTGTACCACTATTTATGCATCTGTAAGTCAATTGATAATATTTCAAATTATCATTTATGTGTTTTTTTTTTTTTTTTACTTTTAACACCTTTCTTTCTGGCTCCATCGATTGTTCTTGAACATTTTCAAGGCTTCTTAAAAGTAACTGAAACTGGACGTTCTGTATTCCCGTTGCATTATTTTGTAATACTGGAACTGTAGCAGAATACTGGAACTGGAACGGGAACGGGCTGTGGAGCATTTTGACGTGCGAACAGTCACTTCGATATTATAATGCTATATGAAAACAGGTCCACGATGGAGGAAGTGGTGAAGGAAGTAGTAAAGGGTAGCAGTGTGGAGTGTGGTAACGCTTTGAGACATAGTTATTTTAACGTATCAAAAATACTAAAATGCTATGGGGAGGAAGGGAAACGGCTCCACGACGTAGGAAGTGGCGAAGGGACTAGTAAAGGCTAGCAGTCCAGAGTGTATGACAATTTGTATTTTTGATTATATCTATAAACATTTCTTCATTTATTGCTTTATTAAAACCCATTAAACATAATTGCTCCGCTCAACTGGCTTTCACTGCTATGAAAGAAATCCTAGTACTATGATCAGCTGATTGACTATTATAACTACGATTTAACCTGACATTTCGTGTTTATAGTTTACTAGCCGTTTGCCCGTTCTACGTCCGGGAATCGTGTAGTAAGTTGAAACCTTATTATCAGGACAGGAGTGGGTTTGCATACTTAGTGTGCATTTTTCCAGATATGCTGGCAAAACTATTACTGTATAGGAATACATATAAACCTTCGCAAATACAATATCTGACAGTTTCAAAGCCAAAACGAAACGGTGAGGGGCCAAAGACAGATTATGTGTACATGGAATTGTCTTCGTTCATCCTCATACGCGACTTCGGAGCGTACTCCTAGTCTTTATATATACATATATACAAATTTGAACTATTGGTGTTTTTGGCTTCTGGGGACATCAAAATGTAAAAGTAAATCGGTTTTGGGCCTAGGCCTTACCGTGCCACCTACGGTAATAGGCACTTCCCTATAGGGAAATTCGCAAAAACAAAAACTAGATGGTTTGGTCAAGTTTAGTTTATCTATATACTTATTTAATACGCAAGCAGATTTTTTGTGACAATTACTCCTCCGAAACTACTGAACCGATTGTCATGTTTTTGGTGTCATTGGAAAGAGCGTAACGTGAAGTTGTGCAGGAAACTTTCTTTTTAAGGAAATAATGAGAGAGTGAGGCCCTGGAACTCTTTAAAGTTTTGTATTTCTCCATAAGATTAACATTGGAAACAAAAATTGTTATGAAACTCCAGCTGTTGTCAGAAATCAAAAGTAAAAAGAAGAGCATATGTTAATTGTAAACAGTCAATAAGTTTGCTAAATTAACAGTTTGCTACAAACATTTGCTGACTTGGTTGAAATTCGTTTTAAAATAATGCCTGTAATACTTAGCAATTGCTGAATTCGAGCAACAGGGACACTAGTAGCTAATCATTATGCTAAGTATAGAAAGTAGTCTTGTATCGGTATACTAATAAAAATAAGAATAATAAAATAACTGGACTCTTGAGCAGTATTAATATTTAAATAAGATGAAAACAATATTCTTCAAAAACCTTTTTATATTATTATATAAATTATTAATTCAATCTTGTACAAAATAAGCAATCATTAAAGTAATTGAGTTTCCAACACACTAACTTCCATGTGCTATATGCTATATCTTTTAGCTACTGATGTACTTGACTTCATTCGTTTCACTGTTTTATAAATCATTGGTTTGTTAGCTAATGTTACTGTTTCATTGTACAAAAACGTAAAATAATTATCAACGTTAGCTATCTTCCAGTCCCTGAGATGGTGCCTGAATGATCTGTATTCAGTTGTTAAAACACAAAGTAATACAGTTGTTGCGATTAAATTGCAGACAAAAATTATGAATGAAAAAATTTTGTAACTGTTAATGGTATATCCAAAAAATGAACGATCATTTATGTAGAAAACATAAGGGTTGTAAATATTGTATGCTATAACATTCAACAAATACCCCATCAATCTAAATGCCAGCAGTTGGAGAACGAATAATATTCCAATTATCCATACGATATACATCAAAGAGTTCAAAATTGTCAAAAACACTTTGAACACTAGTTTTCCAAATCTCCACAACGTATAAAACCGTATTAAATTCATTGCGAACAAAGTCCAAAGAAGAGCTCTGGCTGTATAGTAATGGTGTGATATTTCATAGAAATCGAAGACCTTCAATTGATCAGAACTATGTAGGTATTCGTGAATATAGTGCGGCGCTTGTAGTGCATGCAGTCCTAGATGTAGAAGGGCGGCAAATGACGTTACTGCTACTAATATTTCATAAAGTCCATGCCAATTTTTAAACAAACTTAGTAGCCCGATAAAATTTATCAAAAGAATGATTCTTACAAAGCACATAAATACGAAGAATAAAAATGCCACCATCCAAAAGTCCATTGATATTGGAATTTTAACAGAGTTTACAGCATATGTTGAAATTATTTGTCCTGCTATGGTGTGTTCAGACACTACGGTTATTTCAGAGAAAATATTAGTATTTCCATTGAATGTCCTAAATTGGAACAGGACTGCCCTGGTGTAATGCCCAATCCAACCCTCTTTCCACAGCTTTACCAATGATGCTTCAAACTCTTCGTTTGATTCCTGAAGATTCCATGTGTATCCACCACTTGGATAAGATTGTCCAGATTTGCCTACAAAGTTGAAATTAAAATCATCATGAGGCCAAATGTAAGACCAATTGCTCAAAAACTCACTACTAATTAGTTCATCTTTCTCGTCAATAATATCTTGCTTGAGCCAGTAAGCCAAGTAGTCTGCAGTGTCCTCAGACTGGCTGCTAAAAGGCGCGGCGCATTCTACAAAGTTTAACGGTGCTTTACAAAAACCCGGTCGAACTCTGAACTGCCTCAGTCGAATTTTATCTATCATCCTGTTGACATTGTCATACAACCAATCTTGCTTTGAAGACTTAAGTCCTTGGTCAAGAGATTTATAGTTGTACCAAACGTATTTCAAAAGACGAGGCTCATAATATTTCAGAAAAAGGTCAATATATTCTGATGAATTGTGTATTGTATTCGCATCTTTAATCAAAGTCCGCAAATGATAGTTTGTTTGATGTTCAATAGACCTGTTAGACATAATGAGGGAACTGAGCACAACTAAGACCAAACATACAACTATAAACTGATAAAGCCTGCGCCATCGCCTCACTTTAATAATCTTTGTTCGATGTTCTTCACGAAATACTTCATGTATCGGTCTGTACATGGGCTGAGATTTTAAATGCAAAAGATTAGCAAGATAATGAACATTTCCAAATTTTTCATTTTGTTGTCCATCGCGAGGGTCAAAGGTATAAATGTCTTTATATATGATCCGTTTAAAGGCTAAGGCTAAGAGAGCTGAAACAAACGTTATCTTAAGGGGCAAAAATATAAGCCCATGAATGATAATAGCAAACCCTACAATCGTAAACCACTTCTTTGTTTTGACATCTGGTAGTCCTGGACAGAATATCACAATTGAAGCAGAAAATATCACAATGAAAGCAACCAAAATCCACGTTATGAAAAGCCAAGTCCCATTAACATTCACATTTGGTCTATCTCCTTTAATTTGGACAGGAATTAACGGTTTTGGCATCATGATCAGATTTAAGGTTTCTTTTACTGTCCGTTTTCTTCGCAATTTTTCGGAATTTTGATGCCTACGTCCGTAATGTATATGATTTAAATCGCCTTTTATAGATGTTATTGACGGTGAGCACAAATAATCCTCTTGAACACTTATCCTTCTAACTTCTTCCTCGTGATTCTGTTTTCCTTCTTTAATTTCAAAGTAAAATATAATTTCATATATCATTCGAAACATATGCATTAAAACGCATGACACAGCTGTTGCAACAGCACATGCAATGATACTTATATAAATCATTAGCCATGTTACTGAATAATAATAATCATCTACTCCCATTAAGTTATTTGAAGAGGTCATTAGTAAATTACTGACAGCCATTGAAACAAAAATGAAGCAAACAACAATAGCCAGTCTGTCAGTTCGAGAAACTGGATCTCTAGGATGTTTTATTATTATGTCCAACCAGACGTGAGAAAGCTGAAATCCAGCTTTGAAATAATCCAGAAATATTCTTGAAGGACTTGCTATTTCTGAAAACGAGTTGGGTATTAAACCTACTTGCGGAAACCTTGTGAGGCTCAAATTAATCCAGTCATTTACCAAGAAAAAGTAGCAATCGTCATGGTGTAGATCATAAATAGTAATGGAATCACAAAACCAATTTGAATCTGACCCTGAACTATCGTGCCATACTTCTAAAGAGGAAACCTTTCCGAGAGTTTCACTCTCGTATATTAAAAACCAGTCTTCCCCTGTACTATTCATTACTTGATGAGTTTTACTACTCATTATGTGCCTTCGCCCTTCATTAGTTGTTCCTAAAATTTGGATACCCACCGACGCGTTTGTGCTTGCCCCAAATCGTGCGCCTGTGATCACACAGACTAAAAAGCCATATTTATCCCCTGGCATATTGTCTGGCAAAATTGAAACGAATCGTTTGGATCTGAGAGAATGGTGATAGTCAGCTTTCCAGCAAATAGGTATAAGGAATAGGAATATGATCAGCAGGAATATTAATAAAAGTGGTTTCAACTTGCCTCCGAATCCTGAGATCCCTAACCCAGATGGAGAAAATGAAAAGTCTATTACTCTATCAAAATGAATATAAACATTACTTACGAGGCCGGCTATCAAGGATAATTTTCGACATTCACAGATCAAAATATTGGTGTTTGAATCTTCTTTTACTTTACAACCGTTACTTTCCCATAAATCATGCCAAGATAAGCACATTTTTGAAGTAACTCTCACACTAAAACTCACTGATTCATTCAATGTTTGATTTACAGGTTGAATGGCAATGTAGTAAAAGTGAGACTTGTACGATGGCTTTGAAACAACGTGAAATATTGGACTTGTTGACTTAATTATGACCCCTTCTTTCTCCAGTGAGTCATAAGTGGGTCTCTCATCTTTTCTTACGAGAACTAACATATCAGCGTTGCTGTGAAATTTGAAGTGAGCGTCTACAAAAGTCAACGGTGAAGGATCAAGCCTATAAACTGGTAATTGCAGCTCCAACGAATCTGGATCAAGAGAAGGGTCTATTCTTTCAATGGTGTAGTTTTGGTAATCAACACGTGAGGTAGGTTTGGAAATGTTAAATGATACTTCAACTGCACTTTTTAAACTCATGGGGTGTTCACACTTGAGGCTGTATAGTTCCTTAAAGCATATATATACATCGTTTATCTCAGGTGTGTTAGGTGTTGACATCCATGTTGGGTTTAAGGAAAACGAAAACACGCTTACCCCTAGGTATAAACCCATTTTATTTACTTCATCCCTTAGATTTTTGGGAATAATAACTGTAGTATCGTTGTTGTTAACTTGGGTTAAATTGGCAAGAGCCGTTGGAGTGTCTACCTTAATCCAAAAAGCTAGCTTTCCCAATTCCGACTTTATTAGTTTTTCTTTCTGTGCAGGTAAATGTCTGTAGGTTAGAGCACCTTGGATATGACTTACAGTCTTCGTAATGCACTTTGATAAGTCCTTAAACAGTCTGTATTCAACGGGTTTGAAATTTCGAAAATACGTTATGTCAGTGTCCTCATTAAGATATTTTACCTCTAGCAATATAAAAAGGCAATCCAAAATATAGCTAGTTATTCTGTATAAATCACGAAAAGTGCAATGATAGCCTTCTCGAAGTCCAGAAGAGAACGCCTTTGATATAGTGTCAAGGGCCTGTGCCGCGTGTAAAGCATTTTCCAAGCTCAAGGACTTGCGTGCTTCTAAAAGGGCAATATGAAGAGTGGAAATACCCAATTTAGAATCTCCATATGTCATTATTTGTAAACATTTTAACAACTTAAAAAGATAATTACGAAGTTGGCTTTTGTTTGTTATGTCCTCTTTTGCAGCGGATAGTAAATCAGCAACTACAGAAGCTGTCTGAAGGGTCTCACTAATACTTCTTTTATCAGATAGTTTTATTGTATCCGTCAAAATTGTCTCGATTTCTCTTGTAGTGTAGTTACGGTGTTCTAGTGTGATATTGAGAGTAGTAGATGAAGTCATTCCATAAGAGTCGTACGATAAAACTTCAACAGAACCTCTGGTTAAGACGAATTCCTCAATATCACCTGTCTCTTGAGAACTTATCATTCTGCCACTGAACCCGGGGCCATCAGTATTGTATTTATCATAGAATTCAAAGTATTTAGACAAATCAGGCTTTCCGCAAGAAAGTTTGAATTTTGTCAACCACACCACTCCTTGTTGTGGTTCAATTTGGCATGTAAAAGACGAGGACACAGTTGTCGCTATAGGGTAGATCGCAAATTGAGACGAGTTTCCCAAATTTACTTTAAATGTATAATTTGTGTTTTCACTCAGGGTATCTTCTTTTACAATGAGTATGAAAGATGGAGTGTCGCTTTGTTTTATCAAGTCAACTGAACTGTCTTGATTACTAATTTCACCATATTCGTTCTCATATTTATATCTAGCCCATTCAAAATTGAGTGACTCCAAAAGGGTGTAATTACCCTGAACCCTTAAACAAATTATATCTTTTGGGTTAGTTTTAGATGCACAATTGTAAACACATTCTACCTTTACATATTCAAGATCTGTTCGGGTATCCCCTAGTTCACCGACGAAAATAAGTTGACTTGCAAATACACTTTTGAATGTATAATCTATTTTTGCCGACGTGACTAATACTGTAAACTTATAGACTTTCCCACTGAGTAATGTATTCGGTTTAATTTTAAGCGGTTTATATGCAAGGGTATTTGTTATGTAAGGATGACAAACAGCTTCCATGGTCCAATTACAAGTAAATTTGAACATTAAATTAGAATGCCCATCATGGGAATTCGGATCTCTCGATGTATATGCGTCTAGCGTTACTTCATGCTCTCTGTAGACAAACCTAGAAGTCCCTCCAGCTATTGATGCTATCAAGGGAGAGTAATTCACTTGTACAAGACAGACATTGAAGTTTTTCTCTCTGTAATGTGTCTGTGTGAACCAGCCTAAAACCGTCAGGTTCACGACGTAGGTGCCTAGCCACTTGAACGGAGGAATTTCCCAAGAAAGTGACCCGATACGAAAGTCAAGCGTATCCTGCTGATTGGTAGTGTCTTTGTCAAATCTGTATACTTCCCAAGCAAATATAAGTTCCTGCTCCGCTTGCATCATCGGGTCCTTCACACGACGGTACCATCGGGAATAGAACACATCAGCCTTTAAATGAATTTTTTCTCGATATTCGTACTGTGTGATCCGTTCATATTTGTGACCGCAATTAGTGAAACGAACTATTGGAATCGCAGCCATGTGGTCCGGGTAATTTAAATGATACTGGTGACTATGCTTAGACAATATAGTAGATTTATAGTACGCATCTAGATTCATTTTTCGTGTAAAACCCGTCATTTTTATACCCCATGGCGTACTTAAGTCAAATGGTATCACGAACTCAGCAAGGTAGAGCTGGTTATTCTTAAACTTAGTCACATAGTTACACATTTCTTTGTGTAAATATTTTTCATTTTTCACAAACTCCAAACAACCTTTTTCAGCTTCTGTGATATCTCTATACTCCGGATATACCACTCGAGCTATGTACCCCCCAAAATCATCGTACACGATCATAGTAGGAACCAGCAATGTTTTTCCCGCAGTTATAAGTAGTTTAGAAGGCTTATTAAACTCGACGTGTACCGGAGGAATAAGCTGAAATCCGCTCGGATATGCAAAACTAAATCGTAAACCTTTCACTCTTTCATAAGGTATGCTACATCTATTCCCATAATACGCTATCCCTTTGTTTTTATGGCTTAAACAGAAACAAACACACTCACCATAACCTTCGCCACCGTAATTAAACATAGATTTATCCTTCGGGCAGTAATTTCCATTCCTGGTGCAATGTTTTTTGTTGTAGTAACATTCGAGCCCGTCTTCAAATATATCCGTGTCGATTACCTTACACTTGTTTTTGTTCGTGCAATACGCACAGCGTATAACGCCACCAAATCTTGAGTTACAGTCTTTGTCTTTCTTACACCATATATCTATAGCACTATTACAGTATTCAATTAGCAATAATTGGATTATTAACAGTTTTATTTTCTCTGAAGCAATCATTTTAATATCGTTGTAGTAGTTTAACTGGCCCAAACCCGATGTGTAAACAGTAAATATGATTTGTTTACAAATATCCAATTTGATAATGAAAAAATACTACCACCATATGATAAATAAAACGCAGTTTAAAGGGTTTACAGTACAGACACTTTGGTAAAAGCATAGAATAACCTACACAAGTAGACTTATCATCCCATTGTAAATTTTAAAGCTCGATTTTTCGTGTCTAGTTATGTATGGTGACACTGGGTGCTAGTGACGACGATTTTTTTTATCTTAGGGTTAATTTAATGATTTTTGCTTTTCTGTTTGTTTGTATGATTAGGGGACAAGTTTTTGTTTATGACGTTATAAATAACTGAAATAACAAGAATCAAATTGTAAAAAAACACAAAATCTATATATTGCACCGTATAGAACTAACAATAAAACTTCAACAATGGCTTCAGCTGTTCCATAAGGATGAGAAATCTAGTAAGGGAGTATGTTTTATCCATGGTAAAAGGCATTACAAACGCGTTTTGGTAAGTTGGTACAACCCCCGATAATATATAGGGTATGCCGGGAATCTAAACCCGACCCTGTTACACCATCATCTGAGACGATAACTACTCCACCAGAAACATGTCAAACTTTACTTAATTGTTAGATTTAACTGCAACATATAATAATAAAAAATAATATAATCTGTGATATAATCTGTTGAAAATATATATATTGTTTTGCAACTGTTGCCAAGACAACTCAGCCTACGATGTCTGGGTAAAATTCCAGGGTCTGAGGTAAGAAGTATAGGGCTGGCTGTAAAATTAAGTCACCAAACAATCGTGCACATTAGTGGGTTGGTACCTTTTAGGTGTACGGATGGCCGAGGTCCGAACATTTTACTGATGGATTCTGTAAACTTACAGTACCCGTACCACGAGCTCCCGTTGCGCTATACTGTAGAAATAAAAGTGCTAGGATCCACTCAAGTCGATCTGGGAACTTCCACGGTTCTTACCACAATTCTATTACCAACCAAATGTAAATATATTGCCCGATAAAGCTCAGATGGGCACCTCACCCACACGACGACGCCCACACACTTATCATCACTTTAGTATTTTAATTAAACCAAATTGTGTGTTATCTTGTAACTCCGAGTGACAAATGACAATCATACTCACCAGGTACGAATAAAATAGGCTTTAAACCTTGTTTCGAATTAGACGCCAGGCACATTCGCCAGTCTTATTACCAAGAATAATACAAAAATTAAAACCACCCGGTTAGTGCCAGGCTCATTCGCCGGTCTTACTAAAATTATAACAACACAATAAACTAAACTACCAGGCTACTTCGCCAGTCTTTTCAAAATAAAATAAATCAATATTCTTTTACTTCCCATTTACCTGGAGACTGCAATTCGGTACATTGATTTTAGATTAATGTATCTACAATACTGAAATAATTCTAGGAGAAGATATGGAAACATGTCCACGACATAGGAAATGTTGAAAGAAGTAGTGAGATGACTTTCGAGTGGAAATATTAGAATATAAAAAGACAGAGTGTTGAAATAGAAGTAATTGTGTTATATTAAAGATCAGAATAGAAAAGTAAACAGCATTTGATAATAAACATTTTGGTTGCTATGGTAACAACTACATATGTTCATAACATTCTCCCCCACTTAATCGCTGGAGAGCAAAGTCCTTAAGATAGGACGGAACCTTGTGCTGTCTGGAAGGACGAGTTAATTTGTTTTCTTTTTGTTCTGTGACTGGAGGTCTGTCTAGATTTTCTTCCCTTAGAGTACCGTCTAGTTCTGTTGGATTGTTTGTATTTGATTCAGACTCTGGATGGATCTCTTGTGGTGGTGCTTGACAGTCTATAATAGGAATCCTTCTTGGAACAACAGAACTATCTTGTTTGTTTTGTGTTGTAAAGGTAACTTTCTTCTTGGATACAAGAGTCGAAATCAATTGATTTATGTGTCGTTTTAAACTTCGTCCAGAATCCAATTCAACAAGGTAATGGTATTGACCTAATTTTCTCTTGACTGTACCAAACTGCCATATGTCTTTATTTCCCAGGTGAACTCTTGCCTGAACTCTCTCCCCCACTTTAAGAGAGTGGACGCGAAGAAGAGCAATTGATTTTGATGATTGAACTGGGCTTCGAGACAAACAATCAACGTTTTCATTTTCTTTCCCTTTCTTGCATCGAACTGTATAGTCAAGACCACTGAGGAATGAAGAATAACGCAATAAGCGAGATGATGTCATTCGTGGCAGGGCACGTCCTAGGTGAAAAATATGTGACAATGGTTCATTATCGGTGACGAGAGTGAATCTTTTACCAAAAACGTAATTGTAAAAATGGGTGACTGCGTAGATGATTGCTAGAGCTTCTCTATCAAGTTGGCTGTAATTGGTTTCAGCCTGGGTCAATGCTCTGGATGCATATGCAATTGGTCTTTCTTGACCATTTATATCATGACTGAGTATTGCAGCAATTCCAGTTGGGCTAGCATCTGTTGTGAGAATAACTGGTTTTGATGGGTCGAAGGGAATAAGAACTGTATCACTACAAAGTTCAGATTTCAGATTCAGAAATGAGGCTTCAGCAGCAGCTGACCAAAAGAATTTTTCTCCTTTTCGAAGCAAACATCGTAGCGGATGTGTTTTTGAAGAGAAGTCAGGAATGAATTTTGCATAATATGTAACTAAGCCAAGAAAGCGTCTTAACTCATCAACATTTTTAGGGCGAGGCATCTGAGTAACTGCTTCAACCTTTTTAGGACATTTTTGAATCTTATTGAATGACACCACATGTCCAAGGTAATTAATATTTTCCTTGAAGAAAACACATTTTGTTCTGTTAAGATGTAGATCATTCTTCTTGAGACATTCCAAACATGCAATAAGGTTCTTCATACACTCTTCGAGAGTTTCTCCGTGACAAATAATATCATCAAAGTATGCTTCTACCTTTGATAATCCGTTTAATAGCTGTGACAAAATTCGATTAAACTCAGAAGGGGCTGTTTTTATTCCAAAACTGAGACGATTCATGTTGAACATTCCTTTATGTGTTGATATCGTTTGAATCTTACTTCCCTCTTCATCGACTTTTAGATGCAAATAAGCCTTATGAAGATCCAACTTACAGAAGTATCTTGATCCGCGGAGACTATGTAGGACATCATCAATGCGTCGAATGGGGTGGTTAGATGAGACAAGTTTTGAATTAACCCCACACTTGTAATCCACGCATAGTCTGACTCCTCCATCTGGCTTTGGGATAACAACCAATGGTGACCCCCAATCACTTTATGCGACTGGAGTTATGATTCCTTGAGACTCGAGGGTTGTAAGTTCCTTTTCTACTCTCTCTCGTAATGCGAAAGGGACATCACGTTCTCTAGTAAATACTGGTTTTTCATTATCTCTGAGTTGGAGTTTGACTTCAACATTGGGAACACATCCGATTCTTTCTTCGAAAATTTCTGAGTATTTTTCGAATATATCCTCTAGAGACGGAACTAAATTAACATCAACTGTATTCATCGGTGATTGCTTTCTGTTGTCTACCTCACTGAGTTCAATTCCAAGTCCACGAATCCAAATTCGTCCTAACAAAGCAGAATGACCTGCAGGTACTATAAATAAATCAGCATTTAGTGATTTTGCATTGTAAGAGACTGACACAGTTAGGCTACTTTACCTTTAGGTTTTATTATATGATCAGAGTAGGAGCGAAATGAGATAGGAGTTGGTTGAAGTGGCACTTTAAGTCCAAGTTTATCAAAGTCCGTTTCTGAGATTAAGGAAAATCGTGCACCAGAGTCTACTTCAAATGTTTGAGGCTTGTTGTTGATAGTGACTGTAACCATGTATTTGTCTGAGTCTGGTCCTACTATGTAAAGATCTTCCACATCGTTGATTTGTGTGATTCCATACTCATCTGGGTGACTGGATTCATCTTCTGTGTAGTGAGACAACAGGGTGTTTGTTTTAGAGTTCTTTAGTAGAGACGTTATACACACTTTTGATACGTGGCCTTGTTTTCCACAGGAAGTGCATTTAAGATTGTTCCGATTAATTTTGCATTCATTAGACTGATGGTTTGATCGCCCACATTTGAAACAAAGTCCATCAATACCCAAAGCTTTGTAGTCAACGTGTCTTTTTAAGCTTTTGTTACGGAAATGTTGTGATTGAGATCTATTGGAAACGCGGTCATCATATTTGGGAGTCTTAAATTGCTTGAAACTTTGATATTCCTTTGTCTTAGACCTTGAATGCCTATAAATTTTGTGTGTATCTGCATTTTCACTTGATGATTGTGTGACAGGATTACAAATTTTATTTGATTCATAGCGGGAAGCTTCTAGGGCAATTGCTTTCTTGAGGAGTGAGTCAAAACTGTTGAGATTAGTGTCTTGTAGAAGTTGTTCACGTATCCAATTGTCTTTTAGTCCTCTAATAAATTGAGGGCGGAGAAATTCATCAGCAATTGAAATTTTACTTTCACATTCATTGCAAGAAGTGTAAAAATTACAATCATTCAGGTTATCTTTCAGGACTGTGACAAAATCAGATATAGATTGATGCAACTGTTGTGAAACACTGAGGAAATAGTGTTGAGCAACAATATGAGATACTGTAGGTGACAACATCACTGTGAAATGTTCGATTAATTTTGAAAAATTAAGGTCTTTAACATGATTGTCTGGGCCCAAAAGAGTTGTCAGATTATTGTAATGTTCCTTACCAATGGATGAGCACAGGAGTTGAGCTTTCATCTTGTCTTCTTTAATGTTCTTCAAATTGCAATAATTTTCAAAACGTTCCAAATATGATTTGAATTTATCATTATTTGGATCAAAATGTTCAAAAGGATTGATCTGAGGAGTTGAAGTTTTATTACCTAGAGCTGCAGCCAAAACATTCATGAGTCTTTCAAATTGTTCTTAATTCATTTTAAGTTGAAATGTTTAACAAAATAAAATATCTTGAAAGTAATAGAATAAAACAAGAATTGATAATAGTTTTTTACCAAATCGTCGCCAACTGAGATGACTTTCGAGTGGAAATATTAGAATATAAAAAGACAGAGTGTTGAAATAGAAGTAATTGTGTTATATTAAAGATCAGAATAGAAAAGTAAACAGCATTTGATAATAAACATTTTGGTTGCTATGGCAACAACTACATATGTTCATAACAAGTAGTAAAGGCTAGCAGTGCGGAGTGTGGATAATGATTGTGGCAATTAGATTAATGTATCTAAAATACTAAAATGCTATTGAAAGAGCTAAAATAGGTCCACGACGTAGGAAGAGGCGTAGGAAGTAGTAAAGTTTAGCATCTCAGAGTGTTAACCAGTCTACCCTCCAGGTTACCGTCTGTGGCAGTGAGATTAATATATCTTCAATCCTAAAATGCTATGAGAAGGGAAGGAAACGGATCCATGATGTAGGAAATGAATGTTAAGGAAAATTTTTGCAAGACATGGAATTTCATATGAGATTCGGACTGATGGTGGAACTCAATTCACATCACAAGAGTTCAAGGATTTTTCAGAAGAGTACGGGTTTGAAGCAATGACCACTAGTCCGTACTTTCCTCAGGCAAATGGAGGTTCTGAGAACGCCGTGTCAATATCCAAAGAATATTTTTGAAAATATAAATATCCAAATCTAGGGCTATTAGTTTACCGGACAACAAAGCTAGAATATTGACTGTCTCCAACAGAGTTGCTTTATGGGATAAAATTGAAGTAAAATCTTAAATCATTGAACGATTTTGAAAAAGTCAATACTAATGATTTGGTTGGTTTTCGACAAAACGACAAACGCATAAAAGAGAGATTAGTGGAATTTTGACAACAGGAGCAAGTGAACTAAAACCTCTACAAGAAGGATATAAGGTCTGGATTAGAGACCTGAAATGTAACGGAGAAATCTTATCAAAATCAGACATTTATCCCTGATCATATTTGGTAACACTAAGTAATGGAAGACGGCTTAGTCGAAATCGATGGCATCTAACACTATAACCTTTAGAAGAAAAGGTAAATATTGAACAGCCTAATACAATCCCTCATGCACCTGATCAGATAACCCACGACCCTTCTCGAAGAAGTCAGAGACTCCTAAAGACCAAAATGATATGATTAAAAGAAGATGTGTGACAAAGAGATATGTTGTGTTTTAATCATATGTTTAATGTTTAAAAGATCAGATGAACTGATTATTAATTATGACTAGTGTACATGTTGCTCGAACTCGAGCAATTGCAAAGTTTTACAGGAGTTATTTCAAAACGAATAACAGTCATATTTACAATGAGTTTAAAAGAGTCATCTCAAAGATTACCGGTGTGTAACTCAGACCATGTTTATCTTCGTTATTGATAAACCTAGAGCATTTCGGCCGGTTTTCTCCTTCTCAAAATGCCTCGCTGTACAGGCAACACGGGTCATTGATAGAGGGCCAATTGAGAACGAAAAGTCGTTTTGGGGTAGTGTTAGGGTTAACCTAATAGTTGAGATTGTCCGGGGTCAGGTGCTGACTGATGAGTTAAGCCTATTACGCGCCACTGTTCTGTAGCTGCGGTCGTTATCACGATTACGCCTCCTGTCTATGTTTCGTTGTCGTCGCGTCGGAGGCATTTCAAAGAAAAAAAACAACAAATAACCAAATTAAAGCTACACAAAACAACGATAAAATGCACAAATTTAAGTTACAATCATGCTAACACGATCCGTCATAGCGACACAAAACAACGATAAATACACAAATTTAAGATACAACCATACTAACACGATCCGTCTTGGGGGTTATGTTTACACAAACTCAAATAGTAAATAAATGTACGCAATGCGTTTCATTGAATTGAAAAATAAATAACAGCAATTAAATTATACAGCTGATCAAAATGTAAACAATTATGTTCTTCATAAGGATAACATGGGAACTTTCAAAGCCACTGGGGCAGAGCCCAAGGGACTTTTTCAAAAATGTAAGGCCAGTTTGCAAATCTACGCGACACGCTCTGTCCAATGAGACGTCAATGGATAAAATCGGTTGAGAAATGGCGGAGGAGTTCAACCGACAAAGTTTCATGTAGCGTATTAATTATATAGATTGTTACCTTTTGTTTTGAGATAAGTTGTTGAAATTATTAGATAAAATACTGTTCCTAATTTGTTCATTTTGATTAAATAAATAGTTTCTTCACAACACGTAAGAACAATGATGAGGCTAAGGCCATATATGTTGTGAAAGATAAGAGATTTTACTTATATTTCCAGTACAGTAAGCAGTCATCTGCATGATCACACTCGTATATACCAGTGACAATGTTCGGCCCTGGGGGGCACCTTGGTTTTATTGTGTAACAGAGGAGCTTCTTATCTACAAATACGTGGTCTCATACCATCGTTGTCTCATACAAACCCTTATCACACTCGTACCATGTATGCACGTGTTATGAGTAACAAGGTCACGTTCATACATTTTAATGGAACATTTTCTTAGTACATAATGTTATATCAGTTACATTGTTATAAAAAGTAACCTTTTTAGTAGGTTCTTTCAAGTAAAAGGTTTCACCCTATAAGTGCAGTGCTTGGATGCCTAAAAGTATTTTATATTACCTTCCTTAAATTTTGTATACTTCAAATTGCTGAAACACTTTTTAATTTAAATATTAGCTCAGAGTTATATAATTAGTTCTAGAAAGTGCTTACTTCAAAGAAGAAAATATTTATATAATACCTTTTTCTTTGTGAAACACTAGTAAACCTAAAAGGATTAGTTAATATTAAAAATGTAAATAAACCTTTAAAATTTTTTTAAAAAGATTTTAGCTTGAACTTCCGTAAAGTAATTATGAAGATATAAACAAGGTTATAATCAGGAACATTGCCAAAGCGGATTTTATATTAATCATGATTTGTTCGCAGTCAAGTATCGTTAATTGTAGTGGTATACTTAGAGTATTCGAGTGGTCAGGATTCTCACCTAAGGTTAGAATTTTGATCAGAGGTGCTGCAAGTTCTTGACCTAGTTGCCATTTATTATTTCGCTATCGACTAATGGTGTTTTCGAATTTCTGCGTTAGATATAACGGTGCCAGAGGTAGGATCTTTGACAATTTTAAAACGCTGTAAAAGTATTATATATTACAACCCAACGCACAGTAGCAGCATCCACGTGGTCCCATTGTGTGGACGACATTCTCTCCAAAAGATTTATCGTACATTATTCTCCTAAGGAGAGCACAGTTTAAAATTCCTTTTACCAAACATTTTTCGCAAAGAATTCTAAGTTTTAATAGTTGTAAAAATATATAGACATTTACACAACAACTAGTATACATGTTGCTCGAATTCGAGCAATTAGGATTTGCAAACCAATAACAATCATACTAAGCTATCCACATTTAAAAAAAAAACACCTACCTTCCCTGTAGCAGCAAACCTAGGTACTCATATTAAAATTAACTTAATATTATTTAAATAGGAAAAAAATGACCATTTTCAGGGAATATGTTTATAGAAATTAAGCCAGGTAAATGGAAATATTGGTTTGCTGCGGATACACAATTTTAATAACAGCAATGATTGTAGAATCTGAATTATTACTTATATCCATGAGTTTATCTAACAATTATTTCCTGTAAAATATTGTTGTAAATGTAAAATAGCAGCTCAAAAATATTGGACAGACTCGGTCAACAAATGACGTAACTGAAAGAATCCCATACTAATGACATTAACATATAGTTTGGCAGTTCCATTTAATCAGTGTTAAATGTTTCCGTTCGGGCGAGTGACGTATTTTATTTATGTTTATGATCCATACCGTTCCTGTTCTAATAATCATGTAGTATTTAATATGTCTGGAAAATATTTCAATTTTAATTTCTGACAACAGCTGGAGTTCCATAACAAATTTTGTTTCCAATGTTAATCTTATGGATAAATACGAAACTTTAAAGGGCCCCAGGGCCTCACTCTCTAATTATTTCCCTAAAAAGAAAGTTTCCTGCACAATTTCACGTTACGCTCTTTTCAATGACACCAAAAACATGTCAATCGGTTCAGTAGTTTCGGAGGAGTAATTGTCACAAAAAACCTGCTTGCGTATTAAATAAGTACTAGTGTACCTGTTGCTCGAATTCGAGCAATTGCGAAGCATTACAGGCGTTATTTTAAAACATAATTTCCGATGACTTTATAAGAGTCGACTCAAAGATTGTGGAAATACTCAAGATGTACACAGCAGTTAGATATAATCAAAATTATTTGTAAATATCTTATCTTTTTTCAAAAGCTGACCTTGTTTTTTTGTGTTTTCTACAAATTTTTTCCACTCATAGCCGCATTAGGTTGTCTATAATAACGATTATAAATGAAAAAAAAACAAAACATTATTTCTATTTCTTCTACTGTACTTGGTTGTGTTCTATGACTTTCCTGGTTCCATTGTTTGCAAATCGGCTCTTTCAATTATTGCTCAAGAAATGTAGCACAGTGTTAATTCAGTTTTATTTTTAGTATATCAAATTTTCCAGTATTTCTCACTTTTTTCCATTGTAATTTTAACAATTATACCAACCAATTATCGTCTACTACAGATGCAATATGCCAAAGAATATCGTCTACGTGCAATCTCCAAGAAAAGAAGTGGTAAAAAAGGCAGAAACCAACCCATACAATAGATATAAGTTAACTCCATAAGAAATAATTTTAAGAGTTACTGTGATATTAGGATTTTCCAGTATTTATGTATATGTTTATATTTATTATATTTATATTATTATATATTATATTTATATATATATTCGGGCCAGCTAGTATTTATATATATGTGTGTGTTTCTTTTTGTACGTTAACACGATAACTTGAGCAAAAATTATCCGATTTTGATGAAATTCGCTACAAACGTGTAAACCTACGTTTATTCGAACGAGTTCGCACACCAGCATGATCGGACCATTGGAACGGGGTTTTATGCTGGGATTTATTGGGTAAAAGGGTTTCTCGTTTTTGATCCTCAAAATATCAAATTTCCCCATCTTTCTCTAGACCATGACGCAGAGCTTAGAAAAAAATAATAATTTAGTATATTGAAGTGTTTGTGTGGTTATTGGTTACGGGGGAAAAAATTAATTTAAAATTCCCACATTAGTCCTATTGAGAATAAGTTAAATGTTGTAGTTTGTCAATGGTATATTTAATTCACTTAAATTGAATGTCTATTTGAAGTATTCAAAGTCAATGATGAGTCGGGTCAGCGTAAACAATTTGTTTACTTGCAGTATATAAACTTAATGGTACATTTGGTTCACGTAAATGAATTGTCTACATGCAGGTCCAAGCAATGGTTCATTTGATTCACATAAATGGAGTGTCTATTTGCAGCATCCAAAGTCAATGGTACGTCCATGTTGAACTTCCAAAAGTTTAAATTCACGTAGAGAACGGACCTGTGCTCTGATTTGCACCATTTTAGATTCATACCTTTCCATGGTTGGTTACTATGATTGTGCTAAATTTGGTACAGATCGTTTCAGCCGTTCAGGAGGAGTATTTGTAAACAAAAGCAGGAGTGTAGTATAAGAGCTTCGCTCCGCTCAATAATTCGTTTACCTTCGAGGTAATTAATATTGCGAATTTTAAATTCGGACAAGAATAACTATACCAAAGCAAAGTGGAGGGTTAGTGTATGTCAAGAAATACGTAAATATATGCCTGAAATTCCATAAAATCAAAACGATTTTCAATTATGAACAATAACTTAACTAAACCGTTTTTTTTTTTTTTCAAAATAAACTTATCACACACTTTTATAGAAATTTCTATATTTTGGCATTAGCCTTCTTCAGGAACAAACACAATAACAAAAATCTTATAATATAATAACAAAAAAATATAAGTATAAATTAACTAAACCGTAGTAATTATACACATATTGTATTATAATAATTTGTAACAAGAGGTCCTACCCGCACAGAACCCACCATTAAATTAGTTTAATCAACTTCGACTTAATATTTCATTTAAAGGACCCAAGTTCGAGAAATTGTCATCTGAAATGATGTTAAAAACAGTGGAACCTTCATACCTTACGTCCTAAGGTGGCCGAGGTGGGTACGGTTGTACCTGAACTCGCCGCTCTCTTTCACGATGTATTTATACTTAACTTTAATACTTTTCAATGAAATTTGGCGACCTTTTAAAGATCGGTGACAACCTCTTGGAACGAACAACATTATTACTTAGAAATAGGTTTGTTAATCTCATATTCATCGTGTTTCAAACAACTTTAATCACTCACTTGTATCAAACAGCTAGAAATAGGTTCACTGTCCATTCACCCCAATTCTTTTAAGAACATGAAAGTAAATAATAAAATAAGTAAACAAAAACGTAAACAAACAAACCATATTGTCAATTGCATTGGCCAGCTGTTGTTCACTAAATTAATGGAATAAGGTTAACTTAAAAACATGCAAGGCGTAGCCCTTTGGAAATCAGCCTGTGGGCAGAGCCCTTAGGGAGTTCGTCCATATCAATACTTTTCGGCAAATCTACACACTGTAAGCTTCATTTTGATATGCCATATGCCTATATTTTTATTTGGTAAATGACCTTAACCGTTTACATAAAATTTGATTGTATCGCTTTAATAATATAATAGATAGTATTGTACGATTGTATGAGATACACTGGTGAATAGTTGCTTGGAATATTAAATCATGACGACCAGAAACGTCAGGTGTTTTATAGGATGTAATGGCATTTGAGGAGGATAAATAACAGTTGACGTAGAGCTTGGAGTAATGTTCACTTCAATACTGTTTTGTCGCATTGGGACTGCAGAATGCAAATCTAGGTTGCAGAAGCCTGAATCGCAAGATCGAAGATTTAACTCAGGCGACTCTCACGTAAGCCTCGTTCTAAATCCATCTAAACTAAATGTAGACTAAAAATGTCTCGTATGTAAACAGTAAAATAATTTGACTTTTTTATTGTTAAACATTCTTCCCTTTCAACTATATAAGTTCATTCAGAGGGGTTCCACAATTTCTTTCGTAAGAATAGTCTTCAAAAATTAAACCAAAATTGCATATTGGTATTTTATCTTAGTAGAAACCCTAACCAACATCACAACTTATTTACTCAACTTATTTCCTATTTTGCGCTAAATATGAATATAAGATGAGTTTAGACAAGGGTGGATGCCGTGTGCAGCTTTTTTACCGACTAAGATCAGCTGTTTCTTTAGCCAGAGTAAATAATCAAAATACCCCCGCCGCTGCAAACATGCCAACTAAGCGAATTTCCATTTGTCTGAATTGATTTTCAATCAAATCTATTTAACATTAGGTTAAACAAGTACCTAGGATTGCTGCTATAAGGAAACTAATAAAGTGTATTTTTCAGTAAAATATTAATAGCTTAAAAGGCTATAAAATAAATAAATTGGCCAAGATTGATCAAAATATATACATAAACAAGCAAATTATAACATTTAACAATACTCTACATAAGAATAACATGGGAATTTAAATTCTTTTTAATTATCTCCGTTACCAATAACCGTACAAAAGCACGTTGATATACTAAATTACTCCTTTTATAATCTCTTTGTAAAGATCTGGGGTGAAATTGGGAAATTTTGTGTTTAGAGAGTAAAAATTGAGAAAGAATTTTTTTTTTCCCATAAAGCCCCATGGGAAGGAGGGGAAACAAGTCCACGACGTAGGAAGTTGTGAAGGAAGTAGTAAAGGCTTGCAGCGCGGAGTGTGGCAACCGTTTGTGGCAGTTATATTAATGTATCTGCAATCCTAAAATGCAATGGGAAGGGAGGGAAAAAGGTCCAAGACGTAGGAGGTGGAAGTGGTGAAGGAAGTAGTCCGGAGTGTGGGAACGCTTTGGCGCAGTTATATTAATGCATATCAAATATTAAAATGCTATAGGAAGGGCGGGAAACAGGTCCACGAAGTAGGAAGTGGTGAGGGAAGTAGTAAAGGCGAACAACCCGGAGTGTAGGAACCGTCTGTGGCAGTTATATTAATGTATCTTCAATCCTAAAATGCTATGGGAAGGGCGGGAAACAGGTCCAATACGTAGGAAGTGGTGAAGGAAGTAGTAAAGGCGAAAAGTCCGGAGTGTGGGAACGCTTTGAGGCAGTTAGATTAATGTATTCCAAATATTAAAAGGCAGTGGCTATTCGAACGTCAGACGTACACCTCTACCACGCACGTCTGCTCCAAATGACGTCACATTACGATCTTAATCTAGTAACTGTTATAACTGTTTGGGAGCAGGTTGCACACAAAGATATCCTAGTATTAGGAACGGTAACGGTAGTACCTCATATTAGCCGAAATCGAAATGGAGGGGATCAACTTCGTCGAGAGAAAGGTAAAATAGTTTAACAGAGCCAGGAGGTTATAAGCAATCAAAAATATAGGTGCTAGCCAAAATAAGATGTTTATTAGAAATACACAAGATTCAATATAGGAATCTTAAAAAGCTTAAGCCTATAGTCCTCGCCACCCTAAGTTTAGGCAGCCCAAGGCTGCACGGCGTATATCTAGTGCGGCCTTTGGCTGCCTCAACTTAGGGTGGCGAGGACTATAGGCCTGATGTTAGCTTACTTTACCTTTACCAATCAAAGGCCAGGCCTATAAAAGGTAGGGCCTAATATTGGCCTAGATAGCCCAGAAGTAGGCTAGGCATTAGGATAAAATAGTAATAAATCACTAGTCTGTCATCGGCTTAATGCTTGACATTTTACAGTAACTAATAAGCTTACAAGTAAAATCTTAATTGGCCTACTTAAAATCTTATTTTTGATTAGGCCACTTTCCCGAGCTTGTAATTTTCCTTGTACCACTATTTATGCATCTGTAAGTCAATTGATAATATTTCAAATTATCATTTATGTGTTTTTTTTTTTTTACTTTTAACACCTTTCTTTCTGGCTCCATCGATTGTTCTTGAACATTTTCAAGGCTTCTTAAAAGTAACTGAAACTGGACGTTCTGTATTCCCGTTGCATTATTTTGTAATACTGGAACTGTAGCAGAATACTGGAACTGGAACGGGAACGGGCTGTGGAGCATTTTGACGTGCGAACAGTCACTTCGATATTATAATGCTATATGAAAACAGGTCCACGATGGAGGAAGTGGTGAAGGAAGTAGTAAAGGGTAGCAGTGTGGAGTGTGGTAACGCTTTGAGACATAGTTATTTTAACGTATCAAAAATACTAAAATGCTATGGGGAGGAAGGGAAACGGCTCCACGACGTAGGAAGTGGCGAAGGGACTAGTAAAGGCTAGCAGTCCAGAGTGTATGACAATTTGTATTTTTGATTATATCTATAAACATTTCTTCATTTATTGCTTTATTAAAACCCATTAAACATAATTGCTCCGCTCAACTGGCTTTCACTGCTATGAAAGAAATCCTAGTACTATGATCAGCTGATTGACTATTATAACTACGATTTAACCTGACATTTCGTGTTTATAGTTTACTAGCCGTTTGCCCGTTCTACGTCCGGGAATCGTGTAGTAAGTTGAAACCTTATTATCAGGACAGGAGTGGGTTTGCATATTTAGTGTGCATTTTTCCAGATATGCTGGCAAAACTATTACTGTATAGGAATACATATAAACCTTCGCAAATACAATATCTGACAGTTTCAAAGCCAAAACGAAACGGTGAGGGGCCAAAGACAGATTATGTGTACATGGAATTGTCTTCGTTCATCCTCATACGCGACTTCGGAGCGTACTCCTAGTCTTTATATATACATATATACAAATTTGAACTATTGGTGTTTTTGGCTTCTGGGGACATCAAAATGTAAAAGTAAATCGGTTTTGGGCCTAGGCCTTACCGTGCCACCTACGGTAATAGGCACTTCCCTATAGGGAAATTCGCAAAAACAAAAACTAGATGGTTTGGTCAAGTTTAGTTTATCTATCTATCTATATATTAATAGGCAAGCATGTTTCTTTAAAACCTTTTTTCTCAGCTTGTGTGCATCGTGGGGTAAATCTGCGCATACCGTTAGAAAGCAATTTTCCTGTAGGTGTGCAGAATCCCTTTATAAATTTAAATAGGCTCAAAGATAAGCACAAAAAATGAATTAAAAAATTTGAAAAAATTAACATGGATCTTATGCGTTGCCATGCTGGTGACGAAATAACAACGAAATATAAACAGAAAATCAAAACAAATGGAAGAAACTCCAATCACATGTTTTATTTACAGTGTGGGGTGAAAATAGAGAAGTGAGTACATTACATATTTTTGGTCGAGTTTCGACCACTGGACGACCTCTCGTACTTATTTAATACGCAAGCAGATTTTTTGTGACAATTACTCCTCCGAAACTACTGAACCGATTGTCATGTTTTTGGTGTCATTGGAAAGAGCGTAACGTGAAGTTGTGCAGGAAACTTTCTTTTTAAGGAAATAATGAGAGAGTGAGGCCCTGGAACTCTTTAAAGTTTTGTATTTCTCCATAAGATTAACATTGGAAACAAAAATTGTTATGAAACTCCAGCTGTTGTCAGAAATCAAAAGTAAAAAGAAGAGCATATGTTAATTGTAAACAGTCAATAAGTTTGCTAAATTAACAGTTTGCTACAAACATTTGCTGACTTGGTTGAAATTCGTTTTAAAATAATGCCTGTAATACTTAGCAATTGCTGAATTCGAGCAACAGGGACACTAGTAGCTAATCATTATGCTAAGTATAGAAAGTAGTCTTGTATCGGTATACTAATAAAAATAAGAATAATAAAATAACTGGACTCTTGAGCAGTATTAATATTTAAATAAGATGAAAACAATATTCTTCAAAAACCTTTTTATATTATTATATAAATTATTAATTCAATCTTGTACAAAATAAGCAATCATTAAAGTAATTGAGTTTCCAACACACTAACTTCCATGTGCTATATGCTATATCTTTTAGCTACTGATGTACTTGACTTCATTCGTTTCACTGTTTTATAAATCATTGGTTTGTTAGCTAATGTTACTGTTTCATTGTACAAAAACGTAAAATAATTATCAACGTTAGCTATCTTCCAGTCCCTGAGATGGTGCCTGAATGATCTGTATTCAGTTGTTAAAACACAAAGTAATACAGTTGTTGCGATTAAATTGCAGACAAAAATTATGAATGAAAAAATTTTGTAACTGTTAATGGTATATCCAAAAAATGAACGATCATTTATGTAGAAAACATAAGGGTTGTAAATATTGTATGCTATAACATTCAACAAATACCCCATCAATCTAAATGCCAGCAGTTGGAGAACGAATAATATTCCAATTATCCATACGATATACATCAAAGAGTTCAAAATTGTCAAAAACACTTTGAACACTAGTTTTCCAAATCTCCACAACGTATAAAACCGTATTAAATTCATTGCGAACAAAGTCCAAAGAAGAGCTCTGGCTGTATAGTAATGGTGTGATATTTCATAGAAATCGAAGACCTTCAATTGATCAGAACTATGTAGGTATTCGTGAATATAGTGCGGCGCTTGTAGTGCATGCAGTCCTAGATGTAGAAGGGCGGCAAATGACGTTACTGCTACTAATATTTCATAAAGTCCATGCCAATTTTTAAACAAACTTAGTAGCCCGATAAAATTTATCAAAAGAATGATTCTTACAAAGCACATAAATACGAAGAATAAAAATGCCACCATCCAAAAGTCCATTGATATTGGAATTTTAACAGAGTTTACAGCATATGTTGAAATTATTTGTCCTGCTATGGTGTGTTCAGACACTACGGTTATTTCAGAGAAAATATTAGTATTTCCATTGAATGTCCTAAATTGGAACAGGACTGCCCTGGTGTAATGCCCAATCCAACCCTCTTTCCACAGCTTTACCAATGATGCTTCAAACTCTTCGTTTGATTCCTGAAGATTCCATGTGTATCCACCACTTGGATAAGATTGTCCAGATTTGCCTACAAAGTTGAAATTAAAATCATCATGAGGCCAAATGTAAGACCAATTGCTCAAAAACTCACTACTAATTAGTTCATCTTTCTCGTCAATAATATCTTGCTTGAGCCAGTAAGCCAAGTAGTCTGCAGTGTCCTCAGACTGGCTGCTAAAAGGCGCGGCGCATTCTACAAAGTTTAACGGTGCTTTACAAAAACCCGGTCGAACTCTGAACTGCCTCAGTCGAATTTTATCTATCATTCTGTTGACATTGTCATACAACCAATCTTGCTTTGAAGATTTAAGTCCTTGGTCAAGAGATTTATAGTTGTACCAAACGTATTTCAATAGACGAGGCTCATAATATTTCAGAAAAAGGTCAATATATTCTGATGAATTGTGTATTGTATTCGCATCTTTAATCAAAGTCCGCAAATGATAGTTTGTTTGATTTTCAATAGACCTGTTAGACATAATGAGGGAACTGAGCACAACTAAGACCAAACATACAACTATAAACTGATAAAGCCTGCGCCATCGCCTCACTTTAATAATCTTTGTTCGATGTTCTTCACGAAATACTTCATGTATCGGTCTGTACATGGGCTGAGATTTTAAATGCAAAAGATTAGCAAGATAATGAACATTTCCAAATTTTTCATTTTGTTGTCCATCGCGAGGGTCAAAGGTATAAATGTCTTTATATATGATCCGTTTAAAGGCTAAGGCTAAGAGAGCTGAAACAAACGTTATCTTAAGGGGCAAAAATATAAGCCCATGAATGATAATAGCAAACCCTACAATCGTAAACCACTTCTTTGTTTTGACATCTGGTAGTCCTGGACAGAATATCACAATTGAAGCAGAAAATATCACAATGAAAGCAACCAAAATCCACGTTATGAAAAGCCAAGTCCCATTAACATTCACATTTGGTCTATCTCCTTTAATTTGGACAGGAATTAACGGTTTTGGCATCATGATCAGATTTAAGGTTTCTTTTACTGTCCGTTTTCTTCGCAATTTTTCGGAATTTTGATGCCTACGTCCGTAATGTATATGATTTAAATCGCCTTTTATAGATGTTATTGACGGTGAGCACAAATAATCCTCCTGAACACTTATCCTTCTAACTTCTTCCTCGTGATTCTGTTTTCCTTCTTTAATTTCAAAGTAAAATATAATTTCATATATCATTCGAAACATATGCATTAAAACGCATGACACAGCTGTTGCAACAGCACATGCAATGATACTTATATAAATCATTAGCCATGTTACTGAATAATAATAATCATCTACTCCCATTAAGTTATTTGAAGAGGTCATTAGTAAATTACTGACAGCCATTGAAACAAAAATGAAGCAAACAACAATAGCCAGTCTGTCAGTTCGAGAAACTGGATCTCTAGGATGTTTTATTATTATGTCCAACCAGACGTGAGAAAGCTGAAATCCAGCTTTGAAATAATCCAGAAATATTCTTGAAGGACTTGCTATTTCTGAAAACGAGTTGGGTATTAAACCTACTTGCGGAAACCTTGTGAGGCTCAAATTAATCCAGTCATTTACCAAGAAAAAGTAGCAATCGTCATGGTGTAGATCATAAATAGTAATGGAATCACAAAACCAATTTGAATCTGACCCTGAACTATCGTGCCATACTTCTAAAGAGGAAACCTTTCCGAGAGTTTCACTCTCGTATATTAAAAACCAGTCTTCCCCTGTACTATTCATTACTTGATGAGTTTTACTACTCATTATGTGCCTTCGCCCTTCATTAGTTGTTCCTAAAATTTGGATACCCACCGACGCGTTTGTGCTTGCCCCAAATCGTGCGCCTGTGATCACACAGACTAAAAAGCCATATTTATCCCCTGGCATATTGTCTGGCAAAATTGAAACGAATCGTTTGGATCTGAGAGAATGGTGATAGTCAGCTTTCCAGCAAATAGGTATAAGGAATAGGAATATGATCAGCAGGAATATTAATAAAAGTGGTTTCAACTTGCCTCCGAATCCTGAGATCCCTAACCCAGATGGAGAAAATGAAAAGTCTATTACTCTATCAAAATGAATATAAACATTACTTACGAGGCCGGCTATCAAGGATAATTTTCGACATCCACAGATCATGATCTCGGTGTTTGAATCTTCTTTTACTTTACAACCGTTACTTTCCCATAAATCATGCCAAGATAAGCACATTTTTGAAGTAACTCTAACACTAAAACTCACTGATTCATTCAATGTTTGATTTACAGGTTGAATGGCAATGTAGTAAAAGTGAGACTTGTACGATGGCTTTGAAACAACGTGAAATATTGGACTTGTTGACTTAATTATGACCCCTTCTTTCTCCAGTGAGTCATAAGTGGGTCTCTCATCTTTTCTTACGAGAACTAACATATCAGCGTTGCTGTGAAATTTGAAGTGAGCGTCTACAAAAGTCAACGGTGAAGGATCAAGCCTATAAACTGGTAATTGCAGCTCCAACGAATCTGGATCAAGAGAAGGGTCTATTCTTTCAATGGTGTAGTTTTGGTAATCAACACGTGAGGTAGGTTTGGAAATGTTAAATGATACTTCAACTGCACTTTTTAAACTCATGGGGTGTTCACACTTGAGGCTGTATAGTTCCTTAAAGCATATATATACATCGTTTATCTCAGGTGTGTTAGGTGTTGACATCCATGTTGGGTTTAAGGAAAACGAAAACACGCTTACCCCTAGGTATAAACCCATTTTATTTACTTCATCCCTTAGATTTTTGGGAATAATAACTGTAGTATCGTTGTTGTTAACTTGGGTTAAATTGGCAAGAGCCGTTGGAGTGTCTACCTTAATCCAAAAAGCTAGCTTTCCCAATTCCGACTTTATTAGTTTTTCTTTCTGTGCAGGTAAATGTCTGTAGGTTAGAGCACCTTGGATATGACTTACAGTCTTCGTAATGCACTTTGATAAGTCCTTAAACAGTCTGTATTCAACGGGTTTGAAATTTCGAAAATACGTTATGTCAGTGTCCTCATTAAGATATTTTACCTCTAGCAATATAAAAAGGCAATCCAAAATATAGCTAGTTATTCTGTATAAATCACGAAAAGTGCAATGATAGCCTTCTCGAAGTCCAGAAGAGAACGCCTTTGATATAGTGTCAAGGGCCTGTGCCGCGTGTAAAGCATTTTCCAAGCTCAAGGACTTGCGTGCTTCTAAAAGGGCAATATGAAGAGTGGAAATACCCAATTTAGAATCTCCATATGTCATTATTTGTAAACATTTTAACAACTTAAAAAGATAATTACGAAGTTGGCTTTTGTTTGTTATGTCCTCTTTTGCAGCGGATAGTAAATCAGCAACTACAGAAGCTGTCTGAAGGGTCTCACTAATACTTCTTTTATCAGATAGTTTTATTGTATCCGTCAAAATTGTCTCGATTTCTCTTGTAGTGTAGTTACGGTGTTCTAGTGTGATATTGAGAGTAGTAGATGAAGTCATTCCATAAGAGTCGTACGATAAAACTTCAACAGAACCTCTGGTTAAGACGAATTCCTCAATATCACCTGTCTCTTGAGAACTTATCATTCTGCCACTGAACCCGGGGCCATCAGTATTGTATTTATCATAGAATTCAAAGTATTTAGACAAATCAGGCTTTCCGCAAGAAAGTTTGAATTTTGTCAACCACACCACTCCTTGTTGTGGTTCAATTTGGCATGTAAAAGACGAGGACACAGTTGTCGCTATAGGGTAGATCGCAAATTGAGACGAGTTTCCCAAATTTACTTTAAATGTATAATTTGTGTTTTCACTCAGGGTATCTTCTTTTACAATGAGTATGAAAGATGGAGTGTCGCTTTGTTTTATCAAGTCAACTGAACTGTCTTGATTACTAATTTCACCATATTCGTTCTCATATTTATATCTAGCCCATTCAAAATTGAGTGACTCCAAAAGGGTGTAATTACCCTGAACCCTTAAACAAATTATATCTTTTGGGTTAGTTTTAGATGCACAATTGTAAACACATTCTACCTTTACATATTCAAGATCTGTTCGGGTATCCCCTAGTTCACCGACGAAAATAAGTTGACTTGCAAATACACTTTTGAATGTATAATCTATTTTTGCCGACGTGACTAATACTGTAAACTTATAGACTTTCCCACTGAGTAATGTATTCGGTTTAATTTTAAGCGGTTTATATGCAAGGGTATTTGTTATGTAAGGATGACAAACAGCTTCCATGGTCCAATTACAAGTAAATTTGAACATTAAATTAGAATGCCCATCATGGGAATTCGGATCTCTCGATGTATATGCGTCTAGCGTTACTTCATGCTCTCTGTAGACAAACCTAGAAGTCCCTCCAGCTATTGATGCTATCAAGGGAGAGTAATTCACTTGTACAAGACAGACATTGAAGTTTTTCTCTCTGTAATGTGTCTGTGTGAACCAGCCTAAAACCGTCAGGTTCACGACGTAGGTGCCTAGCCACTTGAACGGAGGAATTTCCCAAGAAAGTGACCCGATACGAAAGTCAAGCGTATCCTGCTGATTGGTAGTGTCTTTGTCAAATCTGTATACTTCCCAAGCAAATATAAGTTCCTGCTCCGCTTGCATCATCGGGTCCTTCACACGACGGTACCATCGGGAATAGAACACATCAGCCTTTAAATGAATTTTTTCTCGATATTCGTACTGTGTGATCCGTTCATATTTGTGACCGCAATTAGTGAAACGAACTATTGGAATCGCAGCCATGTGGTCCGGGTAATTTAAATGATACTGGTGACTATGCTTAGACAATATAGTAGATTTATAGTACGCATCTAGATTCATTTTTCGTGTAAAACCCGTCATTTTTATACCCCATGGCGTACTTAAGTCAAATGGTATCACGAACTCAGCAAGGTAGAGCTGGTTATTCTTAAACTTAGTCACATAGTTACACATTTCTTTGTGTAAATATTTTTCATTTTTCACAAACTCCAAACAACCTTTTTCAGCTTCTGTGATATCTCTATACTCCGGATATACCACTCGAGCTATGTACCCCCCAAAATCATCGTACACGATCATAGTAGGAACCAGCAATGTTTTTCCCGCAGTTATAAGTAGTTTAGAAGGCTTATTAAACTCGACGTGTACCGGAGGAATAAGCTGAAATCCGCTCGGATATGCAAAACTAAATCGTAAACCTTTCACTCTTTCATAAGGTATGCTACATCTATTCCCATAATACGCTATCCCTTTGTTTTTATGGCTTAAACAGAAACAAACACACTCACCATAACCTTCGCCACCGTAATTAAACATAGATTTATCCTTCGGGCAGTAATTTCCATTCCTGGTGCAATGTTTTTTGTTGTAGTAACATTCGAGCCCGTCTTCAAATATATCCGTGTCGATTACCTTACACTTGTTTTTGTTCGTGCAATACGCACAGCGTATAACGCCACCAAATCTTGAGTTACAGTCTTTGTCTTTCTTACACCATATATCTATAGCACTATTACAGTATTCAATTAGCAATAATTGGATTATTAACAGTTTTATTTTCTCTGAAGCAATCATTTTAATATCGTTGTAGTAGTTTAACTGGCCCAAACCCGATGTGTAAACAGTAAATATGATTTGTTTACAAATATCCAATTTGATAATGAAAAAATACTACCACCATATGATAAATAAAACGCAGTTTAAAGGGTTTACAGTACAGACACTTTGGTAAAAGCATAGAATAACCTACACAAGTAGACTTATCATCCCATTGTAAATTTTAAAGCTCGATTTTTCGTGTCTAGTTATGTATGGTGACACTGGGTGCTAGTGACGACGATTTTTTTTATCTTAGGGTTAATTTAATGATTTTTGCTTTTCTGTTTGTTTGTATGATTAGGGGACAAGTTTTTGTTTATGACGTTATAAATAACTGAAATAACAAGAATCAAATTGTAAAAAAACACAAAATCTATATATTGCACCGTATAGAACTAACAATAAAACTTCAACAATGGCTTCAGCTGTTCCATAAGGATGAGAAATCTAGTAAGGGAGTATGTTTTATCCATGGTAAAAGGCATTACAAACGCGTTTTGGTAAGTTGGTACAACCCCCGATAATATATAGGGTATGCCGGGAATCTAAACCCGACCCTGTTACACCATCATCTGAGACGATAACTACTCCACCAGAAACATGTCAAACTTTACTTAATTGTTAGATTTAACTGCAACATATAATAATAAAAAATAATATAATCTGTGATATAATCTGTTGAAAATATATATATTGTTTTGCAACTGTTGCCAAGACAACTCAGCCTACGATGTCTGGGTAAAATTCCAGGGTCTGAGGTAAGAAGTATAGGGCTGGCTGTAAAATTAAGTCACCAAACAATCGTGCACATTAGTGGGTTGGTACCTTTTAGGTGTACGGATGGCCGAGGTCCGAACATTTTACTGATGGATTCTGTAAACTTACAGTACCCGTACCACGAGCTCCCGTTGCGCTATACTGTAGAAATAAAAGTGCTAGGATCCACTCAAGTCGATCTGGGAACTTCCACGGTTCTTACCACAATTCTATTACCAACCAAATGTAAATATATTGCCCGATAAAGCTCAGATGGGCACCTCACCCACACGACGACGCCCACACACTTATCATCACTTTAGTATTTTAATTAAACCAAATTGTGTGTTATCTTGTAACTCCGAGTGACAAATGACAATCATACTCACCAGGTACGAATAAAATAGGCTTTAAACCTTGTTTCGAATTAGACGCCAGGCACATTCGCCAGTCTTATTACCAAGAATAATACAAAAATTAAAACCACCCGGTTAGTGCCAGGCTCATTCGCCGGTCTTACTAAAATTATAACAACACAATAAACTAAACTACCAGGCTACTTCGCCAGTCTTTTCAAAATAAAATAAATCAATATTCTTTTACTTCCCATTTACCTGGAGACTGCAATTCGGTACATTGATTTTAGATTAATGTATCTACAATACTGAAATAATTCTAGGAGAAGATATGGAAACATGTCCACGACATAGGAAATGTTGAAAGAAGTAGTGAGATGACTTTCGAGTGGAAATATTAGAATATAAAAAGACAGAGTGTTGAAATAGAAGTAATTGTGTTATATTAAAGATCAGAATAGAAAAGTAAACAGCATTTGATAATAAACATTTTGGTTGCTATGGTAACAACTACATATGTTCATAACATTCTCCCCCACTTAATCGCTGGAGAGCAAAGTCCTTAAGATAGGACGGAACCTTGTGCTGTCTGGAAGGACGAGTTAATTTGTTTTCTTTTTGTTCTGTGACTGGAGGTCTGTCTAGATTTTCTTCCCTTAGAGTACCGTCTAGTTCTGTTGGATTGTTTGTATTTGATTCAGACTCTGGATGGATCTCTTGTGGTGGTGCTTGACAGTCTATAATAGGAATCCTTCTTGGAACAACAGAACTATCTTGTTTGTTTTGTGTTGTAAAGGTAACTTTCTTCTTGGATACAAGAGTCGAAATCAATTGATTTATGTGTCGTTTTAAACTTCGTCCAGAATCCAATTCAACAAGGTAATGGTATTGACCTAATTTTCTCTTGACTGTACCAAACTGCCATATGTCTTTATTTCCCAGGTGAACTCTTGCCTGAACTCTCTCCCCCACTTTAAGAGAGTGGACGCGAAGAGGAGCAATTGATTTTGATGATTGAACTGGGCTTCGAGACAAACAATCAACGTTTTCATTTTCTTTCCCTTTCTTGCATCGAACTGTATAGTCAAGACCACTGAGGAATGAAGAATAACGCAATAAGCGAGATGATGTCATTCGTGGCAGGGCACGTCCTAGGTGAAAAATATGTGACAATGGTTCATTATCGGTGACGAGAGTGAATCTTTTACCAAAAACGTAATTGTAAAAATGGGTGACTGCGTAGATGATTGCTAGAGCTTCTCTATCAAGTTGGCTGTAATTGGTTTCAGCCTGGGTCAATGCTCTGGATGCATATGCAATTGGTCTTTCTTGACCATTTATATCATGACTGAGTATTGCAGCAATTCCAGTTGGGCTAGCATCTGTTGTGAGAATAACTGGTTTTGATGGGTCGAAGGGAATAAGAACTGTATCACTACAAAGTTCAGATTTCAGATTCAGAAATGAGGCTTCAGCAGCAGCTGGCCAAAAGAATTTTTCTCCTTTTCGAAGCAAACATCGTAGCGGATGTGTTTTTGAAGAGAAGTCAGGAATGAATTTTGCATAATATGTAACTAAGCCAAGAAAGCGTCTTAACTCATCAACATTTTTAGGGCGAGGCATCTGAGTAACTGCTTCAACCTTTTTAGGACATTTTTGAATCTTATTGAATGACACCACATGTCCAAGGTAATTAATATTTTCCTTGAAGAAAACACATTTTGTTCTGTTAAGATGTAGATCATTCTTCTTGAGACATTCCAAACATGCAATAAGGTTCTTCATACACTCTTCGAGAGTTTCTCCGTGACAAATAATATCATCAAAGTATGCTTCTACCTTTGATAATCCGTTTAATAGCTGTGACAAAATTCGATTAAACTCAGAAGGGGCTGTTTTTATTCCAAAACTGAGACGATTCATGTTGAACATTCCTTTATGTGTTGATATCGTTTGAATCTTACTTCCCTCTTCATCGACTTTTAGATGCAAATAAGCCTTATGAAGATCCAACTTACAGAAGTATCTTGATCCGCGGAGACTATGTAGGACATCATCAATGCGTCGAATGGGGTGGTTAGATGAGACAAGTTTTGAATTAACCCCACACTTGTAATCCACGCATAGTCTGACTCCTCCATCTGGCTTTGGGATAACAACCAATGGTGACCCCCAATCACTTTATGCGACTGGAGTTATGATTCCTTGAGACTCGAGGGTTGTAAGTTCCTTTTCTACTCTCTCTCGTAATGCGAAAGGGACATCACGTTCTCTAGTAAATACTGGTTTTTCATTATCTCTGAGTTGGAGTTTGACTTCAACATTGGGAACACATCCGATTCTTTCTTCGAAAATTTCTGAGTATTTTTCGAATATATCCTCTAGAGACGGAACTAAATTAACATCAACTGTATTCATCGGTGATTGCTTTCTGTTGTCTACCTCACTGAGTTCAATTCCAAGTCCACGAATCCAAATTCGTCCTAACAAAGCAGAATGACCTGCAGGTACTATAAATAAATCAGCATTTAGTGATTTTGCATTGTAAGAGACTGACACAGTTAGGCTACTTTACCTTTAGGTTTTATTATATGATCAGAGTAGGAGCGAAATGAGATAGGAGTTGGTTGAAGTGGCACTTTAAGTCCAAGTTTATCAAAGTCCGTTTCTGAGATTAAGGAAAATCGTGCACCAGAGTCTACTTCAAATGTTTGAGGCTTGTTGTTGATAGTGACTGTAACCATGTATTTGTCTGAGTCTGGTCCTACTATGTAAAGATCTTCCACATCGTTGATTTGTGTGATTCCATACTCATCTGGGTGACTGGATTCATCTTCTGTGTAGTGAGACAACAGGGTGTTTGTTTTAGAGTTCTTTAGTAGAGACGTTATACACACTTTTGATACGTGGCCTTGTTTTCCACAGGAAGTGCATTTAAGATTGTTCCGATTAATTTTGCATTCATTAGACTGATGGTTTGATCGCCCACATTTGAAACAAAGTCCATCAATACCCAAAGCTTTGTAGTCAACGTGTCTTTTTAAGCTTTTGTTACGGAAATGTTGTGATTGAGATCTATTGGAAACGCGGTCATCATATTTGGGAGTCTTAAATTGCTTGAAACTTTGATATTCCTTTGTCTTAGACCTTGAATGCCTATAAATTTTGTGTGTATCTGCATTTTCACTTGATGATTGTGTGACAGGATTACAAATTTTATTTGATTCATAGCGGGAAGCTTCTAGGGCAATTGCTTTCTTGAGGAGTGAGTCAAAACTGTTGAGATTAGTGTCTTGTAGAAGTTGTTCACGTATCCAATTGTCTTTTAGTCCTCTAATAAATTGAGGGCGGAGAAATTCATCAGCAATTGAAATTTTACTTTCACATTCATTGCAAGAAGTGTAAAAATTACAATCATTCAGGTTATCTTTCAGGACTGTGACAAAATCAGATATAGATTGATGCAACTGTTGTGAAACACTGAGGAAATAGTGTTGAGCAACAATATGAGATACTGTAGGTGACAACATCACTGTGAAATGTTCGATTAATTTTGAAAAATTAAGGTCTTTAACATGATTGTCTGGGCCCAAAAGAGTTGTCAGATTATTGTAATGTTCCTTACCAATGGATGAGCACAGGAGTTGAGCTTTCATCTTGTCTTCTTTAATGTTCTTCAAATTGCAATAATTTTCAAAACGTTCCAAATATGATTTGAATTTATCATTATTTGGATCAAAATGTTCAAAAGGATTGATCTGAGGAGTTGAAGTTTTATTACCTAGAGCTGCAGCCAAAACATTCATGAGTCTTTCAAATTGTTCTTCATTCATTTTAAGTTGAAATGTTTAACAAAATAAAATATCTTGAAAGTAATAGAATAAAACAAGAATTGATAATAGTTTTTTACCAAATCGTCGCCAACTGAGATGACTTTCGAGTGGAAATATTAGAATATAAAAAGACAGAGTGTTGAAATAGAAGTAATTGTGTTATATTAAAGATCAGAATAGAAAAGTAAACAGCATTTGATAATAAACATTTTGGTTGCTATGGCAACAACTACATATGTTCATAACAAGTAGTAAAGGCTAGCAGTGCGGAGTGTGGATAATGATTGTGGCAATTAGATTAATGTATCTAAAATACTAAAATGCTATTGAAAGAGCTAAAATAGGTCCACGACGTAGGAAGAGGCGTAGGAAGTAGTAAAGTTTAGCATCTCAGAGTGTTAACCAGTCTACCCTCCAGGTTACCGTCTGTGGCAGTGAGATTAATATATCTTCAATCCTAAAATGCTATGAGAAGGGAAGGAAACGGATCCATGATGTAGGAAATGAATGTTAAGGAAAATTTTTGCAAGACATGGAATTTCATATGAGATTCGGACTGATGGTGGAACTCAATTCACATCACAAGAGTTCAAGGATTTTTCAGAAGAGTACGGGTTTGAAGCAATGACCACTAGTCCGTACTTTCCTCAGGCAAATGGAGGTTCTGAGAACGCCGTGTCAATATCCAAAGAATATTTTTGAAAATATAAATATCCAAATCTAGGGCTATTAGTTTACCGGACAACAAAGCTAGAATATTGACTGTCTCCAACAGAGTTGCTTTATGGGATAAAATTGAAGTAAAATCTTAAATCATTGAACGATTTTGAAAAAGTCAATACTAATGATTTGGTTGGTTTTCGACAAAACGACAAACGCATAAAAGAGAGATTAGTGGAATTTTGACAACAGGAGCAAGTGAACTAAAACCTCTACAAGAAGGATATAAGGTCTGGATTAGAGACCTGAAATGTAACGGAGAAATCTTATCAAAATCAGACATTTATCCCTGATCATATTTGGTAACACTAAGTAATGGAAGACGGCTTAGTCGAAATCGATGGCATCTAACACTATAACCTTTAGAAGAAAAGGTAAATATTGAACAGCCTAATACAATCCCTCATGCACCTGATCAGATAACCCACGACCCTTCTCGAAGAAGTCAGAGACTCCTAAAGACCAAAATGATATGATTAAAAGAAGATGTGTGACAAAGAGATATGTTGTGTTTTAATCATATGTTTAATGTTTAAAAGATCAGATGAACTGATTATTAATTATGACTAGTGTACATGTTGCTCGAACTCGAGCAATTGCAAAGTTTTACAGGAGTTATTTCAAAACGAATAACAGTCATATTTACAATGAGTTTAAAAGAGTCATCTCAAAGATTACCGGTGTGTAACTCAGACCATGTTTATCTTCGTTATTGATAAACCTAGAGCATTCCGGCCGGTTTTCTCCTTCTCAAAATGCCTCGCTGTACAGGCAACACGGGTCATTGATAGAGGGCCAATTGAGAACGAAAAGTCGTTTTGGGGTAGTGTTAGGGTTAACCTAATAGTTGAGATTGTCCGGGGTCAGGTGCTGACTGATGAGTTAAGCCTATTACGCGCCACTGTTCTGTAGCTGCGGTCGTTATCACGATTACGCCTCCTGTCTATGTTTCGTTGTCGTCGCGTCGGAGGCATTTCAAAGAAAAAAAACAACAAATAACCAAATTAAAGCTACACAAAACAACGATAAAATGCACAAATTTAAGTTACAATCATGCTAACACGATCCGTCATAGCGACACAAAACAACGATAAATACACAAATTTAAGATACAACCATACTAACACGATCCGTCTTGGGGGTTATGTTTACACAAACTCAAATAGTAAATAAATGTACGCAATGCGTTTCATTGAATTGAAAAATAAATAACAGCAATTAAATTATACAGCTGATCAAAATGTAAACAATTATGTTCTTCATAAGGATAACATGGGAACTTTCAAAGCCACTGGGGCAGAGCCCAAGGGACTTTTTCAAAAATGTAAGGCCAGTTTGCAAATCTACGCGACACGCTCTGTCCAATGAGACGTCAATGGATAAAATCGGTTGAGAAATGGCGGAGGAGTTCAACCGACAAAGTTTCATGTAGCGTATTAATTATATAGATTGTTACCTTTTGTTTTGAGATAAGTTGTTGAAATTATTAGATAAAATACTGTTCCTAATTTGTTCATTTTGATTAAATAAATAGTTTCTTCACAACACGTAAGAACAATGATGAGGCTAAGGCCATATATGTTGTGAAAGATAAGAGATTTTACTTATATTTCCAGTACAGTAAGCAGTCATCTGCATGATCACACTCGTATATACCAGTGACAATGTTCGGCCCTGGGGGGCACCTTGGTTTTATTGTGTAACAGAGGAGCTTCTTATCTACAAATACGTGGTCTCATACCATCGTTGTCTCATACAAACCCTTATCACACTCGTACCATGTATGCACGTGTTATGAGTAACAAGGTCACGTTCATACATTTTAATGGAACATTTTCTTAGTACATAATGTTATATCAGTTACATTGTTATAAAAAGTAACCTTTTTAGTAGGTTCTTTCAAGTAAAAGGTTTCACCCTATAAGTGCAGTGCTTGGATGCCTAAAAGTATTTTATATTACCTTCCTTAAATTTTGTATACTTCAAATTGCTGAAACACTTTTTAATTTAAATATTAGCTCAGAGTTATATAATTAGTTCTAGAAAGTGCTTACTTCAAAGAAGAAAATATTTATATAATACCTTTTTCTTTGTGAAACACTAGTAAACCTAAAAGGATTAGTTAATATTAAAAATGTAAATAAACCTTTAAAATTTTTTTAAAAAGATTTTAGCTTGAACTTCCGTAAAGTAATTATGAAGATATAAACAAGGTTATAATCAGGAACATTGCCAAAGCGGATTTTATATTAATCATGATTTGTTCGCAGTCAAGTATCGTTAATTGTAGTGGTATACTTAGAGTATTCGAGTGGTCAGGATTCTCGCCTAAGGTTAGAATTTTGATCAGAGGTGCTGCAAGTTCTTGACCTAGTTGCCATTTATTATTTCGCTATCGACTAATGGTGTTTTCGAATTTCTGCGTTAGATATAACGGTGCCAGAGGTAGGATCTTTGACAATTTTAAAACGCTGTAAAAGTATTATATATTACAACCCAACGCACAGTAGCAGCATCCACGTGGTCCCATTGTGTGGACGACATTCTCTCCAAAAGATTTATCGTACATTATTCTCCTAAGGAGAGCACAGTTTAAAATTCCTTTTACCAAACATTTTTCGCAAAGAATTCTAAGTTTTAATAGTTGTAAAAATATATAGACATTTACACAACAACTAGTATACATGTTGCTCGAATTCGAGCAATTAGGATTTGCAAACCAATAACAATCATACTAAGCTATCCACATTTAAAAAAAAACACACCTACCTTCCCTGTAGCAGCAAACCTAGGTACTCATATTAAAATTAACTTAATATTATTTAAATAGGAAAAAAATGACCATTTTCAGGGAATATGTTTATAGAAATTAAGCCAGGTAAATGGAAATATTGGTTTGCTGCGGATACACAATTTTAATAACAGCAATGATTGTAGAATCTGAATTATTACTTATATCCATGAGTTTATCTAACAATTATTTCCTGTAAAATATTGTTGTAAATGTAAAATAGCAGCTCAAAAATATTGGACAGACTCGGTCAACAAATGACGTAACTGAAAGAATCCCATACTAATGACATTAACATATAGTTTGGCAGTTCCATTTAATCAGTGTTAAATGTTTCCGTTCGGGCGAGTGACGTATTTTATTTATGTTTATGATCCATACCGTTCCTGTTCTAATAATCATGTAGTATTTAATATGTCTGGAAAATATTTCAATTTTAATTTCTGACAACAGCTGGAGTTCCATAACAAATTTTGTTTCCAATGTTAATCTTATGGATAAATACGAAACTTTAAAGGGCCCCAGGGCCTCACTCTCTAATTATTTCCCTAAAAAGAAAGTTTCCTGCACAATTTTACGTTACGCTCTTTTCAATGACACCAAAAACATGTCAATCGGTTCAGTAGTTTCGGAGGAGTAATTGTCACAAAAAACCTGCTTGCGTATTAAATAAGTACGAGTAATGTCCAGTGGTCGAAACTCGACCAAAAATATGTAATGTACTCACTTATGTTAATGTTTCACCCCACACTGTAAATAAAACATGTGATTGGAGTTTCTTCCAATTGTTTTGCTTTTCTGTTTATATTTCGTTGTTATTTCGTCACCAGCATGGCAACGCATAAGATCCATGTAAATTCTTTCAAATTTTTAAACTCATTTTTTGCGCTTATCTTTGAGCCTATTTAAATTTATAAAGGGATTCTGCACACCTACAGGAAAATAGCTTTCTAACGGTATGCGTAGATTTTCCCTACGATGCACACGACCTGAGAAAAAAGGTTTTAAAGAAACATGCTTGCCTATTAATATATAGATAGACTAGTGTACCTGTTGCTCGAATTCGAGCAATTGCGAAGCATTACAGGCGTTATTTTAAAACATAATTTCCGATGACTTTATAAGAGTCGACTCAAAGATTGTGGAAATACTCAAGATGTACACAGCAGTTAGATATAATCAAAATTATTTGTAAATATCTTATCTTTTTTCAAAAGCTGACCTTGTTTTTTTGTGTTTTCTACAAATTTTTTCCACTCATAGCCGCATTAGGTTGTCTATAATAACGATTATAAATGAAAAAAAAAACAAAACATTATTTCTATTTCTTCTACTGTACTTGGTTGTGTTCTATGACTTTCCTGGTTCCATTGTTTGCAAATCGGCTCTTTCAATTATTGCTCAAGAAATGTAGCACAGTGTTAATTCAGTTTTATTTTTAGTATATCAAATTTTCCAGTATTTCTCACTTTTTTCCATTGTAATTTTAACAATTATACCAACCAATTATCGTCTACTACAGATGCAATATGCCAAAGAATATCGTCTACGTGCAATCTCCAAGAAAAGAAGTGGTAAAAAAGGCAGAAACCAACCCATACAATAGATATAAGTTAACTCCATAAGAAATAATTTTAAGAGTTACTATGATATTAGGATTTTCCACTGACTTGTTAATAGAACATTATATTGCAAAACATGGCACGATTCAGAAGAAAATCGATTTTAAAATCAGAAAAAAACCATTGCAAATACTTCATTTTGACAAATTTAGTAAATCACAATTTAAGTTTTAACAGCTGTTTCATTCAAAAGTAGTGTAAATGTATGCATATGGTCGTAATGTAAACAAATCTGAAGAGGGAACTTTAAAGGCCTCTGGGGCAGATCCCAAAGGGAATTTACCTTCTTTTGGTGGCTCATCTACAGACTAAGACCTTTCTTTAGAGACCCCTACCGAGTTTCTACGCCCAGCCGTTCTCTGTAATTAGCTGTGACAAAACCCCGTTTTTCCTCCATATGAATAACATGGGATGGGAATTTAAAGGCCACTGGGGCAGAGCCCCAAGGGAATTTACCACGTTTCTCTTTTAATGGCTTATCTACAGACCAAGACCTTTCTTTAGATACCCCTACCAAGTTTCTACACCCAGCCGTTCTCTCAAATTAGCTGTCACAAAGAAAAACAGTTTCAAATTAATATATAGATAGAATAGATTATGAAGTTGTGTGCCGAAATAATTGCTTCAATGTTTAGTTCATAAAATTATTTTATTTCCGTATATCATCAACTAACGATATATATGTACATATACAGTATATATATTTATATACTGTTGTTATCTTAATGAACCGATATTTGGATTGATAAACGTCCAATTAATCGCACCTTGAATGTTAGTTCGTGTATGTGTATTTTTTTTTTTTTTTGCTACTTGTAAAAACGGAAAAAGGTCTAGCAATGCGCTAAGATATACTAAGATAAAAATCGCCCCGTCACAGCGAACCTACAGATGAAGCAAATCTGATTAGATTTTTATAAACGTAAACAACATATGTTTATTCCCATTTAAATAAAATCTATATATTAATACGCAACACGAAACTTTGTGAACAATAAGGCTTTTTTGTTTTAAGATTTAACCCCACATATTATATACCAAAATGTTCGTCTAAGTGTGTAGATGTGCAAACTGGCTTTAGATTTTCGAAATATATCTTTTTAAATAAATAAATAAATAAATAAAAATGCCTTTATTTAGCAAGCGTTCCTCAGTACATACTGCTTTACAGGATAACTCTTGTCAATTTAATTACTAATACTAAATAAAACTAATAACCAAAAGTACATAATCTATTTACAAAATTTGAGGTCCTTTCTATACATTTCTTTTAGCTTATTTCTAAAAGCTGGAACACCCAGCAATTTAAGATCACAGGGGAGGTCATTATACAACTTTGGCCCAAAGTATGAAAAGCCTCTCGTGCCAATCTCCAGTGTCACTCTCGGGAAGTGAAACAGCTTTTCCTGTCGGATATTGCACCGAGACACCCGATCGCGGGAGACCAGTCTTTCCATCAGGTAAGCTGGTTCTTTTTTGACCAGTACCCGATGAACCAGAGTGCAGGTTTGCATCCTGCATACGGCTGCTAAAGGCAAAAGACCGGCAGTTTTTTTCAAATTCAGATATATGATCGCGTTTCCGCAGACCATATATAAATCTTACTGCGGTGTTCTGAAGTTTTTGAATCCTTTCCATGCCCTCATTTGTGATGCTGTTGCCATATGCAGGAAAACAGTAGTAGAGCACTGACAAGACAATTGATTGAATCAGCTGAATCTTGGCTGACTCAGGTAGGATGGTTCGGCATTTGTACAGACCCCGCAATCTACCCAACGCCAGCTGGGAAACATGGGTGATATGATCAGAGAAGGTCAGACCACTGTCCAGTATTACGCCCAAAGTCCTGGCAGTGAGGCTCACCTTCAACTCCACGTCATCAAGTTTTACCTGCACGTCTCCATCAATGATCAATTGAACATAGTTGGGCGGAGCAATATGAAGAACAGTGCATTTCTCTCGGTTTAACTTGAGACCATGCTTTATGGACTCACTGACTCACTCACTGACATTCGCCAAATCCAAGTTCATTCTCGCAACAGCTTGGTCAATTGAGTTGACATCATAGGATAAATGCATCTGACAGTCATCTGCATAGGCGTGCACATTGCAGAAGTGCACGCAATTGGATATGTCTGCAGTGTACAGGGTGAATAAAATGGGACCCAGACAGCTCCCCTGCGGCACTCCCCGGACTTTGTCAAGGGGAAGTGAAACAACAGCTCCCACTCTAGTCACCTGTTCTCTTTTTTCCAAGTACGACTGCATCCAAGCAATTGCATTATCCATAAAACCAAGATGTCCCAATTTAGCAAGAAGTAAACTGTGGCTTATAGAGTCAAACGCCTGTGAATAGTCAAGCATCACAACAGAGCTACACCTGTCCCGGTCCCTCGCCTCAAACAAGTCTGCAAACATATTCACTAATGCAGTGCAGGTACTGTGGTTTCTTCTAAACCCTGACTGTAATTTTGGAAGGATTTGTTCTTTTTCTAAATGTTCTAGAATTTGTTTTATTGCTAATTTTTCCAGTACTTTTGATATCGCAGGCAAGACTGATATAGGTCTAAGCTCACTGAAGTCAGTAGGATTAGATTTTTTTGGCAATGGGTGGACTATACTAGTTTTCCATGCCTGAGGAAATTTGCCTGGTCCTAATGATTCATTCATCAAGTGAGTTAAGGCACCAATTGCGTAAGGACAAACTGCTTTAATCATTAAAATACTCAAGTCGTCAACTCCAACTGCTCTAGAGGTTATTTCATTTATTGCCGTTTTAACATCCTTCTCTGAGACTTTTTTAAAGTTAAATAAATTAGTTATTCCTTTCTTCCTTTCTTTGTTATAAGAACCAATTAAGCGTGAGTCTGCATCAAAGAAACATCACATTTTAACAAAGTAATCATTCATGTCATCAACTTTAAAAGTATTTGGGAGTTGTGTGTTACAGTTTTTTCCAATTGAATCACTCTGTTTTAAACATTTCCAAAATTTTCTCGAATCTTTACAGTCTGCAAGGTTATCAGTAAAATATTTCTTTTTTGCCTTCCATTTTACACCATTTAGTCTATTCCTAATTTTCTTGAACTCCGTTCAATCCTTATCTTGTCTAGTTTTCTAGCGTGGGCTGCCCTCAAAGTTCCTTCCATAAGGATGACATTGCGATTGATTTGAAAGTTATTATATTCTGAAACAGATGTCAATACATTAGTTAAAAAAAAACATTAGTTAAACAAATCCCAGCTGTTTTGTTTGGTTTTGAAATGTAAACAGTTTGCATGTTTTTAAAATAACGAGAGCACGCCCCGTGGTCGAAAAATCGACCAAAAGTATGTTTTGTGCAAACTTCTCTATTTTCACCCCACACTGTAAATAAAACAAATGATTGGAATGTCTTCCATTTGTTTTGATTTTCTGTTTATATTTTGTTGTTATTTCGTCATCACCATAGCAACCCATAAAAACCATGTTAATTTTTTAAAATTTCAAATTCATTTTTTGTCCTTATTTTTGAGCCTATTTTAATTTATAAAGGGATTCTGCACACCTACAGGAAAATAGCTTTCTAACGGTATGCGTAGATTTTCCCTACGATACACACGAGCTGAGAAAAAAGGTTTTAAAGAAACATGCTTGCCTATTAATATATAGATAGATTAGCAACCCGGCAAAGAAATGTTACCTATAGGACACGACAGGAGAACATTTTTACATTTAATTTTCGTCTTAACATGCCAAGGACCCGACGACAAAGGAATATTGACACGTAACGAGTGGAACAGTTAGTGGCAACGTGTATTTACAAAATTACACTGACAAAATACAAGGATTCAGCAGCATTCAATCGGCTAGATGGCATGAAAATGTCAGAAATGTGGTGCGCTACATTTTAAAGAAGAACAAAGAGGACGAGACGAAGGATTTTCATCCTGCTGCCATAAAGGAAAAGTGAATCTACCACCACACCGAGAAAGCTATTATATCCAGAGCCTACTTAATAGAGCAAATCATTTGAGCAGAAACTACAAAGAGAACATTAGATAGTACAACTCTGCGCTCGCAATGGTCAGCACTCGAACTAAAATTGAAGAACATAAAGGTGGAGGGTCTTTCACGTATAAGGTGCACGACACAATTTATCACTCAATTGGCACCTTACAACCGTCAGAAGGGAAGCATCCCACATATGCCCAAATTTATATCTACGACGTCGAAACCGCTGTTCAAGAAAGAATGATAAACAAAGCTAATGGCTCTTGCAGCACTGAAATCATGCACATTTTGACTCAACATTTGGTTGATATTAATCCATACGCGCAAGTTTTCAGCATGATGAACTCCGTCCTGCAAAATACTCCTACAGAACAGCAAAAAGAACTTGAATGCGTATAGCCAACGATCGAGCTGAAGACCAACGTCGATACAACGACGTTGCTATAATATCCTATTTTATTATTCGTGCGAATTCGCACGGGTTCAACTAGTCTATATTATTATATTATATTATATCTATACTTTTAGCGAATTTCCCATATAGGGAATAAGCTATTACCGTAGGTCTCATGGTAAGACCTAGACCCGGGACCGATTTACTTTTTCGGTTTGAGGTCCCCAGAGGCCAAAAACACCATCCGTTCAAATTCATATATATATATATATATATATATATATATTTATATATATGTGTCCGTTAGCGCGATAACTCGAGCAAAATTGATCCGATTTTGATGAAATTTGGTACAAACGTGTAAACCTACATTTATTCGAACGAGTTCGCGAACCAGCATAATCGGACCATGGGATCAGGGGTTTATGGGGGGTTTTATGGGGTAAAAATGGGTTTTTCTAATTTTTGACCCTAAAAACTTAAAAATTTTAAATTTCTCTCTAGACCATTTTGAAGAGCTTAAAAAAACTAATAATTTAGTATATTGAAGCGCTGTTGTATGCCTAACTGTCACGGAGAAAATTCAAAAATAGTGTAATTTAAAATTCCCATGTTATTCTTATGGAGAATAAATAAACTGTTCTAGTTTGCTTGTTTATGGATATATTTTAATCAAATTTGGCAATTTGGTTTATTTCATACTAAGCTATCAATATTTAAATTGAAAAAACACATCTCAACATCTTCCCCGTAGCAGCAAACCTAACTACTTACTAAAATTAATGTTATTTAAATAGGAAATAAATCTGAAAATTTATAGGGAATATTTTAGTAGAAATCAAGCCGGGTAAATGGAAATTCGCTTAGTATGCAGGTTTGCTGCGACGGGGGTATTTTAATACGCAAGCAGGATTTTTGTGACAATTACTCCTCCGAATCTGCTGAATCGATTGACATGTTTTTGGTGTCATTGGAAAGAGCGTGACGTGAAGTTGTGCAGGAAACTTTCTTTTTAGGGAAATTATTAGAGAGTGAGGCTCTGGGGCCCTTTAAAGTTTCCTATTTCTCCATAAGATTAACATGGGAAACAAACATTGTTTTGAAACTCCAGCTGTTGTCAGAAGTTAACACGTTCGCTACTGCAATAGTACGAAATTTTCCATTCACATGGACCAGCGACGCACATATGCGACGGCCGGTTTCCACCCATGGACTGCCGTCGCATATATGCGACGGCTAGTCACATTAAAATAGACTGCCGACGCATATTTGCGTCGGGGTTCTAATGTTATTAAAATGCTTATATATTTGTAGTGGTCTATTTGAAGGCACTGAATTCCCTGCAGTGGTCTACAGAGATGTCTGACGCACAACTGCGTCGCTTGGTCTGTGGATATGATGATTGGTGACGTCATATAATAGTTGGAAAAACTGGTCTTTACTTTTCTGCATCACTGTATGTATGTATGCAGTATGTATGCTGCATTATCCTATGTAGCTTTTATATTTGTTCAGTCATAAACTGTTCTTGAATAATCTGTTTATTTCTTTACTTACTTTCACCTTAAAACACAAAAAAATGAACTGTCGCATATATGCGACGTTTAGTCTATTTCAAGAAAACTATGATAATTTTCATTATTGTCTTCGCTGTTGACCGGGCGTCGCAAATATGCGACATTACAAACGGTTATAAAAAATACAAATAAACAAGAATAAATTATTTACAAACACGATTGTAGCGTATTAAAATGTAAATGATCGCTGTTTTACAGGTTTTCGCCCGTGGTCTGTGTGTACTGTTATCCAAGTGACAGTCGGTCTATGTGTAAGATACAAATGTATACCTCGGTCTGTGGCAATGACCGCGGCGTCGCATATGTGCGACGCTCAGTAGCGAACGTGTTAAATATTAATAATTGGTTTCCATGGAAGCATGAGAAAATTCACAATGATTACATTTGCTTTGACATTTAAATGTAAACAACGAGAACTGTCAAATGCCTATTTCACAATTTTAGACAGCTGATCCAAAAACTTTATGATAGATTATTTATTATAAATCTATTTCAATCATTATGAAACAGATGTTTCCCGTTGCGAAGGAAAAATTAATAGTGAGAAGAAGAACATATGTTAATTGTAAACAGTCAATGTGTAAATTATCTATGTTGTATTAAAAAATGTGTATAGTTTTGGATGTTGGTTTGTGTTTGATGATATAAGTTATTAGTTATTAAACTCGTTTTTAAGGATTTGGCATATGAGTAAGCCTATGATAAATAACCACCATTTCAGAGTTCTGCCAGTTTTTGCCAAACTCTGTCCTGTAGAGTTTAAAGTAGCCTTCACTTTATGAAAGCTGACAGCCTTTTTACATTGACTTAAATTGTAAGCTTACCTTTTCCCGTCCATGGGCAGTTTGATTGTTATAAATTAACTCTTTAAACTGGAATGGGACTGTTATGTAAATTGTGAGTATTTTAATTAGTTAATAATCTTTTAGTTGACTCTTTTAAAATCATCGGTAATTATGACTGTTATTAGTTTTTAAACAAGTTATTTGTTTATAAATAACTCCCGTACTTCTTTGCAATTGCAATTTCGAGCAACAAGTACACTAGTTAGAACTAGTGAGTAATTCGGTTTGCTGCTACAGGGACGGTAAAGAGTGTTTTTATTTTTTTTTGTTTCAAACTAATACTATAGGAAGAAATAAATAAATTTGCCAAATTAAATTACATCACGCAACTTTCACTCGGATAAGAATAACAAAGGAAATTAAATGTACAAGTAACATAAAATAACAAGAACATTTTATTACAAATATGAGATAGATTACAAATAAACGCCCTAGTGGGCCTATTCGCCTATTGGGTCTGATGATGATTGGAGTGTCCAATCAAAATCGATCACCACTTACCAACTTTTATATGTATTTACCGTCTTGTAAGTCAACAGTATAAGTGTAAATGTATTATTTGTTTATTCATTTATTTATTCATATCAACGGTCAAACCAATACATAAATATGACAAAAACTTTATAAGACTTAAGTTAAAAAGAGACATTTTTGAAGCAATTTCAGCCAACTTGAAGTAATATTCAATAAAAAGATTAACAATATGGCAACAAAAAGATATAAGATATAACAAGATATTATTACAAGTGTTATTAGACGTAGATATTTTTGTTTTTTTCAAATAGGGTATTGGATATAGGATCTTAAATTTAATCGCTTTAATATTAATACTTAGCATTATGAACAGTTTGATATTTTTTAAGATTGTAATCGTGAAATATGTAAACACAGGGTCTTTATTGATTTGGTGGGAACATTTTTACCATCCTGTGTGTCTAGACTGGTAACAGCTGGTACTGGGGCGCTACTGTGTTAAGTGGTCGACACCACAGCGAGCTTATACTTGTGTACTATAACACGAATAATCAAGGTTTACACCAAGTTTATAATATTCAATAAACCATTGATTATATGGTAAATATATTTAATTCTAACCAAGGGCGTGGAATTGAGTTTGGAATGGCTAGATAGGTAAAAACTTTGGGATTATCTTTAAAGCTGTTTGTAAATATTATTTTATAGTTATCTAAATAATTTCCAACATCATTGCACTATCTAGCGGGCCATTTACGTGCAAATGAATCGTACAAATGCGGATAAGGTTAATAATAAATGAATATGAGATTCAGTTTGAGTTCAAAGTGGAGGGATATTAATTGTTTTTTTTTATCAATCTGTATGATGTAATACTAATTATTTAATAAGTTTCTCTTTAAAGGATGCATAAACTATGTTTTTAGCTTAAATATCAAAAGTCCAGCTTTATGAAACTGTCCTCGTCAAGTAAGTTTTATAGCCCGTTTTACACCGAGTTTTCCTGTAAAGTTTATGAGTTGTATTGTCCCCGACACAATACACAACCTACAGCCCTGATATGGAGGGTTGTGTAGTATTGAAACATTAACGAGTTTTCATGTAAAGTTTATGAGTTGTATTGTCCCCGACACAATACACAACCTACAGCCCTGATATGGAGGGTTGTGTAGTATTCAAACATTAACGAGTTTTCCTGTAAAGTTTATGAGTTGTATTGTCCCCGACACAATACACAACCTACAGCCCTGATATGGAGGGTTGTGTAGTATTCAAACATTAACGAGTTTCCCTGTAAAGTTTATGAGTTGTATTGTCCCCGACACAATACACAATACAGCCCTGATATGGAGAGTTGTGTAGTATTCAAACATTAACGAGTTTTCCTGTAAAGTTTATGAGTTGTATTGTCCCCGACACAATACACAATACAGCCCTGATATGGAGGGTTGTGTATTCAAACATTAACGAGGTTTCCCTCTCTTGAATTTCCACGTAATATGTGACATGTTGGAATATTAAGGCGGCAACTAGAATATATTTAACATCCTAGGAAGAAAAGTTCTGATCGTTATGTTTTCATGGTTTCACCATAGCTAAACCAGTGGGTTGTTCTAGTGAGGTTCATACCATTCGGCTATTGAGTCTGATTATGGTTAGAGTGTCCAATCGAAATTGATCACCACTTACCATCCCTTACAATCCCTTATTTAACGTCTTGTTAGTTATCAATATAAATCGCGTTTTAAATTAACATTTGTACTTTAAATTTAAACTTTTAATTTAAATTGCGTTTCAGTTAACTATTACTGTAAAATTTATGGTATGTCCAAAGACCACTCAATCTGCATTTCCCACACAACTCTAGAGGGAGGTACTGCACGTCGCTCTGCATTTCACCCCTCACCCTCGAGCACTTTGGGATGTCTTTTGCCACCAATTACAGAGATATTGCCTTTTGATGTAGCACTTAGAGATAAGATGAGGTTGGAATTGGATTAGAATGATTTAGGGGGAATAGTGTACATGTTTGAGGAAGTTTTTTCATGTAAGATCTTTTTATATTTGAATTTCGTATTAAAATACGTTTCAAGTCATGTTGAAATTAAAACATCAACACTTGGTTGAATAAAAAAGTAGATTTATATGATTATACATAAGTGAGCTGTGCATACTAAATTAAAGCAAACTCTTGCAGACGTGACACACCGAAAAGCGTTTGGACTAACCTCCACCTGGATATTTCCATGAGAAAGATTTTTATGTTTATTAGAAAATCCCCGTGAAATTAGAGCCTGAGTATACCTTTTATGATTCTACTTTCTAAGCAATTATAAACACACAACTATAAAATTTACGATAATATTGTATAATTAAAACTTACACTAACATTCCATAACAACGTGTCCTTCGCACAGATTTATGGGAAACATCAGCACCTCTGCGGAGGTCAACGAGGTAATATCTGCCTGTATTGTTGTGAGCCCTTATTGTTGCTAGATGATTATAGGACTCAATTTCCAGACACAATAACGTTGATTAGCCCAGAGTGGCGGGAGATTGTGTCCTTCCCTTTGAGTATTGCACCTCCTCAATGTATATAGAAACTGTAGAAATTATTAAACATCTTTGTCGTTATTGTATTCAGTGAAATTTGTCATAACTTATAGTTGAGAGACTTAATGTAAAATATATGTTGTGTAAAATACAGTGTGTAAATTAAGTCTGGCACACATTTGTTGTTTTTTTTTTTTCTATAGTAGATAGAAGAAATCAATTTGCGGGACTAATTAATAACAAATGTTAGGCACTTTTTACAAATTTTGAAAATAAAAATTCCCTTAAGGGCTAGGGGGGGTGGGGGGTAACTAAAAATTTTCAAAAGACAACCCCCATCTTGTGACCCTTCATTTTAAAGGTCATTGGAAGACAAATCCAAAGATGTGTCTGAAAAAAATGTAATGTGTTTCAGACTTAATTCACCCGTTCAACCCTAAGTACATTTTAAGCCGCCATATTAGACAGGATGCAAAAAAAATTTTCACATAGTTAAATTTGTGTTCCAAATACCTTTAAAATGAGGGGTCACAAGATGGGGGTTATCATTTGAAAATTTTTAGTTACCCCCACCCCCCCCCCCTTGCCCTTTAGGGAATTTTTATTTTCAAAATTTGTAAAAAGTGCCTAATATTTGTTACTAATCAGTCCCGCAAATTGATTTCTTCTACCTACTATGGAAAAAAGATAAAAAAATGTGTGCCAGACTTAATTTGCACACTGTATATTAATGTAAATGTAAGGTAAATTAGTAAATATCTAAGAGTGCATAGTTTAAATGCTTTGCAGACTAATCGTAATTTTAATTCCCACCATAAATAATATACGAACTTTGTTAATAATCATGAACATATTTTGAAGCAAATTTATAAGCATCAAAGTTAGAATAACCTAAAGCTTTATGGTAACTAGATTTTAAACCACTGAAATTTTTCAATGCGATCTGAAAATCTTAAACTTTTGTTTTAATTGAATTATTCATCTATTCGTATGTGTTTACGAACTGAACTAAACTGGTACTGCTGGTACTGGGAAGGACTTTTAAAATATTAGTTCCTAAAATAAATGTATTTTTTTTTTAAATTGAGTTAACTTAGGCAATGGAAAAGTTTTGCAAGATAATATTAAAAACATAGTTTCTTAAATTTATAAAGCCATGATTTTTTCATCGTGGTTTATACTTAATTTATTAAAATACTCAACCAACAAGGCATACTGATTATAATCAAAGTGATGAGAAGACATAGTTGATATAGTTACAATTCTAATTTATATAACTCATGTTGTATTTAAGCTAAATCACTGATAATTAAGCCCGCAATATGAAGCTCTAAAAGTTTCTTCGGTAGCAAAGTTTAGCTTGAGTGGCTTGACCAGATAGAGTTTAGAGTTATTTTCAACGCTTCCACTTGATTCAGAGTTGCTGTAGAAGTGTTTCGTTGCAAGGTTTTTATGTTCTATGCTTTTATGGTAAAATAAATTGTTTAAATAAAGATGACCACATATACTTTCAAAAGCTAAACATATATTAATGCTACAGTAGAATTCATGTTTAAATGTATACTAACTAAACAGTATGTACGATGAGTTAAATTGCGGAAAGTTCCTTATTTTGTTTTATCTATTTTGTTTTTTGTTTTATTCATACGTAATAACAGACGCTCACAACAAATGTGTTCATACAACTGTGGCTGGCAGGGAGTAATGGCTTGGTCCAGTTAATTGAGATGTAATTAGTGTGGTTGTTATTGTAACTGCACACATTAACTTCGCTTGCTACAAAATATCTAGTACGCTTTCGCAATTGTTTCTAACATTTACATTTGGATTTAGATATATATTGCTCATGTCGTAAACACTTTTTTTTATAATCATGATGGCAATGAAAAAAAAGGTATCGTGACGATTAGGATTATATTTTACGCATAAAATTAAATTACCGTACTGTATGTTTTATAATAAGACGTAAAATGAGATGAGTTTTTATAATGTTTTTTAATTTCGTCTAGAACATGTCAATTCGTCATTTCGTCTATTCGTAAATTCGCAGCTCAAAGCAATTTAAATGTCAAATATTAATTTTTTACCATACTAGATTACCCATTGTTTTGCTTGCTGTGTTATTACTACTATACCTTTTGACACAGCAACACAACGAAGTTGCGTCTCGATGGGTGTAAAATGGAGTGGAAGGATCTTTGGGAATTGGATGCTGATTGGAAGAAGATGGTTGACAAATTACAAGTCCAATGATCAAGGAAGGCTAAGTTTTGTACTACCAAACGTTGTTTGATTTTTAGGATGAACTCGGTGATCTTTTGATTAACATGTGTGAGATATACTTCAAATGATCCACAGTCAGGCCTAAAGTTCATATCTACTGTGAGTTTTGAGTAAAAATATGCCGTTGATTAGAATGACTTTTCGTAAGATTGCTGTGATAATATATAATGTAAATGTATGAACCTAAGTAATCATTTAGATAAGACTAGCTAAACCCGGCAGACGTTGTCTTGCCTTTGACTATTTATAATCCCGCGAGCTTTGCCCCGTTTAACTTCTTAATTTTCAAGATGATCTCGTCCGCATGGCTCAATCACGTCCTGGTTGAAGTTCGTTCGCTACGCTCACTCACCTTTAGGTTGGAGCTCGTTCGATGCGCTCACTTGCCTTCAGGTTAGCTCGTTCGCTACGCCAACTCGCCTCCAGCTTGAAGTTCGTTCGCTACGCTCACTCACCTCTTGGTTGCAAATTAGCTGTTGTCATAAATGTAAAAGAAATAATAGTGCTGCACCCTGTTGGTAATCCTTGTAACTTTAATGCTATTGAACATCATAGAACAGAACCAACTTGTTTAATTGAAACAGCTGTTAAGGTTAATTAATTCCATTTCTCATAAGGTTAACATGGGAAACTCCAGAGCCACTGGGGCGGAGCCGATTGGACGGATCACGAAATTGATGGTGTATAAACCTATTCCATGACATTCTACACGTATGTACCAAGTTTCGTGGCAATCGGTTCAGCGGTGTCTGAGTTTATCACTGCCAAACAAACAAACAAATATATATACAAACATCCTCTTTTATACTTATAGAGATGCCTCACTTTAGGCTCGTATTAATTATTTGTGTAACTGTAATCTTAAAAATGTCCCGTGAATAATATTATGGTAAGACTATAACCTTTATAAACGAATGGTAGCTGTTGAGGTTATGCTGTGTCATTCCTTTTGATGGGAAGTTGTAAACCTCGGTGATGATGTGTCATTTTTACTTTATGTAGGCAGAACTTTACTTGCTCTTTGTTGTAAAGATTTAACACAGTACTTGATTCATTGTATGTTTTAGCAGAAACAATACGAATTTTCCGTAAAAGTTATCCAAACCTATCATTAAAAAATATCCTACGCTAAATCTTTAAAACTAAGAGAATTTATTATATTATTAAGCATCTTAATAACTCTAAACTTATAAAATCAGAGCAAATGAGATTTTATGATATATCTCAATACAACTGTTATTAGTTGAAATTGAAATTTAACCTCGACCTAAATAGCTAGTAGAGGAGGATATTTATTTGATGGGGGTCCTCTTAAACATTAAAAAATTACGTCTGTATTAAAAATGCAAAGAAGACATAAGTTGAATGTGTATAAACAAATTAATTCGGATTATTATTCACTTTAATTTATAAACAGTAAATCGTAAATAGTAGCACATAAATATTCACATGTACCCCTGAGTTTGTTTTTTCTTATTTAAAAGTGGAGTCCAAATCTGGATCTACCATTGAGGAAACTAGAATTTTCTCTGTCATTAACCTTTGCGCGCAGCTCAAATTATTAGCAGCAAAGCGTTAATCGAGTGAAAAATCCGTCTAACGTTTTCTGTCTCTGAAACCGTAACGATTTATTGGTTTATTTAACTGGATAAAAGTCTGTGGTAATAAAATACAGACATTGCTTGGTAAAGAAATGGCGATAGTGTTAGACTTAAAAGTATTTTTAAGCAGTGTAGAACAGTTTATTGTTTAATAAATATTGTATTGATAATTTGTTGTAACCCGTTCTAGCAAGTAACTAGCCTGAGCAATTATTGCTTCCTAAAAGTCATAAACATAAATCTATACGTACGGTATGTATGTAATCATCTATCGACAACATAAAACTAATCTTTGTAAATTAATTAACTTTCATTACACTACATTTTCATTTTTTCGTATTGGTTCATACCTATTACCTAATCCATCTATACTATTATACAATTGATTTGGTGTCTGTCTGTATGTCTGTTTGTCCGGCTGCTACGACTAAAATACTAAACCAACTCAGGCCAAATTAAGCACAAAGATTGTCCACATACCTAGAAATGTCATAGGACTATTAATTCACTTCCCTTAGCTGCTCTCATTATTGAGGCAACTAGTATTTTATACAAATGACACTATTTATAAACCTTAACATTGATATCATAATAATGCCTTGTGTGTATCGAGATACTTTACTCGAAGTAACTATGGATGGCTTGGTTTAGCAACACAACCAGTCCTACAAATACTGTTGGAATAAACATTTCACGCTGCTTACAAGTCTTAATTTTTGAACATTGATACATCTAAGATAATAATTCTGGCCTAATAAATGCCATACTATTACAAGCCAGACCAAGGATATACTGCATTTGAATTTTTATGCAAATAATCTATACTAAGCACACTGGTATTTAATAGAGCACATAGCCTTAAATGCAGGGGATCTCTACGTGAAACATGGTCATTGAACATTGAACTACTAAAGACACTAAAGAACAGCAAATATTATAATTACAATTTTTACTGTTACTTATAAGATGCAAACAAAAGACAAACAGTTATGATAATCAAATTAGTGTATCTTAAAAAATGACTTGGTATCTTTCAATAAATTCCTAGTTTATCTCATGAAATACAGGTAAAAAATGTTCTCCATATCAAAATATCAATTATTACCAATATGTAACAATCTAAAATTCGTTTCCACAAAAGTAGAGTTTTTCGGTAATAAAATAAAAACAATCTGTTTAGTAAAATTGGTTGTTTCTTTTATCAAAACTATGAATGAGAGTAACTATTTATTTGTATAATAATAGTAATGAGTGAGTGTAACTGACACGTCACATTTCTAGCTTTTGGATTCAAACTGGGAAATATTACAAAACCTCGATGACAAAAATAAAACTGCCCACATCATAAACACATTATTACATTTATTATTTTTCTGTTATAAACTAATTCCCTACCTTTAACAATATGCCTCGTGTATGTTTGAATTGAACATACCTTTTGCCAGTTAATCTGTAATAGATGTTACATGTTGGTCCTAGTACCTTACAAAAATCCTTCAAGGAAGTTAAGGTGATAATTGAATCTTTTAAAGGGAAACTGAAAGGCTGTCTTTGTCAGAAGAAGGCTTTCACAGCTTATTCATGATTGATAGACATCCAAAGGGCTTTACTTTTCAAATGCAGTCTACCTTTTTACCAGGGCTACATTTTATGTCTTAACCAAATAATGTTATACAATATATTATATGTATTGTAGAATATACTAGCTGTAACCCGCGGGCTTTGCCCCGTTTAACTTCTTAATTTTCAAGATGATCTCGTTCGCATGGATCAATCACGTCCTGGTTGAAGTTCGTTCGATACGCTCACTCACCTTTAGGTTGGAGCTCGTTCGCTAAGCTCACTTGCCTTCAGGTTAGCTCGTTCACTACGCTAACTCGCCTCCAGGTTGAAGTTCGTTCACCATGCTCACTCACCTTTTGGATGCAAATTTGTTGTCATGTAAAAGAAATAATAGTGTTGCACCCTGTTGGTAATCCTTGTAACTTTAATGCTATTAAACATCATAGAACAGAACCAACTTGTTTAATTGAAACAGTTGTTAAGATTCATTAATTCCATTTCTCATAAGGTTAACATGGGAAACTCCAGAGCCACTGGGGCGGAGCCGATTGGACGGATCACGAAATTGATGGTGTATAAACCTATTCCATGAAATTCTACACGTATGTACCAATCTTCGTGGCAATCGGTTCAGCGGTGTCTGAGTTTATCACTGCCAAATGTATATACAAACATCCTCTTTTATACTTATAGATTGTAGACTAAAGAGGTTGGTAGCCTCCTTAACTTTGCATTTGATCATTCACATGGCCTGTCCAAAGAACGTATTCAGCAAAGCATGGGTGTGAGCCGATACAATACAAGGGCGAGCTATACTGATGAAAAGTAAGGACAGGTATCAGGTAACGAACCCACGACATTGCTGCTTTGGGCCTGAAGTCCGTGACGCTACCGACTGAGCCAACGACTCACCACATGTTCAATATTTTCCCTCTAACAGTTATTCTAAGTATAACCAAAAATCTTACTATAGTTCAGCCGCTTAGAAAGTGACCTCCTCCAGCATTGGTTTAGCATTAGCGTGCAGGTCGTTTTCTAAGCGGCCGAACTATAATATTATAAATCTGAAAGTTTGTGCGTGTGTTTGTTGCTCAATCACGCATAAACTACTGGACGGATTGGGCTGAAATTTGGCATGATGATAGCTCACATTCCCGATTAACATTAAAGCATATTCTTATCTCAAAAATCCTTTCGGGCTCCGCCCCAGTGGCTCTGTAGTTCCCCATGTTAACCTTATGATTTTTCATATTTAAAAGGAATTAATGAATCTTAACAGCTGTATCAATTAAACAAGTTGGTTCTGTTCTATGATGTTCAATAGCATCAAAGTTACAAGGATTAACAACAGGGTGCAGCACTATTAATTTTTTTTTTTATTTATGACAACAGCTAATTTCCAACCAAAAGGTGAGTGAGCGTAGCGAACGAACTTCAACCTGGAGGCGAGTTAGCGTAGCGAACGAGCTCCTACCTAAAGGTGAGTGAGCGTAGCGAACGAACTTCAACCAGGACGTGAATGAGCCATGCGAATACTTATAAAGTTAAACGGGACAAAGCCCGGGGGTACAGCTAGTAGTTTATAAATGGCTGTGCAGTGGAGTGGTTGTAATGTAATGCTCGCCTGGTAAGCAAAAGGTCACTGGATTAATCCTGAGATGGATAGTAACTTTTTCTCGTTCTAAATTGGACACAGCTGTCCTTGATAAAAAATGGTTATGACCTATGATGGTCGGTAACAGAGCAACACAATCCATCTCATTTCATTCTATACCAATCCTTTAAATACGCCAAAAACCATCAACACACTGACTTTTTTAAATTAAAGGGTAATTCGGCTTTCATTGGTTTAGCGTTCATTTATTTATTTAATTGTTTAGTTTTATATACTTACTATTCTTCGTTCAAATAAATACTTTAGTTTAATAAATTTAACATTAACATTAACTGCAAAACCAAAAAGGCCGGAAATAAAAAAAAAACATTCAAATTCAGTACCACAGTAGTACTTATAATAATTTCCATGATCCATTGAATTTTAGTGCACAAAGTTTGCATTAGTTTATTTATTTTGTGTGTTTATATTGAAAACATACAAACAATACTTTGATGATCCACACAATCCTGAAATCCACACACAGGGTCCACAGCAGACATTCTTAGTATGTTTAAAGAAACCACAGGCTACAATGCCCCCAAAAGATGTTCTGCAAACAATCTAAATTCATCTTTGTATTTTACGATCCAAAAATACAAGGTACCTGTTTCAAACTAACTAGAATATAAAATGGATATTGTAGTTATATTTCAGAAAATAAATAGTATTCTGTTGGTACTAATATACGAGTACAGTTTTTGAATTGCTCTGTTTTCTACTGTCGTGTTTTAATTTCTCACTGAGATATGTAGCACTTATTTCTAGTGTCATTTACTTTCTGCTTGGATACTTTCTAAATGTGTTTGACAACAATATTGAGTTAACTAAGTCATTTAGTATACTACAACGCCAATAAGAATCTTAAACTGTAAAACAATAGCTCCCTAAATAAAGTCTTTAATGAAGTGTAGAATATGGTTGACGTTAACGAAAACAGTATTTGAATATGTTTTTTCTTAAACCTGGTTTGTTTCAAGTCCCCAACAAAGCCAAACACCTAACTGTCTGTCCACCCCAGACCAATTTTACAAACAAAGCATTTCCTCCATTCATAAGTCCCCCACCCTAGTTTGTTCACATAAAGCAGCCTTTGCATTTCCCTAACGTTCACTTCCCTGTGTGTGGTTGACGTGATGGTTGCCATGGTTACAATATAAACACAACCGCTTTGATGTGTGGATATTCTAACAAGAATCAACAATGTTATTGAATTGCTCTGGACGCAGAACCCGGCTTATTGATAAACTCCATTACCTTGCCTATGCAAGTAAAATATTGTAGATTTTACAGCCCATTTCATGTATAGCAACAAAGATGCAAGTTATTTTCTATTTGTTTAGAAACTGATTGGGCCAAACTCAGTTTTTCTTGATTTAACTATTAAAATAAACAATGTTTTATAAATAACGAACAACATACTTATACTATGTTTCTCGTACCTCAAACAAATGTATGTCTTTTATGAAAAAGAGCTTTTAAAAGTATGAGGTAAATTATAGTTTTTCAGCTTTGACTTTGTATATGCATCATCTCAGTACGTACAACTTTTATTGTTGTTGTTATGTTAGTTATAGCATAGACAAAAGAAGAATTAAACATAGACCGTCAGCTGTGCTGCGGTTACCATAGATTCTGGCGTACACCGCTGGTAGCGCCATGTAGTTACGGCATACAAGCTACGTAACTACACGGCGCTCCCAGGGGTGTGCGCCAGTAACCATGTTAACCACTGCATGGCAGACAGTCTATATTTTATGCTCAAGTCATAGTATCTTAAACTGCGTATGAGAGAAAATTAAGAGAGATGATTTATGTATCTAAGATCAGCTGTTTCATAAGCTAGGACCATTTTAGCATGAGTACGACAATTTAAACAGCTGGGTTCAGATTTAAAACTATTAAAAATCCACTGAACTTTCTTAGGGTAAACTGGAATTTTTTTACATTTTCCATTATTTTTTAATGAACATTTATAAGCACAAAAGCTAAATCCTGTAGGAAGCATGAAAAAACTCAGAATGTAATACCGTGCCTTTCTCAAAGCTTTAAAACATGATAATGGATCAGGAATAAGTAGCTGTCAATATCAGAGATTAATACGACGTCAAAGTGAGAAATAACACTTCATATTGGATAGCGTTATACATCAATGTCATATGGAAGTGTTACATGATACAGGTATTGTTTTTCTATCATAACTCCCTCGACACAATAATTACTAGGGTGCGTCATTTATCGGTTTAGCTGTTGTAATATACTTTCAGGTCTTTGGATATAATAGTGTAAAGTTACTGACACAAAATGGTACATCATAATATAAAACGCGAATGATTGTCACCAAAAATGTTAAACCATAAATAGTGTTGTACCTTCAAGTACTATAATCTATTGGTATATTCTAGATTCGGTCAAAGTAAATAAACCTAATGAATGTCTTCTATTAACAATTAAATATAAACTCTTCATTAGTAACTATATAATTGTTTTCATCCATGTTCATGTTATATTAATTTTATTAAGCACTTATTTTAATGAAAGTAAAGTTGATTTACTAAATAATGTGAGTTCTGATATTTTTTTTGTAATTTTATAGTTATAGAATTAAATAATTTTTCAGCCAATTATATAATGATGACGATAAAACAGCAGAAAAACTGTAAATGTGGATGTATTTCAGTTTGTCAAGCAAGCAATTGACTAAAGACTAGATTGTACAAAGGAAATCAAAACTTTCTGATAAAACACTCGAGTTCAATCAGTATTTCATTTTGTTTCAGACACTTCTTTGTGGCATTATTTAATATCAAAAACTAATAATTTTATAACTAGAATCTACCTACGTGCATTTTTGCCACGTATTTGTTTAAAATCATTTATTGTATATTTATAGCTGATAAAGAGAAAATCTTTACAATTGTCATAGCGCTAGTTCCATAAGTCCCTATATTATACAATATATTATTATAGCAATATTTTTTTATTTATTAAGTAAGCAATGCAATGTATCCATTTAATAATGGGGAATAAAAGTTATTTTAATCTTAATTGTTGAATACATACACACGCATGTGTAAATGCATTTATACGTTTATGGTTCCCTGAAGTTCTAGGTTCAAATCTCCAAAATCACCGAAGTAACGTGAAAAACAGTCCCAGGCTAATTCCTAGCGTCCAAGGAAAAACATGGTTTAAAATAACCACTTGTAACTCACATTACAGGTGATTTCCTGAGTCACATATCGAGCTAGTGAGTTTATTCGACCAGACTAATTTGTAGCCACACCTATTATTGTCATTGTTCAATAAAACACAAATGTTATCATACTTTTTTTAAGTGCAGTTAATCTAAATATATAAAAGGCAAAGCCCTCACTGACTGACTCACTTACTCACTCATCACTAATTCTCCCACTTCTCATTTTCCTAGGAGGCTGAAATTTGGTACACTGATTCTTTAGGCATTAAATAGGAAAACTAAGCTGTTTTTATTCTGGTCGGACTCTCGGGCTCCGCCCCAGTGGCTCTAGAGTTTCCCATGTTAACCTTATGAGTACTCATATTTAAATGGAATTAATGAATCTTTACAGCTGTTTCAATTAAACAATTTGATTCTGTTCTATGTTCAATAGCATTAAAGTTACAAGGATTACCAACAGGGTGCAGCACTATTATTTCTTTTACATTTATGACGGATTGGGCTGAAATTTGGCATGATGATAGCTCACATTCCCGATTAACATTAAAGCATATTCTTATCTCAAAAATCCTTTCGGGCTCCGCCCCAGTGGCTCTGTAGTTCCCCATGTTAACCTTATGATTTTTCATATTTAAAAGGAATTAATGAATCTTAACAGCTGTATCAATTAAACAAGTTGGTTCTGTTCTATGATGTTCAATAGCATCAAAGTTACAAGGATTAACAACAGGGTGCAGCACTATTAATTTTTTTTTTTATTTATGACAACAGCTAATTTGCAACCAAAAGGTGAGTGAGCGTAGCGAACGAACTTCAACCTGGAGGCGAGTTAGCGTAGCGAACGAGCTAACCTGAAGGCAAGTGAGCGCAGCGAACGAGCTCCAACCTAAAAGTGAGTGAGCGTAGCGAAGGAACTTCAACCAGGACGTGATTGAGCCATGCGAACGAGCTCACTTATGAAATTAAACGGGGCAAAGCCCGCGGGTACAGCTAGTTTGGTATAAGGTGGTGTTTCGTTGCCCAAAACCTTATTCATTCGCGAACATGAGGGTATTTGAAATACCCACCCAGAATTCAAAGGCTGCATCAAAAAACAATTCCCCCCATTACAGGATGAGACAGGGGATGTCACCCTGGCCTGGGATCTGGGGTGAGAAGGCTCACGTGTTGCTTCTTGTATTGAGGAGATTTACAGGGCTTTGTTTGGGGAATGGAGGGGAGGTACTTTGTTTTTTGTCTTTGAAAAAACTATTTGTTTTTCCGAGAAATAAAACATAACTAAATGCCAAATTTGGTTTAATTGAATGCTTTGGTTTGGGAAGTAATACTTTAGTTAAAAGTTTGGTTTATGATACCAAATTAGATGTAAGTACGAGTAGGACGACACAATCATTGCATGTGTGGGAGTAGACTGAATTCGCAGTGCTCAAATTTAAATCTCAAGTTTGCTGATTCAATGAGTATCAAGGCCGATTCTGGAACCGAATACGGTTTATCACCAGCCCATTATTAATATTGCGATCTTACAAGAGGTCAAAGAATTATTTTCGAATCATCCAAGACATGTTTTTGGTTTGGTTTTTAAAATAAATTGCAAAAAAGACACCAATAGCATAGAAAAGGTAATATTGCACACATATTTCTTCTTTAATTTTTCAAGGGTACAGTAGCAGAAAATCTATTAATATCTTTTTGAGGCAAAATGCATAAGTATTAAAGAGGATTTTGGTTTGTATATTTGACAGTAGTAGACTCAGACACCGCTGGACTGATGGATACAAAACGTGGTACAATTTCAAAAAAGGTAGAATTTCATGAAAGGTTTATCTGCCATCAACCTTCAGGACTTAGCTCAGGGGCCATCTTAAAGGTACCTTTGTCAGGAATGAATTTTGAAAGAATATATACAAAGATACTTTATTAAAATCTATAAACTTTTTATTACCTTTTACGTTACAGTGTCGTTAAATTTAATTGTCAATACAGATCCATCCTTAATTTCCTTGCAAAGATAAGAAATTAAGTTGAAAATGAATTATATTCTTAAGCAATCCAACGTACGGCAGATAATTAAACGCAGGTGTCAATAGCGAAACACACGCTTCGTAGAGTTTCCAATAAACTCACCCCAATTCAGAGTTTCTCTGAGTTTCAGTGTTGAGATCGGATTTAATTAAATGTCTGAAAACTCGTTACCTAATGTTTACGCGCTACAAATGTCTTGAGTTCTTTGACGCGTGATTTTGAATAGGGGAGATCAAAGACTTTTCACACTAATCGATTGAGTTCGTGAGAATTTCTTTAGCGAATATTAGGTAAGAATTGTACACGTTGTAAAAAAGTATAGGCTACATTTGTTGATCAAATATTAACAATGAGAATTATTAGTTTTAATTAAACAGCAGTGTGCTTTTTGCGTACGTATGCAAGAGTACCGGCAAGCATGATCAAGAATAAATATTTAAAGGTTGACATGTGAAAGTACATATCGTATTTTGTCATTAACCAACTACGTGAAGTAAAATAGTACTTTTGCATATACGAAATCCATGACTTTTTAAAGAGATACTTAATACAAGTTTAGTAATTGAAACAATCCTCTTAGTCCTTTTAGTATTTTCGAACTTATTTCTTATCTTCATTTGGATTATTTAGAACGTATTTATTGGTTTAAAACATCCATTGATATATAGATTAATACAAACAACGTTTTCAAAAAAGGGTTAAAAAAGTTTAAAAACATCAGAACAGCATCTTTTACGAGTGCTAGTAATCAGTATAAATGAATAAATACATCCTTATCCCAGCAAAATAGTTATAAAAAAATAAAAAAATCATAACACGGTACTAGTTGTTACCCACGGGCTTCAACCCGTTTAACTTCACAAGTAATATTAAAACTATTGATTGGCTTAATAAACAAAACAGAATTCAGTAATAAAAACAAATAATCACACCTGATTAACGTAATAAATTGAAAGAATAAAAAAAACAAATAAGTACAGCTGCGGTATTTTTAACATTAGGTGCATGGAAAGTACCAATTAAAATGTAAATACGAACTTTAAGGACGATTTATTAAATAAGGGATACTTTGCGCAAGGTTTCTCGTCATGACGAACATTTTAAGTATATGTTAAATGAAAATGTTAGTTGTACTTTTCTCATAAGATCATGGGTACTTTGGGATTTATATATGGATAACTGATGTGCTCTGATACTTCAAACTACCTCTCATTGTTTCATCACCATGTCAGGTGAGTAGATAACAAATCACTGGTCAGTAGGGTCTGTCAAGGAAATTGAAGGGAAGAATGTAGAATACAGTATAACTGATGAACTCTGATACTTACCCTACATTACCTCTAAACGTTTCATCTCTATGCCAGGTGAGTAGATACCAGATCACTGGTCAGTAGGGTCCGTCAAGGAAATTGAACGGAAGAATGTAGAATACAGTATAACTGATGAACTCTGATACTTACCCTACATTACCTCTAAACGTTTCATCTCTATGTCAGGTGAGAGGTAATAGATCACTGGTCACTAGAGTCCTTGGAGGAGATTGAGGGTAGAATTCAGATAACAGTATAACTGGTGAACTCTGATACTTCACACTACATTACATCTGAACATTTCATCTCCATGTCAGGTGAGTAGATAACAGATAACTGGTCAGTAGGGTCCGTCGAGGAAATTGAGGGGAAGAATGTAGAATACAGTATAACTGGTGAACTCTGATACTTCACACTACATTACATCTGAACGTTTCATCTCCATGTCAGGTGAGTAGATAACAGATCACTGGTCAGTAGGGTCCGTCGAGGAAATTGAGGGGAAGAATGTAGAATACAGTATAACTGGTGAACTCTGATACTTCACACTATATTACATCTGAACATTTCATCTCCATGTCAGGTGAGTAGATAACAGATAACTGGTCAGTAGGGTCCGTCGAGGAAATTGAGGGGAAGAATGTAGAATACAGTATAACTGATGAACTCTGATACTTCACACTACATTACCTCTGTACGTTTCATCTCCATGTCAGGTGAGTAGATAACAGATAACTGGTCAGTAGGGTCCGTCGAGGAAATTGAGGGGAAGAATGTAGAATACAGTATAACTGGTGAACTCTGATACTTCACACTACATTACATCTGAACATTTCATCTCCATGTCAGGTGAGTAGATAACAGATAACTGGTCAGTAGGGTCCGTCGAGGAAATTGAGGGGAAGAATGTAGAATACAGTATAACTGATGAACTCTGATACTTCACACTACATTACCTCTGAACGTTTCATCTCCATGTCAGGTGAGTAGATAACAGATAACTGGTCAGTAGGGTCCGTCGAGGAAATTGAGGGGAAGAATGTAGAATACAGTATAACTGATGAACTCTGATACTTCACACTACATTACCTCTGAACGATTCATCTCCATGTCAGGTGAGTAGATAACAGATAACTGGTCAGTAGGGTCCGTCGAGGAAATTGAGGGGAAGAATGTAGAATGCAGTATAACTGATGAACTCTGATACTTCACACTACATTACCTCTGAACGTTTCATCTCCATGTCAGGTGAGTAGATAACAGATAACTGGTCAGTAGGGTCCGTCGAGGAAATTGAGGGGAAGAATGTAGAATACAGTATAACTGATGAACTCTGATACTTCACACTACATTACCTCTGAACGATTCATCTCCATGTCAGGTGAGTAGATAACAGATAACTGGTCAGTAGGGTCCGTCGAGGAAATTGAGGGGAAGAATGTAGAATACAGTATAACTGATGAACTCTGATACTTCACACTACATTACCTCTGAACGTTTCATCTCCATGTCAGGTGAGTAGATAACAGATAACTGGTCAGTAGGGTCCGTCGAGGAAATTGAGGGGAAGAATGTAGAATACAGTATAACTGATGAACTCTGATACTTCACACTACATTACCTCTGAACGATTCATCTCCATGTCAGGTGAGTAGATAACAGATCACTGGTCAGTAGAGTCCGTCGAGGAAATTGGGATGAAACATACCGAATATTATTTTCTCCGATACTTTACAGTCTATTACTTCTGAACGTTTCATTCCCTTGTCAAGTGAGTAGAAAATACATCAATGGTCAGTGGGGTCCGGTGAAGTGAGGGGAAGAATCCCCCACGTAGATATGTATTACACTAAAAAAATCAACACGTTTACTGCATGGTATTACACATTTGTTTTGAGTATGCTACGTTAGATTTTACTAGTTAATAATAGTTTACATTATAGTTAACTAGTTTAATCACATCCTTACTGACTCGCATTTACGTAATATTAAAACTGCCAAGGTTTCCTAGTAACTTATCATTCTAAATAAAAAGCATCAACAATCTGACTCATACTTCCTCCCATTTGCTTGTAAAGAAACGTTGTTATGGGTAAGCGCTGGGAGTAACTATGATATTTTTTAAGGAATTTCACAAAAGTAACAATAACTTTTCATTCATAAATTTTAAAGCAACGAGGGGTTGCACCAGTTGAAATAAACCCTTAAATATGGTTTGTATTCTAATCTTATCTTAGTTTAAACAATAATAATTATGAGGACAGAGGTTTTAAAGTACAAGGTTTAATGGTAGGCTACATAAATGGTTAAAATAAGGTTACAAAAATTGTTCAGGGGTGGGAATTCGTGCTGGCCGAATCAAAAGATTTCATTGATGCCTAATTTAAATTTTCAATAAGTACGTTAAGTTATAAATTTAATAATCTTTTAAAAACAATAAATTAAATAGGAAGGATTTTGATTTTAGTTAAGAGAGGTAAATTGGGTCAAAATGGAGGCTTGAAGAGTCTAGTTTGATTCAATAACTTAATAAAAATGGAATGTTCTCACCAATCTTCTGTAATAATAATTTTCTTCTTAGTATATAGGCTTAAATTCTTCTTTCTTCAGTCAAATTTGGAAATTCTGACAATATTTTCTTTTATAATTTCACAATTATTTTCACAATTAAGTTAATAGATTCTGTTTGTTCTTCTTGGATACTTTTACTGCACTGTCAGTCTCATTGTTGTACATCATTTCCAGTTATGGGGTTCACATAAATAAGAACATGGTTGAAATTTACTTGTAATCTTGACCCCAGATGCACTGTATTTTAAATGGAGGAATTGTTTTGAATAATAACTTTGGATAAGCCAATGAATAAATTTTGATGATCAATATATATGTTGAGACAATACGATTTTAATAATATTAACAATGAACGTGAAAAAATATTGAAAATATAACAAAATTAAGTTTGGAATTTTAATAAGGACTATATTTATAAACATTGAATTTTGAGTCATTACACAGTTTGTTTAGGATTATAAAGATTGTAACATACTAACTTAAAAAAAAACAGATTATTTTGGAAAATCTGATTTTCCATTATTTTATGGGTGTTTGTGGGAATGGAACTTAGGTAACAATAATTTTTGAACCGTAAATTAATACATCGTCGTAAGTGGTACTATTTTGTTCAGAATTTTAAAGACAATAACATACAAAATTGTAATCTAAATATTTGAAAATATTTTTGAGAAAAATCTATTTTTTTCTTATATGGGTTTAAAGGGAAAATCACAGTTAAATATTATAATAAAAACATATCAAACGGCCGGATATACCATGGATTAGTAAATTACCAAATTAGTAGTGGATTACCAAATTTAGTCAAAATCTTACTACAGGTGTGGTCTGTAGCTCTGTACATATCCACCTGTACAGACAGACACACACACACGGACATCACTTCGAAAACTACTTTTTTGGGTTCATTCGGTCCCAAAACGGATATATCCACTGAAAACTCAGACTTGAAAATTTTTACAAAAACAATACTTTCTTCATATCTAGGGTATAGGGGGGGAAAGTAAAAATGGTTTACAGCTTTTACAAAATAAAAAAAATGTAAAATTGATGACATAAACTTATATGCCACTACAACAACAAAACTAGGCATTGTACACAGAGTTACATGTTTATGTGATGTTCCATAAGATATTAACTTTCACTCAAATAATATGACAAAAATAAAATCTAGGTAGTCCAATCTGTACAGTTACTTATTATCACTAGGTGCATAGGTAATTTGTATAAATACAACTGTGTATATGTATATTGTTGTATCAATAAATAATGAATATCGTTAGATCTCAGAATTATCAAAAATATTCCGAAGATCTTGAGGACTAAATAATATTGAATAAGAATCTTAAAAACTTTCGGATTCCTCTGTTTCAATAAAGTCATCCTATCATGAATGCGATCGTCTTTTACTTATAATGTATTCCCTATTCATAGATGCCTTTTAAATCCCGCATTTAGTTTTAATCAAATCAGAAGTATCCTCAATTTCATGAGTATTTTACATTAAAAACACATAATCTACAAACATGCCATTTTGAAGAAATAAGGGGTATTAAGGGTTTTTTTTCGCTATAGATGAACCAGTTTAGTGAACTGCATTATGAGATAAGATAAATACAAATATTGCGCTGCCAAATGTCTTTTTCACAACGCGTCAGATTTAGCAATATAAAAGTTAAAGCACAAAAAAATAGCTTAAAATTTTAACACAACTTAATCTTGCGAGAAATTTATAAAGCAGCCTGGGAGATATAATAAAAAAAATTTCTAATAGTTTACTTTGAATTCAATATTCTGTGGCATTAGTGTCAGTTTTGGCTCAAATATATAACACACAGTTTCCATCAAACTAAAGAGTAAAACACACAGAATAGGTTACTTTTTAACACTTTTTTACTTTTTTTTTGTTTTTTATAGGTTTTTTTTTATAGGTGGCTACAGTGAACCACGTGAATGTAAACTGGACTAAATTATCACCGAAAGGGGTCGCACCCTCTAGATGCATGAAAAGTTGCGTAGTGTTGTTGGAGGGGGGGGGGATGGTCACTGTTGAGAGTAACGGTTGTGAATTTGTTATATACTAGGTTATATACTGATGTAAGGGAAATATTAATTAAATTTAAATTATTTTAATTCACAGAATATATAATGTACATATAATATCATGATCAATGGCTAACTAGTTTGACTGTTATTACACTTCACCTTGTTGGCAGAACTGGAGAACAGCTGTTAATTAACCAAAGTCATTTTTGTAATGAGCTGTTTCTTCAAATCTTTCTTAGTTGGCTGATTCCCTTAAAAATTGTACAAACTCGTGAAAATGTAAGTAGAAAACATTTTAAATATAAGAAAATTGATTTATGTGGTATTGTATTGTTAATAATCTTGTTTGCCATGTTTTTACCTATGATTATATATATTCTTTTGATTGTCTGTCAGTTAATAACTTTGTAAATGTCAAATATTAAATACTCAACTTTCATGTTACATTTGGATGAAAAAGCACATGTTCTGAGAATATTTTATAAATTGTAAAATCATTTAAATTAATTCTGTTTGCCTCAATTATGTGAAACTAGTATTACTTTAGTTTACCTGTTATTATTTCTTTTGAAATTGTTACAGACGAGTTCAAGCATTAGGCCTACTGTACTTGAAACAGTCATAGTCCGTAGGAACTGGGAATCACAGCCTATTTAAGCCAGTCAAATCGTAGGAAATTTACCAAGTAAGACTGTTGCCATTTAATTACTGATATAGTAATATTAGGTATCATTTATAAGGAAGATTATAAAGGATTTTCATTATTTTGAAGAATAAAATTATAATTTGTTAATACCATGCATTGGAGTAATTTGTGCAGCATCCTAACATCTGAGGGAAATCACCTAATGATAGGTTATCTCAGCAAACACCATCTTAGCTGTTAGCTTGGTGTTGAAGAATAATAATTCTAAATTAAATCTTGCCTACCTACTCTCCGGTGATTGGCCATACAGGGGTACTGGGCACGGTATAGAAGTGCGCGACTCTGCTTGTTTTATTATTAATTTCAACCCTTGCGCCTATTTAAACCAAGACATTGTGGTGAACTTTGCTAACCTCAAGTTAACTTTGCTAGCCTACAAGAAAATTTTGAGAAGTGACATAACTTCTGCCATAAAATTAGTTTGTTTCAGCAAAGTGATTCATAAACTGCCAAATTTATTCTGTGTATAATAGGTCCAGTACTTTCCGACAATGGAAAAATTCAATTTAAATTATTTAAGTAAAGATGAACTTAAGTATGAAATTTTAAGTAGAGGAGAAGATTCTACCTTTGACAACGTAGAAGCACTCAGGAAACAGCTCAGATCTATTTTACAGGTTCAACCAGATGTGAACAATCTTATTGGGAAATTAGCTTTAAGTACTGAATTTCAAACCGTAGAAATTAAGGTAGATCGATTTCAGCTACTTATAGAACAGTGTGATACCCAACCGAGCAACCTGTACATAGCAAGAATGTCAGCTCTATGTACTCATCTGCACCTTAGAATAAGTAATATAAGCGCATGTATGTTAGGTCCTAACTACTTCGGTAAGTTGGACAAATTGAAGGTCAAGTTACAAGAACTGCAAAGCAAATTTGATGAAATCAAAAACCAAGTATCTTTACCTGAATTGAACCAATATCAAGAGGATTTAAATAAGTCAATCATCGAGGAAGAAAACTTAGTTGAACAGTTAACTAGCCCGACAAAACCTAACAGGCCTAACCTAAATCATACTTCTACACCGGAAGGGACGAATCAAGAAACTACAATTAAACCTATAGAGCCTATCGAAACTAGCCTAAGAGAAAACCCAAACATGCAAATACACACCATGCCTATATACAAGTTACCTAACCCCGTTGAAGGTTATCTCAGTAAGATCACAGAATGCAAAGGACTCGAATTGACCCCCTTGCTTTCATTTTTACGAAATGCAATAATAAGCAAAAATGAAGCTAACATCACTGATCAACATTTGTATGGCATCTGGCCCAATCACACAAAACGGCCCTTGAGCACAAAAATCGTGGAGTGTAAAACAGTTGGATTCACAATGAATAAGGTAGGCCTACTTGAATCAATCGTAGAAACCTATGTTCCTGTGACGTTAAAGGAAGAAGATGTACCATATCAAAAGGAAAAAGAACTCGATTTACAAGTCAGCCTAAATACTGCCATCAATGCATTGACCAAAACATCCAACTTCAAATTGATGTTTGACCATGAGCCCAGCTGTGCGCTAACCAACCTGTGGGACAGTAAGAGTCTGCTATGCAGCGACCTAACGATGGAAGAAATGAAGCAAAGCCTGAACCAAAGCATGAGAAATTCAAGAAACTGTGTGAAATTCGACAGACATTGGTGGAGATTATCGCCTAAGAGAGCAAAACATCCATTTAAGTTAAAGTCTCATGTACTTATTCGTACACATTACTTAAGCAATGAGGCCAAGAAGTTTCGTAAGAAAGGTTAAGTAAATGTTTAGTTCAATGCAACCCATGAGTGTAGGCCTAGTTAGTTTGTAATTTCAGGTCATAATTCAGGTCACGGTTTTATCATGAAAGCAAAGTTCAACTTGTAAATACTTGAAACTTGAATTGGAATGTTGCCAGGGATGCAACTTTAGTAGAATGGGAAAAGTTATGTTATTATTAAGATTGATGTATAATTAATTAAGATCGTAGGGACAGAAATTTTTGTTATTTTAATATTGTTAAGTTAGGCCTAGTGATTTGAAATGAAAATTTTATGGAGTTCGCTAATAAGTTATTGCACAACAGTAGGGTATGAATGCGTAGAATATATGATTGTATAAGTCCGTGAATGTTTGTGACACGAATGGTTTGTATGTTTGTATGATTTGAATGGTAAGTTACTTTTAGATTTAAGGCACACTTTAACTACACTAGACACTTTCACACGCAAAAAACACAAAACTATAAATTTAAAGTAAAACATCACACGACACACAAAACACAACACACTCAACACTGATAAGCTATTCAAAACTGAAATGGCGATTTCTCTTTCAAAACAAATCACATGATGCTATTTTCCAGGTTGGCCAACACAGAGTTTTTTATTTGAGATTTTGAATGTTGATAAAAACAAATGAAAAATGAGTTCTATGATCTTAATGCTATACAACTTCTTTAATTGTCAGGGTATATGATTTAAATGTATTTGTAAATAGTTTGTTAGGACAAGAAACATGAACATTTTGAATTATTTAAAAAGATGATTATTGATTATCAATAAAGATATTGCTTTGAATGTTGGTAGCACCGTAGCACGCATGTTGAAGGAATTAATTATCTTGTTTGATGCTGCCATCTATTAGCCTCTGTTGTAACTATGTTGGGTAATAATGTGTCTGTTCTGTATAGCTATCTCGCGGTGAATTTTGGTACTAAATACTCATCGCAAAGAACACCGCATAGTTATAGAAAGGTTCACAGATGGGAAATACGTATTTTTTTTTTCATTTTGAATTTGAATTATGTAGATATAAGTGAAAATTTTGTTGTGAAGATTAGTATGTTTATTTCTTTGATTTGTATAAAGAGATTTTAGTTGGATTTTAAAATAATTCAAATTTAAAAAGAGGTAGAGGGATATTTTATACTGATGTAAGGGAAATATTAATTAAATTTAAATTATTTTAATTCACAGAATATATAATGTACATATAATATCATGATCAATGGCTAACTAGTTTGACTGTTATTACACTTCACCTTGTTGGCAGAACTGGAGAACAGCTGTTAATTAACCAAAGTCATTTTTGTAATGAGCTGTTTCTTCAAATCTTTCTTAGTTGGCTGATTCCCTTAAAAATTGTACAAACTCGTGAAAATGTAAGTAGAAAACATTTTAAATATAAGAAAATTGATTTATGTGGTATTGTATTGTTAATAATCTTGTTTGCCATGTTTTTACCTATGATTATATATATTCTTTTGATTGTCTGTCAGTTAATAACTTTGTAAATGTCAAATATTAAATACTCAACTTTCATGTTACATTTGGATGAAAAAGCACATGTTCTGAGAATATTTTATAAATTGTAAAATCATTTAAATTAATTCTGTTTGCCTCAATTATGTGAAACTAGTATTACTTTAGTTTACCTGTTATTATTTCTTTTGAAATTGTTACAGACGAGTTCAAGCATTAGGCCTACTGTACTTGAAACAGTCATAGTCCGTAGGAACTGGGAATCACAGCCTATTTAAGCCAGTCAAATCGTAGGAAATTTACCAAGTAAGACTGTTGCCATTTAATTACTGATATAGTAATATTAGGTATCATTTATAAGGAAGATTATAAAGGATTTTCATTATTTTGAAGAATAAAATTATAATTTGTTAATACCATGCATTGGAGTAATTTGTGCAGCATCCTAACATCTGAGGGAAATCACCTAATGATAGGTTATCTCAGCAAACACCATCTTAGCTGTTAGCTTGGTGTTGAAGAATAATAATTCTAAATTAAATCTTGCCTACCTACTCTCCGGTGATTGGCCATACAGGGGTACTGGGCACGGTATAGTTATTTATAATCATAGTATTCGAATGTAATCAACACGTAACCTAATAAATACTTGTATTTTATTGTTTTACTAAATTGTAACGAGTTATTTTTCCTAGGGGGGTAAATATTTGCTATTTGGCCGCGCACCGATTGTTGAGGTAGGCAAGCGGCGGCGGCGAACCCGGCTAGCGCCCTTTGACCCGGCTTATCCGTTCGGATAAGCTTGGGTATCCTGGGACTACCGGATAGCCGAGAAGGACATTCGAGTCGCGGATCCCAGTGAGTGAGGATAGCGTGTGTCTAGTGAGACGTCCAGTGGTGTACGTAGAGAGGAGTGCTGTGGTGACATCGGTGTCGTGTGAGGTTGGTGCTCAAGGAGTGAGTGTCGGCATTCAAGTTGGGTAGTGAAACAGTGACCCACTTGGGGTGAGTGGACGACGTTTTATTATATTTTGGTTTAAGAGAGTTAGAGAGTTAGAGTGGTAACCGTGCTGGTCAAAGCCTGACGGTAGTTAGGATTTATTTACAGGTGTCAGGAATAAAAAGTGTATTCCTGACGGTTCTGGGCAGGTGCCAGAGCGCAAATAATATAATTTAATTGACTGTAGTAGATATTATTTTGCGTTGTACCTAGAGTTAGTTATATTACTAATAACTCTGAGGCCCGACAAACCTAGGCTGCACGATTTAGCGTGCGTAGTTGGAAGCACGAGGCCAGTAGGCTAGTAGCTAATATTATTAGCCGATTAACAGAAGCCCAGCTAAGTAACATAAAGTTGGTAGTAGCAGTAGCAGTAGTAGGGTTGTTATTGTTTATTCGTTTTATTATTTTAATTTAACCTGAACAGCTTGTTTGGTAGTCCAACACGTTATCTTGGTAGCTTGGATAGCGGAGTACCGGCTATCAGATAATATATCTAGTGTTTGGAACGTATTTAATATTTATTTATCTGCTACTAAGTAGCTCAATATTTTAATAGTGCAATTGCCATTTCGTTTTGCTAGTTTTGCTTGGTATTTATTGAGACCAGCTACTAGTGGTGTGGTCACTCTACCTATAGTGTACTTGTATATTATTATCTGGTATTATTATTGAGTGAACTGTTTGATTGTTAGCTTGGGCATTAGAGTTGTGTATTGGATTATAGTGGCCTAGTAGACCCCGCCTGGTGATAACCCGCGTTGTGGTTTTTATTGGCAAGTCGTCGTGTAACTCACCGTGTTTTAGGCACTCTGGGCTTAACTGTTGGATAGTTAGGACGAAGCCCGAGTTGCGTAGTCAGCAACGACCCCCTAGGAGTGTGGAGAATCGGCGTAGGTCTGGTAGTGATTATTGCACGTTTGTTTTGGGTGACTTGTTTTTGACTTGTTCACAGTGCCCGTGTATGAGCCAGTCCTATACCGGTTAGACCCGGCTATTGGCCTAGTGGTTTCCCTGACCTTATCGCAGACCCTGGAACTTTACCCAGCCATTGTAGGCTGAGCTATCCCCGGCAAACGGTTGCGACTGCGACTGCACTTTTAATATTTATTTAATATTTTCCCAGTGCAGAAAATCTCGTCGCAAGATGGCGCCTGCGAACAGGGACTGAGGTTGGCAGTGGTGCTGAGTTGCTGACGTATTAACGGCGCCCGAACAAAATAATTTTATTTGTGCAGATTTTCTGCGGACTTGTGCAGATTAGCTGCGGACCTGAGCTGTTGAGCAGAGTTTTAGGCAGACCTGCTGTGATTTTATAGTCGGTTGGGTAGGCCTAACCTGTTTTCTGTTACAGTGTGGTGTGTTGTGAACCCTAATTTATTTAGTGGTTTTATACATAGATATTAGTTAGTAATTTTAATTTTGCTAATTAATTGAGCCTTATCATTGAATATTATTTGAGTGAGAACCCTTATTGTGTATTTGTGGTTTGACTTTCACACCCATAATTGGTTTGATTTATTATTTTGCGAATTAACTGAGCTTTAGCATCAAATATTATTTGAGTGAGGACCCTTATTGTGTATTTGTGGTTTGTCTTTCACACCTATAATTGGTTTGATTTATTATAACGGTGTGAAATAGATTTTAATCGGTTTCGCTCTTATTTTTGCGGATTAGTCGTGGTATTTGAATTGTAAATATGGTTGTGACTACGAGTACGACGTCTGTGCTGGGCGGTACGCCTATTACGTCTGCTATTGCTACGACTAGTTCTGGGGTTAGCTCCGAACTGTCGGTGATGACGACACCGTCATTGTGGCCGGCGTCTTCGCCCGTTTGGCCGACAATTTCCTCGGTAGTGGCTACGACGGTGACAACTTCGTTGACCTATTCCGCGCCAGCGACTATGTCCTTGGGGTCGCAGCCCCGGGACAGTCGCGTGGGTTGGATCTATGACCTCTCGAAAGGTGAGCTCATGAGAACGATGGACCAGTATGGTTTGGTGACCACTGGTACTTCTGCGGAATTACGGCAGCGATTCTCGTCGTTTTGGAAGCAGCGGAATGCCCGTCGGTACAGCGATGATAGGCTGTGTACGGCTGGGGCTGCTGCACCGACATATGTACCGCCGGCTACTACAACTGTGGAGCTTCCTGACCCCCCGAGATCCGTACCTCAGGTACTGGGTAATGCGGAATCGAATCAAGCAGAGATAGTGGGACTTAGCAGGGAGTTAGAGGTGGTTAAAGAGATCCTTGGGTTGTCTTTGGAGACTGATACCCGGACTCTTAGAGAACATCTGGCATCGGTGGTGCGACAGGCGAGAGGCTCGCCGAGTAATGGGGTCGGCTATGGGTTCGAAAGACCCGCCAACCCTACGTCCCCTGTTGTGGCTGCTCCAATGCCTACCTTTGGGTTACCTAGTAGACCCGAGGGATGGCAGCGGCCCAATGATATTTCTGAGAGACCAGCCCGGCCTTCTAGCTTGGAGCTGCCACGAGGCTCGGATATGCTCTCAAATGAGGCCAGCAGGGTGGAGCCAAAGGATTGCTCCAAAGTATGCAACACGGTACGGAAGTGGGGTTTAAGGTTTGATGGCCGACGAGACCCTGTGTCGTTCCTGGAGCGCCTTGAAGAGCTGATGGTCTCGTACTCTATAACATCAGAGGACCTGCTCAGAGCGCTGCCGGAGCTGTTGCAAGGCTCAGCGCTTCTATGGTACAGGAATTGCAAGGAGCTCCTGTATTCATTTGAAGCTTTTCGGCATCAATTTGAGATCCAGTTCCTTCCACCTGGTTATCAGAGGAACTTGGATGAGGAGATCCGGAAAAGGACACAGGGTGAAGGCGAGCACTTCCGGGACTACGTTGTTGCCATAAGTACCTTGCTTAGGCGTAGTGGTACGTTGTCCGAGCATGGTAGATTGGACTTGATCTACAACAACATGCGACCTGAGTACAAACTCATGGTGCGACGGCGTGACTTCAGGAACCTGGCCGAGATGGTTGAGTTGGCTGAAGACTACGAGGCCTATCTGCGAGAGAAGGAAGCCTTCCGACCTCCACCTTCACCCAACGTAGCGCTGGTTTTAGAAACCGCCTATGTTCCCAAGAAGAAGGCTGAGAAGTGTTTCGAAACCGCCGCGGTTGAAAGACATAATTTTCATAGACCATCTCTTGAGGCCAAGTCGATTGGGCAGCGAGTAGATTTTGACTCTAACCGGGTCCGTGAACAAAGGCCCGTAATGACTAGGGAAGTTGCAGATGGTGCAAAGGATGTACGTTGTTTTAGGTGCCAGGAGATTGGTCACTTTGCCAGAGGCTGTGGCAAACTGAGGACCGTCTCCTGTTTTGGATGTGGGAAACCTGGTTTTACTGTGAACCAGTGTGGATGTCGTGCGGGAAACGGCAGGCCAGCTCAGACATCAGGAGGTCAACTGAGCGAGGCCACCCGAAACGAACGACCTCAGAAGAGTGGTCCGAGTGGCTCGGAAAACTGAACAGCTTGGTTGGTGGAGTGGAGGAGGACCAGCTGATTTCGGAGTCAAGGCCCTTTGTGGAAGTTGTGCTGATGGGCAGCGTTTTTAAGGCATTAATGGACACTGGCTCCGTAGTTAGCTTGGTTGGGCGAGGAGTCGCCAACCATCTTCAGCACCAGGGTGTAGAGCCGTGTAAGCAAATCGCTCCTCTGAGGATGGCAGATGGGACACGGTCAACGGCCGAATATTCGTTTCGGCTAGCAGGAGAAGCTGCGGGAAGACGGTGGATGGGAGATGCCTTGTACGTCCCCACTCTCACCACAGACATGATTCTGGGTATGGATGTCATCCGAGACCTCGGATTGGTGACATGTGGGACAGAGGTAGTAAGAATGGGCGTGGGTGATGACTGTTCTGGCCAAGGTGGCCGCATGGACAGTGTCAAAATTGGTGACGAAGACCCCGAAGGCCCTTGCAATGGAAATCCCCGTCTGGTTCCTGATGCCCAAATCATTCAGCTACATGTTGGCTGGTAGTGGCGAGTAGAAGAGTTTTTCTTTGTTTTAAAGTTTGAGACCTGTGGTGTAGGGTTCACCATTGGGTTAGGGGTTCGAGTATTTTGTTTTGGCCGGAGTTCAAAGATTTTTTTTCTTTTTGGCCGTTTTCTTTTTTTTCATCCCGATGTAAGTGGGGGATGTAACGAGTTATTTTTCCTAGGGGGGTAAATATTTGCTATTTGGCCGCGCACCGATTGTTGAGGTAGGCAAGCGGCGGCGGCGAACCCGGCTAGCGCCCTTTGACCCGGCTTATCCGTTCGGATAAGCTTGGGTATCCTGGGACTACCGGATAGCCGAGAAGGACATTCGAGTCGCGGATCCCAGTGAGTGAGGATAGCGTGTGTCTAGTGAGACGTCCAGTGGTGTACGTAGAGAGGAGTGCTGTGGTGACATCGGTGTCGTGTGAGGTTGGTGCTCAAGGAGTGAGTGTCGGCATTCAAGTTGGGTAGTGAAACAGTGACCCACTTGGGGTGAGTGGACGACGTTTTATTATATTTTGGTTTAAGAGAGTTAGAGAGTTAGAGTGGTAACCGTGCTGGTCAAAGCCTGACGGTAGTTAGGATTTATTTACAGGTGTCAGGAATAAAAAGTGTATTCCTGACGGTTCTGGGCAGGTGCCAGAGCGCAAATAATATAATTTAATTGACTGTAGTAGATATTATTTTGCGTTGTACCTAGAGTTAGTTATATTACTAATAACTCTGAGGCCCGACAAACCTAGGCTGCACGATTTAGCGTGCGTAGTTGGAAGCACGAGGCCAGTAGGCTAGTAGCTAATATTATTAGCCGATTAACAGAAGCCCAGCTAAGTAACATAAAGTTGGTAGTAGCAGTAGCAGTAGTAGGGTTGTTATTGTTTATTCGTTTTATTATTTTAATTTAACCTGAACAGCTTGTTTGGTAGTCCAACACGTTATCTTGGTAGCTTGGATAGCGGAGTACCGGCTATCAGATAATATATCTAGTGTTTGGAACGTATTTAATATTTATTTATCTGCTACTAAGTAGCTCAATATTTTAATAGTGCAATTGCCATTTCGTTTTGCTAGTTTTGCTTGGTATTTATTGAGACCAGCTACTAGTGGTGTGGTCACTCTACCTATAGTGTACTTGTATATTATTATCTGGTATTATTATTGAGTGAACTGTTTGATTGTTAGCTTGGGCATTAGAGTTGTGTATTGGATTATAGTGGCCTAGTAGACCCCGCCTGGTGATAACCCGCGTTGTGGTTTTTATTGGCAAGTCGTCGTGTAACTCACCGTGTTTTAGGCACTCTGGGCTTAACTGTTGGATAGTTAGGACGAAGCCCGAGTTGCGTAGTCAGCAACGACCCCCTAGGAGTGTGGAGAATCGGCGTAGGTCTGGTAGTGATTATTGCACGTTTGTTTTGGGTGACTTGTTTTTGACTTGTTCACAGTGCCCGTGTATGAGCCAGTCCTATACCGGTTAGACCCGGCTATTGGCCTAGTGGTTTCCCTGACCTTATCGCAGACCCTGGAACTTTACCCAGCCATTGTAGGCTGAGCTATCCCCGGCAAACGGTTGCGACTGCGACTGCACTTTTAATATTTATTTAATATTTTCCCAGTGCAGAAAATTGCGTCGCAAAATTATGAACATTTTTTGTAAAAAGATAACTATAATTTCCACCGTCATTGGTTGGTTTTACAAACATGATTTGTCTTCGAACATTTACATAAAAAGCTTTTCAACCCGTTATTTTTCATTCCATTAATTAGAGTATCAGTAGAAAGTAAAGACACATGCATGTACATGGAAGTAGAGTATACATTTTATAAAGATAAACGTAGAAGGAGGTTATGCATCAATCTTTCTTGAAGGTGAAATGTTTTAATTAGCTTGGATCTTGTTTGATTATGCTTCAATATATGTACTGTATTACAGAACAAAATTGTATACAATAAAACCAACAAATCTACAAAAAACAACACAGCAAACATTTACAACTCATCTGGTATATACAAAATTAAATGCTCTGACGGTGACAGCTACTACATTTGGACAAACCTATCGAAATTTTAAAGTTAGATTCAACGAACACAACACAAACAAGTGTGTAAATTAAAGACCAAAACTTCAATTAACTAATATTATATAAAACTTAACAATATTAGAAATTGAAAACGGTAAAGACATTTTGGATGTAAAAGAGGAAATTAATATTACGAACTACAAAAATAACATATTGAATATTTTAAACAATATTATACCAAAATTAAATTATCCAATATGTGAAACAATAGCAAAATCGAGAAAATACTAATGAAATAAATACAAACATATAATATAGTATATGAATAAATCAGTGAATAAGACAAAGTTATGTTTAATTTGATTTTTTGTTTACTTTGAAAATGACCTTAGAGCTGAAACTATTCAGTAAATATCGTAATAAATAACTTTTACTTGGGTACTCAGTTTATCATTGTTGTATTTTTCTTTATATTATTATTATTATCAAATTTTTTGTATATATAAAAAACAACACAGCAAACATGTAACATGTAAAGGGTATGTTCTTCAGAAGATACGGTATCTATAAGTATAAAAGAGAATGTTTGTATATATATATATATTTGGCAGTGATAAACTCAGACACCGCTGAACCGATTGCCACAAAACTTGGTACATACGTGTAGAATTTCATGGAATAGGTTTATACACCATCAATTTCGTGATCCGTCCAATCGGCTCCGCCCCAGTGGCTCTGGAGTTTCCCATGTTAACCTTATGAGAAATGGAATTAATGAATCTTAACAGCTGTTTCAATTAAACAAGTTGGTTCTGTTCTATGATGTTCAATAGCATTAAAGTTACAAGGATTACCAACAGGGTGCAGCACTATTATTTCTTTTACATTTATGACAACAGCTAATTTGCAACCAAAAGGTGAGTGAGCGTAGCGAACAAACTTCAACCTGGAGGCGAGTTAGCGTAGCGAACGAGCTAACCTGAAGGCAAGTGAGCGTAGCGAACGAGCTAACCTGAAGGCAAGTGAGCGCAGCGAACGAGCTCCAACCTAAAGTTGAGTGAGCGTAGCGAACGAACTTCAAACAGGACGTGATTGAGCCATGCGAACGAGATCATCTTGAAAATTAAGAAGTTAAACGGGACAAAGCCCGTGGGTTACAGCTAGTCTCCTTATATAAGAGTGGTGTCTTACTTTCTCAAAAAAAGGTTTTTTTCAGACAATAAACAGTTGATACAGTTTTTAATTTCAATATATCCTCTAACTTAAGTTTTTTTCATTCCTGAATACACCTTATGGTTCCATCTATTGGTTAACTTATGCATCTATGTGTGCATTGATAACTTTTTTATATTCCTCCTCTACATCCTAGCATGCTAGATTCCAGCCCGGGCTGTTTTAAACCTTACTTCAGACTAGTCATAGAGGGTCACGACACTATCACATAGATTAAATCCATTGGCGATTGATGGAATTTGAACCCGGGACCTCGAGCTTTGAAGCCCCAAACTCTACCACCAGACCAGCTCACTCCCCTCACTGATATGAAACGATCAAAACACCGTAGGGTTATATCAAGTTTGTGTATGAATTATTTAATCAGGTAGGATTTAAAAGGAATCTTCAAATATGGCTTACTTTGATAAAGGTTATTTGAACTACTAAATTAGTTCATCCTGCCAACTGTTGGCAGTGTAAAAGGTTTTCAGGAACACAGTAATTGATTTGGTTAACAATGATAAATGTCTACACTGAACACGGATCGAGACAAAATACATCATTGCAGCCCGATAACAAGCGTGTTCCATCCCCATATAATCCCCGGAAATCCCAGCAGGCATTATTAGTTCTCATTTGGTAGGAAATTAAAGGCAAAAAGGGAGCTTTTATTAGTTTAGCGTCGTGTAATCGTGTTTGGCGATAAAACAACATAATTTAAACGGTTTCCCAAACATTTACAGGATATTTATAACTTTATTTAAATAATAATTTTGTCGATATGTACTTAAGATGAATAGGTCTTTAAGATTTACTGTCATAGCAAAGTTGTAGTGCTGTTTGTTAACTATTACCGTTTTAGGTCTGTAGTATTTTGTTAAAAGGTCAGTCATAATCTATTCTCTACAAAACACTATATACCATCGACTAGGTAACATTTGAAATAAATGACCATATTACCATAGAACCTATGACCAATAGTGGTTTATTGAATAAACCTCTGTATGATAATGAGCTCAAAGCCGCTCTAGTATCAAATTCCATATTCAATGACTTGCCTTCAATAGAAACATTAATTATAAACTTGCCATTCACATTTTGTGTCCCCACGAAGTAAACCTCATGAACGTTGTCATTTTCATCTTCAACATCAATTTTATTTTATTTAAACCCGTAAGCGTTCTCATTTGCATTGCTAACCCTGTTGCGCGTAAGAAAAACATTCGCAATTTGTTCAATCTTGTTACACTTCCAACAAAATTCATTTTTAAATTTTCAAGTATCAGCCTTATGTTGAGTACTGCCGCATCTGTAACATTTACCTCTTAAATCTTGAAAGGTAATATGCGGTTTGATTTCATGTCTGCTCTTTCTTGTTAACTCAGATTGTTTACTCACATAGTAAACATCCTTGTTATTTTGTAACGTAATGAAAGTACTTAGGTTTTAATGCATAACTTGTTTGAACTGTTCAATAGAAATAGCCATTTCTACCACTTCCTTAAATGATTGTTTATTTCCTTTTTCTTGAAGAAGCCTAACTCTCACTTCATTATCTCCTAATCCTTGAACGAATTGCATCGTCAAGAACATATCACAAACTGAATGTTCACAGTTGTAACACTTAAAATCACAGTCAATTGCCAAAAGTTTTAATTCTTGAGCGTACGTAGAAATTCCCTCTTCAGTATCTTGAACTTTACTGATGAACCTATTTTGGTTAGCAAGTTCACTTGGAGTATGCTCCAAACAGTTTTGCAGTATATCTGAAAGTTCTTCAAACGATTTGTCACCTGGTTCCTTGGGAGCAATTATTGCGTCAAATAATGCCTGCTGCATTTCGGGTGTAAGCGTACTAAGAAACAGTTGTGTTTTGGTTTTGGACTCTGTGATTTGTTTCAGATCCAAGAAATTTCTAAACCGCATCAGAAAATTTCGTAGGTTTCATTTTCTATGTAGGGTGTGAAACTCACATTCGGTATGTTCAACTTATGTGGATTATTTCCTTCACTACACACACTCCTCTCTACTTCTGTTTGCTTAATAGTGACAAAGCATGGTTGCAATAAAGCTCTTGCCTCGAGGTATGTTTCCTCTACATCTGTACGTTAATCTTCTTCTCTTTCAATTTCATCTTCATCGTCTGTAGTTGTTATAATCTTTTTATGTAACAAATTGAATCTTTTCCACGTTTCATGCAGTAGAGTTTGTCTGCCCAAAGCATCGTATATAGACGAACCTTTGGTTTTCAGCACATGTAAAGTCCTTTTAATTTGAGACTTGACTTTGAGACTAATGATTCCTCTTTGTTGTTTTAATTTTCTAGTTTCATTTCCACTTGTATCACTCTTCGCCATTGATATGTCTTCATAAAATATACAAAATAAGCGTAAATTAATTAGTTAACTTTATTCTAGAACTATTTCAACACAAAAGATAAAATGTAAACAATAGCAATAAAAACAACAATAATCATCTGATTATTTAAGCATATGACAGTGACAAAGATAGTTTCCGTCCTTATTGTTGCTAGATGATTATAGGACTCAATTTCCAGACACAATAACATTGATTAGCCCAGAGTGGCGGGAGATTGTGTCCTTCCCTTTGTGTATTGCACCTGTTTATTGCAGCTCAAGCATTGAAAATTATGGTACTTTTTAGGGGAGGGCTTACCTTTTTACCATCCTACAAAAATAATGGCAAATACAATTTTTTTTTAAATCATAGTATAAAGTATTATTTTTAATTATTATCAGTATTGAATTTGAACCAAACAAAGACAAATTATTCATTAAAGAAGAATTCTACATATATATAGAAACCATAAAAAATATCCTAAAAACATACTCAATACAATGCAAATCCAAAAAGAAAACCTAATATATGAAAAAATCTTAAGTAAAAAATCAAAAGAAAACAACACCTGAGCCAACCTATGTTACAAGACAAAATTATAAAATTATATGATAATTTACTTGTTTATTATTTATATTAAATAAATTAATAACTGACAGCCGAAACATGTTAGTTATTAAATAAATTAATAACTTAAAGGATACTAAATGTTTAATTATTTATTTCATTTACTAATTGTATATTACTAATGTATATGAATTAGAACGGATGGTGTTTTTGGCCTCTGGAGACCTCAAAATGAAAACGTTATTCAGTCCTGGGTCTTACCATGAGACCTACGGTAATAGCTTATTCCCTAGATGGGAAATTCGCTAATAAAAAATCTAGAATCAATTTTACCCCAAATCTTTTACTAAATGTTGCGCAAAAACACTTTGGTTTTAGGTTTTATTTCTAAAAATTTCTCCTTGTCTCAAATGAATAATATAAGGAGATCCCCGCATTAGTCCTGCGTAAGAAATAATTGAAGAGCTCGGTAAGGTTCCCTAAGGGAGAACTGGGATTCTGAGGATAAGAAAACCTGTTAGTGAATCATGAAAGGTACAACAATAACAATTGATAGAATAACACAAACATTAAGCACTAATAACTTATTCACTAAGTTTGTAGACCATCAAATGTCTCATTATTATTGCATATAGTCACAACGTATAGTAAAATATAATGACAATCAAATATGTGTCTTAAAACAAGTTACATTTAACTTATACCATTTAGTGATAGTGTCTCTAGAAAGCTTTATACTACACTGCGATTTGTTACAGATACCCAATACTGTTACAAGTTCCTAACGGTAAAGGAGCATTGAGCAAGTAAAAGAAAACGGTATCACTACTTAACAAAATGAATAGGTATTGAACACGTCTGGAGACATTGAAGATCTAGGGTAATGCATTCATTACAAATATACAACACTTAATAATTTTGATATACCCTTTGAGTATTTATCGTGGTTCACGTGACCATGGGAATCTATACAGATTTATATATCACCTGAAGCTAGATTTTTTGCTAAAAATAATGGGGCAAAGATTTTCCGCGCTCACAAATATTAACGGAACTACTACTGCTCTAAGATTTGTTTACTTTGTTTTAATGACCTGACCTATTTGTTAGCCAACAATATTTTTTCACCAGAAACTTGATATATTACGTTAATTCTAAGTGATTAAAGTAGATGACTCACTTTTTACCTGGAAATAACGGTACAACGATTTCTCCGAGGCCACGAATAACTAAGGTAACTTAAGATCATTCTATTCTAGTCTGCTTTCCGCATTACGGAATTATGGTGAACTACTAAACCCGAAATGAAAATACGAAAATTGAAGGGACGAAGAAAAGAGGATAAAGATATTTGTTTATTGTAAAGGCTGTCTCCCATTCAAATTTAGATTAATTCTGTCCAATAGCTGGATTTTTCATTCGATCAAGCCTCCACAACTACTAAATGTTTAAGTTTGACCGATGAAAATTATTTTCATCCTTGTTCAAAGATAATTTGCAGATGACTTTTGAGAAGCCCTAAAACCCAAGCGAAAGATAGTATTTTCCACATGATAAATGTTCACTAAATTGTTTATTGAGTTATATTATGAAAGTACAAATTTAACTTTACGAAAGTTCTATTGTGGGGGAGTTAGATTGTTTTTTAGAAAATGTTGCCTGACAAAGTAAAGATCGAAAACACCAAACCGAATATGAGAAGATCCACTTTATTTACATTATCTAAATGCAGACAAACCGGTGACACTAATTCACTCCAGTTGGTGAATATTCTGTTGAAAGGTGCGATGTGTTGATTTGATTAAACAATCCTCCCTTGCAGCACTTGGTGCGAAACAAGGATCATTGTTGAATAAACATTTCAGTTCCTGAATACTCTTGTCTGTTCCAATTTGTAGATTGAGCTGACTTGTAGCAAAGGTTACTTTTAATTAAAGTGATGATTTTGGACTGAGCACTGTTCTCCAACAGTTAACGTTATCTTGGGCTTCTTTCTCAATAATTATAGTTGAACAAATGGAACGAAAGATTGATAAGAGTAGAAACAGTCACGTTTATTTTTATTTTAGAAGTATCTAGTTTATGTCCACAGGAATTCAACATAGCGTGACTTTGAAACTTTTTACTGTTAAGCTCAATGTTAAAAGATAAGTTTTAAAAGATAAGTACATGGTAACTTAAAAGATAAAAACCACTGAACAATGCTAAACAATATAGTTTACGCAATTCTTGTTGTTTGAATAAAAGAGAAAAAAATTGACTGAATGTTAATTATTTTAACTAGTGTTCAGGATAAGCGACACTAAAGAAGAACAAATAACATAAACCTGAATCAGAACAAAGATCTTAAGAACTCTATCCGACGAAAACGTTTCATGGGTTGAGATTAATACTTTAATACTTTTCAATGAAATAGCGACCATACAAAGCAGGTATTTTAAGCCAAGTAGGAATGGAGATAAGTGTAGGATGAGTGGCGCGATCTTGTAGTCTTGTTAGTGACTAAGGCCAACTTATTCCTTAGACACAGCTATTAATTAATAACCCATAGCTGATGGCAACTAAGGGACCTTCAGTTTATAGTGGAATTCGAACCACATTTTTGCTTTCATGTATGGCCCCCAGGTATAATACATCGCCCATGTATAAGGCATACTAATGTACCTGCGTCACTTCGTGACTTCAAAATCCGTGATATATTTAATATAAAGTATAATTAATATAAGGGTGAAAACTATCGCGAGATCTCTTCGAGGCATCTTATAAAAATTACAAATCAATACTTATTTAATACAGGGTTTTTGTGACAATTACTCCTCCGAAACTACTGAACCGATTGACATATTTTTGGTGTCATTGGAAAAAGTGTAACGTGAAGTTTTGCAGGAAACTTTCTTTTTAGGGAAATAATTAGAGAGTGAGGCCCTGGGGCCTTTTAAGTTTCGTATTTCTCCATAAGATTAACATGGGAAACAAACATTGTTATGAAACTCCAGCTGTTGTCCGAAATTCAAAGTGAGAAGAATAACATATGTTAATTTAAAATTGTGTCAGAGAGATTATGCAGAAAATCAGGTAGTTAATGGTTATTTGGTGCTATTAAAATAAATACTGAAATTTGTAAACGTACTGGCGACAATGGGTGATACCATAGACTAACCAACACAAGTAGACTTCTCATCCCATTGTAAATTTTGAAGCACGTTTTTCGTGTCTAGTTTATGTACGTGACACAAAGGCGCTAGTGTCGATGAAACTTTGTTTCCATTATTTTAGGGTTAATTTCTTGATTTGTGCTTTTCTGTTTGGTTATATAACTAGCGGGACAAGTTATTGTTTATGATTAGATCGTATTATTAGTTTAAACGAGGTTTTAAATTGCTGTAATAACGGGAAACAAATTGTAAACAAAACACGACCTCTACATAAACCGTACATGAACTAACAATAAAATTGTCTTCAGCTGTTCCATAAGGATGAGAAATCTACTAAGGGAGTATGTTTTATCTATGGTGATACCATGCAGACTACATTATCATTGACAAAGACCAACATGGACAATCTATTGCGGCTATAAGTGGGAAACATTTGTGCAATACACTAAAAGCCAGATCAGCTTTTGAAAAATGATCAAATATTTACAAGAAATGTTGATTATATTGCACTGTTAAGTACATCGTGAGTACGGGGAACTCCTTTACTTCTTTGTGATTGCTCGATTTCGAGCAACCTGTACACTAGAACTTATAAAACATACAATGACAACACAAAATCAACGTAAGTCATTCTATATTTTACACTTTACAGGAATAACATTACAATATTTTACTTGAATTCCCTAATAAAACATACTATGAAAACATAAAATCCTCTCACAACACAATATTTAACGTACAGTAAGTTATTTTCTTCTCCACATTTGATGAAAATAACATTACAACATTTAACTTGAACCATAGACAAAAAGAATGTAATTATTTTTGTCTCTGCTTGAACTCACTGAAACATCACAAACTAAACAGATAACCCAATTTTCGCATGAATATAAACAAAACTGTATCATTACCATCTGTTTTGATGTAAACAAATGTAAACTTGAAAAAGTTTATATGATTGACAACAGAATTCAGCACAAACTCTGAAATTTCAAAAGCCTATAATACAAAGGGCTTTCACATGATATCATCCAAACCCGCAAAAGGTACATCTAGAGGCCAAGAGCTGTAAATTGATACCCAATATGCCTATAAAAATAAATATTTAGGAGTCGATTTGCTGCACACAAAATAAAAAAAAAAATCACCTTTTAATAGTATAGAATGGATAGTGTAAAATGTGTTTCTTCGATTTAATAAGTTACTTATCTGCTCAATGATTAGTATTGCCTTAGAGCTATGGGCTTAAGGGCTATCATGTTTAAGCCGTTCAGGTAAGGCCATGGTTCAGAGCCCATCCGCACCTGTTCTGTAGGTTGAGTCTACTGCTTCTTTCAGCGAAAGATTAACTCACGGCTAAATTTGGGGGGTTGGGGGATAAATAAAAACAAGACTGGTACGGTAAATACCCAATGGTGTAAGGAAAATACATGTGTGTGTTATTCCCGTCATATTCTGACGTCACTCAGATTGCAAACAAAAGATCACCTGATTGTAACTGTCAAATTAGTATTTGTTTTGATTTGGTTGTTATTGTTTTGTTATGTACACATTCAACCATTTTGAAAAAAATATAAAAACAATAACAATCAAATCAAAACAAATAAATACAAATTTTACATTGAGTGACGTCAGAATATGACGGGAATAGCACACCTATGTATTTTCCTTCCACCATGGTAAATACCCAAAACTTCAAAACATGTAATACTTATCTATATATATAAAAGAAAAAGCCCTCACTGACTGACTGACTCACTCCCTCATCACTAATTCTCCCACTTCCCATTTACCTAGGAGGCTGAAATTTGGTACACTGATACTTCAGGCATTACATAGGAAAACTAAGTTGTTTTTATTCTGATCGGACTCTCGGGCTCCGCCCCAGTGGCTCTGGAGTTTCCCATGTTAACCTTATGAGTACTCATATTTAAATGGAATTAATGAATCTTAACAGCTGTTTCAATTAAACAAGTTGGTTCTGTTCTATGATGTTCAATAGCATTAAAGTTACAAGGATTACCAACAGGGTGCAGCACTATTATTTTTTTAAATTTTTGACAACAGCTAATTTGCAACCAAAAGGTGAGTGAGCGTAGTGAACGAACTTCAACCTGGAGGCGAGTTAGCGTAGTGAACGAGCTAACGTGAAGGCAAGTGAGCGCAGCGAACGAGCTCCAACCTAAAAGTGAGTGAGCGTAGCGAACGAACTTCAACCAGGACGTGATTGAGCCATGCGAACAAGCTCATCTTGAAAATTAAGAAGTTAAACGGGGCAAAGCCCGTGGGTACAGCTAGTAAAACTATAAACATGATAAAATATAAAGCTATCACATAAGAATTACATAGCAATAAGTTTAAAAACAAGTTTTAAATAAACAAAATGAGATGTTATATTTATATTTGTCGTATTTTATATTATATTTTAACTCACTGTCTAAGTTCAATACAAAAGTACGAATCCCCAACTAAACCAAAAACTCTCATTGAAGAAATACCGTAAACAAAGTTGGAAGTATCTTTACGGCTACAGTAATGTAGATTCTCCTTGTTTTGAACTTTTACAGTTATAACCACAAAATCGTAAAGCCTCAAGTTTACTCCATGAATGTTACAGCCACGGCTATAAACTTCCCTTCATCTTGAGCTGATGTGGTATTCGTGGCTTATAGAAATATTATTTTAGTGTTGAATTGAATTTTTTTTCAAGTACGATTCCTACAGTAGACTAACTGAATAGGGTTATCAAATAGTTTCAGTTTTGATTATCAATAGAACCAGACTTTGCTTCCCTTATGTTGCTCGTAGGAATGGACATATTTGAATAGAGCCACGGATAGAGTGCTGATGTGCATTAACCATTATGTAGAATAACATGCAAACTTTAATCCAAGTTAAACTGATAGAGCGACTTATTGTAAGCAACAAAATGTCACCTCAGTTATCTCTTGCAAACGTACTATGTATAAAATATAATTATAACTATTGCACATACTACGAATGGCCCATTCAATTATGTCTTTTTGAAATAGAAAATAGTAAATAAATAAAATAAATAAATAAATAAAAATGCCTTTCAAAATTAAAAGCTGATTCACATAGATAGAATGTCTATTTCAGTATTTAAAATCAATGGGTGTGCTACTTTTAAAGTCTTATCTGTTATATTTTAATTTTTTTTCCTAGGGTAGTTCATGAGGACCAAGTTTATGCTGTTGCTTAAAATAAATTTAATAGGTGTTGCAAAGTTAAGTTTAGGCGAAATCATGACCTGCAAATCCTCCCTTCTACTTAACCTGTTATACTTTTTTATATCGAGATTTATTTTTTATAGTCTTAAACTCTACATTAGAGTGCCCAACGAGAGTAGGTGAAAACCTAAATGTTAATAGCTTCTCGTTCAGCATCAACACGTGTTGATCTCCATTTAACAAAGTGTTATACATATAAAATATCGTCTGACACCCCACTTAAGAGTTTAAATGCCAAACAAAAGTATAAGCACCATCTTAATATATATAAGAAAAAGGTGTGTTAGTTACAGCGTTTATAACTAGAAAACTACTGAACCAATTGGCATGAAAATTTACAGGGATATTCCTTAGGTACTAGAATAACATAATAGCCTGTTTCCGTTTCAAAAAAAGGGAAGCATCCTATGGCCCTTTGCAGTTTACATGTTAATCTTATGGAAGAATTTTTTAATTTGTTTACCATGCCATGTTTGTCATTTCTTGATGAAATTTAGGAAACAGCTGTTGTAATGATAACCTATTTTTTTTTTATCTACAGTATGCATAACAAATGAGAGCTATCAAATAGGTTTCTATTCCATTTGTTTTTTACGAATATTTGTTGTCAAATGTAACTGAAGGCAAGTGAGCGCAGCGAACGAGCTCCAACCTAAAGGTGAACAAAATTCAACCAGGACGTGTTTGAGCCATGCGAACGAGCTCATCTTGAAAATGAACAAGCATTTGACATAAAACCACATTAGGAAAGGACGACGTCTGTCGGGCCAGCTAGTAAAATATACAAATAACATTATAAACGAGAACATCCTAATGGATCATATTTGAACAACGTTCATATTCTTGTAAAAGATTACAGTATAAGCGTTAGTACATCAAACAGTTTTGGAGAACATATTTTATTGCATCCGTATATCTAGAACGTGTACATATATAACGGAACTCCAAGATGTTTGTACAGTAACTGAGCAAACATTTTCCCAACATGGCAGACTTTCATCTCTCAACCAGAAGTAATTGTGTTGACACTAACTACACCCTCTACCTACTCCGTGTCTCAGACTTCCTTCATATATCAAACAGGGGTGTATGTATATGTATAGTCTCGTAGTACACATCTCTGGGATGTTGGGAAAGTAGAGAAAATAACATTCATGATATTTTTTGTGATGCACGTTATATTTAAAACCATATTTATAACCATACGCAAAATATGGATGGGATTAATCTTTTTATGAAATTAAGTTGACCGTTTGATTTAAAAAAGGGCTAATATGTAAGTGTTTACTAACACTCTGCTTAACTACCGAAGGTAAGTAATAGGCCTAATTTGGAAATAGATCGTTTTATTGTGTAGTCTTGTGGAGCTCTAATTCCATATATTCAATATTGGCTACAAAAGTAGCATAACAAACATCTGTGAAAAAACTATCTATGTGTGTATAACCATAGAAAAATTCTGTCTTAAACCAAACAAACAAAAATATCTATTTAACCCGGCCAGCAACAAAAATAAGGTATGAAATAATATAATTTTATACACTAGCACAATCTGTGACTGGCTCACGCAACTACGTTCTTTTGTAATAAAATGGCTACAATCTGTCCAGTGTTTTATGCGTGATTGAACTTCTAACACACAAACAAACAAACAAACAAACAAACAAACACACAAACTTTCACATTTATAATATTAGTAAGATATTTGTAAAGGGTATGTTCTTCAGAAGATACGGTATCTCCTTACAAAAACAGTGTAATCTAATAAAAATAAGAGTGGTGTCTTATTTATAAAAAAAAGGTTTTTCCAGACAATAAACAGTTGATACAGTTTTTAATTCCAATATATCCTCTAACTTAAGTTTTTTCATTCATGAATACACCTTATGGTTCCATCTATTGGTTAACTTATGCATCTATGTGTGCATTGATAACTTTTTTATATTCCTCCTCTACATCCTAGCATGCTAGATTCCAGCCCGGGCTGTTTTAAACCTTACTTCAGACTAGTCATAGAGGGTCACGACACTATCACATAGATTAAATCCATTGGCGATTGATGGAATTTGAACCCGGGACCTCGAGCTTTGAAGCCCCAAACTCTACCACCAGACCAGCTCACTCCCCTCACTGATATGAAACGATCAAAACACCGTAGTATCAAGTTTGTGTATGAACTATTTAATCAGGTAGGATTTAAAAGGAATCTTCAAATACGGCTTACTTTGATAAAGGTTATTTGAACTCCTAAATTAGTTCATCCTACCAACTGTTGGCAGTGTAAAAGGTTTTCAGGAACACAGTAATTGATTTGGTTAACAATGATAAATGTCTACACTGAACACGGATCGAGACAAAATACATCATTGCAGCCAGATAACAAGCGTGTTCCATCCCCATATAATCCCCGGAAAGCCCAGCAGGCATTATTAGTTCTCATTTGGTAGGAAATTAAAGGCAAAAAGGGAGCTTTTATTAGTTTAGCGTCGTGTAATCGCGTTTGACGGTAAAACAACGTAATTTAAACGGTTTCCCAAACATTTACAGGATATTTATAACTATTTTAAATAATACTTAAGATATTTACTTAAGATGAATAGGTCTTTGAGATTTGCTGTCATAGCAAAGTTATAGTGCTGTTTGTTAACTATTACCATTTTAGGTCTGTAGTATTTTGTTAAAACGTTAGTCAAAATCTATTCTTAACAAAACACTATATACCATCGACTAGGTAACATTTGAAATAAATGACCATATTACCATAAAACCTATGACCAATAATGGTTTATTGAATAAACCACTGCATGATAATGAGCTCAAAGCCGCTCCAGTATCAAGTTCCATATTCAATGACTTGCCTTCAAATAGAAACGTTAATTATAAACTTGTCATTCACATTTGGTGTCCCCACCAAGTAAACCTCATGAACGTTGTCATTATCATTTTCATCTTCAACATCAATTTTATTTTATTTAAACCCGTAAGCGTTCTCATTTGCATTGCTAACCCTGTTGTGCGTAAGACAAACATTCGCAATTTGTCCAATCTTGTTACATTTCCTACAAAATTCATTTTTAAATTTGCAAGTATCAGCCTTATGTTGAGTACTGCCGCATCTGTAACATTTAGGCTACCTCTTAAATCTTGAAAGGTAATATTCGGTTTGATTTCATATCTGCTCTTTCTTAACTCAGATTGTTTACTCACATAGTAGACATCCTTAGTTTGTTCTGTAACGTAATGAAAGTACTTAGGTTTTATTGCATAGCTTTCCAGTTTGGACTGTTCAATATAAATAGCCATTTCTACCACTTCCTTAAATGATTGTTTATTTCCTTTTTCTTGAGGAAGCCTAACTCTCACTTCATTATCTCCTAATCCTCGAATGAATTGCATCTTCAAGAACATATCTCAAACTGAATGTTCACAGTTGTAACACTTAAAATCACAGTCAATTGCCAAACGTTTTATTTCTCGAGAGTACGTAGAAATTCCCTCTTCAGTATCTTGAACTTTACTGATGAACCTATTTTGGTTAGCAAGTACACTTGGAGTAGGTTCCAAACAGTTTTGCGGTAGGCTATATCTGAAAGTTCTTCAAACGATCTGTCACCTGGTGCCTCGGGAGCAATCGCATCACATAATGCCTGATGCATTTCGGGTGTAAGAGTACTAAGAAACAGTTGTGTTTTGGTTTTGGACTCTGTGATTTGTTTTAGATCCAAGAAATTTCTAAACCGCATCAAAAAATTCCGAAGGTTTCATTTTCTGTGTAGGGTGTGAAACTCACATTCGGTATGTTCAACTTATGCGGATTATTTCCTTCACTACACACATTCCTCTCTACTTCTGTTTGCTTAATAGTGACAAAGAATGGTTGCAATAAAGCTCTTGCCTCGAGGTATGTTTCCTCTACATCTGTACGTTATTCTTCTTCTCTTTCAATTTCATCTTCATCGTCTATAGTTGTTATAATCTTTTCATGTAACAAAGCGAATCCTTTCCACGTTTCATGCAGTAGAGTTTGTCTGCCCAAAGCATCGTATATAGACGAACCTTTGGTTTTCAGCGCATTTAAAGTCCTTTGAATTTAAGACTTTATGATTCCTCTTTGTTGTTTTAATTTTCTAGTTTCATTTTCACTTTTATCACTCGTCGCCATTGATATGTCTTCATAAAATATAAAATAAGCGTAAATTAATTAGTTAACTTTATTCTAGAACTATTTCAACACAAAAGATAAAATGTAAACAATAGCAATAAAAACAAAAATAATCATCTGATTATTTAAGCATATGAAAGTGACAAAGATAATTTCTGCCATTATTGTTGCTAGATGATTATAGGACTCAATTTCCAGACACAATAACGTTGATTAGCTCAGAGTGGCGGGAGATTGTGTCCTCCCCTTTGTGTATTGCACCGTTACACAAAACGTGTATTGAAAACGTTATTCAGTCCCGGGTCTAGGTCTTACCATGAGACCTACGGTAATACCTTATTCCCTAGATGGGAAATCCGCTAATAAAAAATCTAGAATCAAGTTTACCCCAAATCTTTTTCTAAATGTTGCGCAAAAACACTTTAATTTAGGTTTTATTTCTTAAAATTTCTCCTTGTCTCAAATGAATAATATAAGGAGATCCCCGCATTAGTCCTGTGTAATAAATAATTGAAGAGCTTGGTAAGGTTCCCTAAGGGAGAGCTGGGATTCTGAGGATAAGAAAACCTGTTAGTGAATCATGAAAGGTACACAAGTAAAAATTGATAGAATAACACAAACTATTAAGCACTAATAACTTATTCACTAAGTTTGTAGACAATCAAATGTATCATTATTATTGAATATAGTCACAAAGTTTAGTAAAATATAATGTCAATCATATATGTGTCTTAAAACAAGTTACATTTAACTTATACCATTTAGTGATAGTGTCTCTAGAAAGCTTTATACTACACTGCGATTTGTTACAGATACCCGATACGGCTACTGTAACTTAAGTGCCTAATGGTAAAGGAGCATTGAACATGTAAAAGAAAACTTTATCACTACTTAACAAAATGAATAGGTATTGAAATTCTAAAAGCAATCAATATGTTTTGTTCTTATTAGTGTCATCGAGACCAAATGTATTGAAGCAATAGGTCCTTAATGAATACGTCTGGAGACATTGAAGATCTAGGGTAATGCATTCATTACAAATATACAACACTTAATAATTTTGATATACCCTTTGAGTATTTATCGTGGTTCACGTGACCATGGGAATCTATACAGATTTATATATCACCTGAAGCTAGATTTTTTGCTAAAAATAATGGGGCAAAGATTTTCCGCGCTCACAAATATTAACGGAACTACTACTGCTCTAAGATTTGTTTACTTTGTTTTAATGACCTGACCTATTTGTTAGCCAACAATATTTTTTCACCAGAAACTTGATATATTACGTTAATTCTAAGTGATTAAAGTAGATGACTCACTTTTTACCTGGAAATAACGGTACAACGATTTCTCCGAGGCCACGAATAACTAAGGTAACTTAAGATCATTCTATTCTAGTCTGCTTTCCGCATTACGGAATTATGGTGAACTACTAAACCCGAAATGAAAATACGAAAATTGAAGGGACGAAGAAAAGAGGATAAAGATATTTGTTTATTGTAAAGGCTGTCTCCCATTCAAATTTAGATTAATTCTGTCGGGATTTTTCAGTCCATCAAGCCTCCACAATTCCTAAAATCTTGCAATAATGTTGTTGACCGATGAAAATGATTTTAACCCTTGTTCAAAGATAATTTGCAGATGATTTTTGAGAAGCCCTAAAACTCAACCGAAAGGATTCCTCCTAAGTATTTTCCACATGATAAATGTTTACTAAAAGGTTTATTGAGTTATATTATATGAAAATGCAAATTTAAAATTACGAAAGTTCTATTGTGGGCCGTCAGATTGTTTTTGGAAAATATGGCCTGACAAAGTAAAGATCGAAAACACCAAACCGAATATGAGAAGATCCACTTTATTTACATGATCTAAATGCAGACAAACCGGTGACACTAATTCACTCCAGTTGGTGAATATTCTGTTCAAAGGTGCGATGTGTTGATTTGATTAAACAATCCTCCCTTGCAGCACTTGGTGCGAAACAAGGATCATTGTTGAATAAACAGTTCAGTTCCTGAACACTCTTGTCTGTTCCAATTTGTAGATTGAGCTGACACGTAGCAAAGGTTACTTTTAATTAAAGTGATGATTTTGGACTGAGCACTGTTCTCCAACAGTAACGTTAACTGTTAACCCTATCTTGGGTTTCTTTCTCAATAATTATAAATGAACAAATGGAACGAAAGATTGATGAGAGTAGAAACGGTCACGTTTATTTGTATTTTAGAAGTATCCAGTTCTATATCTACAGGAATGCATCATAGCATGACTTTGAAACTTTTTAATTTTAAATTCAATTTTATTTTGTGTTTGGTAAGTTAAAAGACAAAAAACGCTTAACAATGCTAAACAATATAGTTTACGCAATTCTTGTTGCTTGAATAAAAGAGAAGAAACTTGACTGAATGTTAATTATTTTAACTAGTGTTCAGGATAAGCAACACTAAAGAAGAATAAATAACATAAACCTGAATCAGAACAAAGATCTTAAGAACTCTATCTGGTGAAAACGTTTCATGGGTTGAGATTAATACTTTAATACTTTTCAATGAAATAGCGACCATACAAAGCAGGTATTTTAAGCCAAGTAGGAATGGAGATGAGTGTAGGATGAGTGGCGCGATCTTGTAGTCTTGTTAGTGACTAAGGCCGACTTATTCCTTAGACACGGCTGTTAACAAAACAACCTAATAAAACATATTAAGATAAAAAATCCTCTCACAACACAATATTTAACGCACAGTTAGTTATTTTCTTCTTTATCTTATCTTACTAATATTATAAATGTGAAAGTTTGTGTGTTTGTTTGTTTATTTGTTTGTTTGTTTGTTTGTTTGTTTGTTTGTTTAAAGGTCAATCACGCTTTAACTACTGGACAGATTGGGCTGAAATTTGGCATAATGATAGCTCATATTCCCGTTTAACATATAGGCATATTCTTATCTCAAAAATCCTTTCGGGCTCCGCCCCAGTGGCTCTGTAGTTTCCCATGTTAACCTTATGAGTATTCATATTTCAAGGAAATTAAAGAATTTAGTCAGCTGTTTCAACTAAAAAAAGTTGGTTCTATAATATGCAAAAGAATTAAAAAATTATAAGATTTACCAACAGGGTGCAGCACTATTATTTTTTTTGCATTTATGAAAACACCTAATTTGAACTAAGCAGCAACAAAAACCTGTGATAGGCAATGGGAACTGTCAAAGTAGGATTATTTACAGTTATGTTTAATATGTTTTTAATTGCATGAAAAAGTTTTGATATTTTGCGAATTATTAATTTATTTTTCTATATTGTGTAGGTGAAGTGGTAGAACATTATGGCTATAATAAATACCGTAAATTTAAAGAAGCAAATTTTATCAAACCCCCATTGCAAACGCTAAGTTGGAGTATAACTGCAATAAGCATTTTACACTTATACGTACGAAGGACGGGTACTCTGCTAGTATTTTATAAAAATAACATTACAACATTTTACTTGAACCATAGACAAAAAGAATTTAATTATTTTTGTATCTGCTTGAACTCACTGAAACATCACAAACTAAACAGATAGCCCCATTTTCGCATGAATATAAACAAAACTGTATCATTGCCATCTGTTTTGATGTAAACAAATGTAAACTTGAAAAAGTTTACATGATTGACAACAGAATTCAGCACAAACTATGAAATTTCAAAAGCCTATAATACGAAGGGCTTTCACATGATATCACCCAAACCCGCAAAAGGTACATCTAGAGGACAAGAGCTGTAAATTGATACCCAATATGCCTATAAAAATAAATATTAAGGGGTCGATTTTCTGCACACAAAATAAAAAAATCACCTTTTAATGGTATAGAATAGATAGTGTAAAATGTGTTTCTTCGATTTAACAAGTTACTTATCTGCTCAATGATAAGTATTGCCTTAGAGCTCTGGGATTTAGGGCTATCATGTAAGCCGTTCAGGTAAGGCCATGGTTCAGAGCCCATCCTTAGCTATTCTGTATGTTGAGTCTATTGCTTCTTTCAGCTAAAGATTTACTTCAGCTAAATTTGGGGGTTGGGGGATAAAGAAAAACAAGACTGGTACGGTAAATACCCAATGGTGTAAGGGAAATACATAGGTGTGCTATTTGCGTCATATTCTGACGTAACTCAGATTGCAAACAAAAGATCACATGATTGTAACTGTCAAATTAGTATTTGTTTTGATTTGTTTGTAATTGTTTTGTTATGTACACATTCAATCATTTTGAAAACATTATAAAAACAATAACAATCAAATCAAAACAAATACATACAAATTTTACATTTACAATCAGGTGATCTTTTGTTTGCAATCTGAGTGACGTCAGAATATGATGGGAATAGCACACCTGTGTATTTTCCCTCCATCATCGTAAATATCCAAAACTTCCAAACATGTGATACTTACAAAAATATAAATATGATAAAATGTGAAGCCATCACATAAGAATTACATAGCAATAAGTTTAAAAACAAGCTGTAAATAAACAAAATGAGTTAAATTTATAATTGACGTATTTTATATTGTAATTTTAACTCACTGTCTAGGTTCAATTCAAAAGCACGAATCCCCAACTTAACCAAAAACTCTCATTGAAGAAATACCGTAAACAAAGTTGGAAGTATCTTTACGGCTACAGTAATGTAGATTCTCCTTGTTTTGAACTTTTACAGTTATAACCACAAAATCGTAAAGTCTCAAGTTTACTCCATGAATATTACAGCCACGGCTATAAACTTCCCTTCATCTTGAGCTGATGTGGTATTCGTGGCTTATATAAATATTATTTTAGCGTTGAATTGAATTTTTTTAAAGTGCGATTCCTGCAGTAGACCAGCTGAATAGGGCTATCAAAGAGTTTCAGTTTTGATTAGCAATAGAACTAGATTTTGCTTCCCATAATGAAGATGTTGCTAGTCAGAAGGGACATATTTGAATTTAGTCACGAATAGAGTTCGCTGATGTGCATTAACAATTATGGAAAATTACATGCAAACTTTAATCCAAGTTAAACTGATAGAGCGACTTTAATTGTAAGCAACAAAATGTCACCTCAGATATCTCTTTCAAACGTACTATGTAAAAAATATAATTATGACTGCTGCACACACTGTGAATGGCCCATTCAATTATGTCTTTTTGATTATAGAAAATAGTAAAAGCTGATTCACAGAGATAGAATGTATGTTTCAGTATTTAAAAGTCAATGGATGTGTTACTTTTAAAGTCTTATCTGTTCTATTTTAATTTTTCATACTAGGATAGTTCATGAGGACCAAGTTTATGCTGTTGTTTAAAATAAATTTAATAGGTGTTGCAAAGTTAAGTTTAGGAGAAAGTATGACTTGCAAATCCTCCCTACTACTTAACCTTTTATACTTTTTTATATCTAGATATATTTTTTATAGTCTTAAACTCTACTTTAGAGTGCCCAACGAGAGTAGGTGAAAACCTAAATGTTAATAGCTTCTCGCCCAGCTTTTACACGTGTTGATCTCCATTTAACAAAATGTTATAGGCCTACATATATATCGTCTTACACCCCACTTAAGAGTTTAAATGCCAAACAAAAGTATAAGCACCATCTTAATATAAAAGAAAGTCGTGTTAGTTACAGCGTTTATAACTAGAAAACTACTGAACCAATTGGCATGAAAATTTACAGGGATATTCCTTAGGTACTAGAATAACATAATAGCCTGTTTCCGTTTCAAAAACCCTTAAGGTAAGCGTCCTATGGCCCTCTACAGTTTACATGTTAATCTTATGGAAGAATGTTTTATTTTGTTTACCATGCCATGTTTGTCATTTCTTGATGAAATTTAGGAAACAGCTGTTGTAATGATAACCTATTTTTTTTTTTATCTACAGTATGCATAACAAATGAGAGCTATCAAATAGGTTTCTATTCCATTTGTTTTTTACGAATATTTGTTGTCAAATGTAACTGAAGGCAAGTGAGCGCAGCGAACGAGCTCCAACCTAAAGGTGAACAAAATTCAACCAGGACGTGTTTGAGCCATGCGAACGAGCTCATCTTGAAAATGAACGAGCATTTGACATAAAACCACATTAGGACAGGACGACGTCTGTCGGGCCAGCTAGTAAAATATACAAATAACATTATAAACGAGAACATCCTAATGGATCATATTTGAACAACGTTCATATTCTTGTAAAAGGTTACAATATAAGCGTTAGTACTTTAAATAGTGTTGGAGGACATATTTTATTGCATCCGTATATCTAGAACGTGTACATATATAACAGAACTCCAAGATGTTTGTACAGTAACTGAGCAAACATTTTCCCAACATGGCAGACTTTCATCTCTCAACCAGAAGTAATTGTGTTGACACTAACTACACCCTCTACCTACTCCGTGTCTCAGACTTCCTTCATATATCAAACGTGGGTATATGTATATTTATAGATACTGTCTCTTAGTACACAGGATGTTGGGGAAGTAGAGAAAATAACATTCATGATATTTTTTGTGATGTACGTTATATTTAAAACCAATACATTTATAACCATACGCAAAATATGGATGGGATTAATCTTTTTATGAAATTAAGTTGACCGTTTGATTTAAAAAAGGGCTAATATGTAAGTGTTTATCACTAACACCCAGCTTAACTACCGTAGGAAAGTAATAGGCCTAATCTGAAAATAGATCGTTTTATTGTGTAGCCTTGTGGAGCTCTAATTTCATATATTCATCTCTCATTTCTCACAGACAAATTGTCTCTATGGTATGACCAAACAAACAAAAAATCTAATCAACCCGGCCAGCAACAAAAATATAAAAGATGGAAAGGGGGGATGGATTTCGATTGGACACTCCATTCATCATCAAAACCAATAGGCGAATTTAAATGAGCAAAATAAATTTTTCTGTGTATCAAACTGTACTATAAAATACATAAACAATGTTGAAAATAATAACTATATTAACTACATTATACGTATTAGTACTTAGATAAGTTGCAATATTCAGACAAAAACGTCATTAACACTAATACCTACTACTTACCCATGCCACTTAAAAGTTTCTTGATTTTAAGAATAACCAAAAACTGTATTGTATTCAAAGGCTGTGAAAAACGTTCTGAGTTGAAACGATTTTACAGGACATACATAGACGGTATAAATGCGTAACACAGTTTGCTCAAATGGGGTTGGGTTGTAGCAGTTGGCTTCTCTTTTCCACTTACACTAAAGGTAAATGTTATTGCCTAGAGTGTGTCACTATATACAATTCAGTGAGAGAGGATCTGAGTTTCAAAAGGGTTAGGGACCACAACACGTACACTAGTTGACTGCAATGATATTATAAATGTAGAATGTTGATAGAATCTTTGTTCCACAACCGAATTTGAAATAGTTATCACATCATCTGTAATGACCACTCAAGATGAATACGCGAGGTATAGGATTGGTTTAGAGCACATCTCTTATCCCGAGTGTGAATGGTTCGATTGAATGGCCCTTTGAGTGCCTCAAGCGGGTGAAACAATTTCATTTTTAAATCGCCATACAATACGGTACTTATTTATTAATATTTTTGGCCTAAATTTGTTTTGTTTTGTAGATTATTAGATCGTTCATTGTTAAATACTAATTTTAGTTGGGGTTTCATGGGTTAAAATAATATATTTTCTTGGACAAGACAGAAATATGGTGCATTTTATTCTCATTTTCAAAGTTTGAGTTAAAATAACACAATTTAAATTTATTCATTGACATTTAATTTTTAATTCATTTTAGAGTACATTATAAAACTGAAGAGAAGTCATGTATGATAAATTTATTTATTGTATATGTTAAAAAAATATGTAACATTTACTACAAAGAGGTCTCAAAAAATTCTAGGCCCTAGCCAGCAAATATCCTAAATCAAGCTCTAGGACTTGTGTTGTTACAGACAAAACTATATAATTTTACATTTGACTATATTTTATGTTGTTATTATTATGTTTATAATTAAAATTACTATTAGAATACTATTAGAAGCAATGCAAAAAATATACAAACAGTTAAAATAAAATCATGCACCTATAGGCCAGACTTACCAAGTCCAGTTACCGGTACACTTTATGTGATTACCCACAAACTATCACCAAATGCAGGAATAAGTTGTGGTATTATAACTTTTTCGAGGTATAAAATTTATTTTTCAACGATACAATGACCATAACCTGCAATTCTATAACCAAACAATTCGTAAACAGTCGAAACAACAACACACAGGAACCAGCTGTGTAAAGCTATCTACTATTGCGTAATGGTTTTTTACGCCACACTACATTATTTTGACGAACTTCCCACGCAAGGAATTAGTCCAGAAAACAGCTGTTTGCCGCCAGCTTATTCAAATGGGGTTTCATTGCGTACTACTGTGCTGCAATGAGTTTTGCCCATCGATATATAACTACTGGATCGGCAGCTCCGCTCCGCTGCCCGAGCCGCCCGCAGTGGTTGCGTTCAAGGAAATGAAGGGTGAGAGTGGGCAAAAGCGCAACGCAACGTATTGCTTCTGCATTGTCGCGGCATATGTTAAGCTGTAATATACATAAAAAACAGGTTTTAAGAGACTTCTTTTTTCAAATCATTTATCTTCTTGACATGCTCAATCATAATCAATGTAATGAGTAAACATAACAGTACTACTAACAATTATTCTTAAGGGTTTCTTCCGTAATTAACAAGATGATATTGTTTATCAACTAGATTCTGCTTGTTTAAATCTGTGTAAACATTGGCTGCAATCACTTATATAATTTTGTATGGTAGTAGGATGAAATAAAAAAAATTGAATACAAAACCAGTGTTAATTTAACATTTAACTGTCTTTATAACGATTACTAAACGCTCACACAGATCATATGTTACAAAACAAAATGGTCTTTGTCAATTTTTGCCTTTATCCTTAGTTTGACTTTTTTGTTCTTTCTACCGTTTCCCTTTTGCAAGGTGATCTTGAAAAAAAAAATATGTAGGCCTAATTTACATACATACTTGTACCGTACACACATACCGACATACTTGTAGTTATTCCATATGCAACAATTAGTTTGTTGTTTCCTTTTAGGAATATCAAATCAAATCAAATTATCCTTTATTCATTTTGCACATAAATACATGAATAGTGTCAATACAATAATAGTGACAAAACATATCTTAAAAATACTGTACAAGAGTCAGTGGAAAAAATCATTTACCTTAAAACAGCATTTATTGCATTAAAACTTAAATAACCGGTTTTTAAAAACGATTTAAGGGAAGCTGCAGATTTAATCGAATTAGCAGGTTATTATAAAACTTAACACCAGAATAGTGGGGAGAAGATTTCAAAGTTGAAGATTTGTGTTTAGGGTATAAAATGCAGCTTTTGTGTCGGGTATTATAATTATGACTGTCCGAATTAACAGAAAATTTGGAAATATTTTGTTTCATAAATATTAACAAACTATAGATGTACAGACTGGGAAAGGTAAGAATAGTGTTGCTTTTAAATGTATTTTCACAAGAACCCCTAGCTTTGATAGAGTAGACCTAAATTATTGTTCTAATGATTCTTTTTTGCAATTTATTTTTTTTCCTTTTGTCGGAATTCCCTCAAAATATTATTCCGTAATTAAGATAAGGACACACATATCCATAGTATACCATCATAAGAGTGGAAATATCAGCTGTTCTAGAATGAATGAGAGTTACAAAATATGCTTTATTTAGCTTTTTGATGACATATTTTAAGTGAATTTTCCAGGTTAATTTATGATCCACTGTTATTTCAAAAAATTTGGTGCAGTTAGCAAGGTTGCAAGATAGAGTAGTGTTTTTGTGCGAAGAATTGTTACTATCGTATTTTTTTAAGTAAATTAAAAGAGACTTGGATTGATTTAGTAAAAGTTATCTCTATTTGTTTGACAGATTCGTAACAATAACATAAATAAATAAAAACTCATTTGCTATAAGGGAAAATTTCCAAGTATTCAATTCCAAATTAATATTTAATACTTACTGTACTTGTAAAAAGAAGGTTGCAACCTCTACTCCATCTTTACGTTCAATTGTATGCAGCGCAACTCTTAACCATTGTATTTTATTAACATTTTGAAACATAATAATAAAAACAAACTAGGCACTAGCTATCACAGTCTTTCTCGTAGCAGACGTCAATACAAACAGCCAGGGTGCCAAATCACACATTCGCGCGTCTGACGATTATCATGTGGCATTAAAAGGCGGGAAATTAAATGTGGGAAATAAAGGAGGATAATTAAGTAAACTTGTAAAGGCATTTCAATAAAAGTAATCATTTACAACAAAGGAAACTTAAAAACAATCTAATTACATTATGCATCATAATTATTAATTCAATTATATTAAAAAACTTCCAGTGTTTGTATGTAGTCGCATGGTTGTCACTCAGTTCTTGCCCACCCAGCACCTGCGCGTCTATGGATACTCTCCCGCATCACACTCGTGTGTGCGACCGGATTTCAAACCACAGTGCTTATGGACAGCGCGCAATCCAGTAGTTATATATCGATGGTTTTGCCGGACACCAATCAGCTGATTATACTGTATTTAGGTGGCAGTGAGTAGTTATAAACAAAAACATAACCTCTCTTAGTGGTTATGACTAGACTAGTGATTTTTAGTCCTTTAGTTGGTGGAAATAAGGATTTGTTCGGATTTAGTAGTATGGCGTAAACTATCGTACGTAACTCGTCCAAAATGTGTGTACCGGACTCGTATGGTAATCCCGTACTCGACTTCGTCTCGTACGGGAACGACCACACTCGTCCGGTAAACACTTATTTTCAGGACTAGTAACGTAATATACTATTACGCCACAAGACACTATTTTGACGAACTTCCCACGCAAGGATTTAGTCCAGAAAACAGCTGTTTGCCGCCAGCTTAATCAAATGGGGGTTCATTGCGTTGTAATGAGTTTTACCGGACACCAATCAGCTGATTATACTGTGTTTTAAGTGGCAATGAGTGGTTATAAACAAAAACATGACCTCTCTTAGAGGTTATGACTAGTGATTTTTAGTACTTTAGTTGGTGGTAACAATATATAAGGATTTTTACAGATTTAGTAGTATGGCGTAAACTATCGTACGTAACTCGTCCAAAATGTATTTACCGGACTCGTATGGTAATCCCGTACTCGACTTCGTCTCGCACGGGAACGACTGAATTTATATTATATAAGGTTTTATAAGAATTTATATTATATTGTATAAGATTTTATCTAATACCTTTGTGTATATATAATATTTATATTAAATTATAACTTCCGAAGTAGCACACTCAATGAGAGGCTCAGTACTCTATTTTCTTTTTTAATAAAAAACAAAGTCATTTAGTTGGACTGTTGACTTCAGTATCTATAGTTAAGTAATGTCCATCCAAAAAATGATTTGGCATAACGGGTAATTAATATGTGTTTTCCATGTATTGGTAATCACAAATGTAAGGTAGCTAACAAATATACAAAGATGAATATATGTATGTATGTATGAATATACATACATATATATATATTGCACGCTCTCCTTCATAGCGTGCAATCAAATATTTGTGCACCAACAGCTGATAGTCAAATATCCTATACTCTAATACGAGCAATGTTTGCTTGTATGTATGCTTGCTTGCTTGCTTGCAGAAATATCTCGAAAACGGCTCCGACGATTTTCTTCAAATCTTGTAAATAGTTTATTTCTGGCCTAAAAACGAGTTTACTGCAGTTAGAACTGCCAGCAAAAATCTAATTACGTAGAAAAATGAAACTGAAAGTCACATTTTTTTTACATTAGTCTTATTGGTTGCTAAGTAACCATTTTGGCTTAGTTAAATAACAAGGAAAAAGTAAACAAAAGACTTGTAAGTTGTCTATCCACAGGGGTCTGACTTAGGGGAGGTACGAATGAGGCATTAGTTCAAAATTCCTCCGTGAACAGCGCTGTAGTAGAGAGTACTTTGGCAAAGAAGGTTTACTAATCGCAAAAATAGTTCTGTTCATAAAATAAAATTATAAATGCCTCAAATTCAATTTTATTATTTTTTAATTATAAAATTAAACTATCATAACCTAACCGAACTAACCAAACTTGCTGATAATGAAATAATATAACAAAAGTTTATTAATAGAAAAAATAATTCTGTTTATTAAATAAAACTAGAAATTGCTCTACTAAAATTTTATAATGACTTAATAATAAAATTAAACTGTCATAACCGAACCAAACCAACCAAACTTGCTGATAATAAAAAAATCTTGGACAAAAAGTTAATGTCACGAGCGGGATTTGAACCCGGGACCTTCAGCATATCAGCCCGGCACGCTAACCATTAGGCCACCGAGGCCGATGACTACCGATCGTTTTGTTACGGTAAATGGCGTTCCCTCAGCTAATAAGAAGCCCACAGCTGTCATCGTATCCTCTTCTATACCTCCCCTGAGTAAATACCCTATCCACAGTATACTAGCAAAACAAAATACAGTACAAAAGGAAAAACACCAGTTGTTACTATTGAGCAAAGATTATACTGAAGATTACTGGATACATTTTAGTCAAGGGTAGCAGTGTGGAGTGTGGGATCTGTTTATGACGATTAGATTAAGGTATTTGCAATCTTAAAATGCTATGGGAAAGGAGGGAAACAGGTTCGCAACGTAGGAAGTGGTGAAGGAAGTAGTCAAGGCGAGTAGTCCGGGGTGTAGGAACTGTTTATAATGATTAGATTAAGGTATCTGCAATCTTAAAATGCCAAGGGAAGGGAGGAAAACAGGTCCGTGACGTAGGAAGTGGTGTAGGAAGTTGTCAAGGCGAGTAGTCTGGAGTGTAGGAACTGTTTTTGAAGATTAGATTAAGGTATCTGCAATCTTAAAATGCTTAAAATGGGAAGGGAGGGCAACAGGTTCTCGACGTAGAAGTGGTGAAGGAAGTAGTCAAGGCGAGTAGTCCGGAGTGTGGGAACTGATTTGAAGTTAAGATTAAGGTATATGCAATCATAAAATGATACGGGAAGGGAGGGAAGCATGTCCGCGACGTAGGAAGTGGTGAAGGACGTAGTAAAGGCGAGTAGTCCGGAGTGTGGGAACTGTTTATGACGATTAGATTAATGTATCTGCGATCTTAAAATGCTATGGGAAGGGAGGGAAACAGGTTTGTCACGTACTAAGTAGTCAAGGCGAGTAGTCCGGAGTGTGGGAACTGTTTATGTAGATAAGATTAAGGTATCTGCAATCTTGAAATGCTATGGGAAGGGAGGGAAACAGGTCCGCGTCGTAAGAAGTGGTGAAGGAAGTAGTAAATGCGAGTAGTCCGAATTGTGGGAACTGTTTATGACGATTAGATTGAGGTATCTGCAATCTTAAAATGATATTGGAAGGGAGGGAACAGGTCCGCAACATAGGAAGTGGTGAAGGAAGTAGTCAAGGCGAGTAGTCCGGAGTGTGGGAACTGATTTGAAGATAAGATAAAGGTATCTGCAATCATAAAATGATACGGGAAGGGAGGGAAGCATGTCCGCGACGTAGGAAGTGGTGAAGGACGTAGTAAAGGCGAGTAGTCCGGAGTGTGGGAACTGTTTATGACGATTAGATTAAGGTATCTGCAATCTTGAAATGCTATGGGAAGGGAGGGAAACAGGTCCGCGTCGTAGGAAGTGCTAAAGGAAGTAGTCAATGCGAGTAGTCCGGAGTTTGGGAACTGTTTATGACGATTAAATTAAGGTATCTACAATCTGAAAATGCTATGGGAAGGGAAGGAAACAGGCCCACGATGTAGGAAGTGGTGAAGGAAGTAGTAAAGGCGAGCAGTCCGAAGTGCGGGAACTGTTTATGACGATTAATTTAAGGTATCTACAATCTGAACGATGATTTACGTTTCGTTTGAAATCTCTTAACATATAAATGTAGACCTACCTTTTAAGGGTTTCGAGTTAAGGTCCAGAGATTACTAGAGATTACTAGATACACCTTTATATGCTAACGTTTTGACAGATTTAAATTATTGTAGCTAATTGTATTGCTAATAATTCATTGGTGTATCAGATAAGTTTCCAAGGATAACGTTATACTATAGGCCAAGGAAGCAAGATTCGAGATTGATTTGTAAAATGCAGTATCCTAAATACTAAATCTTCCTAATAAATTGACAATGAAATATACTAAATTATGTTATCTGTTCTTAACTGAGCATACTTGCGTAAGTGATAAAACACGTCCCATAATTTATTGACAACATGCCAGTTTGTTTTTATCAAACTCAAAATAATCGAGCTTAAAACCTCATAATTTGACACGTATGAACACACGATCACACTACAGCCAAATAGGTTCATCTTCAAAGATATTCCACCACACCTAAACCACTTCTAGCTAAAAAAAATCCAACTGTACTTTAAATGCTTTCTCTACCATACAAAAATGTTTCTAAAACTAGAACATGGTCTAAAAAGCAATTAATTTTACTACAACGAATTCAAAGTTTCAAACGCAAACAATATTTGTTAAGCTAAATTTCACATAAGCTAATACTTTAAATACTTTTCAATGAAATGGCGACCATACAAAGTAAGTGAATGGAGATGAGTGTAGAATGAATGGCACGATATTGTAGTATTGTTAGTGACTTGCCTGACTAAGTAATACCTTAGACACATAATTAATAGTCCATACAGCTAATGGCAACTAAGGGACCTAGAGTTTATAATGGAATCAGAACCACATTTTTGCCTTGGTAGGATGGTAGGAACCTATATACGAATTGGTCAGGATAGTACTGCGGATAGTCGTAGTACTCACTAGTGCGGACGTTAATCCACACCAGGGAGTATCGCATTCACAGTGCATGCCAATAAATATCCACAATTCGTAACACTACTCTGTAGCTGGATTACAGGACGACGCCACCCGTCCCAGTTAGTAAAGCACTCATCTCCATTCATTCTTGGCTTAAAATACCTACTTTGTATGGTCGCCATTTCATTGAAAAGTATTAAAGTAGACTCGACATTAAACAACTGTATCAAAAGTTGCTCCGTTTACGTCATTTACTGTGTGGGTATGACCATCCTGTTAAGTGAATATCAGGCCAAACAATCGTTATTAACTGTTTTCGTAAACAATTAGGTAAACTAACTAATCATATGATAGTTTAATTTACATCCATACAACTTGTATTGTGAAAACAAATTATGTTTTTTATTATGTTTATTAATCACATAACCTATAATTTCATTTTTTCATCCTGTACATCTACCGGTATGTGGGAATATTAACATGGTTTTCATCGACAAAAACAAACTGTTGTTTCTTCAATTACTGTTTGTGAGTTGTAGAAGTGATATTGACGTCTCTTGCAAAACAGACGTTGACTGTAACTGGAGACAAGGCTTTATACGGTGTGCATATTGCTCCCAGAACCAGTGTAAGTTAATCGACACTGATATATTTGACAACGTGCTTCCATGCAAATACAACGAGAAACATTGCAACAAGAATGGACAATACTGTCCCATAGAACAAGCTGCTTTTAACTGGGGCGGTGAGGGCTATGGTGAGTGTGTTTGTTTCTGTTTGAATGACAAAGACGAACCAACAGGTTTTTATGGGAAAAGGTGTGACGTCAAAGGTATTAAAGGGCTTGGGTATCCGAGTGGATTTCAGTTTATCCCCCCAGTGCACGTCGACTTCAATAAGCCTTCAAAACTACTTGTAACTGTAGGAAAATCTGCACTAAAACCAACAATGATCTTGTACGATGATTTCGGGGGTTACATAGCTCGAATGGAAGATCCAGAGTACGCAGAAATCAAAGATGTTGAAAGCCGTTGTTTGGAGTTTGTAAAGGACGAGAAGTATTTGGATCAGGATATGTGCAAAACTGTGTTTAAATTTAAAAACAACCAGCTTTACACTGCTGGGTTCGTGATCCCGTTTGACTTAAGTACGCCTCCAGGTAAGGTTATTATGTCTTTTACTAGAAAAATGAAACTAGAAACGTACTGGCAATCTACTAGGTTGTCTGAGCATAGTTTCCAGTATCACTTCAACTACCCGGACCGCAGAGATGAGATTCCAATAATTCGTTTCACTAATTGCGGCCACAAACTTGACTCAATCAAGAAGTACGAATATCGAGACAAGTTTCAATTAAAGGCTGATGTATTCTATGCCAAATCCTATCGCCGAGTGAAGGATCCGGAGATGCAAGAGAAGCAGGATCTTGAATTTTCCTGGGAAGCTTACAGATTAGAAGGAGACACTACCGATAGGCATGATACGCTTGACTTTCGTATCGGGTCACTATCGTGGGATATTCCTCCGTTCAAGTGGCTAGGCACCTACGTCGTGAACCTGACGGTTTCAGGCCATTTCACACAGATTATTAAGAAAGAGAGTAATTTTAATATATGTCTTGTAGAAGTGACCTACTCTCCATTAATAGCAACGATAGTAGGCGGAGCAATGAGGTTTGTGTACAGAGAGAACGAAGTAACGGTAGACGCATATACATCGAGAGATCCGAATTCTCATGATGGATTCTCTAAACTAAAACTGACATTTACTTGTAATTGGGCCCAAGAGGCTGTATGTCAACCTTACATTACAAGAACTCAAGCATATGAACCACTTAAAATTAAACCAATGACATTAGATGCTGACAAAGTCTATAATTTTACAGTAAAAGTCTCGTCTGAAAAAAGTAATAAATTCACACCAGTATTTGCAAGTCAACTAATTATTGTCGGTGAACTAGGGAATAACCAAACCGAACTTGAATATGTAAATGTTGACTGTGTTTACAATTGTGAATCCAAAACAAATCCAAAAGATATAGTTTGTCTAAGAGTTCATGGTAACTATACACTTTTGGAGACCTTAAATTTTAAATGGGCTAGATACAATTTTGGTCAAATTGGTATTCAAGACCGTTCAGTCGACCTAATCAAACAAAATGACACTCCATCTTTCATACTCATTGTAAAAGAAGATACCTTGAGTGAAAACTCAAATTATACATTTAAAGTAAATTTGGGAAACTCGTCTCAATTTGCGATCTACCCTATAGCGACAACTGTGTCCTCGTCTTTTACATGCCAAATTGAACCACAACAAGGAGTGGTGTGGTTGACAAAATTCAAACTTTCATGCGGAAAGACTGATTTGTCTAAATACTTTGAATTCTATGACAAATACAATACTGATGGCCCCGGGTTCAGTGGCAGAATGATAAGTTCTCAAGAGACGGGTGATATTGAGGAATTCGTCTTAACCAGAGGTTCTCTTGAAGTTTTATCGTACGACTCTTATGGAATGACTTCATCTACTACTCTCAATATAAAACTAGAACACCGTAACTACACGACAAGAGAAATCGAGACAATTTTGACGGATTCAATAAAACTATCTGATAAAAGAAGTATTAGTGAGACCCATCAGACAGCTTCTGTAGTTGCTGATTTACTATCCTCAGCAAAAGAGGACAAACCAAACAAAACCCAACTTCGTAATGATCTGTTTAAGTTGTTAAGATCACTAAAAAAAAACCGATATGAAGATTCTAAATTGGGTATTTCCACTCTTCATATTGCCCTTTTAGAAGCACGCAGGTCGTTGAGCTTGGAAAATGCTTTACACGCGGCACAAGCACTCGCCACTATATCAAAGGCTTTCTCTTCTGGACTTCTGGAGGGCTATCATTGCACTTTTCGTGATTTACACAGAATAACTAGCTATATTTTGGATTGTCTTTTAATAATATTAGAGGCTAAATATCTTAATGAGCACACTGACACATCGAATTCTAAACCGTATGAATACGGGTTGATTAAGGACTTATCAAAGTCCATTATGAAAACCGCAAGTCATATTCAAGGTGCTCTATCCTACAGGCAATTACCTGCACAGCAAGACATATTAATAGAATCAAAATTGGGGAAGCTAACTTTTTGGATTAAGGTAGACACACCAACGGCTCTTGCCAATTTTACCCAATATAACAACAAAGATACTACAGTAATTATTCCCAAAAATCTAACGGACGAAGTGAGGGAAATGGGTTTATACCTAGGGGTAAGCGTGTTTTCGTTTTCCTTAAACCCAACATGGATATCAACACCTAACACACCTGAGATAAACGATGTATATATATGCTTTAAGGAACTATACAGCCTCAAGTGTGAACACCCCATGAGTTTAAAAAGTGCAGTTGAAGTAACATTTAACATTTCCAAACCTAACTCACGTGTTGATTACCAAAACTACACCATTAAAAGAATAGACCCTTCTCTTGATCCAGATTCGTTGGAGCTTCAATTACCAGTTTATAGGCTTGACCCTACACCATTTACCATTGTAGATGCACACGTCAAAATTCACAGCAACGCTGATATGTTAGTTCTCGTGAGAAAAGATGAGAGACCCACTTATGACTCACTGAAGAAACAAGGGGTCATAGTAAACACGACAAGTCCAATATTTCACGTTGTTTCAAAGCCATCTAACGAGTCTCATTTCTACTACGTAGCCATTCAACCTGTAAGTCAAACATTGAATGAATCAGTGAGTTTTAGTGTTAGAGTTACCTCAAAAATGTGCTTATCTTGGCATGATTTATGGGAAAGTAACGGTTGTGAAGTAAAAGAAGATTCAAACACCGAGATCATGATCTGTGGATGTCGAAAGTTTTCCTTGATTGGAGGCCTCGTAAGTAATGTTCCAATGCATATTAACACAGTGTTAGACCCTCCAATTTCTCAGAAGGGTCATGGGGGGTTCAAATTTCCGGGATTTGGAGTTGAGTTACCAGCTCTAGGTGCATTCGCGGGGATGTTCTTCCTATGCTGTTGTTGTTGCCTACCTTGTTGTTGTTGTTGTAAAGTTCCAACATGCTGTAAAGTTCCAATATGTTGTAAAATTCCGATAGGCCTATGTTGGAAATGTCTGAAATGTCTGATATGTTGGAAAGGTCGGAAAGGCCGGAAAGTTCAGACATATCGAAAAGCTGGCCATAATCATTATAAAACATGTAGAAGATTCGTTTCAATTTTACCAGACAATATGCCAGGGGACAAATTCGGCTTTTTAGTCTGTGTGATTACAGGCGCACGATTTGGGGCAAGTGCCAACGCGTCAGTTGGGGTTAAAATTTACGGAACAACTAATGACGGGCGAAGGCACATATTGAGTAGTAAAACTCATCGAGTAATGAAGAGTAGAGGAGAAGACTGGTTTTTGATATACGAGTGTCAAACGCTCGGAAAGATTTCCTATTTAGAAGTATGGCACGATAGTTTAGGGCCAGATTCAAAGTGGTTCTGTGATTCCATTATAATATATGATTTACACCATAAGGATTGCTATTATTTCTTGGTAAACGACTGGATTAATTTGAGTCTCACACGGTTCCCTCAAGTAAATTTGATACCGAATTCGTTTTCAGAAATAGCAAGTCCTCCAAGAATATTTCTGGATTATTTCAAAGCTGGATTTCATTTTTCTCACGTCTGGTTGGACATAATAATAAAACATCCTAGAGATCCAGTTTCTCGAACTGACAGACTGGCTATTGTTGTTTGCTTCATTTTTGTTTCAACGGCTGTCAGTAATTTACTCATGACCTCTTCAAATAACCACATAGAAGTAGATGATTATTTTTATTCAGTAACATGGCTTATGATTTATATAAGTATCATTGCATGTACTGCTGCAACAGCTGTGGCATGTGTTTTAATGCATATGTTTCGAATGATATATGAAATTATATTTTACTTTGAAATTAAAGGAGGAAAAAAGAATCACGAGGAAGAAGTTAGAAGAATAAGTGTTGAAGAGGATTATTTGTGCTCACCGTCAATAACATCTATAAAAGGCGATTTAAATCATATACATTATGGTCGCAGGCAACATTTCGAAAAATTGCGAAGAAAACGGACAGTAAAAGAAACCTTAAATCTGATCATGATGCCAAAACCGTTAATTCCAGTTCAAATTGAAGGAGATATACCAAATGTAATTATTAATATGACTTACTTTTACATGACATGGATTGTCGTTGTTGTGATTTTGTTAAGTTCAGCTTCAATTGTGATTTTATGTCCAGATCTACCAGATGTCAAAACAAAGAAGTGGTTTACAATTGTTGGACTTGCAGTTATCATTCATTCGTTTATTATTTTGCCTCTTAAAATAATGTTTGTGTCTGCTTTTCTAGCCGTCGCCTTTAAAAGGATTATATACAAAGACGTATACACCTTTGACCCTCATAATGGCCGGCAAACTGAGAAGATTGGAAATGTTCGCTATCTTACTAATCTTCTGCATTTAAAGTCTCAGCCTATGTACAGACCGATACATGAAGTATTTCGTGAAGAACATCGACATAAAATAATTAAAGTGAGGCAGTGGCGCAGGCTTTATCAGTTTATAGTTGTATGTTTGGTCTTAGTTGTGCTCAGTTCCCTCATTATGTCTAACAGGTCTATTGAACATCAAACAAACTATCATTTGCGGACTTTGATTAAAGATGCGAATACAATACACAATTCATCAGAATATATTGACCTTTTTCTGAAATATTATGAGCCTCGTCTATTGAAATACGTTTGGTACAACTATAAATCTCTTGACCAAGGACTTAAGTCTTCAAAGCAAGATTGGTTGTATGACAATGTCAACAGAATGATAGATAAAATTCGACTGAGGCAGTTCAGAGTTCGACCGGGTTTTTGTAAAGCACCGTTAAACTTTGTAGAATGCGCCGCGCCTTTTAGCAGCCAGTCTGAGGACACTGCAGACTACCTGGCTTACTGGCTTAAGCAAGATATTATTGACGAGAAAGATGGACTAATTAGTAGTGAGTTTTTGAGCAATTGGTCTTACATTTGGCCTCATGATGATTTTAATTTCAACTTTGTAGGCGAATCTGGACAATCTTATCCAAGTGGTGGATACGAATGGAATCTTCAGGAGTCAAAGGAAGAGTTTGAAGCATCATTGGTAAAGCTGTGGAAAGAGGGTTGGATTGGGCATTACACCAGGGCAGTCCTGTTCCAATTTAGGACATTCAATGGAAATACTAATATTTTCTCTGAAATAACGGTAGTGTCTGAACACACCATAGCAGGACAAATAATTTCGAGGATTGATGTCAACTCTGTTAAAATTAAAATATACATAGACTTTTGGATGCTGGCATTCTTATTCTTAATATTTATGTGTTGTGTAAGAATCTTCCTTTTGATAAATTTTATCGGGCTACTAAGTGTGTTTAAAAATTGGCATGGACTTTATGAAATATTAGTAGCAGTAACGTCATTTGCCGCCCTTCTACATCTAGGACTGCATGCACTACAAGCGCCGCACTATGTTCACGAATACCTACATTGTTTTGGTAAATTGAATGCCTTCAATTTCTATGAAATATCACACCATTACTATACAGCCAGAGCTCTTCTTTGGACTTTGTTCGCTATTAATTTAATACGGTTTTATACGTTGTGGAGATTTGGAAAACTAGTGTTCAAAGTGTTTTTGACAATTTTAAACTCATTAAAGTTTCTCGTATGGTTATTTGGAGTCCTTATCGTTCTCCAACTGCTTCCACTTAGATTGATAGGGCATTTGTTGAACGTTATATCATACAATATTAACAGCCCCAACGTATTTTATACAACAACGCATTTATTCTTTATGAACAGTATAAATGGCTATGAGATGTTACCATTAATAGTGTGTTTCTGCAATTTAATCGCAACAACTTTAATAACTTGTGCTTTAACAGCTGAATACAGAACATTTAGACACCATCTCAGAGACTTGAAGATAGCTTACGTTGATAACTACATTACGTTTTTGTACCATGAAATGTTAGTATGCATTAACAAACCAATGATTCATAAACATCAACACGGATTAAGTAAAGTATAATTTCCAAAAAGCGCATATAAAGGGAGTTACAGTATTAGGAAAACAAACTAAGTTGTATATTTTAAACATAGTTCAATTACATTATAAATAAATAAATACAATGTATCCGCAACTCATGTGTTTTAGTTGTTTTATTGAACTTGTATACCTAGACTCACATTTATAATTATAAGGATGATTAATCCCCAACTATAAACTCCCTTTGAATTAATACCCCCCCCCCCATCTTTGAACTCCCGTTGAACTAAGCTGTTCCACCATTATACCTTTCGTAATACAAAAAATCAGACATTAGTTGCTAAAAGATTTAACATCAATTATCAATAATGGTCCCAATCAATACCTTGGTGTCAAAAAACCTTATTATGTATATGGTAACTCTGTAAATTTATCAAAACATCACTAAAAATCATATCATACGGTGATACATTCCATGCAAAAGTTTGAGAGAGAAAAATTTACACAGCTTTAGATAAAAAAAATAATAACTATTAATAAAGCATATCTGGCTAAAGCATGTATGAAAACCTGGAGTATGTAAAAAGGAGAAGGAGTCTAATTGATTGAGCTAGGTAAAGCACGCCCCGTGGTGATTCCCGTTAACATTTTTTTTTTTTTTTTTAAGAGGTTTGCAGCCTCTTTTAACCTTGCATTTGCCCGTCCACATAGACTACAGATCTGTGCGTGGAACGTATCCAGCAAAGCAAGGGGTGAACCGGTACAGTACAAAGGTGAACTGTACTGATAAAAGTTTGTGGCAGTGACCAGGATCCGAACCCACGACACTACTGCCTTAGGCCCGAAGTCCGCGACGCTACCAACTGAGCCACCGACTCACCAAATTTAATGGCTTTAGCCTAATAATAATACGACGACCCTGTAGGACTAGTCTAAAGTAAGGTGTACATAGATTCCAGGCTAGACTACAGCGTGCTAGCCAGTATTTAGCCATCAAATTACAGATTAAAAACTGTCTTTACTAAAACATTAAACAATATCGAGTTGAAAACCATAAAACTAAGCATACACAAGGATACATAACACGAAAGTGATACATACATACGAATAATTTACATAGGTACTGTGCAATCGTTAACAATGGCCAAAAACTATATCTTAGTCATTAATAGAATTATTCATTGGATTTTCCTCCCATTCTAGTATGAAACGGACCACCTCACAGTAGACCTCACGGTCCTACTGTAGACGACATTCTCCCTTCAACAGATTTATTGCATGTTATTCCCATATGGGCAGAGCTATTTGAGAAAACACCCCAGCATATAAATTTGTATGAGCAATAAAGAATACTTACTTGATTTACTAATCTATGTGGTTTGCATTATTTTGGTGTTCCTTGGATTTAAAGGAGACGCTTTTAAAATCTCTGGCTACTAACGTCATCAATGTTGGCGGAAAAAATAGTAGTTAAAGCCACGTGAGGAGTGAACTAGATATAACACTAAGTTCATTAAAAATCAAGATAACAATTTATAAATAAAAAAATTTAACTTTTTTAATTTTTTTAAATTCAGGGGGTTTTTACTCATAACATCACGGGTAACGGACCAATAAGGTAAAGGATTGAAAGAGAAGAAGTAAAATTGTAACGATTCGAACTTCAACTAATCAGCTGTTCAGGCCAATTTTAATTGTTGAGTGGTGCAATTAATTAGTGTTTGGTGCAATGTTTCGTTGCATCACTGTCAGAGACAACAAGAGGTTACAAACGAAAAAGGACATCTCTAACAAGTTATGAGTAGTGATTTTTAGTAATTAAAACACTGTCGTAGGTAAAGTAGTGTACGCAACTCGCGTAAATAGTGTTAACGACGAAGGTTTAAGACACTAGTTAAGGCTCCACTATCTTTATGCAATCGTTGCGTAAGCTACTATTACTTGACAGTATGTTTATAGAGCAGAGGTTAAGAGGTACAGGTTCTGCTCCTGGGAGATTCTAAATACAAACAAACATTTCAAAGTATAGATAACATTATGATTATAGATAAAAAGGTTTTGGTTATGTACTAACAGACTATATTAAAAAGATCTAACATATTTACACATTAAAGACTAAAAAGTAGAAAATAATTTATAAATATGTGGATATAATAAATACTTGATAAAATTATGGATAAAATAAATACTTCTAAGATTTAAAACTAAAAGTTCTACTCAAACCGTGGGGCGCATGAAATAGCCAATTAACGAATACCCCCTCATTATTATTATCCATTGCATGCTCCCAAAGTTTTTAATTTTAAATCTTACAAGTATTAATGCTCATAAGAGCAGTCCGATAACGATTGAGTAATTTTTCCAAACTGTATTTTAAGTAAGTCAACACCATTTTAGTAATAATTATTTCAATCAGACCATCTTGCCATAGTAAATATGTATCGATATATCGATTGTTAAAACTTCGATATTTTTATCGATAGTATGGTAGTCAAGATAAGAAACAGTGCCCCAACCGCAGTTCTAAATGGTTGATACAATATGAAAGCAATTCATAAGATAATTGCTATTTGCCAATACTAAACTGATGGCTACAAACCTGAGGAATCAAAGGGATTCGTAGGAATGCATGTTATTTCAATCCTTGCAACTGCTGCTTCAACAAGATGCCGAGCGTGTCCGTCCAAAGCATTCCACAGAAGCAATGCCTCGAGAACGAGATTGTTGTTGAAACTCCAGTCGTCTGATCACAGATACAGAACGTACAGTTGGATTTTGTTTAGCTAGAAGCGGTTAAGGAGTGGTGGAATATCTTTGAAGATGATCCTTTTTGACGTTTCAAATTTTGAGGTTAACTCAAAACAAAGTGGCTTATATTCTTTGAATTGACATTGGCAATAGTTAAAAACTCTAAATTACTGTAGCCATTATGAATATTCACTGTGAAATAGAGACGTGATTTCTAATTCCAAATCTACTAATTAATAAGATGTTTGATTATTGTTTCCAAAATATAAGTGATGGTTGCTTTAGAAATAATTAATTATAAGTACGAGCAAATACTATACCTAAATGTAAATATTGAATCCTTTTGCAAAATTATTGTTGATCATTATATTAATAAATTAATTTGGTTGCTGTGACTTGGGTACACATAAAATAACTGTTGCGACATACATTTATGATTATTTACGTTTCGTTTAGAAGTAATAATTAAATATATACCCGCCTTAGGTTTCAAGTTAGTGCTCATACTCTCGAGATGAAAAGATAAACCTTTATAGAGTACCGTTTTTACCCATTTAAATATTATAATTAACAGCTAATTGTATTGCTGATAATTCATTAATGCAATCAGATAAGTTCACCACATTCAAACAGGGGATGTAGTGTCATTCATATGCCTTTGCATTTGCATTTTATTTTCCAATAGTCAGTGAAAATACATTGATAGATAATTTTAATAAATTGATGTTTCAAAGCGTAAGTTCCTCTCTTGTGCGTCAACAACAGAAACCAAACTAGAAACAGAAACCGAGGTACTAAGACTCATTATTGCTTTTGTAGGTCATAAAATAGAAAAATAACTTTATGGAACGTACGTAAACACGTATTTTTCTTTAGCCATTGTACGAATCAACCATTTATTTGATACTTTTCAAATATGACAGAGGTCAGTTTGAAATGAAAGATTAATATGCCTTCAGCAAGGATTTAAATATACTAAATGTTAAAGTATTTTACCTACGACCGTTTTTTAAAGTAGCCATTTCAGTCCAGTTCTTAGAATTGAAAAGTTTCACTTTACAGCTGTTTACTTTCATATCCGCATAGTTTCATTTCATATCCGCATAGTTTTCTCATATCCACACAGGTAACGGACCAATGAGGTTCAAGTATTGAGAGAAAAGAATTAAAATTGTAATGCTTCGAACGTCAACTAATCAGCTGATCAGCTGATCAGTTGACCAATTTAATTGTTGATCCGACTTGTTCATGTTGATACTCGCGTATTCTTAATTAAGTTGGTGGAAGTCCAAAAAAATAAATGAAATATTTGCCGAACTGTACCTGATACAATATTATTTATGGTAAGAATGCTACTAGCAATGTAATATTTAACGAAGTTTAACAAACACGTAATTACAGGAAATCAGCTGATTATACAACAAGTCGTTGCATCACTTTCAGTGGCAATGACAATACACGAAAACATAACCTCTCTAAAAAGTTATCAGTAGTGATTGTTAGTAATTAAATCCAGATTGATAGTAATTAAAAAACGGTCGTAGGTAAAGTAGTGTACGCAACTCGCGTTAATAGTCTTTACGACACTCGTAGAAGTTTTTAAGGCACTCGCCAAGGCTCGTGCCTTAAATTTTCTACTCGTGTCGTAAAGACTCACTTAACGCAATCGTTGCGTAAACTACTATTACCTACGACCGTTTTTTAAAGTAGCCATTTCAGTTCAGTTCTTAGAATTGAAAAGTTTCACTTAACAGCTGTGTACTTTCATATCAACATAGTTTCATTTCATATCAGCATAGTTTTTCTCATATCAACACAGGTAACGGACCAATGAGGTTATTGAGAGAAAAGAATTAAAATTGTAATATTTTAATGGAATATTCTTGATTGTTACAGGAAGAATCCAGATTGATTATCTAAAATATTTAACCTACAACTCGGTTAAATTCCCATTGATAGAAACACATGATCCAATGAATCCCCTCAATTTTGAGTACAACATCAAGGTACAGTATGAAAGCTACTATGTCTATTTATGTTTGACATTCATTAAGCTAAAATAAACGTTAGGTATTGTAAAGAAACGTAAAAACACAATGCAGCAATTTGTTAGGTGCTTTTACCTACGACCGTTTTTTAAAGTAGCCATTTCAGTTCAGTTCTTAGAATTGAAAGGTTTCACTTAACATCTGTTTAGTTTCATATCATCAAAGTTTCATTTCATATCAGCATAGTTTTTCTCATATCAACACGGGTAACGGACCAATGAGGTTCAAGGATTGAGAGAAAAGTAGTACAATTGTAATACTTCGAACGTCAACTAATCAGCTGATCAGCTGATCAGTTGACAATTTTAATTGTTGATCTTACTTGTTCCTGTTGATACTCGCGTATTCTTAACCTAAGTTGGTGAAAGTTAAAGGAAGGTAGACTAAACTGTTTTTAAAATGTCATTTAGTGAAAGTGAAGTTGACGAGATGGAAATGAGAGCACAAACTGCTTATAATATTCTATAATATTCGATGCTGAGATCTAACTGTAAATTAACTCTTTCACTATAATCATTCAGTTGTAAAAAAAAAATTAAATGCAATATTTCCCTAATTGTACCTGATACAGTATTTATGGTAAGAATGCTGCTAGCAGAAGCTATTCCCTGAAAAAGGTAACTTATTATTTAACGAAGTTTTACAAACACGTGATTACATGAAATCAGCTGATTATACAATAAGTCGTTGCATCACTTTCAGTGGCACTGACAATAAACGAAAACATAACCTCTCTAAGAAGTTATGAGTAGTGATTGTTAGTAACTAAAAACCAGATTGTTAGTAATTAAAAACCTGTAGTAGGTAAAGTAGTGTACGCAACTCGCGTTAATAGTCTTTACGACACTCGTAGAAGTTTTTAAGGCACTCGCCAAGGCTCGTGCCTTAAATTTTCTGCTCGTGTCGTAAAGACCAACTTAACGCAATCGTTGCGTAAACTACTATATCGCCTGGTTAATTTGTGTATATTGGAGGCAGCAATATATTATATAATTAACTTCTAGATACTACAGTGGACATCGCGCATCGGCCCATTTGAAAACTTCACGAGAACACCACCGTCTATACAAAATAATATAAAGGACTAGCTGTACCCGCGGGCTTTGCCCCGAAGTATTAGCATGGCTCAATCACGTCCTGGTCACTTACCTTTGGGTTGGAGCTCGTTCGCTGCGCTCACTTGCCTTCAGGATAGCTCGTTTTATACGCAAAATCGCCTCCAGGTTGAAGTTCGTTCGCTACGCTCACTCACCTTTTAGTTGCAAATTAGCTGTTGTCATAAATTAAAAAAATAATAGTGCTGCACCCTGTTGGTAATCCTTGTAACTTTAATTATATTGAACATCATAGGATAGAACCAACTTGTTTAATTAAAACAGCTGTTAAGATTCATTAATTCCTTTTAAATATGAAAAATCATAAGGTTAACATGGGAAACTCCAGAGCCACTGGGGCGGAGCCCGAGAGTCCGATCAGAATAAAAACTACTTAGTTTTCCTGAAGCAAAACGCTTTAATTAATTTTAAAAAGGAATACTGGTAAGGTTAACAATAACATGGGAATTTCCAGACCCACTGGGGCGGGGCCCGAAAGGACCCGAAAGGATCTTTGAGATAAGAGTAAGAATTTCAAGCCAAATCTGACCAGTAGTTAATGCGTAATTGAACTTCAAACAAACAAACACACAAACTTTCACAATATGAGTAAGATTAGCGAAATCTTTTATAAGACTGTAACACGATTTGGTTCCAATTTTAAGCCGAAATAAGTGCAAGGATGAGTATTAAATTTGGGTAAGATAAATTTACAACGTTTACTTTATCTTCAAGAAGTCAATCGTCAAAAATAGCTATACCGGAATCTGGAATGTAGTAATAATAATTCTACTCTGGATTGGAGTGGTGGTTTTGTCTTTAAAAGCAAAAAATGAGCTACTTTGCTGATACTTTTCTTAGCATTCACAAAAATTGTTCATTTAATAAAACTGTTATAGTAGTGTACACAACGATCGAGTAAAGATAGACAAGATCAGAAAATTTAAGGTACGGGCCTTGGCGATTGCCTTTAAAAGTTCTACAAGTGTCTTAGATGCTAATTACGCGAGTCGCGTAAGCTACTTTAGCGACGACCGTTTTTTTATATTACTAAGAATCCCTACTCATAACGTCTAAGAGTGGTAAGGTTTTCGTCTTACTTCTCACTACTACTGATTGTGATTCAACGAATCCTTGTATAATCAACTAAATTGGCTTGATGAGTTGATGTTAAAAGCATTACAGTTTTACTCTTTTCTCCCAATCCTTGGACCTCATTGGTCAAAACTTGTAGTGTAAAGTAACTAAACAATGCTGTTAAGTAAGTAAACAATACTGTTAAGTCATTATTTCCGATTATGAGAACTGAATTGATAAGGCTAGAAAAAAAAACTGTCGTAGGTAAAATTATTAATGGAACACTTGAATAGTTAAAAATCCAGTTGTAGGAGTAATTTAACCTAAAAGATGATAGTATATAAATTGAATAATCTTTAAGTTTAATTTACTTTAATATAGCCTTGATAAGCTACGGAACATTTTAAGTTTGTCAGCATTTGTGGAATACTAAGTTTCCCTAATTAGAAACATATTACTATGTCTATGTATAACATGTTACTGGAGGTGCGAAACTCTCTTACTGTTCGTTATAAAAGTCAGAAAAACACTGAATTATCGTACCAGCTTATTACGACCACTTTATCCCACATTTATAAATGATCGATTTGTTAGATGTTCGGAGCAAAGTAAATCATTTGATTAATTAACGATCACTCAGATTCACACAGACCATTAATTCCAGGGGAAGGGTAGAGTCCACAATCGATTAACGCCACCACAATCAATGAAACAGTCCATTGCGGGCTGCACAAACATTGCCCGTAGGTCTAGGTAGTTTGCTAGAGGTTATGTGCAAGTATAATTTTAATAGTTCTTAATTTTGGGTCAAAAGATTATGTTAGAATATATCTTATTATTTGTTCCAACGTAAGTAGAATAAACTCCTACAAGCAAACATCTTAAATCAGTGTCTGAGTGTCTAAACCACAAAAACCATAAAACACTTTATACAAGAGTAAAAGGTAGAGCTTAAATGACATAAACTCTTACGTTAATTTATTAAATGTGCCTCCAAACAACACAATTAAGTTAGTTTTTTCTATAATTAGATGACTCCCCATTGACATAGAATATTTTCACACCTTACTTGCAAATCAGGTATGTTATTGAAAAAAAAATAGCGATTGCAAATAATTTTTAAAGTAAAAGGATTTGTACAGCCTTTCATTCGAAGCCAGCGCACTTAAGGCTGCTTACTACAGCCCAAATAACGCTAAAACCAAAACTAATTGTTTGCCGTAAGATCTCTCCCTCTCCCTCCCTCTCTCTCTAAGTTATTTTCATCAAACTACAACAATATTTTACTTAAATTAACATGTCTACATAAAAACTAGGGCTTGTTCCTTGGTATTGTACCTAAGTGTAAGGCAAACGCAGCAACACATGCCTCAAAAAGGGAAAATATTTATAGCTAACATCAGGAGATGTGAAGTGCATGAAACGTACGCCAAAATAGTTTCGGTTTTTACAATTGGACTATAAATCAATCAGCAGTATCCAAAGTCAATGTTTACCCTTCTTTGTTTACTGAACATAAACAACTTCCCATGGTCAACTGGACGTGTTCAGTCTAAATGATGACGACAAACCTTGATTGGGTTGTGGTTGCTCTGATTGGTTCTCAAACATAACATTCCCTAAAATCAAACAACCTCAATGCATTATCATTAAAGGTTGCACTGTTACCGGGTGCTGCACTCAAGCCGAAGTTGGGCTTTGGTCAGAATAGCATCCGTGGTTTTTACGATGGATGATGTGATCCTTTGTAGTTTAGACTTTTATAGATGGTTGTAACAACCTAATTTTTGGGGTCTCTTTATTTTTTTTTAATGAAATTAAATGAATTCATTATTTTTTTTTATACAGATAATCAGTACAATGGTACAAAAAACAAATTATGAAATGAAATCCCCAAATGGGCTGTAAGTCTGTGGTTGGGGATTGAGTCCTTCTTCCGCACAATAAACAATAAATTTAGGCTACTTCATTTAAAAAGGAAAATAAGATATATTGTACACAGAATTTTACATACAAGAAGAGATAAATAATAAACAAACTAGTATACGAAATAAATATATACAAACGATATATGAAATATGTATGCACTTGGTATATGCATTTGGTCTTAGCAAAGAAAGTTACACACATACAGGGCGTTTCCGAATTGTCTGGATATATTTTGTGGGCTAAGACAAACATAAAACACCATTTAAGTATGGGTGTAAAGTGCCTAGATTTCTGTCTGTCTGTATATTTGTGATTTTTTTAAATTATTTTATATCTTGGGCATTTTTCAAGATAGAGATTTAAAATTTGGTATGAATGTGTATTTCTAAAAGTAAAAAAAAAAAACTGTGAAAATTTCGTTCCAATATTTCAAGCCGTTTCAAAATGGAAAATCTTTAATGCCAAATTTAATGAAAACCGAAAATATTAAGAAAATTGTTTACCTTACCAAAAGGATAAAGGATTTTAAAAGAAATCAAATGAGAACTTGTTTGTTAAAATCGGATGAAAAATGCTTGGAAAATGCCCAAGATATAAAATAATTTAAAAAAATCACAAACAGACCAACATACAGAAACCTAGGCACCTTAGACCCATACATATATGGTGTTTTATGTTTGTCTTAGCCCAGGCAACAAGTCCACAAAATATGTCAAGACAATTCGGAAAAACCCTGTATATAATTATTTGTTTACTGTTTACTGAACATTTACGGTACAAAAACTTCCTTCGTGAATGGATGATTCACTCCGTCGTCGTGGAGGGATTCGCCACAATTAAGGGGTTTAGTAACATTTCGGCCAAACTCAAATTTATTAGAAAAACAGTAACACTTCGTTCTACTCGCTTTTACAGTTGATTAAATAAGATAATGGAGTAACAGTTGATGTAGTAAGAGGCCCATGACATGTAAACTTTGCAATCACCCTGAGCTTGAATGTCGCCCAACCGTTACCCTTTCGGAGTCGGCGGAATCTCATCCCTACCAATTAATTTTTTTAAGAGAGAACCTAACCTAGCATATTGTTAGTTTTTAAGTGTTGTTGGTTTTTTCCTATCCTCCCAAAGAGTTAGTTAAGACCTGTTAAATATCTTTTGGGACGAAGTGTTACTAGTGAACAGGTAGAGAGTTGGACCGCATGCCACATCTGAGTATTTCAGGCCGAAATGTTACTGGACCGAAGTGTTACTTGGGCCGAAGTGTTACGACATGAATTAAGGACGGGGGGAGGGGTAGCATTATTATTTTTGTGTTATTATTTTAAAATTAATAATTTTTCTAATATTTGTAAGTTATCTAACATAGTTAGGTACCTTTGCGTGACAAACTTATATTAATTAAACACATTAGATTGAAGGATTATGGGTTATTTGTTGATTTTAGATACTGTAGAAAACAGTCCAAATATAAAGACTTAGTAGACTCCATAAAGACTTGATTTTTTACTCCATTCAAAACATAGTGTACCGAGCCTCTCATAACGTGTGCTAATGTCCTACAAAGTTCTATTTTCTCCTTTACATTTTATATCATGATAATTGACGGTGAATTATAACACTTCAGTTGTCTCTTCCGAATTGTAAAGAATTTGGCGATTGGAAATATTTTCATTTTACCACCGCCCTCTCTGTTGTTTCCTCAAATTATTTATTTTGTTGCTAAAACTGACTACAATTGCATCATGGAATGGAAATATTCTTACGTAAATATACGTATCTTTAACCATAGTTAAAATTCCCCAAATAGCGTTGTAACTGGTGGCTGTTTATAAAACACCAACTACGAGTTATAAAAATACTCACAGCTTAACTGATTATTAAATCATTATAAATCAAACCTTCTTGAATCAAAACATCAACATTCGGAATAAATGTGTGCTCATAGCTAATCCCCTATCTGGCATATCTAATTAAGATAGTCATAGATACTGTCATAAGTGTTACAAGTCTCGTACACATTCGACATTCATTTTACCAAATTTAGTTGACTTACCAAACAACATCACATGTACTTTTTTGCAGTCCTTAGCCCTTTTGAAACACAGATACTCTCTCACAGAATTTTATATAGTGAAACACTCCAAGCAATAACATTTTCCTTTAGTGTAAGTGGAAAAGAGAAGCCAACTGCTACAACCCAACCCTATTTGAACAAACTGCGTTTCACATTTACACTACTATCTACGGATGTCCCGTAAAATCGTTTCAACTCGTATACCTTTTTGTTGGTTACAGATCTTTACTATGATAAGGTTTTGAGTAAGTCTTAAAATCAATAACTTTTTATGTTGATGTGAAATTAGTGGGCCATAATGCTGACGTAGTTTTTTCTGAATAATCTATATATATAAAGCTCAAATACCACTGACTCATTCATTCATTCATTCATTAATTCACTCACTCATCACGAAATCTCAGAAACCATAAGACCTAGGAACCTGAAACTTGGCAGTCATCTTCCTTTTGGGTAGTAGACGCTCACTAAGAAAGGATTTTACCCTCCGACCTCTGGGCTCCGCCCCAGTGGCTCTGGAGTTTCCCATGTTAACCTTATGAGAAATGGAATTAATGAATCTTATTAGCTGTTTCAATTAAACAAGTTGGTTCTGTTCTATGATGTTCAATATAATTAAAGTTACAAGGATTACCAACAGGGTGCAGCACTATTGTTTTTTTTTTAATTTATGACAACAGCTAATTTGCAACCAAACCTGGAGGCGAGTTAGCGTAGCGAACGAGCTAACCTGAAGGCAAGTGAGCGCAGCGAACGAGCTCCAACCTAAAGGTGAGTGAGCGTAGCGAATGAGCTCCAACCTAAAGGTAAGTGAGCGTAGCGAACGAACTTCAACCAGGACGTGATTGAGCCATGCGAACGAGATCATCTTGAAAATTAAGAAGTTAAACGGGGCAAATGCCGCTTGTTACAGCTAGTATTTTATACGAAGCTGTAAATTACAATACATAAATCGAGCAAGAACTGTTTACGTTTAATGGGTAACTGTATTTATTTTATAGCATAACTAGCAGCATACTAAAATATTTCTGCATATATGAGTTATTAAATTCAACCATCAATGTAATTCGGAAATTAGTTAATCTCCTAGTGGTCGTTAAGAAATGTCAAATGGCCAATTAATTCGTTCTGATCACAAAGAAGTTGATGCAGTTCATTAGAGTTATGCATATAAGCATCCAAGTTTTCCGTCAAAATAATGTAAAAGTAACTTCCTTTTTTCGGTTTAAAACACAGTATAATCAACAAAAGAAAAAAACAGTACGGTACTGAAACTGAATCAGCTGTTACCATTTCAGTACTGTTTATTTTGGCTAATACTGTATGTAAGCAAATTAGATGGTAATTAAATCAAACTTCAATATCGATAACATGAGTTTATAAATTTAAACTACAATAAGACACTGAACTTGGTTTCATCCACGATTTCCTCATCCAAAGATATGTTTTTTACCACATATTCTCGTAGTAAGTTATTAGTAGGCCTACGTATAGATAAATCCAGCAATAATAGTAGATAGAAGCCAACCGGCCGTACATGAACTGTCTGGTTGCCACGGCAACTGGTTATTCGTAAACGCGTTGAATACAAATACTCTCCGCAGGTTATATATTCTATCCTGAAAATAGTTTAAACCCTTTGACCCCAGGGGTTATTCAGTACATTAATTATTCTTATTATTATCACTTTTCCTTTGACTAATAAATTAATGTACAAAGTAATCATGGCCTTAAAGTATCCAAATAAGGGATTCGAATAATTCACAACAAATCCACACGTTCCGTTGATTTCCAACTGATCTGCCCGCCCTATAATTTACAGTTTAGTACAAATTACCCATCAAAGTCTGCCACAACAGGTTTAATCTTGACGATGCCCACCAGGAGCATATCCAAGACGGAGATAGTTTCCTCAAATTACAGTAATCCTGGCAAGGGAGACATCACCTTATGTGCATATCTTATTCACTAGCCAGAATGCGCGTGACGACCTGATGAGATATGAGGACGGTCAGGAACTAATCACTTGCATGCAAGGTTGCATTTAAATCAGGGTGCAGCGCGTGTAAAGTACAGCTTTCATCTTTTTTAGGTTATATTTGAAACGAAAGTTTGTTGTTGTTAACGAAAGGGTTAACGAAATCGATCTTTTTCTGAACTTTTGTTTGATCTTGGTTACTATTCATAAAGAGTAGAAGACACAATTAAATGTTACTTAAACTGAATTTTAAAACGTGTAAACATGTAAACTAGGAATAACATATATTGTTATTCCTAATGTAAAAATATTCCTGGCCCACGTTCTGGCATGGTTCTGGCCAGAACTGTCACAGTACTGTTACAGAACTGTCACGGAACTATCACAGAATTGTCACAGTACTGTTACAGAACTGTCACGGAACTATCACAGAACTGTCACAGTACTGTTACAGAACTGTCACGGAACAATCACAGAACTTTCACAGTACTGCGAGGGAGCTGTTACAGTACTGGCATGCAATAGAATCTTGCTTATAAAAGCTGATGACAAGTAAACTCAGACCAAAACATTATCGTAACAGTACAAGTAACACAATTTTTTACCCTATTGTAAACATATTTCTGACCCATGTTCTGGCCAGTACTGTGACAAAACTGTGACAGTACTATAACAGTTCTGTGACGGTACTGTGACAGTACTGTGAAAGTTCTGTGACAGTACTGTGAAAGTTCTGTGACAGTTCTGTGACAGTACTGTGACAGTACCTACTTTGACAGTTCTGTGACAGTACTGGGACGTTCTGTGACAGTTATGTGACAGTACTGTGACAGTACTGTGAAAGTTCTGTGACAGAACTGTGACAGTACTGTGACTTTATTAAGCACGTAATACTGTACGTGTATGATTGAAAATAGGTTGGTAACACTTAAAGATACTATGACTACAATCAGCTGGTTCAGCGATTCCCCATTTCGTCCAACGCTTGGATTTAACCTAACATAATAACGTGTTATTTAGTGATTGAAAGACTTATTATTTTTATGCTTTATAGTAACTGTTCAAAAATATAATGTCTAACGTGAGTGCAAAGTGTCTTTGCTGCACTCGAGAAACTTTCTACATTTGCCTGCAGCTTGTGTGTAAAAATTTCACTCATGTGCAGGAAAGAGCCGCTTCGCATACTAATAAATATTGATTAAATGTCTACCCGAACTTTGATTTTACAGAGCGAATACCTAGTTCTATTGACTGTAAAAAGCGAATATTTATGGGAGAACTATTAAGCTAGTCTGCTAAACGACCCTTATTTTAATATCAAAAGTCAATTTCAACACTGCAATAATTTTTCTATCAACCAGGAATATCAGGTCAGCTTAAGATGGAGGAAAGTTTATAGCTGTGGCGGTAAAATTTATGGAGTAAACTTGAGGCTTTACGATTGTGGGATTATAACTGCAAAGTTCAAAACAAGGAGTATCCACATTACTGTAGCCGTAAAGATACTTCCAACTTTGTTTACGGTATTCCTTCAAGTAATTTTGCAACCCAGGCCTACAGGTTAAAAGGGTCCAATGATTAACCAATAAACCATGCAAATAATGACAAAAATACCTCATAATAAAACCAGTACACAAATTTTTAAGGGTGAGAACTGGTCAGGTAAAATTTACACAATCTATATATTTAATACGCGACATGAAACTTTGTGAACAATAAGGCTTTTTTGTTTTAAGATTTAACCCCACATATTATATACCAAAATGTTCGTCTATGTGTGCAGATGTGCAAACTGGCTTTAGATTTTCAAAATGTATCTTTTTAAGGGCGTGGGCTGCCCTCAAAGTGCTTTCCATAAGGATAACATTGTGATTGATTTGAATGTTATTATATTCTGAAACAGATGTAAATACATAAGTTAAAAAAATGAATTCCAGCTGTTTTGTTTGGTTTTGAAATGTAAACAGTTTGCATGTTTTTAAAAATAATTAGAAACCCGGCTAGGAAATGTTACCTATATGACACGACGGGAGAAATGTTTTATTTTTTATTTTCGTTTAAACATGCCAAGGATCTGACGACAAAGAGATATTGCTGGTCGGACAAGGCGATTCAACATACGGCAAGCAATGCAAAACATAAGGAACCCAGACGAGGAGCAGGAACAGTTAGTGGCAACGTGTACTTACAAAATTACACTGACAAATACAAGAACTCAGCAGCATTCACTTGGCAAGATAGCATTAAAATGTGGTGTGCTACATTTTATTGAAGAACAAAGAGGACGAGGCGAAGGATTTTCATTCTGCTGCAATAAAGGAAAAGTGAATCTACCACCATATCGAGAGAGCTATTATATCCAGAGCCTACTAAATGGAGCAAATCATTTGAGCAGAAACTACAAAGAGAACATTAGATCGTACAACTCTGCGCTCGCAATGGTCAGCACTCGAGCTAAAATTGAAGAACATAAGTGGAGGGCCTTTCATGATTAAGGTGCACGACACAATTTATCACTCAATTGGCACCTTACAACCGTCAGAAGGGGAGCATCCCACATATGCCCAAATTTATGTCTACGACGTTGAAACCGCTGTTCAAGAAAGAATGCTAAACAAAGCTAATGGCTCTTGCAGCACTGAACTCATGCACATTTTGACTCAACATTTGGTTGATATTAATCCATACGCGCAAGTTTTCAGCATCATGAGCTCCGTTCTTCAAAATACTCCTACTGAACAGAAAAAAAAACTTAGAATGAATATAGCCAACGATCGAGCTCAAGACCAACGTCGATGCAACGCAACGACGCAACTTCTAAGGACGTTGCTATTAATATCCTAATTTATTATTCGTGCGAATTCGCACGGGTTCAGCTAGTGATCTTTTAAATTAAGTAAAATAGTTTTGTATACTAAGAAGTTAGAAACATAAATGTTATATAAGTAGATTTCATTTTACAAATTAGCTTTTATAAGTGATCGCTTTGCTGACAGCAATAAGGAAGCCACCACACCCTTTACTTACACAACCCGCTGTCCAGTGATATCAGAATTAATGGACGTCTCTGATATTGTAAACCACAAGACGTATAAATCCTCATTTTCTCTCTGACAACTTCAAATATATTTACTAAGTAATTTTTCAGGATTATCGGTTGATACCTAGGAGGATTAAACATTAAGGAGAGGGCACGCGAATAGGAATACACGTGTTGCGGTGAAGCCAGCTTTAGCAGAACACTAGAGGGGCACGCGGAGCCGTAGAGTGGCAAAAAGCCTCGGCTATAACATGGGAGAGATAGGGAAAAACGCGACGCGCGCTGTTTCGAATTAAAATTGCCGCTAAACTAAAACACCTGTGTTATTCACCGATGGCATTCTTAAAGTAAATTAAATTTCCTATCGAACAGTGTCAATCATTCCTATAAAAAATATTATTTATTATTTATTATTGAAGATCAAAGTTGAAAGAATTGACCTGGACTTTGAACATATGATTACTTTAATTACGTTTTTGAAAAAAATATGATGTATCTACACAAATTAACAATTTATTCGTGTTCCTTAAGAGTTTCTCGAAATAAAAAATATATATTTACCTATATTTAAAAGTGGTATTTAGAAAAATAATTACAATAAAGTTTCTTTTTATTTTTCCAGTTTATAAAACAATCTTACTAATAATAGGTTAAAATGAAAATTTTTATTCGGGTGATGAAATACATTTTAAATTTGAATTTTTCATAGTTTTCTCGATTTGTTAATATCATTTTTTACTAGTTTTAAGTCATTTATGTGCTAGGCAGGTGATTTTAAATAGCCAAAGTTAAGAAAAAATGCAAAGCCGCTCTAACTTTTTTTACACCAACATTCGTTACAATTAAATTACAATCATAAAAAGTAAAACAATTTCTTGGCAATCAAATTCTTGATTTTTTAAATATCATATTGAACTATATTTGATCTGTTTACCTAAAGAAACTTCGAGTAAAAAGTGTGAATGTTCAACAATCATCACGTCTTCTGACCGCTAAAGTGCGTTTATCATTATTTTAAAGGATTAAAACTTATTTTATTTCTCTTTAAGAAAATGTTCAAATACACATACAGTACTACTCATGATTTGAGTTTTAATTTATGAACAGTAAAATCCATTGGTGATATGGCGGGATTTGAACCCGGGACCCCATGAACCGGAGTCCCGCGCTCTGGTTAGAGTATTATAAATAATACAGAATACAAGTATGGCAAAAAATAAAAACAAGGACAACGAATTCCAAAAAATAAGTCATCCTTGTGTAAATTAATTACTCACCTTTGAACGTACTATTGGATCATAAATATGACTTTCCTCTTAATAGGTTCCTAATATTACGGTTAGAATTTAACTTTTTAATTTTCGTAGGATGATGAAGTCTAATTTTTAAATAGTTAATTGATATTTCTGTTACCAAATCTTCCAGTAACGCATACAACGCAGTTTGAGAGGGGGCGGGAGAGTAGCGCTGCCTCCCCCCCTCCCCAGTACGCTGGCTTCAACGAAACTACAGCGTGTCCTCTCCTTAATGTTTAATCCTCCTAGGTTGATACCGTTGCTCAAAATAAAGCTCTTAGCCGTTATTAACTGTTATATTTTTGGAGAAATAGTTTTAGAAAATGTCTCAAATTTGAAATAGAATACTTAAAATCAGCCACCACCCAGAAGCAAATAAATGCCATCAGGTGTGACGATACAAGGATATTGGGAACAGATGCCAAATTGTTTGAATTTAGAGTAGCTGTAATGATGAAATACTATCCTCCATAGTGGATGATATTATTACTGTAAAATAGGTGACATGCCTTAAGATTTTTAAATGGAACAATGAAGCTCCGAGACTGCATCTCTATTTGAAACAGGCATTGGCAAGATAAGTAACTTCTTAAATAGTGGAAACGCATTAAAACATTACAAGCCTCATATGAACTTACACTGTTTTGCTGATCAGGTACATATTTAAATCCTTGGTTCCTTTTCAAGCTATTGCAGTAACTATTCAATTACCCTTGGTTTATACTTGGTTAACATATAACTATTGAGATTTTTTTTTTTTAATAAGAGGTTGGCGGCCTCTTTTAACCTTGCATTTGCCCGTCCACATAGACTACAGATCTGTGCGTGGATCGTTTACAGCAAAGCAAGGAGTGAGCCGGTACAGTACAAAGGTGAACTGTACTGACAAAATGTTATCGGCAGTAACCAGGATCCGAACCCACGACATCGCTGCCTTGGGCCCGAAGTCCGCGACGCTACCGACTGAGCCACCGACTCACTAAAACCCGAAACAACGTTAATAGCTCCAACGTTCAGTCCACAATGCTCAGTCCATAAAATCATCACTTTATTTAAAAGTAACTTTTGCTACGTGTCAGCTCAATCTACAAATTGAAACAGACAAGAGTATTCAGGAACTGAAATGTTTATTCATCAATGATCCTTGTTTCGCACCAAGTGCTGCAAGGGAGGATTGTTGAGCGGAGCGAGCGAAGCTCTTTGGGATCAACTTCAATGCAACAAATAGAGAAACATCACTCAATAACGGCTTAACGCATTTCAGGCAAACTTAACAAAATTACTTAGACTAATAGTGAGATGGTTTTTAAACAAACAAATTTCAATTAGATAATGCTAATGCAATTTAAAACGAACTTAAAATTTCCAATTTTTAACATTAGGCTTATGGGGCTAACGTAGCCATATGACAGATTTTTGTTTACAAGAAAAATGTAAACAAGAGAATCATAAGGTATTTCTGAACTTTCTAGACTTTTCTTTTAAACGTTTTTAAATCATTCCTATGATCTTAATAAACAAGAAAATACCGTTAAAACATTTTTTAAGGCGCGGAATTCACTACAAATTGCGAAAATAGACGGAACTACTTTCTCAATGCGCGGAGCATGTCGCAGTGACTACTTACTTTTGGGCACCTATTTGTGTTGCCAGCTGATTAGAAACAGTCAATGTTAGAAGTAAGGATTTAATAAGCGATATATCGAACCGCATCGAAATCGATATTTAATCCGATAATACCTCACAGGTTATATTATGTTGAATTACATCGACGATACAGTAAGTTATTACACTTATTAATAAAACGCAGATTGGACACTGATCTAATTTAGGCATGTGGGGAAGGTAGGTCGGGGTTTATGAGTATTCGTGACTACATTAAGTGTTTTGAAATAAGGTTAGATTAGGAAGGTAAAGTGTAGGTTATAGGTAGGTGATCGGTTTATTTATTTGTGTTGCACCATATTATTATTTTATTTTTTGGAATAGTTGGTTAAACGGGGAAACGATTTCAAAAATGCTTGCATATTATGGTCTTAACAAACCATCTACAGTATTCTAGCATTGACTTTATATAAAGTCAATGATACTAGCAAATTACTACATACAGACCAAAAGAAAAGAACATTTGGATTTAGACCTTTGACCATAGCAAAACTAACATATAATTTATGAAATGTGAAAAGTTGTATATAATTAAATACTATTCTGTAATAGCCAATTAATAATTGTTTGGCAAATCCTCATTTTAATGGCTCGGCTAAAAATGGAATCTGCATTTTGTGAAACAGTAATTTGGTAACAATTCAGTAATGTCAAATGTTGATAACAGTAGCCTATCCTATATAAATACTGTTATTTGATTGCCAGGCCACGGACTAAACATACGTCCAGTTACAGCCGTAATAATAAGTAAATAATTAATTACCTGGGCTTATAGAAGTACACTTTTAACCAAAATATGGATAATTGTCTAGGGCTATCCAATGGTTTTATTAAGGCCAGTATTAAAATGCCGTCTCTAAATCGTCCCAATAATGGTAGAAGACCTACAGTCCAGTTACATTACAATCATATCCTCCATCAAGAATACTTGGTATTAACAATCATAAACTATTTCCAGCAAAGAAAGCTGAGTTTAACCGATTGCAATGGTTGAAATGAAGACCAATGTTTATGTTGCACAGTTGAATTTAAATGTCTAATTTCCCCTCCTGATGTTATACTTTAATACTCGGTTTTTAAATAGTTACTGTTTTTTTTTTATATACTTAAATACTTTAACCGATTGTAAGGGTGAAAAATGAAGTCCAATGTTTTTGTTGTAGGATACAGTTGAATTTGAATGTTAAATTGCCTTTTTCTTTTTTATACTTGAATGCCCTTTTTGGATGTTAATATCAGATTCCAACTACTGTAATATTTTTCTGGTCAAAACTACCATAATGCACTTCTGGAAGAGGTATCTGAATACCAAAATGTAGTTAAAACAAATTTGAATTATTATAATTTTTATCAATAAAACAAACTTTTTTACATTTAGTTACTTATACAAATATCAAATCACGTTTGTTCCGCTCAACTGGCTTTCACCTCTCTGAAAGCAACCCTAGTTTAATCAAATCAACACATCGCACCTTTGAACAGAATATTCACCAACTGGAGTGAATTAGTGCCACCAGTTTGTCTGCATTTAGATAGTGTGAATACAATATGGAACCTCTCATATCGTGTCCTGGTGTTACCGACGTATATCAGATTGCTATAAAAAAACGTGTTCTCGCAATAGAAAGTTTACTTTTTTAGCATTGATTTGATGTATTTTCGACATTTAACTAAAGTAAGCCATTAAGTTGATTTACCTTATAGAAAACTAGTTTTACTGACAGGGCATAGAATAAATATAGAGGCGGCACTTGCCGTCTGGAGTGAAGCAGGCTTCTCGCACCAAGATGGTGGCCGGCCCGGTCTGCATTTACATTTAAACCATTAAAATATTGTTACCATGGAAACCACCAATCAATATTTACTTTTAAAACTCTCACCTCAGAACTTCGAAAGCCCGTGGGGCAGAGTCCTGGGTCAATATCGAAGGGGGTATAGTTATATATGTATCCTCGGATCGGTAGCTTCATCTAATTCATAAAATAGCATAGAATAATACAGTAGTAATGACGCCGTTTTTTCCAAGTTCCGAGCCCGACTCTCTTACCAAGATGGCGGAAATCGGGTTCACTACTGGTATAGCTGTATGTATAGGAGTGGCGACTCTAATGCTCTATGGTATTAGTTATGACTTTTCATTATCTTTCTGCTAAAAATTTCATTCAACAAGGGTACAAACCATACTATAATTATCATTACCACATAAATGATACCTTTTTTAGTCGATACAATTTTGTGCTTATTTTTTAATAGTGGTAAAGGGACGATAAATTAAATAAATTCCGTTTTACGGGTTTTTTCTAGAATCTTTAAAGTTTAAGAAATTGCTTAGTTATGTATGAAGATGCAGTCACATATATGAAGATTGAAGGCCTTAGAAATAATTGTACGTTTCATATTTGTACAGGAAGAAACTACCTAGGCCTCTAAGGTTCCTAGAAGCTGTTGTCTTCTGGAAGTACCCATCGTTTATAACAATTGGTCTCAATGGCACCAAAAGTAAGACCCATAGTAGTTACATTTGTTTTCTAACATATAATTTTTGATGTTGTAATTAAAATTTCTTGTTCTTGCTCTTTTACTTAATTTAATGTAATCTTGACTATCTCTAACAAATAATGGTAGCGTAGTATAAAGAATTTTTAAAGTTGCAGCCACTAAATAGGATGAGTAAAATGTTTTGTTGAACTATTAAAGAGAAACATACTTTGATTTACAAAATAATAGCTTATTAAATGTTCTAAGATCTATGAAAGTATTGTAAAAGATTTGAAAAACCAAGAACCTCATACAGTTGGCAATAATTTAGATTTCTTAAATTATTTTATTCCATCAATTGTTATTGTTGTACCTTTCATGATTCACTAACAGGTTTTCTTATCCTCAGAATCCCAGCTCTCCCTTAGGGAGGCTTACTGAGCCCTTCAATTATTTCTTACACAGGACTAATGCGGGGATCTCCTTTTAATTATCTAAGATGGGGAGAAATTACAAGAAAAATCTCATGTTTTAGTGCGCAAAAATAGTACGAAACTTTGGATTTTATTTATATATTTATTTCAAAAGGTTAATAGCTCTGTGATGAAATTTTTTTTTTCTATTTTAATTCATAAAATATTATTTAATAAATAAATAAAATTGTTTTACCTAACCTGCCATGTTAAACCTCCCTATCCCAAGCGTGATGTATACAACTTCCTTACTTCTCGAGTGATGTAAAGTTGAAAAAAACTCACTCGGTGATGTAATGAAACCCATTTAAATAACATTGAGTGCTTAACTTAAAAAATTATACCTCTATGGAGGCATCGACGTTCAACGCTAGAAATCAGCTGTGCGCTTGAATGTTATTGTTATGCTTTAAAGTATTTTCCTAACCTAGCTTTTGTTTGTAAAAGAACGTTACTGTTAGGCGATGAGTGAAATGGATAATGAAAAATATTGTACGTATACCCATGTACTGTATACTGTCGGGTCAGGTAAAATAGTGTACGTTACACGTTGCGCAACAGCGTGTTTACATCTCTTAGGTGAATTATGCAACTCGCTTCCGCTCGTTGCACAACGTTCACCTGCGTGATGTAAAAACGCTCTTACTACACTTGTAATGTAAATAGCTATTACGCTGTTGTTTAATTTCACAGCTCATTGAAATAATAATTGCTAAACCTATTACAACACGAATGTGTTCTTGGCTATACCTACTAGATTTCGATGCCTTACAGCTCTAGTAATGTATAAACAGGTTTATTTTCTTTTATTTAGTCCATTAAATTATTTAACAAAGTTAATTTCATACGGAGTAACAGAGACCTTTCACGCCTAGGTGGTGATCCCATATCCATTGATAGTGATAAGGATATGCCCAAAAGGTATTCATTTCGGATGTATCGTCTTCATTGATATCATTGAGTAGGGGTGTCCACCTAGGTGTACATTTTAACCCAAATATGAGCAAGAGATGAGTGTAAAGTTGGGATTTATGTCTTGTGAAGCTTTATTAATAAGGCCAGATTTCTTAAAATTCAGGATCATTCATTTATTAAAAGCCACAATGATCAAGGGCAGCTGGGCCCAGTCGAATAATCAAAAAGCTGCACACTTTTTTCAGGATCGAACAGGTGACCTTTTGATTGCTAGGTGAGAACTACAGCAAATTAGCTACAAAGCTACAGTACAATACATACGTTAAGGAACGTTACAATAATGCTAAAAGTAACGTCAGGACCGTGTTAGGTTTAGAAGCACGCAAGAGTTTTAGAACATCTTAAATTAGCGAATGACAGATAGAATGATTGTTTTTAGTCTTATTACAATATGTTTTATAGTAAAACGTCTCAACTTTGGTAAAATACTCCTCTAGTTTTACGAAACACTCTTTTTGCAGATTAACTTAACCATTGTATGGTTTATCAACTTATTTTATATACATTTGTATTCATTCTAAAAGAATATAGGATATTTAGTTTCTACATAAAACAGAATAAGAATCACATTAAATATTTCGATGATTGAAGATTTTTTTCCAAGCTCTTACGAAGTTCAATTTAACACCCGTCATGTATGAAACCAAAAGTCATTATCACAATGCCACGATAAACATACAATTTTACGATTAATTATTATAAAATTTGCGTTTACACAAACTTGCCCACCCTTCTACTCCGGAAGGGTGTTTTCATGGTTGGGTTAAAGGGGAATGAACCCTTTGATGTCCGTTAATGTTAGCAATTTTAGACTAGTGGTAATGCAATGTAATAATTAGTTGGCCTCCCTACGTTAGGGGTCCCGTCATTATAAAAGGGTGTTGTGAAATCACCCAAAGCAATAAATGATGATTTGGGGATTATTTTACATTATAATGTTATGACTTTTTAACACTTAAATAAGATATGATCAATTTATCAATTTAGGTTTAAATTAAGTATAATACAATTTGTTAAATAAGGTTCGAATTTTGTTTTTGATATGCAACAAATAAAAGATAAACTTCTTTTGTTCATTGAGTCATGTTTAATATTCAATGCTAAATTTAGCCGGTCTATGCAAAAGAATTAAACTTTATTATTTTAAATAAAAGCTACCTCTACAAGCAAATTGTGTATTTTACTGTATTTTTCATGTCAAAACTCTCAATAGCAAACGTAGGAAGGACTGTGGCTCATAATACGAAGTTAATGGTATTTTCACCACACTATAATGTTTTTGGCTGTATTACATACGTTAATTGGTGACTGAAAGTTACGTTTTGCTGGTCATGCCAGCTGTCATCGTAATTTGGGAACCGAGCAGTTTTTACAGGCCGGGGCCGCAAAATCAGCTGTCCGCTTACTTAAAACATGAATGCATTTTAAATACACAATCAAAATCCATAGCATTGCAATAGAATTGTGTTATTGTCACCGTTGCCTAGCAACTATTTATTTTTATTTTTGCTGATTCCTCAAACTATTTTTTTACATAACCTTAAAGTTGTAGTTGTGTTGTCTATCAGTGTGCATTATTATAGTGGTGAATAGTGGTAATAGGGGAAAGTGTAGTGAAAAATAGCGTTCGTACCACGGACCGAAATGGTTTTACAGCTCTCGATCGATTTCGTCTCGAACTTAAAAAAAACGAGCCGGCAAAACTTCATTTTCGGCCCTAGGTACGAAATATACTATTATATTGAAATAGTTAAAGGTAAATATAACGATTGCCTGCTTAACTGAAATATTTTGTGTTAGGGTATGATTCTATGTAACCATTATTCTCTTCTAGACACTTATATGTTAGCTATATTAGCATTTTGTAAAATGTTTTAAACGAATCATAGCAAAAATATCAAATTGTATAAAGATAAAACCCATATGCTATCCTCTGGGATGTTTAGTTGGACAACACAAATCCCACCATATATTTAGATAAGACTCTCGTTCGATAAAGGACTATATTGGGCAAAAGCGGACTTCTATTACTCTTTGTATAACCTTTCGCAAAAGGAATTTGTTAAACAAAATATTCCAATGTGTTAAGTAAAACTTTGTGTTACTTGTTCTTTAGGTTAATAGTATATTACGTTACTACTCCTGAAAATAAGTGTTTACCGGACGAGTGTGGTCGTTCCCGTGCAAGACGAAGTCGAGTACAGGATTACCATTCGAGTCAGGTACACACATTTTGGACGAGTTACGTACGATAGCTTACGCCAAGTATGGCGTAAACTATCGTACGTAACTCGTCCAAAATGTGTGTACCAGTAGTCAAAATGTCAAAATGTAGTCAAAATGTGTGTAGTAGTAACTAAATCTGTTCAAATCCTTATATATTTCCATTAACTAAAGGACCAAAAATCACTAGTCATAACCTATAACAGAGGTTACGTTTTTGTTTATAACCACTCATTGCCAAATAAATACAGTATAATCAGCTGATTGGTGTCCGGTAATAGTATATTACGTTACTAGTCCTGAAAATAAGTGTTTACCGGACGAGTGTGGTCGTTCCCGTGCGAGACGAAGTCGAGTACGGGATTACTATACGAGTCCGGTAAACACATTTTGGACGAGTTACGTACGATAGTTTACGCCATACTACTTAATTCGTACAAATCCTTATATATTTCCACCAACTAAAGGACTAAACATCACCACTCATAACCTCTAAGAGAGGTTATGTTTTTGTTTATAACCAATCATTGCCACGCAAATACAGTATAATCAGCTGATTGGTGTCCGGTAAAACTCATTGCAGAACAGTATTACGCAATGAAACCCCATTTGAATAAGCTGGCGGCAAACAGCTGTTTTCTGGACTAAATCCTTGCGTGGGAAGTTCGTCAAAATAATGTAGTGTGGCGTAAAACTCATTACAGTACAGTAGTACGCAATACAACCCCATTTAAATAAATTTATTCAAACCCCATTTGAATAAGCTGGCGGCAAACAAATGTTTTCTGGACTGAATGCTGGCGTGGGAAGTTCGTCAAAATAAGAGAGTAAATAAAATGAGAATTAAGAATGGAAATAAGAATATAGAAATAAGAGAGTAGTGTGAAAATATATTTCAATGTTAGCTTTGGAGACCTTAAATATAAATACAGAAGCTACATAAACTGTTGGGAGCTGAGCATTGCAACGTTAAACAGATTTTATTTATTTATGTTAATGACAGACGATTTTACAGTTAAGTTAATGATTGACGATTGTTTAAAGAAACTAACATAACTACTGTCAGTTATTGTTGCAACTGTCAGGTGACCCTAAGACTGATCATTTCATCCCCACCAGAGTGTTGGTAAACTAAATAGATTTCCCTCGTGAAATTCTCTAACCATTTGTATTCCTCAAGACTACATGAAAGGGAATGTATAATGTTTGGTGATACAACGCAAGCGAGCATTATATTAACATTCAGATTCGCAATGTATGAATTAAAATAACAAATATGAAAGTCGTACAGCGTAACAACAGTTGGAGGATCGGCGGTTATGAAGAATGTATCTTTTTAAACAAGATTTTGGTCTCTCACCTATAATATTATGATCGATAGCATTAATATGCAGTAAGATGAATTAGCCGACTAGAATACTAAGAACTGAAAAGAGGAAATACATAAATAGCAAAATAACAAGGGCAGAAGAAGACCGATCAATGAACAATGTAAAAGATTTTCATAGAACTGTAAGATTTTTTCAAAAGGGGTATCAACCACGAGTCTTTGGAATCAGAGGTATGGATGGCACATTGGTTAGTGAAAAACAAAAAGTTCTTAATACATGGAAAGATTATTTTGAAGACCTATTGAATTGTGAGGAGGTCAGTGGAATAGGAGATGAAATACAAATAGGTACAGAAAATGTAGATGAAGCTATTGATGAGCCGACCCGAGAAGAAGTGAAAAATGTAGTAAAAAGTCTAAAGAATGGAAAAGCCCCAGGTGGAGACATGATACCAGTAGAACTAATTAAGAATGGAGGCCCGATTCTAGAAGAATATTTATACAAGCTGATTGTGAAAATATGGAGAACAGAGAAAATACCAGTTGAATGGCAGGAAGCTGTAATTGTCCCCATCTATAAGAAGGGTGACAAACTAGACTGCAAAAATTACAGAGGAATATCACTCTTAAGCACAACTTACAAAATACTCTCTAAAATAATTCTTAATAGAATAGAGAAATACGCTGCAAACATAGTGGGAGAACACCAGGCAGGATTTATGGCAGGCAGATCAACAACCGACCAGATTTTCATATTGAAAGAAATAGCATCTAAATACTGGGAATACAATAAAGACTTGTATATTCTTTTTGTTGACTTTGCAAAAGCTTATGATAGCATATCAAGACAAAAAATGTGGAAGTTGATGGAAAAACACAGGATTCCAAAGAAACTTGTCAATCTTACGAAAATGTGCACATTTAAGACCATATCAAAGTCAAAGTAGAAAATGAATACTCAGACACCTTTAGAATTAACACAGGACTAAGACAAGGCGATGCACTATCCCCATTATTATTTAATATAGTCATTGAAGAAGCACTGAGAGAGGTGAGCAGTCTTCAGGGAGGTGCAAAGATTAGCGGGAAGAGAAACGTTCTAGCATTTGCAGACGATGTGGCACTAATAGCAGAAAATAAAAAAGATATTAAGGAGCTAGCAGAAAAGCTAATCACTGAAACACAAAAAGTGGGATTAAAAATAAATGAAGAGAAAACTAAGATAATGAAGATAAGTAGACTACCTGATAACCAACCATACTTGGAAGTCTTAAATTTTAAATTCACAAAAACTGACAATTTTAAATATCTGGGAGTGACAATAACAAGTGAAAGCAGACAAGACGACGAAATCCAATGTAGATTAACAGCAGCTCAACGGTGCTATTGGAGTCTAACAAAACTATTTAGAAGTAGACTCCTGACCAGAAGAACTAAAATAAAGATGTATAAAGTAATAATACAACCAGTTCTACTATATGGAGCAGAAGTCTGGACACTTACAAAGCAAAATGAAAAGAAATTGATAGTTTTTGAAAATAAAATCTTACGTAGAGTGTTTGGTCCTATTAATGACAATGGTGAATGGCGGATAAGGAAGAACCAAGAATTAAGAGAACTTTATAATGACCCAGATATCATAGCAATGGTAAAGAGCAGAAGATTACGATGGCTGGGACATGTATACAGGGTGTTCATTTGAAAACTTTCCATATCTGTTGTGTGCAAAGGTAAGGCTTTTAACATTTGTTTGTTCTCATTTCCCCCTAATTTGGACATGCCAAATCCAATAAAATTATTTTCTTTAATTATCTTTAACTGTATTTACAGGGTGGGTCAAAACGTTTTAAAAAAGGACTTTGAAGTTAAGTACCGTATTACCCTAACTACTGAACGGAACAGCGCCAAATTTCTTTCCAAGCTTATTCTTGAGCTACCCTTTAAGATAACTTGTAGTAAGGGCATTTTCCAAGTTATTTTCTAATTTTTAAAAAATCCCAAATTTTAAGAATAAAAGAAAGCTGAAAACTCAAAATTCTTAAATAGCAAGGTATAACAAATTTCATACCACGTGAAAGGTCCTTTTTTAACAAACATTTTACGTATTTAAGTTTTCTTTCTATCTCTTACCGTTTAAAAATTGCAGTAGAAAAACATAATTTTCTATGGTAAAATTGTAACTAGTTTTCTAATAAAACACATTGCACTTTGTTCAACGGTGCAGTAGGATTCATAACAAATTGATCGACTACTTTTACGTGTGTCAGAATTCATCTTGGACCCTTCATCCTGTTCTTTTCTCATTGGTAACTGAGCCAGTTTCAGAAAACTTCCTAACTAAATCATTTACAGCCATATGACTCAAGGTCTTACCTGGATATCTATTGTTAAACACTTTGCAGTTATCCTGGAACACTTTTGTTATGACCAATAAGTAAAATAAAGTCTATTTTTTTAAGTTTACACCATATTTGATTAGGTACGACTAGTCAATGGTACTACAGAAAGCGGCCCACGCTTGGGTTTTTCTCATCAGCTATTAAACTTGTTTTTCACAAAGTAAAACGTAATGACTTGTTTGCCTATCTGCCTAAAAATAATTATGAATTGTTTCCTTCAGTTATTGCACCATTTAATGTGTCTATTGACGAATTTTGGCTGTTTTATTAGAAAACTAGTTACAATTTTACCATAGAAAATTATGTTTTTCTACTGCAATTTTTAAACGGTAAGAGATAGAAAGAAAACTTAAATACGTAAAATGTTTGTTAAAAAAGGACCTTTCACGTGGTATGAAATTTGTTATACCTTGCTATTTAAGAATTTTGAGTTTTCATCTTTCTTTTATTCTTAAAATTTGGGATTTTTTTAAAATTAGAAAATAACTTGCAAAATGCCCTTACTACAAGTTATCTTAAAGAGTAGCTCAAGAATAAGCTTGGAAAGAAATTTGGCGCTGTTCCGTTCAGTAGTTAGGGTAATACGGTACTTAACTTCAAAGTCCTTTTTTAAAACGTTTTGACCCACCCTGTAAATACAGTTAAAGATAATTAAACTTTTTTTGCACCAAAATGATCGGGGTGATTAGACCTTTAAATTGATGTATCACACAACCCATGTTTACATTTGAAAATTTCTCAAAAAGCACCCCTACCCCCCGAATTGGGCCCTTTTGGGGCATTTTTCAAAATTGAAAATAATTTTATTGGATTTGGCATGTCCAAATTAGGGGGAAATGAGAACAAACAAATGTTAAAAGCCTTACCTTTGCACACAACAGATATGGAAAGTTTTCAAATGAACACCCTGTATAGAAGAGATGATAACAGTATGATTAAGAAGGTATGGATGGGGCAACCAGAAGGACGACGGCCGCTGGGACGGCCCAGATTAAGGTGGAATGACCAAGTGAGGCAGGACCTCAGGAGGTTAGGAGCAAGTTTGGAGGCAGCAGAAGATAGGCAGCAGTGGAGGAGCATTGTTGGCGAGGCCAAAAATCACTTGGGATTTGTGTGGCCACAGGAGTAAGTAAGTAAGTAAGATGAATTAGCCAAACTGGAGTATAGTGCATACATTTGCTTGAACTACCTTACCACACACAGTACACTCATGACAGACTCCTTCATAACTAGTTCCTGACTGGTTTTATCTTCGTGTATAAAACATTTACCCATTTATGAGTATTTTTTTATGTTTTTCGTATTTCTGTATCGTGCTGCCAATGAAATAGACCTTAATATGAGCTATCTTGAACAAATGTGTAACCGTTGTTGGTAACAATCGGTAACATTTCCATTATTTCTGCATAACATGTCAAAATTTTAAGATTATATGTGACATAAAATAATAAAACCATATATTATTCATTGCTGATGTTATTATGTCAAACATTAAGTAGCTAAAACAACATTTTGTCTTATGGATTGTTTGTAATAAATTTATGAATGTTTGTAATGTGTTATAATTCTGTGATGAGTTGAATGTTATGAATAATAACACTGCAACCAGGGGTTTGCATTATAATGCATCTAGGAATGAGTTTTAACATGTAATAAATTACGTGTTTGTTCATAAGACAGCTGTGCTACAGGCAATGTCAGGAAGTAACCATCTGGATTTAACGACCTAATGATTTCAGTTATTTAATTTGTTTCTCGTACGTTATTCAGAAGTTCAGTTGCTCTACCCTTATTTTGCGATGAATGTTTAATGGTATGTTGTGTTGGTTTTACACCTATTTTTTATGAGAGGGTGTTACTATTAGATATTTAATACGTATTTTTTTGCGAGTGTGTACTCCATCTTGAGAAAAAGACAGCTATAAAAAAATGTTATTTTGATTTTATAGTATCTTTCCTAACCAACGAACGTAGGCCTATACACAGAGTCAAATTCATAATATTGATATAAGAATTGCGTTAAAAATTAGCTTCTGCTTAATCATAAGGATAAGTGGTCTGTAAAAAAGAGAATGTTTAATTTATGGTAAAGCTAAACAGTAAATAAACTGGTATAAAGTGGTAAGAAAATGTTTTAATAGACAGAAAATTTTAAACACACATGTTTTTCCTAGTGATTGAGCACTGAGTTATGTCATTTTCAAAGGTTTGAGTACGATACAAGTGCAATACACTTAGGGGGGGGGGGGCATAATATTTGGCCATTCTGGTCTAATCAACTTTATTGTGCCTGTAAATTAAGTCCTATAATCATCTAGCAACAATAAGGGCTCACAATAATAGAGGCAGGAATTATTTTTGTCACCTTCCACAAAAAGCGCTGATGTTTCCATAAATCTGTCAACACAATTATTATAGCTCTCAATTCAGTTGCATCAACGGTTTCAATTTCTGATTTACCGATGTAATAATTTCGAATATTATACTTTAAAAATTCGTAAGCGTATAAATTTCTGCAAAATAAAGTAAGTTTTCCTTACCTGGAAGTGATATCCTTGTTTGTCTTCTAGGTATGTGGACCTAAGATTCACAGGGCTCGAAAACTGACTATAAAACGTTTTCGGGATTTCATCCTGGTTATCCTCTTGTTAAGTCCCGCACTTTAGAGATATTATTTAGATTTAGGATTTAGACAGAGTTTATTCCATAAGAAGTAGAAGGAAAAGGAATTTGGTAAATGTGCAATAAAAAATCATTATTTAAAGGTATACGCAGGTATACTTAGTTAAATCAAAACCGGCTTTCTTTCTAAAATCCTATTTTTTTATATAATATTGTTCCAAATTTAATGCAATTAAGCCAGTTTGATCCTAAAACGGAACAATTTTGAATCCAAAATCAATCTCTAGAGGTCAGTTGTATATTAAGGCACTTTATTTAACTAGGTTTTGTAGCTGTTTGCTCGTTCATTAAAAATGTTAGATAAATGATGGTATATAGTGCTTTGGAAGGGACTTGATATTCATTTATTTTATTTTGTCTGTTCTGAATATACTACATAACTTCAATGGTAATAGTTACACAATATACCTACAGCACAGCTATAAAGATCCAATTAAAATTTGATGTAAAAAGTAATGTTGCTATACCGTTAAACATGAGCTTGTGACAGTTAATTAATAAACGCCCCCTTTTTTAGAACTAATAATGCCTGCTGGGCTTTCCGGGGATTATATGGGGATGGAACACGCTTGTTACTGGGCTGCAATGATGTATTTTGTCTCGATCCGTGTTCAGTGTAGACATTTATCATTGTTAGCTCAACCAATTGTTGTCTTACTGGGTACGTTTTGAGATTAAAAGGTTTATTTTTATCGAATTATGCCATAGTTTTTAACGCAATTTAAGATTTCATTTGATTACATTTTTTCATTGACAACCTTTAAATCACACTAAGGTTTCTAAAATTTTAATTAACTATGAATACTATTGTACATAAATTATCCAAGATTGATGAAAAACATTTGGTATACAAAAAGAAACTTAAATGGACCCTTCAATTTAAAACATGCAAACATGTAATATGTACATAATGTAAAGAATAGACATTTGCATGGTGTTAATTCTATAGAGAATTTTCTAAATCTCATAAAATGTAAAGATGTTTTCTAAAACATACAAGAAACTATATTTAAAATCCAATTATTTTTCGACGGAATTCAATTTAAAGTAAGGGATTTATGAGCTTTGTAAACGTTTCAATAAGAATAACGTCTGTAAAACCAACCGTTATCAGTAAAAATTGCAGTCATTTGATTTATTATTACTATGGGTAGAAGTTATCAAAATGCTTTGTTACAATTATTGTTATTAATTTGGTAGTTTACGACTACTGTACAGTAGTGTACAGTGTAGTTGTTACAGTGTAACATTGGTGGATTATTTTAAAGACCTTATTTTTACATAAAATAAAACATAAATTTACCAAAATTATTCTTTATTTAGCAAATCAATTACATAAATAGTTTGTCTGTTTGTTACTTTATAATACCATAATTATTGATAACCAAGTATATATTTAATTCATAATATTCAACAGTGACCAGCCCCATCCAAAACCGCCCTTTACCTTTCATACATCTAGAGGATGCGATCCCTTTCGGTGATAATTTAGTTCAGTTTACTTTAACGTAGTTTGCGGTAACTACCTTTAAGAAATTAGCTTTTAATGATTATTTTGCAATCTTGTACTCTTCAGCTTCGTAGGCATTATGTTTACATATATATTTTTACCAAAACCGACTCTAGCACCTCATTATTTAAGTCTTTAACTCATAATTTGAACATTTAACTTGTACTATACCTCCTTTGCCGCTAAAAAGAAATTTCGTTCGAAATTGTAAAATATTAAAGTTTAATTTCGTATTTGTCATTTGGCTTTTACATTTTAAATCATACGTGTTTGTATGCTAATTTAGTGAAAAATTAAGCAGCGAATAAAAAGTCCATTCATCTTAATTTACATTAAACTTTATATGCCTACTAAACTATTATTTTTATCTATCACTGCAAAAAGTCATTTCACCTTCCCCTTTTTTCCTAAATGACAAGGATGTAGGTTCTGTATTTTTTATTGTATAGTATAAACAACTTAAGTTTATTTCTTATATAATCGAAATTAAATAAGGATTATGGAAAGCATCTCTGAATGGAAAATACTTAAAGTGAAAGTCGATCGTATTCATGATAGGATGACGTTTATTGAATCAGCGGAATCCGAAAAATCCTTAAGAATCTTCTTCAATATTGTTCAGTCCCCGAGGTCTTCGGCATACTCTTGAGAGCCCTGAACCTTATCAAAACCGATAATTCTTTGTTTATTCAAAAATATATCTTCAATGTATTATTCGTTTAATTGACCATCCAAGTAGAAATAAAATACTTATAATGATATTGTTGTTGATTTTGAGTTCTAAAAGGTTCTAGCTTAGTTTTTTTTTTTTTTTAAGTGGTATAGTTTTGGTAACTTTTGTTTGCTAGCAATCGACTAAATGCTTTTATATTATTGTTTCACCATTTCACGAATTGCTAATTTCATATTAGCTTAAAATAAATTTGTACAAATACGTAAAAAAAAGTGCTAAATGAGCCTAACTTGACCTGTTGAGTAAAGATATTTTATAAAGAAAATTGCCAAGCTATTGGTCGTTCTAATGACATTGTTAATTACATATGCATAACGTTAAATAATATTGTAATCCAAACTTGTAAAATTTAACGTCTCAAATCTGATTTGTATATGCTGCAGGCAACATTTTAATTTTTCTTTTCGCCCGGACCCAACTGACCAGTTATCCGTTATCTACTCCATTGACACGGGGATGTAACGGTCGGGAACCGGAGTTTTGCCAACGGGTGTCAGGTAGATGGGGGGGATGCCTTCGGCCACCTCTTGGTGCGGAGATTTGCCAACGGTGGTGGTGGGAGAGAGAGTGTGACGGGGGGAAGGAGAGCGATTGTCAGGGTTGTCTACGCTTGGCAGTTATGCGCTTGTCGCAGTGGGTTAGGTTAGGTTAGGTTAGGTTAGGTTAGGTTAGGTTAGGTTAGGTTAGGTTAGGTTAGGTTAGGTTAGGTTAGGTTAGGTTAGGTTAGGTTAGGTTAGGTTAGGTTAGGTTAGGTTAGGTTAGGTTAGATTAGGTTAGGTTAGGTTAAAAATTCAATACATATCCTTTCACAGTCAGAAGTGCATAACTCCATTACTTTGAATACAGTCAGCATCTTGCCTGGTTTGTCCACCCCTAGCGGAAGCCACCCTCACGGTCACGTGTAATCTCTCTCCCTCCTCCACCCCCTCTCGCGCAACCCACAACCGTTGGCAAGACTCCGCAGTATGTGGAATTCATGGATGGGGACCCTTTCTACCTGATACCCGTTGGCAAAACTCCTACACTCGTAACGGTCAGAGGTAAACAGGTAATGTAGTGTAAAGTATCAGAGATCATCAGTTATACTGTATTCTGTATTCCTTCCCTCAATGTCCTACGCAGACCCTAGTGAACAGTGATCTTGCGAAGCACTTTTTCCTGCACTGGAATATATTTTACGTATGAGCGGGTGCAACCGTTTGCCAAGGATAGCTTAGCCTAAAATGGCTGGATGAAATTCCAGGCTCTGTGACAAAGGAACCCACTAGGCCAAAAGCCGGGTCTAACCGGTATAGGGCTGTCATATACACCACTGTGAACAAGTCAAAACAAGTCACCAAACAATCGTGAAGTAATCACCACCAGGCCTACGCCAATTCTCTACTCTCCTAGGGAGTCGTTGCTGACTACGCAACTCGGGCTTCGTCCTAACTATCTGATAGTATCTGATAGTCCTAAAACAATGTGAGTGACGCGATAACTCGCTAATAAAAACCACAACGTTATCACCGGGCGGGGTCTACTCGGCCACTAAATTCCCATACACAGCTCTAAAGCCCAAGCTAGCAATCAAACAGTAGTTCACCCAATAAAGTAACACCAAATAATAATAAAAGTATACAATAGGAAAAGTAACTAAACATCTAGTAGCTGGTCCACCAAATCTAGATCTAAATGCCAATTGCACTGTTTTTAAATCTTTGAACTACTTAGTATCAGTGTAATAAATATAATATCTTCCAAGCACTAACTAAATATATCAGATAGGCAGTACTACGCCATCCAAGCTACCAAGATAAAGTTCTGCATCACAACAAGCCGTTTAGCTGATGAAAATCATAACATTATTAACTAATAAAAATACTACTTGCTATTGATTAGCTGGGCTACTATTTAATAGAATAATAAAATATCCACAAACTTATTGGCCACTTGGGTATCTACCCAACTTTTACTCCCAAAACACACTACACGATCACGCCACAAATGCATCACAACAACGACACCACTGCCTCTCGTACACTATAGTCTTCCTCACTAGACACCAACTCCCTGCTCTAAATCCACGACTCAACTGTCCTATCCTAGACGGTCCTGAAGTTCCAGGACACTCGAGGATTGCAGAACTGATAGGCCGGGTAAAATGGCGCTAGCTCGCTCCGCTGCTGCCACTTGTTGATTTCAACAATAGGTGTGCAGCTATAAACCATATCGTAACCCATTAGGAAAAGGGCTCGTTAAAATCTGTTATATATCTCCTTACCATTTTTACGTTCTTAAAAATTGCCATTTCTGTATACAAAGGGCTAGGGATCAACATAAGCCACCAAGCATATAAGTTTAACTTAATGAATGTTAAATTACTAGGCACCTTTATTCTTTATTTTATTTTTTGTAACATTTCAAACCAGTGCAGACATTTTTCTTTCCTACAATCTCCTGACAAAGTGGGCTTCCTTGCTTTCAAGTAGTAAACAAATCCGCACAGTTTTTACTTCGGCGCACACCAGTATTCCAACCAAACAACACGAAACATCGAGCTTTTATCATGTACGTAACCGTGTACGCTTGAAAATAAGTTGGCAACACTTGATATTACGACTACGATCTGCTGGTGCAGCGTTTCCCATTTCGTTCAATGTTTGGATTTAACCTTCTGTATCCAATAGTCAATGATTTAACGTAACCTAAAATTGTGTTGTATAGTTTTTGAAAGACTGATTATTTATATGATTTATAGTACCTGTGGGAAAAATATATGTGTAACTCAAATAACTATTGTAAATAGAGTCCTATGATGTTAGCATTTTCTCCGAGTTTTGAAAATATGATTAATAATGCTCGTAACATATTTTTAAAGTGTGTTTTGTTCTCAACAATCGCTCAAGTTATGTACTTTAAAGTTGCTGAAGAAATTCTCACGGACTCAATCGATTAGGGAATAAAGTCTTTAATCTCCCCTATTCAAAATCACGCATCAAAGAACTCAAGACATTTGTAGCGCGTAAACAGGAGGTAACGAGTTTTGAGACATTTAATTAAATCCGATCTCAACACTGAAACTCTGAGAAACTGCGAATTGGGGTGAGTTTATTGGAAACTCTACGAAGCCTGTGTTTCGCCATTGACACCTGCGTTTAATTATCTGCCGTACGTTGGATTGCTTTATATTAAGAAATAATTCATTTAGATTTAATGCAATATTTCATTTTGAATAAAGAAAATACTGAAAAATTTTTGATTTAAATTGGCCATTAAATTTAATAATGCTGGGTAAGTACTGATAAGAAACCATGGGTTTGTATAGTCATACAAGATCCTTTAGTTGAATCGCTAGCTTTTACAGTTAAATTCAAGTAATAAAATTCTTAGTAAGCTATTTCATGGTTAGCTAGAATACCATAACATGTAGTTAACATAGCATAAAATATACCATAGCATAAATTATAGTTACATAGCCCCCTTCCAACAAACAATTTTTTTAAGGTCAACACAACGGGTTCTTAAACTGATTGTTTACAAAAGTGCCCATTGAATATTATAATGCTACCTTGTATTTGTTTATATATTTTTATCGCTTAGCACAAAAATTATACTCTGTCGCAAATGTAGTAATCCGTTTTATGTAATAAATATACTTAAAAGTACGGTAAAAGGCTAATCTTAACATGTCAACTTAAGAGGGTTCTACCATAGATTAAACATACTCCCTTAGCTACTTTTTTTTTACTTTTACTTACTTGGGGAGTATGTTTAATCTATGGTTCTACCCAGTCAATTCAAGATGGTGGATAAACATGATAATGTGTCTACTATGGTTCTACGGTACAAGCTCTCAACACTCTAAAACTAATTTGTTCCAATGATGGTGTGTTTTTTGTGCTCTTAATATATGAAAACGTGCAATGGATGGGGAAAAAATATTGTTAATTATTTAGAAGCTAAATTCACATCTAAAAAAGACTAATTTACGGACTTTCAAAATAGTTTTGTAAATACTTAAAGAAATGAAGTTTCAGTTCATTCGAGGCATAGTTTGCATCTTTGTGAATATTTTACAGTTGATTTAAACTCAATAAACACTTTAATAATGCCAAGAGGGGTTTTTTTTTCACAGTACCTCCCTCTATTCCCCAAACAAAGCCCTGTAAATCTCCTCAATACAAGAAGCAACACGTGAGCCTTCTCATCCCAGATCACAGGCCAGGGTGACATCCCCTATCTCATTCCTGTAATGGGGGAAATTGTTTTTTGATACAGCCTTTGAATTATGGGTGGGTATTAAAAATATTCTAACGTTTGTAAAAGATATCTGGGCTATGAAACACACATTTATACACATCGCAAAAACATTGTCCTATTTTTTTTTATCTTTGTATGGACTTAAGTGTACGAATGTTTAATCAAGACACATTTTGTTATAGTAATTATTTACGATTATTTTTTGCTTATATAAAAATGAAAACCCTAACAAATAAAGATGCCTAACACATTTATCTTTGTGGATACAAATGCTCTACTAGTTACTAATTTGACTCTTCAACACAGTTAAATTTAATTTCAAGGAAATCGAGTATTTTTTAGTTCTCGATTGAAATTATCTAAACCAGGAGTATCTAGGTTTGGGATTAAATATTTAGTTTTATACAGAAATGGTGATACGTTTTTTGACTTACCCTTCATATTTGTAACTGTTGTTTGAAAATGTGAAGTGTTACTATATTTTTTTAAATCTAAATAAAAAACATGTTATGATAGATGTCCAGTACATACATTTTATATATACATATTTTACCCGTGAACTATTTACCTAACCATATTTAAGCCCTACGTTTATTTAAAAATGAAATACCTATCGACAATTAATCCGGACTAAATTGTGACTATGTTTATCCAATGATTTTACCAAAGGTCTTTAAGAATACCTTCCAGGCAGTTGAGTTGATAATTGACTCTTATAAAGGGAAACTGAAAGGCTGTCGTTGTCAGAAGAAGGCTTTCACAGCTTATTCATGATTTATATACTTTCAAAGGGCCTTTATAAACTCAGACTACTTATCTACCTTTCAATAAATGTTATAAGAATTTGCTGTTTTTAAATATTTTATGTCATACGTAATATAATTTAAATATGTTTAAGACTAACTAAACTAACTAAACTAATTAAACTAACTAAACTAACTAAACTGACTAAACTGACTAAACTGACTAAACTAACTAAACTAACTAAACTAACTAAACTAACTAAACTAACTAAACTAACTAAACCAACTAAACTAACTAAACTAACTAAACTAAACTTAAAACTAAAGTCTTAAATTATTTCAAATTTATAAATTTAATAAATTAATTCACAAGTTTGTTTGGACTTTATCTTATAGTATAATATGAAAAGACTTTGCCTATTGGTTTATAATGTTTTAATATGATTTTAAGCCGAAGTGTTAATATGTTTGATCTTTAAAACGTATCCCTATTTATAAATACTTTAATAATTCAATGGCATATTCTAGCTCCACAACTACTGTAGCATTTAGAATTATCTTTCAATGTAATAAAATTAATTTATTTCTATTGTATCACCATTTTACAAAAACGATTGGGGCTTTATCGGCAAGGTTTTTTTTTTATTTTGCCTCTAGTTTGTACAAAAATTTGATTTTGACCATTGGTTTGGATCGGCCAATCAGTGATTAACAGCTAAGAAAATATTGTACGACATTATTTTTAATAAATTGTACAAATATCGGAGTGCTGTTATTTTTTTAGATTATTTAATGTTGTATTAACAATTTTGATGCTATTTGACCTGAGTTTTTAGTGAATCATCTGTTTTAAATGTTGAAAACGTAGCCTATGAAGCCTCTCATAACCTAGGTGTTTAAAATTTATAGCTCGGAAGTATTCGTTAAAATAAGAACTATAGAGGCTCTCATTTTTTATCAACATTTAATGCTTAAAAAAATATTTATTTGTTAATGTATGAAAGTAATATAGTTTTAGAATTAGGTAAAAACACAAATAGATTAGATAAGATTTGTTTCGAAGTCCCAACAAAGCCTAACACCTGTCTGTCCACCCCAGAACAATTTTACAAACAAAGCATTTCCTCCATTCATAACTCCTCCACCCTAGTTTGTTCACATAAAGCAGCCTTTGCATTTCCCTAACGTTCACTTCCCTGTGTGTGATTGACGTGATGGTTGCCATGGTTACAATATAAACACAACCGCTTTGATGTGTGGATATTCTAACAAGAGTCAACAATGTTATTGAATCTCTCTGGACGCAAAATCCGGCTTATTGATAAACCCGAATTGTATTGCCTGTCTGTTGATACTGAAGTTTTTCGATTTTAAATTTAATAATTTGAGAATATGAAGAATATGAGCTGTCACAATAGTCAAAAGTAATGCCGTTGTAAGTCCTTCTATTTAAGGCCCATGAGAGTAAGTGTGTTGCAACTACTTTTTATATAGTAGTTTTATACATACTTAATTAAAACTTGTTTACTTAAAAATACGTTATACATATACGTGCACCTAATATAGTACCCAAGAACACAGTTAACGCAATTAAATAATATTAAATCCAAATAAACAATTATATTCTAAATACGTTTTACAAATCCTTAAATTGAAATGAGTACTTAACTACTTACTGAACACTGAATCCTTCATTGCGATTTATTTTATATCATTTTACAACTAACTGTTCTAATATTTTCAGTGCCTTAGCCTACGCATAGAAAGGTTTATTCCTTAATAAAGTACGGAGAAACTTGCATTATGATACCGCGTTTTTCTCAAAGTCTAAAACATGATAATGGATCAGGAAAAAGTAGCTGTCAATATCAGAGATTAATACGACGTCAAAGTGAGAAATAACTCTTCATATTGGATTGCGTTATACATCAACGTCATATGGAAGTGTTAAATGGTGCAAGAATTATTATTCCTATCACAACTCTCACATCATCATTTAACGGAATACCACATTATTTTTTTTTTAAATACCAAAGTGGTTTTAATTTAAATATCTAGTGAACTGTGGGATTATTAATTATCTTCCTCCTTTTGTAATTGTTTTATAAGTTAAGGCTCCGAGGACTCTTAACCCCCTGCAAATGATATATTATTTATTTTTTTGCTCCATATTTGAGTCCAGCGAATTAATAACATTTTATTTTATTTTCATATTTAGATTAAGATATTCAATATTGAAATCTAAGTTAAAAGATATTCAATATTTACTATTACGGTGTTCTTGTTGATTTTTGTTTATTCTTAAACAAGAATCAACATGTTAATTTAACTAAGCTACCTGTGTAAGCTATGCACCCACCTTAGAAGTACCTTAATTAATCTTGGAGTTGTGGAAATAACCTGATCTCAGCTAAATCTAAATGGATAAAAATTAACGATACATCAACAGCAAAACATAAAATGTTATAGGTTTTGGTTTTACAAGAATTGTCAAGTTTCTTTAAAACAATCACTTTGCGCTCACGTTACGCATTATATTTTTCCTGCAGTTACTATAAAGCATATAATTAATTAGTCGTTAAGGCACTAAACAACACGTTTTAGGTTAGGTTGAATCACGAATACTTTAAGAGACACGGTATGGATCATAAACATAAACAAATTATGTTGCTGGCCCGAAAGTAGAAATTACTTTAACACATTTTAATGCTATTGTGTAGGATTCGGACCGGCAACGTCATTTTTTAATGTTGATAACCCATACCGGTTCGGTTAAAGTATTCGTGGGTTAAATTGCAGCGTTGAACGAAAATATAATGTTAACAAGAAACAACAGGTTAAGAAATGAAATGAAATTAAATGAAAAGGTGTTAAGACGTAGTATCAATACTCTAAGGCTGTGAAACACTGCACCAGCTGATTGTACTTGTAGTATATTTAAGTGTTGCCAACTTATTTTGAAACGTACATGTATTACGTGCCTTATAAAAGGAGTTTTGTGTTGTTGGGCTGGAATACTGGAGTGCGCCAAAGTAAAATAGTGCGGAAAAAATCAACAATTAGCAAAATCAGTGCTATAATCAGTGCAAGGAAGCCTGCTTTGTCAGGTATGGTAACTGTAGGAAAATATAATTTTTACTATTGTTTTTTGTATATCAAATACTGTTTCATAATTATTCAGGAGGATCTAACTCTTTTTTTTATAGCTCAGTTTCATTAACTTATATTAAGATTTATAATTTACTTACAGCTAAATTCGTGGACACCACTTTTCATATTTTGAAAATATTAGTTACGTAAATCTTTTAAAGTAAGTTAAAAAGAGTCCAACTACTTAATTAACTTTAAGTTGGCAAGAACTTTATTTATAACCCACCTCCTTTCAGTATCTTGTGCATTGTAAGTTGCACTAACAAAAGTTTATTATTAAAACCACCAAAAAACGTATCACAGTTTCCCACGAGTTACTTTTAATAAGTATTTTCTGCGATTTATTGGAATTCATATGTTGAATTTAATCAGTTGCAGTGTATCAATTATACAAAACAGAATTTAAGTTTTTACAGCCTTTTAAGCTCATGATTTGCACTCACTTTTATTATTTAATAAAAAATAAAGTAATAAAGCATTTTTTTACATTTAACACTTGTTATCCCATAACAAATGATCACTCCAACCTGAGATTTTATTTTTACTCATAAAAATGAATAGTATATTAAAGTAATATAAGTTTTAATTTTGCGTATATAACCTTCAAAAACATTGTTAATCTGATTTGCAATACTACTGCCATTTTAAATTACCATACATTTACATTATTACATATATTACATTTATATTTATTATTACCAATGATGACGGAGGGTGAGGACAATTGGACCTGTGTGTCACATTACATCCAGGGTATTCTCCGCGCCAAGAAGGTCGACATTGACCGGGATGCGGTGTAGGTCATGAAGTATCTAAATGCCAAAAACGGTGAGAGCCCTGAGGGCTTAGGTCACATGTTGGCCTGACTTGAAGTAATGTGACAAACAATTCCAGGTCTGTGTCCAACAGAGTAGAGGGGGTTTTTTAGTGAGTAGTCTGTGATAGATTCAGGAGTCTCACACTACAGGCTGGCTACCTGTGTGCGTAAAAGCATTTTCCCTCCTCTCCCTTAGAAAAAAAAAATATTTATTATTAAATTTATATTTATTACATTTTAAATTTAACCAAAAAAGGTTAGTAGCGTATATGTACCTCAAAATTGAAACATATTAGCTCATAAAACTACTTGACTAATTTTAATAATAATTTATTTTATCATCCTATTTTAATTGTTAGTGACTGTTGTAGTTTCTGTAGGTACACTGTATTTCAATTGCCCTAATCACCATACACACATTGCCTCGCTCTCCTTGGGATAGTAAAAATCACCTGATGGTACTAACAGTGTACTTTTGGATAATGTAATTTCATACTGTCAATCAGTTTGATAGAATCCCTTTATTTTCACTGGACTTCATTACGAATGAAAAGAGACCAAATCAGTCCAACTTCTATGAGGAACTAATCCGCTTAAACTAAACCGGATTACCAAGAGGGCTTCCGGAACCTAATTCTGTGTTTGGAAACAGTTTGGAACAATCACGGTGGTTAGAAATTTTGTGTGTAACGTTCAAATTAAGATATCAACTACAAAACATTGACGTATTGTATAATGTAGAATCTCTCCTTCAGGAATTGAATGTTTCGATTACATAGTTTTCAAAGAAACCTAGTATTGATGACGTAATTGTTTCAGCGTTTTACCCTAAGACATTTCTATATTAAAAAATAAGACCCAAAATTGGACCTCTGTTTTTGCCATTTAAAGTATCATAATGGCTTTTGGTGAAATGTATAATACATAATTCTTATCACCAGTTAAGCAGCCACATAAGTTTATGGTTGGCTCCAATCTACCAGACTAAGAATTAATCACCTAACTAAATATAAATAGACAATTAACGAAATTGTTTATCAAGGCGTGAATAAATATCAACAAGCAATTAACGGTATTTTATATCAAGACTACTGGATAGAACAGTGCCCAGTTTACATTTTAAATGTATTAGTAGAACGTTACACCAGAAGTGACCTTATAGAATGCACTTTAGTACAAATGAATCTATTACATTTGACTTACAATAGTTAATTATGAATACTCTGACACATAGATATAAATTATTTTCAACTACTCAACTACCATACAGCTTCAATCAATTTTGACTCTATAGCTGAACCAATTGCTTTTTTTTTAGGTAGTGAAATAGGCCACATTCTCTGTTAAAAGTGAATTATAAATCCAATGATCTTCAGGTATTATACTACGCTTCCCAACCGAATAAAGGAATTAAAATTATTTCACTCTTATATGTAATAGTAGTTTACGCAACGATTGCGTTAAGTTAGTCTTTACGACACGAGTAGAAAATTTAAGGCACGAGCCTTGGCGAGTATCAACAGGAACATTAAACAAGACGGACCAACAATTAAAATTGTCAACTGATCAGCTGATCAGCTGATTAGTTGACGTTCGAAACATTTTATTTTATTTCTTTTCTCTCAATCCTTGAAACTCATTGGTCCGTTACCCGTGTTGATATAAGAAAAACTATGCTGATATGAAAGTAAACAGCTGTAAAGTTAAACTTTTCAATTCTAAGAACTGGACTGAAATGGCTACTTTAAAAAACGGTCGTAGGTAAAAATGTTTTTGAATTATTTCACTCTTATATGAAAAGAATTTTTTGATAGCGTTAACTTTTATTAAAATCTTAAAATACATGTGTTTTTTTTACCGTTCATAAATTCTTCAGGTTATCAATTAACTTCCATAGCTGCACTACTTAAGTACGGCAAGTAGGGTTACTACTTAATTCATATAACACTGCTAGTCGTAGTCTTAAAGATTACACCCAACCATTATACATAGTCTACAACACAGCATAGTTTCATAAAAAAAAAAATACTTAGCCTATTTAGAAATAATCCAATATAGATATGTGTTTCTATGAAGCATGATTAAGAGTGACATTTCTAATGGAAGTTTTACAAATTGTGGATGAATATTCATACATCCCCTTGACCCTTACACGTAAAGCAAAACAAATTACTCTTGAGATATGAATATGCAAAAGAGAACTGGTGTTTTAGAGTTTTTATTACTCTTTTCATTCCTTTACATCTGTGATTATTCAATTTGGTTTATAAATTTATTAGTAAACATTGCAAATTCATTTTGTGAAACTATAAATCATGGATTTACCAGAACTTTGTAACGAGTAAAACATTCACTTTTTAGTACAGATGAGGAGTACGAAATGCATTTGCATTTAAATAGGTACAAAGAAAACACGAATAAATAAAATTGGATAAATAGTGTAATAATTATATTTATTTACTTTATAAATTATTGTTACTTATTAAATAGAATATGTTTCCATAAATTTTCAATCAAACCAAGTTAAAATTCAATTAGTTGCAAACGAATAAAATATATTACCCTACATTTAAACATTATTATGGATTTTGACTCATAATATACAACAGAATGACTTTTATTCCTAAAGCAATGTCTGAAGTTAGTGAAGTTAACTACCATCCAGACAACAAAACCAATAAATCGTTAAGGTTTCAGAGACAGGAAACGTTAGATGAATTTAATTTTCACTCGATTGGCCCTCCACAGCTAATAAAAGTAATTTGGAACTGTGCGCAAAAGGATAATAGCTGAGACAATTTGAAATCCATCCGGGTAAATGGAAATTAGCTTAGTCTGCAGGTTTACTGTGACGGGGGAATGTATTATTAAATATATATCCTATATTAAAATTTTATATGTATTTAGAAAGATTGTATTTCTAACAAGAGTCTTCTAATGTTTACTGTTTTATAATTTTATTGCTTGAAAATTAAATCAACATTTGAGCTATGGCTCAACGGTAAATATTCCAACCAAGTACAGTATAAGTAAAATTTCTCCCTGCGAAAAGCAAAAATGGCACATCATCGCTGAGGTTTACAGCTTCCCATAAAAAGAACGACACAGCATAACCTCCACAGTACACTTAGTCTTTGACGGCTGCGTTGTTTTCATAATACCATTAATAATGAGGATGTTTTTTTTTATTAAAATTACAGAAATAAACTTCTTATATAAATAATTAAATAATAGTAGAATACATATTTAATAAACAATTTTAATTATTATATTTTAGAAAATTTATTAATTTTTTAACAATACCAAAAAAGTAGTTTTGATAAACTGCTTATTTTTTATTGAAGTCTGCGATTCATTTGGATCTAAGGCTAGTGTGTGGCTTCAGTAGATAAAGTTTTCACTCGCCTCGTTATAAAGGATCGCCTGTTCTACCCTGATAGTATTGATGATGGTATTGATAGTTTTTTGATTGTTTGAAACTCTACCCAGCTGCCCTTGGTCATTGTACTTTCAATAAATGGTCAAAGAAACAGCTTCTCTTACTCAGTAACTAAGTTAAACAGGCCATCTTACTCTATTATCGTCCATCCTCTTTCATAGTCTGCATAAAATACACATCAAAGTTGTGTTTGCTGTCTCAAGTAATTGTAATAATAAAGTAATACTCAAACAATGGTTGATGTCGTATAATCGTAAAATTAAACATGTGACATACATTGTGTCGAGTCCAGATCGTAAACATATGACATAACTGCAACAGGTTTCTGTCTATTGTTCTACTGAATGTTTCTAGACTTGTTTGCTTTTTTATGGAAATATAAATAAAATATTCGTAATAAAATATTAGTTTTATTATGTCAGATTATGAAACATACTTAGAGTGGTCATTTAAGTTACACGTAAAATATAACCCTAAATGATAATACATGACACTAGAGATTATTCCGGATAATTTTTCATCAGGGTAGTAAAATAACTGAGTTTTTACGTCGGGTGATTTCGAAAGTGTACTAGATATTTTGTAGCAAGCGAAGTTAATGTGTGCAGTTACAATAACAACCACACTAATTACTTCTCAATTAACTGGACCAAGTCATTACTCCCTGCCAGCCACAGTTGTATGAACACATTTGTTGTTTGCGTCTGTTATTAACAATAATAATAACCCTCCACAATTTAACACATCGTTCTTATTATAAAACACATCGTATGGTTGGTATAAAAGTTAAAATAATTTCTACTGTAACATTGATTTATTTGTAAATGCTACAATCTGCTCTTAAATGAAAACTGGGTGATCTCATGGAAAACAGAAGTTGAGCAAAAAAAAAAACTTTGTCTGTTGTATCGTGATCCTTAATTCGATTCAAATATTTTATAAACCCCTTGAAAAATTAGTAAAAAAACACATTGGTCATATTTTTTATTCGTTCTTCCTAAAACTAATGAGTAATGGTATTTTATAAAATTTCTCGAGTATGTGTAATAATTTCAGTTTATAAAATCTAATTTACCATTACAAAATGCTATTTAGGAACGCATTAAGGAATGCTAGCAACAAATGTTTGCAGCAGATTAAAAAAGCTTCATTACGAGTGGATTGGTGAAACACTATTTTAAATTCTTTCTAGTCAAGCCACTCAAGCTAAACTGTGCTACGAAAGAAACTTTCTAAGCTTGGGATTGTAGGTATTACTATGGGTGATTTAGTTTACAAAATAAACTAGTATATTCACAGTTGAGTTATGTAAACAACAATTCTTCAAAGAATCAAAATAATTTTCTATACTACGTATAGTAGTTCAGAAATAATTGTCAGTATGTTACAGCTGAACATAATGTTCTAGGTAGGAACATAGTTACATTGACTCCCTTTATGTCTAAAGGTCCCTTATTTAGATTCCAAACGAGATATGTTTTGAATCTGGATACCGTTTTACATAGGGTTAATATGACGATATCTAAAAAAATATTGACGTTAGAGATAGTACCAATACTAATGTCTGGATGGTCCTTTAAAAACTTATAAAAATACCAATGCCCAAAAACACACACATACACAAAATGAGTAGACTAAATGGCATTTCAACACCGAAACATGTCCTAATTTGACAAAATCTGTTAAGCTGTAGTTATGGCTTCTATGATTCAGAAATTTTCCTTCACTTGACCCTTTTCCACGAGCTGTTTACGTTATAAGAATTTAAACAACATGATCAACCAACAAAGTCTTACTAAAAAATATGCAGAGTCTTAAAAAATACCGCCTGACAAAGGATTGGTAGTAATGAATGATTGTGATTTATCCATCGGAAGATAACAGTGTTGTCCAACGAAAACATCCGTCAAGGAAGATTTTAATATTCCAATAAAAATCGACATCTTTCTTTAGAAGATAGCTACAGGCGATGCCAGGATGTAATGAACCGCCTGAATTTAACGACATCTTTATTCCAGTCATTTCTCATTTATCTTGTAAATTTATTCGGAAGTTCACGTTTTCGTTAGGTACTCGTTTATCCTTAAACGTTCTATTGGTTATTAGTTTCATGCGTTGTTTGGTACTACTGTTTTTCAATACTGGGTTGCTTTAGAGGTGATTATTCCTGTCTCGTTGATGATATTGATATCTAAAGGAGATTACATCTGAAACTGAAACATGATGGCCATGTAGGTGGTTGCAGCCCTAGCAACCTGAAAATTAAGTTCAAGCCTATAACTTTGCATTAAATATTAATGCAATACATGGTGCAGTACTGACAAATACCCCGGTAGATAATACTACAGCAAACCTACAGACTAGGCGAATTACGATTTATTTGATTGGATTTTGTACTAAAATATTTATATAAACATGACATGTCTATTCTCACAAAACATGTCAAACCTTGATTATAAGCAGGCAAGCCGAAGGAACAACTCGTTGTTTGAAAGCCAAAAAGTATTTCTCAATTGACCTCTCTAAGATTTTTAATTTTAAAAAATCTGCATTTTATTTTTTATTTTTTTATTTGATATAATCTTGTATATATATTGTTATTGTATTACCTGGTAATAGATGTGCCAACAGCAACCGCAGTTCCGAGGAGGACAGGAATGTGCACACTGACAAAACTATTCTTACTGTTGTTTTAGGTACATTCTGGGGGTCAGCTGAGAACTGCAATGCTCATAATGCATTATAAACAGTTTTATCCAAACGAGTATAAAAAATCTTATTACATAGACCTAAAATATCTATGAAATACAAGAATAAAAAACTTCTATACAAACCTTCTCTCATAAAAGCCTGATTGAATTGAGTAAATCTATAAATAGGCATACTTTTGGTTATGCGATATTGATGTAAACTAATTATGTTGAGTAAAACGTAAACCTTAGGTTTATCCATCTAGAAGGGGGCATAAATACTTTGTGTTGGATGTTATCCACTAAGAGAATCCATACAATAATCTACACTTTATCATGAACTAAATTTATACATTTAAGATCACAATATTCTTGAACTATATTTTCATGGATATCTTAAACTGAATGGAGGTACGTAATGTCATAAACGATTTGGTTCTTACCTGATGAACCCGGATTCCAAAATAAAAGCAGTAAAAAATCAACAATACTACCAAATATAGACACCAATCGTGTTTTCGAAACACTACCTAGGATTCCTCTGAGAGGTGTGGTCAACCGAAACTAGATATATAACAAGGATCTGTAGCCCAAACAGCACTGGGGGTGAAAACACGTACATTTCGTGATTTGAAAACTTAACAATTATACTATGACACCGTCATGAGAAATTGACTGTAATAGAGCCGATGGAAAACGTCTTACTAGCCAATACCAATATCACCTTTATGAATCTGAAACTAACTCAGTTGTCGTTTCTTACTAATTTCTAGTTTTATACGTTTAATTTTACGAGTAACATTTTTGTGTTATGGGCATGTTTTTGTGGTGTCCCCACTCTCTATCCCTTTCTGGAGATATTTTTAAGGAGTTACGTCAATTCAGTCAAGTAAATTTTAATTTGCAGGTGTGTTAAAATGTCAGAAGGATCCAAGGATACAACATATGCATTTGAAACTTCCTTCAGATTTAAATCAAAATCACATGTTATGATAACTTTGACTTCTAAGCACCCTTAATAAAAAACGCACATTGGTAATTTATCTATGTATTTGCTTAAACATTGGTACTAGCTATTCCCTTATGGACAAGTTAAAAAACACAATTGGAAAATTAATAATTCTAATCGTGAACCTATGTTTATCGAACAATTTGGATCACTTGAGATGCCTGCAGGAGTTACTACTTTTTAAGAAATCATGACAATCATTGAGAATTTTCCTCACGTTTGAAATTTTGTGCACAAATAGATACTGCTGTTGAATATATTAAACACTGAATATTTAAATCCCAGAGTGATTGTCCAAGAGAGGACAGAAGGGGTTTTTGCGGGACAGACAATTTGCGTAATGAACTTGTTTGTCTGAACTTGCGACAGAGTGGCGAGGTACAAACTGTTGAATTATACCCCACCCCGAGGTAAATAAAGGATACCATGTTTAATTTAGAACTATTTCGTGTTTATCTGTCCGAACATTGTTGCCGTCAAGAAGATATAGACAATAATTTTCTTTTAGCACCAAAAAATAAATACTGTACTTAAGTATTAATATAGGAAGTTAAAGTTATTGTTCATTTACCTCATTTATTGAAATCAACGTCCTTTAAGTGTGGTGACTTTGAAAAACAAGCTTCCACTATGACTTTGAGAACAACGAAAGCTTCCTGGTAAACCTCTATGGACTTTGAATTACGGAGACTAGTACCATTATACGTTCTTTGTATATGTAACTTCCATATATATATATATATATATACACATACATACATATTTATTGTAAATTTTGATTTACTAAAATTCGGAGGTTGCTTAGCTTTTTGCAAATAACTTTTAAATGGCAAGGAAATCGACTAAAGTGGAAGGTGATATTCTGAAAGAGAATGAAATTTCCTACAAATTGATACTATACACTTCTTGGAAACACTAAAAAAAGGCAGCCAAAAGTCTCACCCAAATAAAAATTGTGAAAAACACCGTTTTCAATTTATTTCTTATGGTTAAGAGATTGTGGAACAATTGGATGTATTGATAGTCAAAGCTAGCACTCTTTCATCATTTTCTATAGTACGTTTGCGGCTTCTATACATTATTTTCAGGGGGTTTAAGTTGATATCGTAAATCATTTTACCCAGTTCACTATCATTTTACGATCTTCCACCATTCCGACCAAGGATGGTTTTGGTCCGAACAATCACGGGCAGTTTCCACCCGATCCGATCCGATTTGATGACTGTGGGGGATTTCCCCACTACTTGAAGAGCTTCGACGTCTTTTGATGTCATGGCTCATGGACTAGTTGGGCCGTCTGCCCTGGTAGCTCAGCTACCTGTCAGTGCTTGTTCGTTGTGGTGTCTAAAAAGAATCACTATTTATTAAAAAATGGATTTCCACAGCAGAATCGCAGGGCTAATAACACCATAGCAAAATGCTTCCTACTAAAACGGCGTACCTTATCTTATCTATCGACCTTATCTTATCTTACTGATGCAATAAGCACAGCTGTTTATTCATTGTTAAATTACGTATGATGTGACAGCGAGAGAAAATGTCATTGTCCTACCCTGTATATCAGACCTAACTCTTTTGAAGACTATGGTAGGCCTAATCACTTTTTCCCTTTGAGAGAAGTTCGATAAAAGTATTAAATGTATAATATCTAACAAAGTTTAAGTATCATTCATGAACAGGAAAATCCTAGCCAGCCTCTAAATTATCACTCGAAAGATTAAGTTTTTCTCAATAGTGTTGAATATGGATCTTTAATAATTCCTCACAAATGTTTTATGCAATTTCTACAGTTGCTATATACATTGAGGAGGTGCAATACACAAAGGGAACGACACAATCTCCCACCACTCTGGGCTAATCAACGTTATTGTGTCTGGAAATTGAGTCCTATAATCATCTAGCAACAATAAGGGCTCACAACAATAGAGGCAGAAATTACCTCGTTGACCTCCGCAGAGGTGCGGATGTTATACATAAATCTGTCTGAAAGACACGTTTTTAATAGAAGGTGGAGTGTCATTATATATTGTCATCGTATGGTTTAGCTTTGTGTATTTTTAATCATATATGAAGCGAAAATTGAATATCAAAAATATTGGAATTAACATTACATTACATTACATTGTATTGAAGTAGATTGCATGATGTGATTCTTGCCAGTTAAGTCCTGAAACGTTTAAAGGGCCTTAAAGGGCGTCGTCCTGTAATCCAACTACTAGGAGGTCACAAATTGTGGATATTTATAGGCATGCACTGTGGATGCGATACTCCCTGGTGTGGATTAACGTCCGCACGAGTGAGTACTACAACTATCTGCAGTGCTATCCTGATAATTAAACCAATTCGTATATACCAAGGCAAAAATGTGGTTCGGATTCCACTATAAACCGTAGGTCCCTTAGTTGCCATTAGCTGTATGGGCTATTAATTAACAGCTGTGTCTAAGGAATATGTCGGCCTTAGTCACTAACAAGACTACAAGATCGTGCCACTCATCCTACACTCATCTCCATCCATACTTGGCTTAAAATACCTACTTTTATGGTGTCCATTTCATTAAAAAGTATTTTAAAGTAACTGGAATTATTAGTCTCGTCTTTTCCTTTTAATCATTATGTTTGTGTTTTTAGACCATATGTTAACGTCAAACAGGAATAAATACAGGACTTTGGGGAGTTTAGTGACAAAAAGTCTATGAAAAAACGAGTTATATACTCACTAAATTAAAAGAATTAAGGATGATTAACAATTTACATTTAGTTAATTGATAAATGTTTAGCCTATTTTTTGTTTGTTATTATTTTTATCGTTAACATCCTAAAGGTGGCTTTAATAAACGGTCTTATATGGTGTAGCCCTGCATTAAAGACAAACATTATTTTTACAAAAAAAAACCTATTTTGCTTTCTATTTCTCAAAATAATACTGAAACTACTTTAGGCACTCTAAAGAGTGTAAAGTAGTGTAGTTAGAGTTATAAACTTAACTTATTATACGGTTTATTGACTTATTATAATCATTATATCCGGCTACTGGGGCACATTTTGACTTCTTCAGATATAAATTGAAAAAGTAATAGATAAAATGGAACTTTAACAAACAACTGTTTTGTTAAATATAACTTTTTCACTCTAACCCAATTGTTTTGGTCCTATATACTGTTCCTCGAACTATTTCGGTGATGCATGCCATCTGGAATAGAGGCGAAGCATGTTGTTTACTATTTGAGTGGTTCATTCAACTATATTCAATTTGAATATTTTTCAATGGCTTAAGCTGGTGCAAAAGGTGGAAGTTGTTTTGGATTTAAAAACAATGGTCAAATGTAGTGCTTAACGTGTGCTCCCACTATCTCCGCATTCCGCCATCTCCGAACCCAAATCTGTCCCGCCACCTCCGAATTCTTGAGTGACCCTTATAATCACGTCACTGCCTGCGTTGGAAGATTTAAAGAAAATTTAACCCGTGGGTTAGGTTAGGTTAGGTCAGGTTAGGTTAGGTTAGGTTAGGTTAGGTTAAGTTAAGTTAGGTTAGGTTAGGTTAGGTTAAGTTAGGTTAGGTTAGGTTTGGACGGAAAGTCTTAACGCAGGAAGTAACCGAAGATTATAGGGGTCACTCTGAAATTCGGAGGTAGCGGTACACGGAGGTGGCGGGACGCGGAGATAGCGGGAGGTAAACTGCTCAAAGAAGGGTAAACACATAGCACATTCTTATCTTTATTATCTTAGCACAGCTTCTGTGAAGAAGAACCTTGCCTGTCGGGGGATGATCCCTTCAGCCTGAGGCATGTCTGCATTTTCCCTCCATGTAAGAGATTGCTTGACTTTCCCTTCCTGGAACAAAGACAGGAAAGATAACAGTAATTGTGACTAACGATGTTCTTGCTGTTTATCCTAATTCTAAACTGAACGTTCTCAAAACATATCCTTGTTCTTGTTACTTTAACATTGGTCTAATTGTTCTCTAAATACTTATTGCTATATTTTCAAATAGTTGTTTAGCCTCCGGGTTACTGTACTATACTTAAAATGGTTTACAATACATGCATATAGTAATCCTTTGTTGCTGATTTAGGCAACTAGTTTCGGTTCTTGTTTTGAACCATCTTCAGACCTCAAGGTGTCAAGTGATCACTTCATTCGAAGGTCGTTAACAAACAGCAGTTATTATACAAACAAACATTTGAAGATATTACAGCCCCACAAAGAGTATTTTACTTTATCAACCAAATTTCCTTAAAAGCACAATGGTTGTGAAGTTTTATTAAAACAACTACTGTCCTTAACATTAAATGTTAGGGATAATATATTTTGTTATGCGTCCAAAGACCACTCAATCTGCATTTCCCACACAACTCTAGAGGGAGGTACTGCACGTCGCTCTGCATTTCACCCCTCACCCTCGAGCACTTTGGGATGTCTTTTGCCGCCAATTACAGAGATATTGCCTTTTGATGTAGCACTTAGAGATAAGATGAGGTTGGAATTGGATTAGAATGATTTAGGGGAGGCTAGTGTACATGTTTTATGGCGTTTTGTGTTTTTTAAGGTTTTGATACATGGAATTTTTACAAAACAAAATACATGGTTTCTTAATACTAAATATGGTTTCGTATCTAGGGCCGAAAATTAGGTTTTGCTGACTCGAATTAGTTTTTAAGTTAGAGACGAAGTCGAGAACTTAAAACGATCGAGAGCTGCAAAACAATTTCGGTCCTTGGTACGAACACTATTTTTCACCACACTATAGCCTATTACCACTATTCACCACAATAATAATGCACACTGATAGTCAACACAACTACTACTTTAAGTTTGTGAGGAAATAATTTGAGGAATCAGCAAAAATAATAATAAATATTGCTAGGCAGCGGTGACAATAACACAATTCTATTGCAATGCTATGGATACTGATTGTGTATTTAATACGCATTCATGTTTTAAGAAAGTAAGCGGGCAGCTGACTTTGCGGCCCTAGGGATGTAAAATCCTGCTCTGTCCCCAAATGACGATGACAGCTGGTATAGCCAGCAAAACATAACTTTCAGCCACCAATTAACTTACGTAAAACAGCTAAAACATACTAGTGTGAAAAACAAATATGAACAGTGCACTTAGTTGATTGAAACAGACTGACCCACAGGAATTAAAATCGGTACATATAATCGTAAACGTATGCACTGTTCAAAAAAAGCAAAGCAAAGAAACATAATACCCCCGCCGCAACAAACCTGCAGACTAAGCGAATTTCCATTTGCCTGATTGGATTTACAATAAAACGTGAAAGTATAGAGAAATATTCCTAAATATATTCCATGTAATAATGATTTTATGACAGGGAATTTTAAAACACACAAATTCAAACCTGGGCTATCAATATTATTAAATTTATTCATAACACAAAAGTTATTCTACGAAAAAAGTCGAAGAGGTTAGTTATGTTTAGTGAGTAACCAGAAGATCAAAAACAGAAGGCTCGGTTAACAGTTTTTTGTATACAGCATAAATTTCCGTCAGTATAAAATGTTTTTAAAATGAGTAGGCCTACTTAAAACTTTTGTGACTTGACAATTTCATAATTAAACTCTAAACCTCAAAAGAAGAATTGGTATTTTGTTGAAGAAAAGTATCTCCATTTACATTACTACTTTGTTATCATAAATCATGTTTACTTATGAAAAATCATATACAAAATAATCAATCCAAAGTAAATACGAGAGTTACAAGTCTCTCTGAATGAGAAATACATTTTAAGTAAAAGACGATCGCACTCATGACAGTGCGACGTTTATTGAAACAGTGGAATTTAAAGAATCTTATCCGATATTGCTGATTCCCCAAGGCTATCAACATATTTCTTAAGGTAAAACTTAACGACGACTCTCATTTTTACTTTCTCCCCCTATACCATAGTATATGGAGAAAGTATTGTTTTCGTCAAAATTTTCGAGTTTAAGTTTTGAGTGGATATATTCGTTTTGGGTCCCCCTGGACCCAAAAAGTGGTTTTCGAAGTGATGTCTGTGTGTCTGGATGTGTACGTACAGAGCTACAGACCACACATGTAGTCCGATTTTGATGAATTTTGGTATGTAGGTACTAATCTATGGTATCTCCAGGCATTTTTTAAAATTTTTTTTAATTTAGATTTTTAATGTCGATTTTTCCATAAAAACCCATAAAATAACGGATAAATCGGATTTTCTAAAAAAATGGCCCTAACGATTTTGATAAAAATTTAGTATGATGTAGCCCTTTACATCAAAATGGTATAACTCCCATTTCTGTAAAAATTACGGTTCAAAGTTTATTGTAAATTATGTGTTTTTTTTTTTCATTAAAAACCCCCATAAAATAAGAGAAAATCGTATTTTCAAAAGAAACCGGTTTAGATTGAAATTAGTATGTGATAAAACTTATAAAATTCCAAACAACACAGTGTAACATTGCTGTAAAAATTATGGTTCAAAAGTTATTGTAACTTATGTTATTTTCCCATAAAAAACCCATTTAAAAAACGGAAAACTGGATAAAAAAAACCGATTCTGATTTATATCCTTCTGTTATGGTCCATATAATTCGAAAACTGTTCAAAAGTTAATGAAACTTTTGAGATTTTACCTACTAAATACCATAGTTACTCTCATCGCTTACCCATGATAAAGGTATTTTAACTAAGCATATCTTACAATTATACTATCTTATATATTATATATATATAACAAAGTCGTGTTAGTTACACCACTTATAACTCAACAACGACTGGACAAATTTTAATGATTTTTTAATTCGTTGGATTCGTCTTTGTCTCGATTAACATGTAGACATATTCAGTTTTGAATTTAACCTTAGAGCTAAGCCCCACTGGCCTGTAAAGTTTGTATCTTATGGAGCTATTGGAATAATAAAACTACTAAGCAACAAACTAGACCTAATTTAAGAGGTATTACTAAAATCTATGGTACTTTTAAAGAAATGGTTACCATAACTCCAACCATACATAAAAGTGTGGTGAGGGAAGTGTGGGAAGTGAATGTTAGGGAAATGCAAAAGTAATTTCACTTGGTGCAAACAAGCAAGGTGGAAAATTATGAATGGAGAAAATGCTTTATTTCTAATTCAGTCTGGATGGACAGAAAGTTCTGCGTTTGGCATTGTTGGTAGTTTAGCACACGAAGGCAATGACTACTGAAGAATTTCAATCCATTATTACACTTTTTTGTTTTATACACGTCCCTCCCACAGCTACAATCCTTTCCCTGGCTGAAGAGGACTTGTCCTAAAACAGCCTCAGTTCAGTAGGGTTTCAGCTCTCTGGACTGGAACATTACGACGACTCGACTTGAAATGATGAAACAGGTGATATAAGATAGTTCTTTCAAGGCACGCCTTAATAACCCTACTTCCCGGCGATTAAATATTATTAATTTTATAACTAAACCTAGTGATTTACCTATAATTTTAAAGAAATTAATGCAGTTTCGTATAAAGATTTAACGTTCACCGTTCTTCAATTTTTTTTTAAGCAATAGGTAGTTTTATTGTATGATGAATGGGGGAGCGAGCTGGCGTAGTGGTTAGAGCACGGGACTTCAGTCCCTGAGGTCCCGGGTTCGATCCCCGCCAAGTTACCAATGGATTTCATCTAAGTGATAATGCCGCAACCTCTAGGTCTAGCCTGAAGTAATGTGAAAAACAATCCCAGGCTCGTGCCTAGCGTCCTAGAAAAAAAAAAAAAAAAATTGTATGATGAATAAAAAGTTAAGCTTATATAGGTTTACTCACAGCACAGGCGTTACCAAGGATGTGATTAGGAAGCTCCAACAATAACAGAAATGAAATATCGATGTAAAGAAATCTTATATGAAATAGTGATTAGCTGCACAACGAAACGACAGGGAAAATGAGTGATTGGAGAGAGAGAACTTTCACAACTTCGTAAAAACACTCATTTTAAAGACTCGTCAAACTATTAAAAACATTGTTGTACAATTTTAGGATGCACGAACGAAAGTTAAAGCTTAAATGTCTTAACATTGTTCAAATATAAACATTTAGGAAATTGGGTTGACACACAACCAATCAAGAAATGGTTTAAGAACTAACTTACCAGGAATATTCTTGATTGTTTCAGGAATAATCCTGATTGATTATCTAAAATATTTAACCTACAACTTGGTTAAATTCCCATTGAAAGAAACACATGATCCAATGAATCCCCTCAATCTCGATAAAAAAACATCAAAGTATGAAAGCTACTATGTCTATTTATGTTTAACATTCATTAAGCTAAAATAAACGTTAGGTATTGTAAAGAAACGTAAACACGATCAAGCATTTTGTTAGGGGCTTTTTAATAAGTAAACTGTGTTTATAATCAACAGGATTGTAAATCAGTTAACGCAACAATAGCTTTGTCTAATTCATTTTTAAAAAAATGGCAAGTTAAACATTTTAACTTTCTCTGATAGAAAACTACTTGATTTCTGCAACTATTCTTTTCCAAAATTGCTTTTGTTGCAATGAGACCAACGAAAGGTTTTTTTTTCTTTTATCTCTAAAATAGATGTTTTGTAGCATTTAAAAGTTGAAAAGTCCATGAATCTTTATTTCTGTTATTTGAATTGTTTGCCAAACTTCTTTTGCCTAAAAATGCGTAGTCTGTGGTTCCCATAAAAACAAAGAATGCGTTGCAATAGCTTCCCTCTATCTGCAGCCAACACACATTTGTGGCGAGTGAGAATCATCAAAGTATGTTTTGAAGGCAATTTAGCTTTTAGCTCTATGTAATAGCACACCGAGAGCATCAACAGTCATTTTATATTGTAAGTTTATGTGCAAACAAGTTCTTATTAATACTATACAAATCATCTTGCCCATTCTTGAGGATTAAGAAAACTACATATTTAGTATTAAAAAGATAGAGTATACAAGAGAATGTAAAGCCCATTCGAGGTTTATCAATCATGAATCAGCTGTGAAAGCCTTCCATTGACAAAGCGAGTATTTCAGCTTTCCTCAGAAAGATTCAAAAATCACTTTACCTGACTTTATGAAAGGTATTAACGTGCTACGGAAAAAGTCTTAACACAGGTTAAATACTTTTTTAATTATATTTTATCGTCATTTTATAAGGCATTTAGGTATGTGTTTACCTAAATTAGTAAATGAGGTTCAATTGTAATTTTGACATAATTATATAATACCTTTAGGTAAAATATTGTATATTCCAAACATTTGTTAATAAACCCTGAAAATATATTAGAAATCGTGGTAAGAGTGAGCAACGAAATACGGTAGATTATATCAGAATAAACGAACAAGTTTTAACAAGGCGAAGATAACGAGGCAGCCATCTACCTGATGTCATTAAAATAAACAAGATGAAAACAGGATTGAACGTCGTAATGAATGTCTCTGACAAAGACTTTCGAGAGACATCGGTAAATATTTGTATCTCTTATTGTTCCATGAAAGTTTATTAATTGATTTTGACCATTAGATTCAGTAGACTGTCACTAACCAGCATACAATGGTTAAATGTATATGATAAAATGAAAAGGCGATTGAAAAAAGCATACTATTTTGGTTCCAAAACTATTGAATATATTTTACAACTTTTTTATAACATATAAATCCTAAACTGATTTATTAACGATGCAAAATAACGACAAGAGTATTTTTATCTTAACTCTAGATGGAATTTGTGTAGGCCTAAAGATTAATAATTTGTATTTTAATTTACGTTTTTAAGACGATTCTCATATTATCAAGTAGACTATACAAAAAATATATATATATATATATTGAAATATACAACTACAGTATAGTTTTTCAAAAGTAAATACTACTTCCTTCAAAAGTATCTTCACTGAATGTAACGTAATAATTGAATTGGTTATTTTTATTTGACATTGATATTTATATGTTCAAAACTTTTGTAACAGAAAAATCTCTTTTGTTTAGATCACTTTTCCCCACGTAGAATTCACTATAGTAGCCTACGTAATATGAAATCTAGTATCTCTACAGCCACTGTATCTTATATTTGAATTTTTCTCTAAAGCAGCGAAAATACCTTTCATTCAAAGCAAATTAAAATGCGAGTAGTCTTCAAATAAATAACTTCTTGATAAGCATCGTACGTGTTATTCTAAATTACGTGAAAGTACAAAAATACGTCAAATAACACTTATAATAACACAGTTACACTTATATACTGTTTACGCACAAGACGGTAACGTATAAAAGATGGTAAACATATTATACAGTATAGGTGTTAATATATTATTACAAGTGTTATTTGGCGTATTTTTGTACTTTCAGGCAAAGCTTTCAAAAATCCTGCAGTGGGATAATTTGTATTTACATTTCCTGGAATAATAAATAAAAATATAATTTCTCATATATTATTCAGAAGTATTGTACATAAAATTTACACGTATATGTTTATGAAACCTGTTACGAACACCGTTGAAATCATATAATATTTATCTATCAATAAGATATTTGCCAGAGTTTACAATAAATGTTTTGATTGGTCTTCCTCATCTCTCCCCAAGCACGTCGTGGGAAACTGAGGGATGTTTTTGAAAACCACTCAGGTTTGAGGATATTGATCTATAGGTGCGTTTGGATGTTGTATCTCACTGAAGATCGAATTTTGTTTTTGACAAAGAGCAAAGCTTTCAAAAATCCTGCAGTGGGATAATTTGTATTTACATTTCCTGGAATAATAAATAAAAATATAATTTCTCATATATTATTTAGTGTACTCTTACAAACACAGACAATCTGCAAAAATGTTTCGTTACGTTGCGGCTTGACTAAACTTATCTTGAACAAATATAACAAAAACTCTAACTTGCGTTATTTTCCGTATTAGTGGCAATCGGTGACCTCTATTCACAAATTTACAATTAAATCTGATAAACACTTATGAATGACGATATTATTATTCTTTTAAATAAAAGACCTTTAGAAGAAAAATAATCACTGTAGCAGGCATAACGATTATTTAAACTGAATACTATATTTACATATATGTTACGTTTTACATGTTTTTTTAGCTGTAGCATGTTTTTTTTAATTATTACTAAGAATTGTTTTATAATTTGCAAAGTGTTTTTACAGGCAATCTCTATGTCAACCAACTGAATTTTGTAGGCCAAACGATGACTTTACCTGCCAAGCAACACAGAATTGTTCAGGCCTAAAAGAGCTTATCGTAAAAAAAACATTTAAGTATTTGTCAGTCACTATGTCAATCCTTTTCTAAAACATTATTTTACCCTACTGAATGAGTCTCTTTAACTATTATTTTTTTTTACAGAATAGGTGTTCAAGCCTATAAAACAAAAGCAAGAAGAGTCGTCATATAAATGCAACAACATGTATACAAATGAAGTAAACCAACCTTGCTAAGATAAACGAGCGGCATAACAAGACTAGTAGAGTTGATAAATGACTGAGTATCAAAACTGAAGCTTAAAGGGTTATTTATAATCCAGGTTTGCCATTTCTTAACCGATTTTGACAATTTACGTCTCACTGGAAAGAGCGTGTCACGTAGATTTGCAAACTGACCTTACATTTTTTAAAGTCCCGTTGGCTTTGCCTCAGTGACTTTTAAAGTTCCCATGTTATCCTTATGAAAAACATTTTTGTTTACATTATTATCAGCGGGATAGTTTAATTGCTGTTAATATGTAAGCTGCAAATCGATCAAATTTGTCTAACTTAAATTTTACTGACCAGGTTGAAATTAAATATATTTGCTCTTTGAATTTGGGTTTGCGTACATATTACAATGGACAAAGGTGAGAAAGCCTGGACAATTTGATATATTATCCAAATAAGTGCATTGAATTGATACAGTACCGTATTTCATAGGACAATCATTGAAAGAACCAATTTGCAAACTATGGAAACATAAAAAGTCATAGAACGACACCAAGTAGAAAAAATAGATTTTTTTTAAATAATTTATTTATTATCTTTATTAGCATATCAAGATACTTACCAGATGAAGATTCCTACAAACGCTTAACGAGGACTTTAGCCGGAGTGCTACAATGTTTAGTAGGAAACATGGACTTAACTTTGTGATCATTTCAGAGGAAAGCCGTCTAAATGAACTTACTGCTGGCGACATGTGTGGTACCATGCAGGCTACATAATCAATAACAAAGATAAACATGGACAACCTTATGTAGCTTGAAGTCAGGAAGTGTTTGTCTAAAACACTAAAAAACAATATCAGATTATGAAATATTATAAAATATTTACAGGAATAATGTTGATTGTATCGAACTGTTATATACGAGTACATCGTGGGTATTTCCATAAATGATCTTTGAGTTGACTCTTTTAAACTCATTGTAAATATGACTGTTATTAGTTTCAAAATAACTTCTGTAATATTATGCAATTGCTCGAATTCGAGTAACATGTACACTAGTTTGTTTTAAATGTTCTAAGCCCATATCGGACATAATAATTAACGTATTGAATTTAACGATTTAAATATTTTTTCGTGCGATACACGGAAATATTATGTTATTTTAAAACTGGTTAAAAACGTAACGTTAGTTTTAATTTGTTTTGGAGTAACGAAATTAGTTTATGTGTTAGCGAAAATAGTTCCACTAAGACAGATTTTCGCGTAGTGATTCACGAATTTTGGTTCAAAAGTAATGCATGCCCTGTGAAAGTCTATCAACCATGTATCTACCCTACAACTACGACAAAAAACTATGTACTATGTACTATGTACCATGTTTTGTACTATGTATGTCTATCTACCCTACAAAAAAATCAATTGTTCTTTTTGCTGACTTTAAACAATCTTTTCCAAATTAATAAAATACAATATTATAAAAAGTTATAAATCAGCATACGGCAAATACTATATTGCTCTACTGCCTTGTTGGATAATAATGTTTTTTTTAATACCAACAAAACAATGTAAACACATTAATTCGATTTCGCTTTAAAAAATAATTAATGAATTGTTTTTTTTTTTCTAGATTCATTTATTTACAATTTTAAGCTCTCAAACCTATAATAATTCAAGTAATTAAATAATCTCGTACACAGTCTTAAAATCGTAGCAAGCAATGTAAAGAGGTTTTGAAACTGCAAGAGGTATAAGAACAATCCTTTTATCCAAGTTAAACCGATATTTTGGTAGCGCACAGTGTAATGGAAAACTCAGGTGTTCTTAGTCAAGGTAAAAGGGTTTCGTTGCAATTTGTATGAAATTATAATCGAAGTGGATTTACAACACTACAACCTGAATGAACGCACAACATTATTTAACAAGTATTAGTGTAACAAGGTTTGTATAGTGGTTGGAGAGTGATATTATTGATTTGGGGGCGCAGGTTCAAATCCCGCAGATCAGTAATGACCTTTAATTACGTTATATACTGTGACTCTGTAGACTGTGACCCTAGGCTGTGGGACTTCCTATCTGCAAAACAAAAGGTATATATCCCAACCAAAGAGAGAATTCTCAGTTTTTTTATGTGTACCAATAAAACTCATACAATAGTTTCAAAAACGTCTATAACCAACTTAAACCTATTGTTTAAAGTGAATGACAATCCGTTTCAACAATGTTATGCAATATGATGAATTATGACATTCTAATTAGGGAAACGCCGACCCACCATTACCTCCCCAATATATCCCCTAACCTTACTTTCAGTAAAATGTTCATAGTGTCAAAGAAAAGCAAAAATAATATTCTTAATTCAACCATTATAGTATAATACGAAATTTAAATTGCAAGACTGAAATAGACCATAATAAGCCATCAACCTGTCAGTGTGCTCTTTTCTTCCAGATGTAAGGTATTAAACAATGTCGTCAACATTAGCAAAAGTTTTTTATTCAATAATAAAATGTAAGTGTAACCAAGTAGTCACGTTCCAAACGGAGACAGCTTTCTCTCTAGCTCTATTTAAAAATAAAAATTGAGTAAGGTTTCATTAAGTTAACTTATCACTGAAGTCAAATCGAAAATATTTATTTTGCAAATTTTGAATAAGCACGGTTTTCTAATCTTGCTTGTAAACTTTTTTTCTCACAAATACTTTACTCCGACATGCTTTCTGACAAAATTCCTCACCTAGCCGTGTGAGATATATTTTCTTCCACTGTAATTGAATTAAATGGCACCTGTTGTTTGAAAGCCGTGTGCACTGTCTTAGGTCCTTTTGCTTATATAGGCCACATGTACATGTAGTATTAACTTTATTCTAATATTAAATAAAATATTTAGATAAAATATATAAGATTGATTAACTACAATGAAACCTATGCATAATTAAATACTGAAATGAATCGTGTTTAAGCCTAATGTAGCCGACAATCTATGAATTAAAAAGTTTTAATTTTGAAAGAGAAGCCCTGTTTACTTCATTTTATTTGGCCTTGGGTTATCAATTATCTTCAAACATTTCAAGAGACAGCCTTACTTTGTTATCTTAGATCCAACTATAAACTTTGATTAGCTCAACAACTGATCAAGTATTCAACTCGTCTAGCAAACTGGTTAGAGTAGTTTGGTTGACCGCAATGCTGATTTAGCTCCTAAACTACATTATGTTTAAAGGACTACACTGCAAAATATAACATTGAAAGTATTTTATAAGGCATTCTAGCTTTTTACGATTATTTCTATGAGTTACCGTTCGAACTAAAATAGTATTACACAAATTAATGAAAAAACCAACAACTGTCATCGGCCTATTAGTGTTATCTTTTATCACTCCTAACGGAGTAAAAGTATTACTTTTTCCTACAGTTACCTAACAATGTACATGTTCTCTCACTGATTTGAGAAAGCAAAGTGGCCAATTCGCTCATCAGTGAGACAATGTTAACATTGTCTCACTCTAATTACTTTGTCTCACTCCAGATTTGCAACGTGAAGGCACGAAATAGTGAACGCGTAACATGCAGGCAACGTCGTATGCGCGCGAAATACGTTGGCAGCACTGGCTGTAAATCAGCTGGTCAGCTTTTGTACTCTTGTATTTGTCACTTCACATTAAATGTTATATTAAAAGTTCACTAAAAATAGGTTATGTTTCTTCACCAATTTATTAGTTTTATGGTAACTGTAGGAAAAGTATAATGTGCAACTCGAGTTCAAAGTACAATTGCCTCACTCGAGAAACCATTCCTCACTCGCCTACGGCTAAGGATTTCTCTCGAGTGAGTCAATTGCTCACTTTTCTCACTAGTTGCACAAATAACTATAGCTTTGCAAAGCATTAAACAGTTTTAAAAAATCAGCTGATTTTCCCTCGCTCTAAATTTACTTTCCCTCGCTCTCAATTAGTTCTTCATTTATTCTCTACGCACGGTAGTGATTCATTACGGTTTAATTTAATGATTTGAATCAGCTGTGTGTATGGTTAAAAGTTGTTTTATTCTTTTATTGTGATATTGAAACCAAATTTATCAAGAAATATACGTTAGCTACCTTTAGAATATTTTTTTTCAAATTTTGTTGTTTTAAAAACTAATAAAAAATAGACCTACGTTTCTTTTTAAAAGATTTCATTTTATTTTGATGTTAAATCTAATTAATTGAGTTATAAAACAGTTGCAATATTACTGAGGTCTGCTATTCTGTGTTTGTGTGTTTTTGAGTCGTGATGAAAAGTATCGTTCATAACTCGTACAGAAAGTTATTATCCGACACTTGCTCCATTATTCCTGTCCTCGGCTTCGCCTCGTACGTGAAATTGGGGTTCCATGTGTTCGGCTTCGCCTCACACAAAAACTTGAGTGACCGCCGGAAAATGCCACTTTCGATCCTAGTAATGAAATATACTATATCACAGCATGATCAATAAATATTTCCACAGATTAACCAATATAAGTACAAAATAAAAAAAAACAGTACAATTATAAAAGTCTGGGTTTTTGTAAAAAAATAAGTACACAAATACACAACAAAAATGGCTATCTCTTTAATGCTGGGTTAAAACGCATTGTAGCATTAATCGGGAACGATCCAGTTAAAAACTAGTAATTTTCCTTGACCTTTTCATCGGTGACAAGCAGTATATAATTCTTTTATTAACGATGTTATGAACCGTTTGGACAAGGGTCTTAGCGTTTGGGTGTTTCTTGGCCATAAATGGTACACTACTACCTGTGTAAGATCATGTTATACCGATGTGTACATTAGGAAGTACCTTTACAATTTGGGAAATTCTAATTCACCTAACATCTGTGGCATCTGCCATACAGATACAGTTGAATAGGTAAGCTTTAGGGTGAGAATGAGTGAAGGGAAGTCGCATCTCACATTTATATAGTGCTTCGTTTGAAGAAATACGAGGGAGTCTGGTGCAACCTATAGGTTTCTCGAAGACAGCCTTCGTTAAGACAGTCGCCAGGCAGAATCTATAGAAGGTTTCCAGTCTGGTTCCCAACGAGCTGTAGGACAATTTATAAGTATTAATAATTCTTATGATTTATTTTGTCTTTAGTCTGCCTCCAAGAATATGTTTTGACATTTTAATTTTTGTGCCATTAGTCTGGCTCCAACACATATTTTGGCATTTTAGAATTTTTTACATGTGTTTTTTTTTATTATTGTAGGTTTTAATGTATGTTCATGTTAAATAAATAAATAAGGTTGTACACAATTACTTTTGTTCTTGATTATTTGGTGATTTTTCTCTCTACAAAAGTATTAAACAAAGTTTTCCTTTCTTTTCACTATAAATATAAATACCTAACCTCAAGACAAATCAAGACAAAGAAAAAAAATGTTGGAGGTAAAATCTTTTCCTATTTGGTGCTACTCTGAATTTATATTATCAATCCTCTAATCATTTTAATAAAAATAATTTTCTTATGCTTGAACTTCTTAAAAGTATAAACATAGAATCAGTATTTATGAAATGAAAATTCATTTTCCATCATTTTTGTTTAAGTTCATTTGACTTGATGAACCTTTACCTTTACCTTCTTTTCATGCTATTTGTTCACACGCGATGTAGAAGTTTTTTAACCCTTTTTATTGAAGATATCTAGTTGACTGATAACATAAAACCGAACGTATGACATATACGTGTTTATATTGTCCTCCTCTCACAACATGTGCCCCAAGTGTAATTTGTCATCCACTGGGTCGCAGTAAATCTGAGCTGACGGACGTTCACTGTCTCTCATCATAAGGGCAAATTTGCTTTAGCTCTTCTAAATGTATGCGGAGCCTCGTATTTCTTTAGTGGATGCAGAGATATAAGGTAGTACGGTATTAGTTGTTGTTTTAAAAACTGAGTTTCTAAACAAATATTTGTTTGTATGAAACGTATGTTGTTTTATTTAATTTTTGAGTTTAAACGTACTCACCTTTGGTAAAACTAATTCAATTCTGCACTAATATATTCCTAAGGCTTTATAAAAATAATTGATTGCTCAAAAAAGCCCCTGATGCTATAAAAAGAACAGGGCAATGGGTTATATTTTCTATTTTTATTCGTTTTATTTTTGAAATATTCACCAGAAAAATGTTACTTACTCACTAAAAATTACAGGAATTTGTTAGAAGTGACTTCAATACAATAAACATTTTTATAGTTCCAAACTGTTCATTGAAAGATCGCATATTTCACATTTCCAACAACACTGACAATTATACCTAACGCTTGACTAAACTAAACAGCACTTTACTAATGAAATAAGAATTTAAATGCTTACTTACAGTGGCAATAAAAGCACAACTGGTCTGTACCACTGGCATAGTAATTACCAAACCAACGGTTATTAATCTACATTTATGACTTATAATCCAAGCACTCAAAATGGAGGTTCTGTTTCCTTTACGGCTCTTAATTTTGATTTTGAATTTGATTAATTGTAACTTTATATTTCTTTATAATTTGAATTCATATTAAACCCATTTATTTTATAGGCTGATTGTGTACGTTTTCTCAAAGTCCACTACAAAGTTTTTTTTTCCAAGACACCTTGTGTAAACCATTACTATTAAATTCAATAATATTGTTAAAAGGTGTAAGCTTTTTAATCCAAAAACAAGTATATACCTTAGTAAAATTATTTGTTTGAGTAAACGCCCCTTTAAGCTGGAGTATTAAGTGGTATTATTGTATGACAACTACAAGACATGCTGTAATCCAGCCACATGCTACTGACCATTCAGACTGGAGAGGGCGGCTTAACTAGTCCCTGTAGATACAGATTGTTATCAGGAATTTATCGAGAATTTTTTTAAGGTAGGCTATTTTAGTAAGTGGTGAACAAGACAAAGTTCATATAGAGTGGTGAAATAAAATGTTTACAATATTTAATGAATAACCTAAATGTTATACATGAACATGTTTGTTGCCTATTCATGTCCCAAACGATGCTACATACGATATGAATTAAAGATTTAGCTTCAATTTTGAAGACAACAAACACTTCTGTCACAACTGAACATGAACGTATAGTAAAATCTTTCATTAAATGTAGGATCGATTAATAAATCCAGTCTCTAGAAGACTTTTGATGTTTCTGTTATTGTTTTCTGTGTAGTCTGAATACGCTTTTTATATTCTAAGAGAACAGCAATCTAACCTAATCCGGTTAACCTTGCAGTACAATACTAGTTGTGTCTTGGATATCGAAAAATTAACTTTAGATAATTATGATATAGTTGTGTTTAAAAGCTTATTGCTATTTTAAAAACACATAAACGTGGGTTTATTAAACTGCTAAGCGAATATTAAACTGTGAATTATTTTTAGACTATAAATAAACTCCTATAAAGTAAATATTCACGTAATGCTGTGTGCAGCAAATTTTAGATTAAAAAAACATTTCAGAACCACTAACAAAGTGTCTTGCTAAATTGCATCCTGAATTTATATACCTACCTTGCAATCATGCAAGATTGATAAGGTAAATAAATATTAACTTTAGTAGCATATGTTTAATGATTACATCCTCTGACAGGGTTCTATTGTAGCTGAGAACAACATGGAGATCATAGAAAATAAATAGCTGTTTACACAACAGCTATTGCTGCAACAGCTGTTGTTGTGTTCTTATTCACAAGTGTTCAACAAGAGAAAAAAAACTTATATTCTAGTTTGTCTGCATTTATAGTTACTTAAAAACATGGCTACTTGAGTAACCAATTCATTGCTGTTATTCAATGAAAAGAAAACAACAGTATTTTTTTAAAGTTTTTTATTAGCTCGCTTTCTTGTCTGTTCGGTACAACTTTTGCAATCGATTTTAAACCGACTTCCCGATATGCTAGGGACTTGAAACTTGAAACATAGCTTACAGATGGATGAAAAGAATGTAAATATATTCAATTGAAGTAGTCAACTATAAATACTTTATTTTGACAGTTTGTCCAAAGAGCAAAGGGTTAAAAGGTACATAGGTTCTTTTCTTCCAAGATATTCAAAAGTTTTAGGATCATAATTATGAGAATAGTAGCAACATCTTCTGATTACAGTTAAAAAGAGTGGTGTTATGTATTGACGGGCTATATAAAATAGATTTAATATATTTACACATTAAAGGAAAGAAACGATAATTTAAAAGCAAAAATAACGTTTTTAAATAATGTTTTAAACAACCTAAAAAGTAGAAAATAATTTATAAATACGTGGAGAGAATAAATACTTGTAAGATTTAAAACGAAAAACGTGGGTGTATGGAATAAATAATAATAGTTCAATAGGTGAAAATAATAATCTTAAATTGGCTATTACATACGCCCCACGTTTTTCGTTTTAAATCTTACAAGTATTAATTCTCCCCACATATTTATAAATCATTTTCTACTATTTAGTTTGTTTAAAAACGTTATTTTAGAAAGATATTTGTATTTATAAATTATTTTGCTTATACCTAATCATTGTCATAAAGGATTAGTAAATTTTATATTACATACTTAAGGAGGATCAATAAACCTTCTCGATTACCGATGAGCACTCAAATTTATTATGTTATGATCCAGCCGTTTTGTCCCTTTACTTGAAGGCAATTGTTTATTCTGAGGGGAGAGGAATCAATTTTCTGGATTAAAAATTTATACAGAAGGGGAAACTACTTAATATGTAATGTTTACTGATGAAATCAGCTTCTTACAGGCCTCTAACTTCTATTATCACATTCAAATATAAATCCGTTTATGCTACCTTGTTTAATAAAGTGACGGTTTCAGCGTAGTGACGGATGCACAAATGTTAATTATGTACGAAATTACAAAGTTTTATATCGTTATAAACTAACTAAATACATCTTTAATATGGTAAATAAATTAAGCTCATGAATCTTTAATAAATTATCATTCACGCCAAATTACGGATTTTAAAATCAATAAAATTATATATTTAAAACAAATGCACGATTTAAAATTATTAATTTTATTTCACAGCTTATTATTAATCAAATTCAAATTACCAAGGTCGTTGTTATATAATTTTTTTTCATTATCAAACCATCTTTCGTCTCGATATTGTTAAGTTTGTGTTTTCTAACCATGATAAAATAAAATAATATTAACGAATTATTCATTATCTCTAAATAACACATATTTGAATAATACCACAAACTCTGAAAGGGATGTGGGATGATATATGTAGCGATACACCACCCACACTGGACGAGGGTATTACATTTGCATAGTGTTCTATCTTCTATCTTGGATATTGTTGGTATATGATATGAATTCTAAATAATTTTCATCAGTGAATCCTGAAATTGGAACATTATAAAACTTTGCAAAATCAGTCAGTAATACTCTCTCTTATAGCTTCATTTAAAATAACACAACCTATGTAAATTTTGAATTACTTTCGCAGTTTGTTTTCTCAGAATTAACTATGCTGTTGATCATTGATTACTGAAAATGGAACATACTTAGGTACTACTAGACACTAGGAAACACAAAATTGAATAAGAAATACAAAGGATGAATGTATTCTTTGTGTTGGTACGTAGAACTACGTAACTGCACCGAAACCTTCTTTCCAACTTCCATTTTTTCTTCACCTTAGCTCTCCTCGTGGTCCACCACCCGCTCTCTTCTTCCTCACTCTTTCACTCTTTCCTTCGTCGTTCGCTCACTCCTCCATTTCTTAGCCGCCTCTCCCTTCTTCATTATCCCTCCCTTCTTTGTCGTCGCTCCCTTCTTCGTCATTGCTCCCTTCTTCTCCATCACCTCTCTTCTTCCCATAAGCCCGCCTCTACGTTGTCCACTTTCTTCTCCGTCAACCTTTGATTTCTTTGTCATCGCTTCCTTCTTTGTCGTCGCTCCCTTCTACGTCGTCGGATCTCTTCTTCTCCGGCCACCCTCTTCTACATCGTTCACTCCTTCGTCACCCACTCTTCTTCTTCGTCATCCGCTCTCTTCTTCGTCGACCAAACAGTGTACCTTCTTTGTCGTCGCTTCCTTCTTCGTCATCGCTCCCTCATTCGTCGTAGGCTCTCTTCTTCTCCATCAACTCTCTTCTTCACCATCCGTTCTCTTATTCCCATCCGCCCGTCGTCCGCTTTCTTCTCCGTCAACCTTTGACTTCTTTGTCATCACTCCCTTCTTCGTCGTCGGATCTCTTCTTCTCCGGCCACCATATTCTACGTCGACCTCTCCTTAATCGCCCGCTCTTCTTCGTCGTCCGCTCTTTTCTTCACAGCTCGATGTCTTGTTCTTCGTTTTATCTCTTCTTCGTTTTCCACTTTTTTTGTCTCCAAGCCTTCTCTTCTTCATCGTTCACTCTCTTCTACTTCTCCAGTAATCACATCTGTAGCTTATATTCTACCAACACATTTTTAAACATTTTAAAAACAAATCATTTGTTTCTATGTGTAATTTTAAATTCATCCTTTTGTATTCGCTTACATTGCTTAGAAACAGACCAGTATTTACTTCACTTACCCAGTGTGTCCGTTCTACAGGGTATTGCGTAGTCCCATAAAACCTTGTTGGATTCAGAAGAGTGGTTAACTCATCTTGCAGTGAAAGTTTCGTTAAAAATATTACTATATTTGCATAGTGACAAAACGTTGAAACAACCACATAATTGGTTAAAAAAACTGTATAGTCGAAAAATCCTGGAGTTGTATATATCGAATTAATGTCATCTCACAAGCGAATAAAATGTAAAAAAATATTGAGTATTGGGTATTGGTCCACACACAACTTAATGGACATCAAACCACAAAACTGGAATATTGTGTTGGTAATGTAGTATACGTTACTAAAATATATGACCAATTTTGCAAAACTAGGCATTTTAATGTAAAATAATTTTATTTTAAAACTGGGCCATATTTTAATAGCTTAAAATCTCAATGATATTATGAATAAGGAAAAATGATTTTAATATTTATCGGCTTTTTCAGATTAGGCAGTGTAAATTGGCGTTTTGAAGTCACCGACGAACACTAAGACAGGCAAAAAATACACCAATAAAGAGACAGAAAAACAGACAATTGGATTATTTCACGGTTTTATAAACAAAAACATTCCATGAACAAATAAAAATATGTCTTGCATATTTTCATTTCAAACTGTATTCCCACAAACCAAGATAACTGGCTGCAACTTGGTTATTTTTATGGGTAAATTAAACTTCCAAATGAGTCAACTAACTCAATTATCCAACAACTACCACAAATAACATTACCAGGAAACCCAACAGCTTTGTCAATTTCTGAAACCTAATAAAGAATAATACGAATCCAATTATGTGGATGTGTCTAGTTAAATTTTGCTATAGTGAACTCTATATTACACGAGTCGCCATGAGAAATGACCTGTCACTGCTACACTTTTTCGGTTTTGAATTTTCTTTTAAAAGCTTAAAGAAAAGATAAGTCTGAATCAAAAATTAAAAATTTTAGCCATAATACTGTGCCATAATTTCTATTATTTACCCCTGTCTTGGAATATTTTACCTGTCGTATTGTTTTTACTTTACTCACCCCCTTGTGTTTAACAGTGTTATGCCTAGCGCTGCCATAAACAGCTGCAGGTCGGAACATGTTTACACAAGTCGTGCTTGTGTTTACAATCAGCTGATCAACTCTCGGGTTTACTGTTGCGTGTGTAGATTACAAACTACCTGACATGTCCGTTGATGAGAATTAACATGTATAAAATACGTATTTTTTGTTTCACATTACTTATGTTAGGTTTGGACTTTTAAATTGTGGAACGAATGTTGCCTACATAACAGGGTTTGGATTGGAATAAATAACTTATTTAACGCTTTAGGTTTTGGTTTACGTTTGTATGACATAAACTATAAATCAAATTGATCAGTGCATCCCTCACAAAACTTGCAAAAACTGTTTTCACGAACCTAAAATTATGTATTTTTCCTCATTTCCTATAATATTTATGTAATGATTATATTTCAAATGTACACAATAATAGTTGGTTTGTTATTGAAATGTTATCGTACAATGTTTTCCGTTCATTATAGTTGCAATTGATTTTACGCGTTTCCATAGAATACCCTTTACTCAAATAAAATCGCCTATGGTAATTTAGGTTCTCAGAATTATGTTTTAGTTTGTGAGCTCTAAGTAAGTTTCTTGCTCAGATTTGCATATTTTTTAGCCATCAGGATTGTTTGGATAAGATAGATTTACTGTTAGTAAGATTATCTTCTAGTTCAATATTAAAGTAAACTTATGTGTGTATACTGTACTGGCAGTAAGAAAATATTGGTTATATAATATGTTTACGAAATTTAAATGTTTATTATAAGCGGAGTATCACGCTAGGGCTATAATCCCTGGGAATGACAAGTGCAAAGTCTTGAATATTCATAAGCTTGTTGATGAAGTGGACAAGTCCCTTAGAAACATTGCCCTTAGCTTGGGAAAGTGCCACACATGAGAAAATGTCTTGCTGCTTCTTAATTTAAATCACGTAAGGTCTTTTTAGGTGATAAAGGTCATCATACAAAATAAATAACATATATATATGTGTCTTATATATGTCACATATGTATATCTTATATACATATATATATGTTTTAAAAGGTTGAACCGTTGCTTATTTGAGCTAAGTTTTTCAACACTGTTTATTTAGCTTGTATCGCCATGCAGACGTAGTATGTACATAGGTTTCTAGCATACAATGAAACATAGGCTATATCACGTTCAATCGTATATACTATAACGTGTTTTCCATCAAAGGAAATTGATGTTCGTATTCAGAAATAAATAACATATATTACATAAAATCTATGTCATCATTATTTTATGTTTATATTTATTTATATTATTTTTTTCGTTCGGTTTTATTACCAAAACACATTGATGTGACATTATTGTAAAGCATATTCCGAGCGTTTGTTTTTTGTTAGTTATGTAGTTTCAAGTTTAGCATTAAGACTGTCAAAAGGAGTATAGACAAAGGAGTATGCCTACTTCTTTTATCTATAGTTGTAGTGCCTGCCGAGGAATGCGGCTTAAAGTCTGCCACAACAATTCTGTCCGCTTTGCAAGTTATTTTTAAGCAATTTTAGATTATTTCAATGAATTTATTTATTTATTTATTTCATACGGAAACACCATTTAACAATAATATACATTGGCAGATTACACTGTTTTGCATAAAAATATAATAACAATAACAATAATAAAATGATTGGAAAAAATAGCTCTATACAATAATAACAAGAATAGCAATAACAAACATAACAAGAATCAACAAGAACAATGAGGTGAAAGTTTAACCAGGTACTTATGCAAATATAGAAGTGATTTTGAAACAGATTAATTTAACATGGTAATATTTAACAACAATGGATGGAGTATCAAAATATAAATAACAGCATATAAATATATAACAACAAGGAAGCTATACAAAGACACATAACAATGATAAATAGGCACATAAAACATGCAAAGACATGATGGTGAAATTTGAAAGAACAGCTACGATCACTAATAGAGATTTAGGTATAATTGCCCTTGCGAAGGATCTGAATTATAGCAGAGGCAGGTGATATAAGGGAATAAGAGGGCAGAAACCTCTTAAGGTTTCAGTATGGCCGAGGAGGTGAGGTATGGCAAGTGTTAGTATAGATATTATATACTCCCTTAAGTAAGTAATGAGTAATTTGAAGTAAGTAAGTAATTGTGTTGGTTAGTCTATAGTGATAGTTTATGCGATGGAAGGTTGTACCGTTGACTACACACTTCTCGATGTACTATACTCTCTCTATTGTACAGTGTGTGCAAATCGGCCGCAAATATCAGGGTTTTTCACGTCAAAAAATTGCTGTTTTATTGTAAAACTATCTGATTTAAAATTTACATCGTATAGGTCTATAATCGGATGGAAAAATATTTGGTTAAGTGAAATTTGTTTACAAGTCAATTTTCCACATTAAAATTACCAGAAAAATATTTCTTTATACGTGTAACTAGCCGTTCGCCGAATTATATACCGTTTTAACTGACCACTCGATTCCCGTACGTAGGACGGGTCAACCGTTCGTTCATATGAAAACATGAGTTAAAAATCAACTTGGAAACTGTCCGGCCAATAGAACTTTGCAGCAATATTGCATTTGAATTGCAATAAATGGAACATGGAGATTAAATCCATACGATGAACCCAATGAAAAAGCATTGCAACAAATAGTTTCTCGATATTGTATTTTAATCCCAAAGCTGTTATTCATGAGTAGTTGTGTAGTATTTTATTACATTCGATTGCTTATCCAGGTTTCCACTTCAAACAGGCAGAACAGTGAGTCAATTTCACCTTTTCAATACCAAAAAGGAAGTTAAATTAAAATATTTGTTTGATTGAAACAATACCTATTTACTATCCTCATATTTTTGTATTATTTCCCCAAACGGAATACGTTTTTAATTTTCGCGGTTACTCAGAAAACTGAGATAATTTTTAATGTGTTGCAAATATGACATAACAGGTCTACTATGGTAAAAATGACTTTAAATCTTAGGTTTAAAATAATACTTTTTGATAATAAGTAGGCCTAAGTAAGGGATTTGGGCAATCAAAAGTATTATAAAGTAAATGCCTTTAAATCTTAGGTTTAAAATAATACTTTTTGATAATAAGTAGGCCTAAGTAAGGGATTTGGGCAATCAGTATTATAAAGTAACCAAATTGTCTGGGTGGCAGAGCCCTCACATTCATCATTTCCAAATCTGATGGTCGATTCTCCGATTCCAAAAGATATGGCTCGATTTGCCATTAGACTTCTTGACCTTTACTTGAAAATTGACCTTTACCTAAAAAAAAAACTTTAACAAACCCCTTCGGAATTGATAACCACAAAATAAATAGACACTAAATTTCAGTTATTAAAGTCAAATCTGTAGCTTTGCTACAGAAGAGTGCTGCTAAAGTATTACTAAAAAATATTGCCAGGATTTCCTTCAGTCACTATACTCATTAATTCCCGAAAATATATCTTCCTGGATCTAATGAAAACGTATTTTTCGCGGCTATTCTGTCTTTTATATGTATATATTGCGGACACTGAATAAAATGAAAAATCGAAGCCACTACAACTCATTGTTAGGGCTCTATTTCAAGGGAAATGTGATTGTATCATCCAACGATGTATGTTTGAAACTGTAAGGTTTCAATTCTCAACGAGTTATACCAGTCTCTACCCTCCTCCAAGGTTATAAGCAGCTGTCACGTGACCCTATGACTGATCGTTCTATCCCCACCAGGCCCAGGGTGTTGGTAAACTGAGTGGACCAAATTGATTTTCTTCGTGACATTATCTCAACCTAGTACTACTATACTATATTATTGTATGGAAGCGAGACATGGGTCCTATCCAAGAGAAATGAAGGACGCTTGATTGTTTTTGAAAACAAGGTCCTAAGAAAAATATTCGGCCCAGTAAACGAAGAAGGAGAATGGCGGATTAGAAAAAACAGAGAGCTACGAGCGTTATACCAGGACCCTGATATAATAGCTTTGATAAAGGCAAAAAGATTAGGTTGGCTATGTCATGTGCTATTCACAGATTGTACTGCACAGATTGTATTGCGAAGGGAAGAAGGAACAAGACTGAAGGAAGTATGTTCTGCTGTACCAACTGGAAAGCGTCCACTGGGTAGAACAAAAATGAGATGGTATGACCAAGTTAAGAGAGATGTGAGTCAGTGTGGAGGGACAGTGGAGATGGCAGCGGACAGAGAAGCGTGGAAGAGGCTGATCTACGAGGCGAAGAATCGACTGCGATTTGTAGCGCCCCAGCAGTAAGTAAGTAAGTAAGTAAGTACTAGTATACTATTGTTCTTGAAAGTATACATTACAATATTAAGACATTATAATACTTTCTGCGTCAGTCTTTTTCATAGGTAAATATATTTATATCAAATATTTTTATATTGTGTTTTATGTACACACTTTCTAAGTCATGATATTCAATATAGTTAAATTGTATAGTTTTTTTTTGTAGAAGCTACAAGACCAAAAGACACAGAGCTCATATCACGAGTGTTGCCAGGTAGAAAACTGTCTCTATGGCAACTATAGTTTCATTAAACAAAATAGTACTTTGATGTAATAAAACAAACACACGAACGTTCATGTGAGTACGCGTCTCGAATTTCAATTCAATTTGGGTGCGATGTATTGTAGGGCAACAATCAATTTTCTTATCAAATTCATTATTTTATACTACACAAATTCCAAATGTATTAAAACACAAACTTCAACCACAGTAATTGATAAATTGAATGTTATGAAAGTTTATATAGAATCAATCGTAAATGAGTCATCCGTTAGACCTACGAACAAAGCATACTTATTAGTTTTATTGATATTTATATTTTTATAGAATTAGATATAGTTTGCTCAATTTTTTAATACACAAAAATGACGACAATATTTTAATTATTTTTGTACATGTATACAATACAGCTAACAATACAGCTAAGCACCCCATATTAGGATTAAAATACAAGCATGCTTATCACCATTAATATTTCAGCAACACATTTTAACTATAATAATTGTTAAATTTTTCAATTAGATTTAATTCGATTCAATACTGACGTTTTGATAATATAGATTTTAGAAATATTTATGAAAACGACTCTATGCATGTGCATTATTTGGTTCATATACAATTGGTTTAATTCAAGAACAATTTGTATTAGGTTTGGGTAAACATAACGGTCACATCTGTTTTTCCATAATTTTGAAATAATGACCAGCTGTTATTTCATAATTTGTTGGTCATTTCATAACCAACAACACCATTTTAGGCATTTTAGTTCTTAATATTTCCCTCAGAAATACAAAAGAGCCCATTATATATGCTGTGATTTTACGCAACCCAAATAATTACAAATTGAAACACCTTTTAACAACATAACCAGCGTATGATGTGGTCCCTGTTTCTTTACTTCAATGCCGATCTGCTATTATTAATCTTTCAAGTTATCTATGAGGTTTAATGTGATTTTGATAATTTATTGTGTAAATGACACACAATATTGGGTTTATACTTGCTTAAAACAGCTTGCAAAATCGCCAAGTTAAGACTTATTAAGAATAAATTCTCAATAAAACAAAATATCTTTGATAAAAACTATGCAAAAAATTCATATCAGGTGATTGTCAATGAAATCAAGAATGCAGCGATAGCAAAGTGTGATCTTTTTGTTCGTTAAACAGTATCTTATGGTACGTATAATTTGGATTGCGTAAAAAACACCCTGTATATGCGAATATGAGTTGGACATTGAAAGTTTACTAATGTCATGGTGACTGGACTGATAATTCAAACCTAGAAATGGGATATGGATATTATTTATAGTCCATTCAACTGACAAATCTTCTCTTTTGTATAAATTAAAAGCCTTTAAAAGTTCTTAAAAAAAGTTCAACCAATCTTTTTTTAATTTTGCAAGCACTAAAAGTGTATAACTAATACATATAGTGGCATAACTTGAAAGGGGACTTTACCCTCTATATATATATTTGTTTACATCCTTATGAGCTCGATGACAAACTAAGTTAAAAACAAATAAACCAACGTCCCACACACATCACGTGTCATTCACATTCATCCTGTGGTTGATCATTTGTATTTATTACCGAGAGGGTTAAAGTGATTGTTGTTTCACCCTCTTTATGCGATTAATGGTCGTTTGTGACTGTCGGAAACATCGACGATAAAATAAAGTATCCTTTTACGTGTAAATTCATAAACATTTGGGACCCTGCAAGAATCATGTGGCTTTAGTGAGGGAAGTTCTTTGACTCATAGAATGTTTTCTGCGTCTGCTATACTAACCATTTTTCGTTTAGCTGGCTCCACACCTTAGGGTATATAGTTTAACACACAAAACTGCATTTCCGATTGATGTAATTTATTATAAGGGTTTCTAGTTTTGAGACAGGTGGCAGATTACAGGTGACAGGTGTTCAGGTTGGTGATATTGTCTTTTATTTTTATATATTCCCTTGTATTCCAGTGCAATAGTCATATGATATTTCCATTATCATTACTGCCCTTAATCATTAGCAATGGTCGTATGATTTAGATTATTTGCTTGAATCTTAATAGTCTATTGTTTTAGCAGGATTTATCTTCTCCAAGGAAGTTATTCTCAATTGGAATGGATAGTATTAGCATCTAATATTTCTTCTTTTTTTGAGGTAAAAATGTATAACAATACAATTGCTATTTTACATATATTTTATTAGGAAGCGGAGTCAGTCAGATTAATAAACTAAAAAAACTGTAATTTTGCTATATTGAGAAGTTTAACTATAACAGAATATATATAACGTTTAGTTCGTAATCAATACTATAACCAATTAAATTGAAATTAAATTAATTAAAATAAAAAGTAAAAAAACTATAAAAACTGAGTCAAAGTTGTTATTACAAATTTATCGAACCGTATGTTTTATTAGAATAAAGTACATAAGTCTAACGATAAACTACGAAAGAATGAGCCATAGTGTTTAAAGAAACTGTTATAAAAACTGTATTAAATAAATTGTTTAAAAATATAGTTTCAACTTGGATTTTGCGTTATAAATTTAAAATCCCATTTGTACTTTCATGGTATGATTGTTGTTGAGTTTAGACTCCAGCTCCAATCAGCAAACTACAACAACACAATCTGTGGCTATCGACAGTATTCTGATTTAGCTGTGGTTAGCCATTCACATCCATAGTGCACTACACGTGCACCACTGTGGCAGTCAGGGGAAATATAGATATTTGATTGGGTCTAGGCACAAGGGAGTTATGTAACTCAGTTACACATTTACGTTCAAACTCATTTTATTGTCTGCTATTTTATGATGGTATCACTACACAAATAAACTTTTCCTTTTATACGTATAATAGAACGATGTTTTAAGAGCACAGATTATTAAAATAAAAACAATCTGCCATTTGACTGAAAAATGGATCTTTGAATTATAAAGTTCTATCGATAGTTCTTTTGTAAATACCATCGTTAAGGTCGATTCACACATATCAGTTCAGTCACAGTTCCGTTACAGTCCAGTTTCAGCTCAGTCTTAGTTGCATCCGCAATTTCTCATTCAACTGTCCGTCAGTTGGTTTCAGTCAGTCTTCCGTCTCTAAAATTTACATACAAAACTTTTAAATTATAAACCTATATTCTATCAAATTTTCATTGTCCATCTTGTTAATTGTTACAAACAGTACTCATAATATAAACACAATCATTTAAACAACAATAACACTATTTTCTAACCTAAAACAGGTCCGTCAGGCGTCCGAAATATCCAAAAATATCGGTGGAAAGAAATCTGAAATTGACTGACGGACGCCGACACAGCCACTGATGGAACTGCAACGGCTGAGTGTAGATAGCTCAATAGAAAATCCATTAAAGAATATTTTTGTTAACTGTAACGTGCCTGAAGTGACTGGACTGTGACGTTCCGTAACTGATGTGTGTGAATCGACCTTTAATGTGTTAAATAGCTTCCGTCATTGACGCATGATCCACACAATTGTATTTGGAATAGTTTATTTTAATGATCAGATACTTATTACTGTATCAGTACTTTTTACCACACGTTTAGCTGTTAAACAAAAGTAAATTAAACCAATGTATTTAATAATATTTTCAAACCTACATTAAAATTAGTACGGAGCAAAGAATCCGTGTTTTTAACAATTTTATAAACTCAGTTTCGGTTTGAAAACATCCCAATAAACAATGATATCATGAACAAAAAGTGTTAGGTAATTTCATTAATTTATAATTGGTAATATTGTGTTATAATATATTTTGTAATTGTGTTATATACTGTTTTGTTTGTTGGAAAATACACCGTGTCCCAAAAAAAACTGAACAATTTTAAATTGTTATATAATACGTCCAGGCATATCTAGTCTACTTTGAAGGTGGTCATATGATAACTGAGCTCATGAAGTTTTGTTCAATATCAATTGTAACTATCAGCTGATTCATTGTTGTCGCTTGAAACTTGAAATTTAAAAATATTGCCCTGTCATTAAGCAGGCACCGTGAACGCACGAGAGAAAGCGCAATGCGTTGAGTGATACATTCAAAGTAAGTCAGATATTGCAGTGCAAAGAACATTTAGAAGACGCTATGGTCGACGTCCTCCATCACGGAACAGCATTCGAGCCTGGTATGACAAATTTATGTTAACTGGAAGCTTACAACATTTAAAAGGTAAAGGTAGGCCGAAAATCCAAAATAAATTGATTGAAACCGTGCAACAATTATTTCTTCACGACCCTCGAAAGTCTATTCGCTGTGCAGCATGTGAGTTAAATTTCAAATTTGTCAAAATTATAAGTTTACTAGCAGTAACCCGCGGGCTTTACCCCGTTTAACTTCTTAATTTTCAAGATTATCTCGTTCGCATGGCTCAATCACGTCCTGGTTGAAGTTTGTTCGCTACGCTCACTCACCTTTAGGTTGGAGCTCGTTCGCTGCGCTCACTTGCCTTCAGGTTAGCTCGTTCGCTACGCTAACTCGCCTCCAGGTTGAAGTTCGTTCGCTACGCTCACTCACCTTTTGGTTGCAAATTAGCTGTTGTCATAAATGTAAAAGAAATAATAGTGCTGCACCCTGTTGGTAATCCTTGTAACTTTAATGCTATTGAACATCATAGAACAGAACCAACTTGTTTAATTGAAACAGCTGTTAAGATTCAATAATTCCATTTCTCATAAGATTAACATGGGAAACTCCAGAGCCACTGGGGCGGAGCCCGATGGATTTTTTAAATAAGAATATGCCTATATGTTAATCGGGAATGTGAGCTATCATCATGCCAAATTTCAGCCCAATCCGACCAGTATTTTTCGCGTTCACTTGTCACAAACATATATCCATACATCCATACATCCAAACTTTCTCATTTATAATATTAGTAGGATAAGACAGAAGTTTCCGATGTCCGAGAATTGAGGCAAAGAATAAATGCAGCAACATTACTGACGAAATGCGCCATAGAGTGTGGGCTGAATTGGACAGCCGTATTGACTATCTTTCTGCCAACAATGGCAACCATGTTGAAATTCACTAACACATATGATATCAAACAAAACTTAGGAATATTTGTGTCAGTTAAAATGTAATTAGGTTATCGTGTGATTGTTAATAAACATTTTATAAGTAAATAAAATTGTTCAGTTTTTTTTGGGACACGGTGTATATCATTCAATAACATATCGTTTTAATCATTCTTGATCAAATGTGTACCCATTAAGTATACACATAAAATATTTTACTTATGTATTTCCAACAGTGCTCGTATAAACAGCTGATATTAGGCAGTCATTCTTCAAGCACCCACAAGTTATTCCAAGTCATCATACCCCTGCTAATGACCATTGAGTGTGACGTCATTAATAGCCAGACTAATGGCTGTACTTGTCCGTTGTTGGCTCTATACCAAGTGGTTGGTGAAGTGCATGCATCGAATAATCGGTTTATAGGGTAATACGGCCAAACATTACACACAACACAGCGATGCTGCCTAGCCAACAGGCTGTCTCGTCGGTCAATACATTACACGTATGCTACTTTATACTTAACGGTTGATACAAAAATTCTATAATCGTTATAATCATGTATAGATATGTGAAACTTATGATAGAAGCTATATAACGTGAAGAGAAATAGTTTTTTATAGTTGTTTCTCCAAATTACCAAACCAACTGCAATTATCCTCCTGGATGTATTGTGTATCTCAAAAATGTATTTCTAATCACTCTTTTAACACGTCAGCATTACAATAGTACTAATTAGCAAGGCTACTAGTTTACGCTGTGCTACGGATGTATTGCCATGCTAACATAAAATCTTCTGGTGGTTGAACATTTTGAGCATACTTGTCCGCTATAAACTATACCTTACTATATACAGGGTGTTTTTTTTTTTTTAACTTGCATCTTTGTTTATGTAAAAACCGCAATAGATAGAAATATGCACTTTGCGGGAATCATCTATTGAGGTAGGGGGCCCAATTGTTTTGAGTTCAACGTTACATTCACATTCCCCTCCTCTCCCCCCTGCCCAAAACTTAATTTTTTTTTTAAAGCAAGGTACCCCTTGTGACATATCAAATGAAAGAGTATGAAAAAAGAAAATGTTTGGTGAAAAAAATTGAAAATCGGCTTATGAATTTGTGAGATAATCCCCCCCCCCTTTCTCCCTACCCATTACTTTTTTTTAAATAGCAAGGTATTCCTTGTGACATGTCAAATGAAAGAGCATTAAAAAAGAAAATGTTTGGTGAAATTCATTTTTCATTTGATATGTCACAAGGGGTACCTTGCTATTATAAAAAAAGTTATCGGTAGGGGGAAAGTGGGGGGGGGGATTATCTCACAAATTCATGAGCCGATTTTCAATTTGTTTACTAAACATTTTCTTTTTTCATGCTCTTTCATTTGATATGTCACAAGGGGTACCTTGCTATTAAAAAAAATCAGTTTCGGGGAGTGGGGGGAGTAAATCACAAACTTATTAGCCAATTAAAAATTTTTTTTCAATAAACATTTTACTTTTTCATGCTCTTTCATTTGATATGTCACAAGGGGTACCTTGCTTTTTAAAAAAATAAGTTGGTGGCAGGGGGGGAAAGGGATGGAATGTGAATGTAACGTTGAATTCAAAACAATTGGGCCCCCTACGTCAATAGATGATTCCCGCAAACTGCATATTTCTATCTATTGCGGTTTTTACATAAATAAAGATGCAAGTTTTAAAAAAAAACACCCTGTATGTTAACCTGTTCTACTCCATCGATCAATCGCTATTTACAGTTAAGGACGACATATAAGAACACTGTTTATTTTAATATTGAAATTATCATATTAAATCCAGGGATTTATCCGGAATCGTTTAAACCAAAAAGGATTTTGTATATGGTTTCAAAATCATAAAATATGTGATCACTTAATAGATTTACTAAATAATAATTACAATTTGAAGTGGCCTGGCCTTGTAACAAAGTACAACAAAGTAATATTATGAACTATCAGTAAAACATATACGGGAATGACAATATTTGGCTGAATGGTCACTTATAAAGATAAACGGCCCAATACACTGTGTGTTACTTACGGTTGGATTGTTATGGAACATCAAAAGACACGGACGATTGGACTCAATGTCAAACAATAGGGAAGTATTTTTGCTAAAATACTTCCCTGTTTAACTTACCGTTCATAAATTACTAAAACAAATTATTATAGGCACTACTGTGTTTAATGTGTTGCATATACCCTTTTTGTAGTCTACACAAATATTAGGTTACAGAAAGACTTAATGAAAACTTCCATTATATTTTAATTTGGACAAATTTAGAAAGCAGCATGTAGAGTCTTGTAGCGGAGGAAAGTTTATTCTCAACACGGGGTCAATGTAATCGGCTTTTAGGATTATAACACCCTTCTGATGATGTTCTTGGTTATTTTAGATCAGTGTACTGATAGGAAGCATAGAAATCTCATCTTAGCAGTCTATTACACCGTAAGATTGAATTTTAAAATACTCGAATGCTAAATTTAAATCAATTTACATAATAATTCAAATTAAAAACATACTGGCACCAAAGTTAGATCTTTTCATTTGTTAATAAGAATAACTTTACTGACCAAGTTCTTTATAGCGTTTTTAGTGACCTTTTAATTGAAAACAGACAACATAAGACATTTTCAATAGTATTTCATACATATACTGTAAAACCTTGGGCGTTGTTATTGTGAACGTATTTTTAGTCGATCTTAAGTGTCTAGTAGATTATTATATTATTAGTATATTATACATGTATATAATGTAGAGAAATTATTGTCAGTTTGGAGAATCTTGTGTCTTCTTTAAATAATAAAATGTTTAATATACAATTATATATTTAGAAAATAATCATTTATAACAATTTACATGTCTACAGTTGATCTGGGCTGTATATTTCAAACTCCACCAGTTACCCGCATATCATTTGCAATTAATATCATGAAGTAAATAACTTAAAGTTGCATTATATTGTATTGAGACAAGGATGATCATATTAGGACCAGTCGGTCAAATTTGGAATCCTGACTGCAGGTTACCAAAATTGCGAGTGAGACGTCAGATCCGCTTTGCAAACCTCAATGTGTGTTCCTCAATTTAGTTGTTTAGGCCCTGTGCTGTACACGTTTGACCTGCCCATAAGTGTGGAATTTTGTACAGTACACTTGTATGCTGACGACTGGCAACTTCACTTGTCGTACAGGCCAGACATGACTTCAGAAGCAATTCTGCTCATCAATGCTAATTTGGACAGCATTTTTCAATGGTCTGTCATGAATGGGCTTGGATTGAATGTTGACAAGTGTGTTGTCAAGCATACTGGACCACATATTCTGATGCAGGAATTGAGTAAATGTTCTAATGAAATCACTCTTGATGACAGGAAGGATATCTGTCTGCATAGTACTCGTTCGAACCACAGGCTTCGTGAGGATTGAGGTTGGAAGAAAGTCATTTTATTTTTTCGGCCCAGAGTTGTGTAAAGGACTCCATCAAGACTTACATTCAGGGGTGCAATAAAGAAAAAAAATGTAAAATGTACATTTTGTAATTTTTTCATAGTAGTTCTTTGTATATTATATGTTTAAATATTAGACTAGTTTGGATTATGTTTTTGACTTGAGTAAGTTTGAAAATCGTGTATACATGAAACTCGCTTGTAAATAAAGGCCTTTTTATCTATTTATTTATTCAAGACCAATTAATAATAATCGTTTCTTTACAAAACCTTTAAACAAATAATGCTAATGACAAATACATGACAAAATTAATGACATTAATTTTTCTGTTTGGATCCAAGTCTACTGATCATAATGACAAACATGGATACGCCTCTCAGAACATGGAAACCTTATTTTATTGGTTTCCTAAAACATTCCTCTCTTTACTAAAATTCGATATGTTTTTTAACTCAAAATTGTTAAAAAATAATTGCTTTCTGCTACAGCAATTAACTAGAAAGCTATTAGAAAGCTATTTACCGTATCCTTAACTCATACTCACGAAACTTCCAAACACTGTGTTAATAATCTCTTGGTTTACAGGAGTGGATTACTTGGTGACAAACTTTGCCTGTTATCGTGTCATTATCCTTCCAACCTCTAACACAGTTTGTGGTATAGCTTATACATTACATCGTATGCATTGTTCCACATTAGTCATTTATACAATATTGGCCACATAAATGGCCTTGAATCATTGAATGTACGTGAATTCGTCAAACGTGTTATTAATGGTTTGAAAATATAACTTATATTTTGCCTGGTATCGAAGTGATAAAATCTAGAACTGTATTGCTTTATTTTCAAGATACAGAGGAGAAGGCTCTAAACTTTGCTCGAGGATAAAAATTGTTAAACAAAATACTATTTACCCGACGGAAATAAAATTATGGTGGTCGGAAGTGTAAAAAATGTGTGTGGGAAATTACAAAAGTAATTTATACTTCATTAATTTATTCAAAGAAATCTATTATTTGTAACCTAATTTTACCACCTATAAAATCGTGGACAGAAACATCAATGCAAATTCAGATTGGGTAGTTCACTTTACTAGAACAACTACCGTATACAGATATTTAGATAATATATTAGTTTTTCTATTTCGTATTACTTTATATTTTAACAAATTTACGTTTTTACATGTTAAAATAATTAGTTCTTTGAAATAAATTACTTTGAATTGAAAATCATCAAAAGAGGTTTTATTAGTCAAAGAAACGGATTATTTGTCGTGAACACCTCATTAGAAGACAGGGAATCTTCAAAGAGCTTAGTTCTGCAAATAACAGACTCAATCAAGAAATACTAATTTGATTACTTGAATAAAAGTTTCAATTCGTTAAATAATTTGGGCCCGTGTCACTTAACAAAATTAATATAGCATTGATTTTTATCCCTACATGTTTTTTTTTACAAATAACAATTTCTATAAAATTATGAAAATTACACTTCATATTTTGTATGAAGAAATATCGCAATATCCTCTGAGATTTCTTGTCGGACAGAACAAATCCCACCATATATCTAGGTAAGCTCCATGATCAATACCGCACTATCTTAAACCAAATCGGGTATCCACACTTTAAGCAATCCAAACGGAAAGCAATTTACAACATATCCTTTGTCAAATTGCTGCCACCAAGGAAGTTAGTTTATTTAATAATGAACTTTATGTAAGAAATAATTACCTGTGTTTTTCAACGAAAGAGAATGTTGTGGCTCTTTAGATATTCTATATGAAAAGCTACATATCCATCGTTCATAAAAAAACTTAATTTAACTTGGTTTATTAAAATTATTTTCTATCAGTTAGGGAAGGGGTTTAAATTTCCTAGACAACCTAGTATGGTATAACAGAGGCGCTGATGCAAATTTAAAATATTGTAACTGTAAAAAGTATACTTAATTAAAAGTATATTTACATCTAAAACGCTACTTACATTTAAAGTGAATATATCCAAAAGATTTATTGGACTGTAGCAAATCAATCAATTACTGTACTTAGTTTTGGTGTCATATAAGAAAAAAAAGATTTTTCTAAGTCAGGCAAAAATCTACTTCAAAAAGTACAATAAGCTAAACTCTACAAAACGTTTACAACATTTTGTAAATAAAAGACAGCTTTCTTAAACAACAGACTAAAGTCCACAATGTAAATATAACACTAACAAACACTTTTTTGAAATAACATAAGAATTTTAAATTTACAGTTTTTTTTTACTTTTACCGTAACCTTTTAGCGTACAAACACGCTTCAATATAATAAATTATTTGTTTTCTTAAGCTCTAAAATTTTTATTTGCAAAATAATTGCTAGGTTGTATGCTTTTAGCGTCAAAGATTTTGTAATCCCAACCATAAAAAAAGATTTTTGCCTCCATAAAATCAATGCAGGTTCAGGTTCACGAAATTGTTTTAGTAAACATAGGCTGCCATTACCAAACAATTGTAAAAGTCAAATAATTATCAAAGTCTGGTGCTAACAATACTTCGTTCAACATTGTTTTATTGAAATATATCCACAATTCTTTTCAACTTCCACTCAAACCATCTACTGTTTAGGGTTTTACACTAAACCTGACTAAGACAGCATTCTTACCCTCAATCAATGATATACTGTCTCCTATCTGGGAACAATCTCTACCTGTTTATTGCACTAACGATGAAAAAATGCTCCGGTGGTAACATAGAATATAGAGTTCAGCAGTGGGCAAACTTGAATATCATGCAGGAGCAAATGTAAGCTGTATTTTTAAGTCATTTATGTTGAACTATACCTACATGTATGGTTGTAAGTAGAAGTAATGCTTTGTTGGAGATAAAAATAACGTTGCCGATGGTTTTTTTTAATTCTTACACTTTTCTTACTGGATGTTTGCAGACAAAAGGCTGATATTTGGTATAGGGACAAAAATGTTAAAAAATAAAGTAATAATTGAGATATAATAGAATAAAATGAGAAAAGTAATCAAAAATAGTTCAAAGGAAAGAAGGTATTGAAGTTAATGTTGAGAAATGGGAACGTTGAAATTAAAAGAATATGTGAGAGAGAAAAAATAACTCTTTTTTATACTGGTTACAAGAGAACAAACCAACTTTTGTTTACCTTCTGAAAATAATATTTGTTTTACAATAAAATAATAGGAATAATTTAATATGAGTGCAAAAACATGTTGCTGCGAAAACTAACTGAAAACAAAGCAGAGCATAGAGCAAAGGGCATTTAAATAATATCATAGATGAATTAATATAATACATCATCTATGATAATATGTTCAAGTTTACTAAGTGATTGAGTTGGTATAGTGTATTTTGGCGGGAAAAGAGATCCTACGAAGAGCATTATAAGTTTTCCTGAATTGAAACATCGAATTTAAAATTCATACGATATCAGACCTTGAATTCAATCTTTTTGCTTGGTTTGTGTTTAGATTAACTTTAATTTGTATAGTTTAGTCCATCAATACACGTATATTATAGAGACATGTGATGTAGTAAGGATCACGTAGCTCACCAACACAGCTGACCATAATTTAGTACCTTGTAAACATGTAGTGCCTTGTAGTGCAGCATCTGCTGAGCCTAAAACATGTTTTAGGGGGATATATGTATAATATGATCCTAGTGAACCATTGTTTAGTATACAGGGTGACAAAAAGTCTGGAAACGGTTTGATATCTTTTTAAATAAATTCGTTAGAAAATTCAAAACTTTCACAACAACTTGTATGTATGAAAACTACTTTTTGGAAGAATTGCCATTTTTGTACCTTCACCAGGGGACGGCCCATGAAGAGTAGGTACATAATGTTTAATGTAAGCATAGATTGATATTCACGTCATTTTAAAGGTCTGGTCAAGTGGATTTCATTGCCTGAAACCGCGTCAAAAAAGTTCATCCGTTACAAAAAGGTGGCAGTCCAAAGTTCTTGCTGAATATACCTGTACAGGCGGTATTGGTAAATACTCGTAGTCGGCATTAGTCGGGAAATCTGAAACCCGGTTAAAATTGTCTATAAGCTAGTTGACTTTAAAATACAATTTCAGCTCTCAAGCTAATGTTTATTACGAGTGTTTACCAATAGTAAGGCCTGTGCAGGTATATTCCACAAGAACTTTGAACAGCCGCCATTTTGTAACGAACGGATGAACCTTTTGAGACGCGGTTCCCGGGAATGAACTCCACTTAACTAACCTTTTAAAATAATGTGCATATCAAGCTATGCTTACATTAAAGATTATGTACCTACTCCTCATGGGTCGTCCCCTGGTAGAGGTAAACAAATGAAAATGCTCGGAAAAAGTAGTTTTTATTATACATGTAAGTTGATGGGAAAGGTTGAATTTTCTAACAGATTTAGTTAAAAAGTTATTAAGCCGTCTCCAGACTTTTTTGTCACCCTGTATAAACTATTAACATACTCCCCAAAAACAACATCATTCCAGCTAAAGTACTTGTATTTTACTGTATTTGAATTAATCTTGAATTCAAATAACTACTTCAATATAGAGTGGACATGCACAATAAATATCAAACAAAATTCAATTTGTAATGCTTCATTGAATTTTATTATGCAGAGAAAACAAGGAATCGTCAACGAGCTAAAATTTTATAGGGAAATCACGCAATTTTGTATTCGAATATATCCTTAAACAAGCAATTCACTGCTGAATTATTATTCTGTATCTGGGAGAAATGGAGTGTGTTTAGCGTTCTCACGCAAATGAGTAGTTGTTAAAACTATTTAACAAACTAATTAGTTCGAATTTCAATAAAACTAAAAACATAAGAATTGTAGAAATGAGTATTTTAGATGTTAAATAACTGTTCTAAGTGTATAAAGGTTACTGGAAGATTACTTCAACGCTAAAACTGTAATTTATACCGAACGGGAGGGGTGAGAAACCGTATATATCCACTGTGATCCCAAAACTTTCAATGCTGTAGAACTGCATTGCTGTAAATACATGCTGTAGAAATAGACGTCATGTATTTTTGGGGAGGATGGGAAGGAATAGATATGTGTTTGTGTCAACTCTAGTGATATTTTGTATAAGACAATCGCAAAAACTTTTTGTGGGAAATTGATTAAAATTAAGATCCAACCCGTTACTAAGTGTGAGCGTAAAACCATTAGGCTAGCAACACAACTAACAACATGAAAACCAGACTTAAACCTAGTCCTAGAACAGTGAATGCTGGGACAAAAATTATTTTTAATGATGTGTAACATCAGGGATTATTTGTTTAAACCTGAAAATCCCGGAACAGTCAATGGTAGTAATAATGTTAAATAAATATTTAGGAAATCTGCAGTACAACTAAATGAATGTTATATGTATAACATTACTGTCAGCAAGCAGTTCAGGGCTATTATACACATGGAGTTTATAACTGAAATTCATACCTAACGTTGTAGAGGAAGGAGAAACATTGGATATCCACTGAAACATGAAATAAACACATGGTTGACTCGTAAATATTGTAACACTAGCCCCGAGCTACCTGATGACGTCACAGAGCTATTGGATAATGTAGCTTCGGTCTACTGTGCAATACGGGTATTATCACACAACTAAGCACCATAATAACTGGATAGATGATTCTACTAATTGAAATTACCAAAAAAGGCCACAGCTTCATGAAGTACGGTAAAGTTATATGTAAAATAAGAAGATGTATGCAGATATATAACACTGTAAAATAATAATAGTTTCTGTTTGATTTAGGGTTAGGACACAGTTACAGTCGTGGATAACAGATACTCATGTATGTAGGTGTAATGTATGTATAAATTACATAAATAATAAATATTTGGTGGATGCCTTGTGTGCTGTATTATTTTTCCTAGGACGCTAGGCCCGGGCCCGGAATTCTTTTTCACATTACTTCAGGCTAGACCTAGGGGTTGTGGCATTTATCACTTAGATAAAATCCATTGGTGATTTGGCAGGATTTGAACCCGGGAACCAGAGTCCCGCGCTCTAACCCCTAGACCAGCTCCCTCCCCTTTTGAGCTGTATTGGAAATCTGCAATTTGTCAAGCTTTTTACTTTTAATACTAAATACTTTTAATATTTTAGTTGTGTCCACCAAAAATTTGTTTTGAAAGAACAACATATTTTAGAAGGGCAGGAAGTGATTTTTTACCCTTCATTAGGTAAGGCAAAGATATGATAACAATAGCAATGAAATTAATAAGAGGCTATGGTAAATCGATGAAAAATCCTTTAGGTTTGGATGGCTTTAAATTTTAAACTAGATGATTTCTGATTAAATAAAACAACACCATTTTCGGTTTTGGGGTGGGGTTTGTCAGAGGCTCACGCCAACGGGATGTTGGGACAGACTGGAAGCACCGTCAGGTGATTATTAGGGACGACAGAGGGTGGTGGACTAAATTAAATTTCTACATGAGTTCACTAACTCCCCTGTCCATTATAACCACCAAATATGGCGCCACCACTAGGCTATGTTCGCATGGTGCAAACAAAACGTTTTTTATTACGGGACAATACGGACACTTACGTTACCTTTTCCGAATTTCTCATTCAGTATTTAGTATTTGATTATTTGGGTTTTCCTTAGCTTAGAACGTGTGCATTTCTAATGCAACTTTTGAAGTAATGTTATGTTTGTTAAATTTTAATATGGATTCTTTTCCCGTTTTTCATGTAACAAACCCCTTCACGATGTAGGGCCTATATGCATTGTTAACATATTTCAAGAATTAATATTGATTCATGTAAGAATTAATATTGATAAATATTTATTATGTTAAAAAGAATACCTATATAAAAGAGTTTAAACGCTTTAAAAAAACGCGGTTGAAAATTGAATGTTAGCAATGAACTGTTAAAAAGTAGAGTGCTGCTAAAGGATCAGATAGTAAATGGTTAAAACACGTTACTTTTCCTGGAAGCTCTCGGGATCAAGTCCCACCAGTCACAAATAGTAAGTTTGAGGTGATGCCGTAAAGCTGTAAGTCCAAATATGAATTAAAAAAAGAAAATTCTCTAACATGAGGTTAACTTATGACATCTCCTCTCAAAAAGGCAGATAACAAATAATTGTTAACCAATCTATGACAAGAAATAGTTATTTGTGTAACTAGTGGTGAAAGTGGCACTTTGCTGCACACGAGAGCAATGTTTAAACAGTACGGCAAAGTATAAATATGCAGCAATTAGCAGCTTTCTGTACTATGAACAGTACAAGGAAGCCAACTTTGTCGGGTGACTGTAGGAAAAAATAATGTATTACTCTATAACCCAATAAAGTAAAAATCAATAATTTTCATCTGCCTTTTTGGGAGGAGATATGCGTAGGTGAATTACTTAAAAAAGCTCTGTTTTATTGTTGTCTTTTTATAATTAAGTAAACATCCATTCAATATAAACTACTAGTCCAGTCGATATAATGAAAAATAGTGGGGGTAGCTGGAAAGTATTCCGAACTTGATGGAATTTTTACATGTTGTCTAGGGGTACTCTGGGATGTATATCCTGAGTTTTCAACCTCTAGCACCCTGTGCTAACTTTAGGAGGGGCCAAAAACTTCTATATTTTCGGTATTTTTTATGTTTCTTGTGTATATGTTGTAAACTAAGCATATTTTGTATACCATTGTGCATTACAAAGTTGTGGAGCATGAAATTTGCTAAATTTCGGTTGGTAAAACATTTTTGTAGACTCAAAATTAACTGTAATACGGCCAAAACAAGTTTGATTTTTTAAGCAAATTGTTGAACACGGGAAGTTTTGGCCCTATAACTATTTATTATTATCTTTGCCATGTAATTATTTTAAAAACTAATTAATATTAACATCTTGGAATACCTATTAACCCCCCTCCCATCACCCTCCCTGCTCTCACCAAACACCTTCGGTGGAAACTTGATCAAAATTGGTCCAGAACTTTTCAATAAATCTAGTGTTTTAAATCATTCAAATATTGAGAATAGGATGAGTGCACCAGTGAATGATCACCCCCTCAGTGAATTACAGTTTTGAATCAATAACATCATATCAGGCTTTCTGTATTTCCTAGTCTATTACAAACGTGTTTAAAAGTAACTTTGGGGCATTATTAAAATTCACTCTGTGACTGATTCAAAAAGAAAGTGTCAATCATCCTTTTGTAACATTAACAAAATTAGATGTTTCAAGCAGTACATTTTTCAGCTTCCCACTATGGCGTCTCGCACAAACATGGTTGGTTGTAATTTGTCATGGTTCCTTAATTATTGATTGGAACTGTAATATATTACATGTAATTCACAGTTAACATGTTAAGGTACAATTCTGTACTCATTTAAAGATCAAAGTCCTATTCAATTGTATATCTAAACAGCCGGTCAATTGCTGGTTCACAAATTAGGGTATAAACAGTGAATGACCGCTTCGGTCATTAACTGGATTTAGGTCAATTTTCTTTATTGAAATTGATGACAATGTTTTCTTATGGAGTAAGCGATTGCTAGGAAATACCAAATTTCATCGGAAATTATGTGTATACACTATAACCAAAGTTTGAATGCGAGTTAAATCTTACGGTCATTTCATAGTTAAAAAATGATCTTTCACTAGAACCTATATTTTAACGACTCTGATATCTTAAATTTTTAATTTACTTTTTTCAATACGAAATCTTATTTGGTGAAAAGGAGGAAGTGTGATACAACAATTGTTATATAATATGCGGCCATTCACTGGTGCGATGATTTATGTGCAAAAATTGAATTTTTCGACTCCTTGAACATAATACATAAAGTTGTATCATCGGGAAGTACAGGGAAATATGAGCAATACATTTCAACGATTTTGTACAATGTAGCTTAGTAGTATATTTTCCCATGTCGTTTACAAGTAGAAAATCGACTTTAAACGGTCATTCACCCTTCTATATCGAATGTAAACTATGTAAATTTTTGCTTTTCCACTGCTATCATATAGAGAAAGTATATTGGATTGTTAAAATAAAATAAAATTAGCAAATTACTTATGTGGGCAATAAGTTATTACCGTAGTACACATGGTAAGACCTGGACCCGGGACCAATTAACTTTTTCGTTTTAAAGGTCCCTGGAGGCCAAAAACACCAACCAGCATGATCGGCCTATGGGAACGGGGTTGATATATGTTGCACTCGTTTTTGTGGAGTGAAAATTGGTTTTTCTCATTTGGACCCTGAAAACAAAGAAATTAGCAATTTATTTCCGAACTATTTTGTAGAGCTTAAAAAACAAATAATTTAGTACATTGAAGCGTTATTATGCAAATAATGGTTACGGAGAAAATAAAAAAATATAAATTTAAAATCTCCATGTTATGTTTATGGAGATTAAGTAAACTGATGTTGTTTTCTTGTTTATGAGCATATTTTGAGCACTAAACTATTAAAATTTTACAAAAAACTTGTTTACCTTCCCTGTTGCAGCAAACCTAGAGTACTCGTTAAACTATTGCTATTTAAATAGGGAAAAATTCGATATTTTTAAGGAGAATTAAGCAAATGGAAATTTACTTTTTCTGCAGGTTTGCTGTGGTTGGGGTATTTGTATTTACATTTTGGGATTTCTTTCGTCCAAATTGTTTTTACATAATATATTGTGTCTGTATATTTACAGCGATTTAATTAAAACTTCTGGTCCAACTTCCGAATCTTTCCGTTTTCTACAATTTGCTTACATAAAAAAAATAAATCAATATTTGTTCGGCCGTATCTCAGTTAATATTGAGTCTACAAAATTGTTTTACCAACCAAAATTTAGCATATTTTATGCTCTACAACTTTGTCATGCATAATGGTACACAAAATATGCTTAATTTACAACATATACACAAAAAACATAAAAAATACCGAAAATTTTGAAGTTTTTAGCCTCTCCTAAAGTTAGCACAGGGTGCTAGAGGTTGAAAACTCAGGATATACATCCCAGAGTACCCCCAGACAACATGTAAAAATTTCATCAAGTTCGGAATACTTTCCAGGTAAAAAGTGTATATCTACTGGACTATACTTAAAGCCAAGTGTAAAAAATGTCGTCGTCAAATAAGTGTGCCATTAATGAAGTTTTATTTGTGGTTATAGTTATGCAAAGTATGATTGTTGATAAGAGTTCATATGAGGATATTGTAGATTACAACATCTGGTCATTTCTGAGTGACATGATAAAAATGGTTTTTAAGGTAAACCAGTATTTTACATTTGTACACTAAGCTGTTTTTATCTGGCTGGGAATGTACTATTTACTTCAAGGTTACGTACAGTCAAAGCTTCAAGCTGCTATCTTGTTTCCCATAGTGTGTTATAAATCAACCAGTTCGTTATAACATGAGCCTGTAGCTATCTGGCTATCTGCTTCGCCCCTTCCTGTTAATTTCCTACCCATCCATGTGATTTATACTGTTATGAGTGTAACATTCACATCCAGAAACCAATAAATCTAAACGATAAAGCAAAAACATTGGAGCAATGAAAACATAAGGGTAGATAACATCAAGAGTTGAATTTTTGTATAAATATTTCGAAACTTTTACCTAAAGCTATGAGCATTTTATTACATTTTGGTAGATGACATGAAATATGTTTAAAATAGTTTTATTGAATCATTTACAAAGTCAAAACTAAAAATTAATTAACTTATGGACAAAGAATGAATGGCAACTGAGTTGTAAATTAATTTTGTGAGAGCACGTTATAAATAATAATATCTTTCTACAATCCCCTTCTAATATCTTTATTGCAGCCCAGGAAAACATGTAAATGTCCAATTTCAAGTCATCTTTCTGTAGCTAGTCAATAAATGATAATGCTTTTATCAAGTATAAAATAATTGTTTGAATACAATTTCACTTAACCAAACAAATGTCTTCAACATGTTATACATATAAATTTTTACGTTTATTATCACCAACAATAAGGGAGTTTGAAGTCATATATAGTAAAATTTTACATTATTAATCATTTAAGTTTTTTTTATGACTCAGTTGGATCATTTGAACAACAAGGATGCTTTGCAAATTAAGTTACCAAGTAGACTTTGATTGGTTGAACATCTGATCAAGTATTCAACTCATCTAAGTAAACTGGTTAGAGTAAGTTGGTTTACCGCATTGCTAAATTAGTTCAAAACTGCATTCAGTTGTGGAATTGGCATTGGATGTTGCTAGTAGACTTATCATCCTTCTCTAAAATGTAGAGCGAGTTTTTGTGTGTTTCGTGTATGAATATAAGTGTTTTTATGACACCAAATGTATTTGTTCACAGTATGTACTCAAATGATATTGTTGGGAACTACTTCTTTAATGGACTCCCAGTGAGAGCGTCGGTCACCACTCCGACAAGCCCGAGAAGGCCCTCTTCCAACCCGGTACCGCACGGGGACTTCTTTAATACTAAAGGGTAAAAAAGATTAATAAATAAAAGTGTCTAATTAGAGTGAAATAACAAAACATTAATTGAATTGTGAATGAAAATGAATTTCAATAATTAATAATTTATTTATTTCCTCAAAAACATACAATTAAGAAAACATAAAACAACTCGGGAATTGACTGACCACTTTAACCAGTATTTGTGGTTAGTGTACACAAACACCTATATTATCAATATAAACATAATATAGAGTTCAGTCTTGTCAGGCCGTTTCCGAAATTGTCACTCCTGCTGCTATACCTGTAGCATTACATACATTAATATAGGTCTACTTTTGAATATTAAAACATGAATATTTGACTGACTGAAATGTAAGTAATGAACATACTACAATTTAACAAGATGAAAACATAAGAATTTATGCTAAACATTCCTAGGTAACGTATCATTTTTATCATCAGATCACGGAATATTTTTGCCCTTTGCCTTTATATTTATTATTTATTTATGCACGTTGTTTATTCTTTTAATTAAATTTTTATATTGTATTGTTCAGGGCTGTAGTTTTGTTTGGGATATTTTTAGTTTAGTCATATTACCCTTTTATTTAATAACTTAACCTACTTGATTTACTGAAGTGGTAACTTCCATTGAACGGAACCCAGTTTTATCTAAATATCACTCAAAGTCGATTAACAAAATGAATTAATGGCAAAATTATGAAGAATAAGGTAAGATTTGTCAATATTATTTCAGTTAATTAAGAATTGCCTTAGTACCCTCCTTTCATTATCTAATTTATTACATGTAAGGCTGTATAATTATTAAAACAAAATTAATGTTTCTTCAAATTGATATATGCATTAATATTGTAAAGGCTGGAGACGATTGACTAACTCAATAATTGTAAATATTTTTCAAAAATAAAAAACAATCCATATAGTAACCATTTCCCAACAACTCCATGCAGCAAGTATCATTTGTCAGCCACTGGGTCGCAGTAAATCTGAGCTGACGGACGTTTACTGTCTCTCATCATAAGGGCAAATTTGCTCTCCTTAATATATGCGGAGCCTCGGCTGCCTCAGAGGCTACAAAATATAAATTTTCTTATGTCATTTAAGCTACGACGGTTTTTTTAAATAGCCTTTTCAATTCAGTTAAATTCGTAAAAGAGAGAAAAGAGGATCGTTTCCTTAGTTAACACCATTTTTTTGTTACTTTATAGTACAAGTTTGCACCAATGAGGTTTGAGGATTGAGATAAAAGAAGTAAAATTGTAATAATTCGAACGTAAACTTATCAGCTGTTAAGAAAAATTTAATTCATTATTGAGTGGTTGAGCTGGGCGCGTTCTGGGAACATGTACCGGTGCACCGGTGCAGATTAACCGTTGACTTACTCACCGGTACCGCCCCGGAGCAAGAGTCTTGGTATCCCAGAACGGTTAGTCACCAGTTTAGGGTACACATCGGATTATAATTTACACATTCACCTATTATTTACTTTATAATATTTAAACCAAACAAACTTGTCCTCACAGAATAAATTATTTGAAAATTATTCACTTAATACGTAATTTAACCCCCTCATAGAATAAATTATTCACTCATTACGCAACATAACCTATAAAACTGATGAACATTATTCGATGGACCCGCCATCTTGCCGTAGCTGCATGCTGTTGTCCAAGAAACAGACCAATCAGAGGCCGTCGGTGTATTATGCACCGTACAATTTCTCCGGTGCATAAATATTGCATCGGTGGAGGAAAAAGAGGAAATAGCTGTCTGCTAGGTTAACTCACCGGTCTCCCAGAACGACACATCAACACCGGTGCACCGGTGCATGTTCCCAGAACGCGCTCAATTATTCGTTGCATCACAATCAGACTAAAACATAACCTCTCTTAGACGTTATGAGTAGTGAATGTAAGTTAAAAAACGGTCGTAGATAAAGTAGTGTACGCAACTCGCATAATTAGCCGTTAAGACTCACACGATCGTTGCGTAAACTACTACAACTCCTCTTTACAACACGCTTAAAATAACTGTTAAAATGTTGTTGTGAAATAAGGTGTTTTATGTAAGTTTAATGTTCATACATACCGTCATATACATAGCTATACTTATATTTACTTTCTAAGATATGGGACTTTATAATCGGAAATCTTCCATAAAAATAGAGTTTTTAAATATTGGTTTTACGTCAATACAGGGTTTAGAAGATAAGGCATTCTTCAACTAGGCCTAGATCAGTTTTGTTTGTTATTTAAAAAAATACGGCGTCTGTAAGCTCATCCATGGATCTAAAACCACAGGCTATGTTGCTAAAATTTTCCAAGTAAAATTTACTTGCACAGGACAGCTATGGATTTAAATCCGCTGACATAAATAACACAATTACGCTTTTGTCACAATAACATTATTGTGAAAGACGCAATGCTTACATGTTGTCATATTTACTTTTCAATACATTATTTATTTTATTCTGACTCATAGCTAGTTGAATTGATTCTTGTAGAATTTCACAAAACTATTATATATTTATACTGGCATCATAATCACTTTTATGATAATGGACGACAGGATGGGGTAAACCTTTTTCTACAGTAGCCACGAGATCTACTTTAAACTACCCTGTCTTCTACAGTCTCTTCGGTACTAACCACTATTACAATTTAAATTCAGTGTTAGTTGTGCAAATAATTAAGTTTTTCTTACACCATTAAACAGGTGTAGTAGTTTAGGTGTTCTACCTATGCTTATATTGGTTTTATGAACTTCTTTGTAGTTTAGCTCGTTCATTAAAAAACTAAAAATATTCATTTCGACACAAAGAGTAAATAAATGTTTAGAAATAAATTTGAATAACATCAATTAGAAAGAATGAATACAAAAGCGCAGCATTGCAATGAAAACACTTCTCTAAGCCACAGGCATAATTAAGGGTCGTTAGTCGGGCCATTTTAGCCATTTAATGACATGGAATAATCCAAGTGCTCATAAGTGGAACATAATGCTTTTGGCTTTTAGTTGCATTGTAGGTCTAATTACTTTTTATTTTAAATTGTCTCTAATTATAACTAGCTGTTACCCACGGGCTTCACCCCGTTTGACATCATAAGTAAGTATTAATAAAACTATTGATTGGTTAAGTTAACCTGAAATACACAAAATAAAGTAAAAGAAACAAATAATCACACCTGATTTTAATAAGGTAATAAATTGAAAGAATAACAAACAGATAAGTACAGCTGAGGTATTTTTAACATTAGGTATATGAAAAGTTCCCTTTATAAAGGAATTACGACCTTAAAGGGCAATTTCTGAAATAATGGATAATTTTGCGCAAGGTTTCTCGTCATGACGAACATTTTAAGTATATGGTTTATGGAGGTGTGACTTGTAGTTTTCTCAAAAGTTCATGGGTACTTTTGGCTTTATATATAGATTTTATTACATTAAATCCTCGTTGAAACAAAGACTTTTTGTAATTTTGTCACTGAGTGGGAAGCAACCTATAGATTATAGATTAGATTATAGCCCCTTCACTATAGATTCATAATTGCGATGGACATACTCCAGTCCAATGTCATATTTATGGCATTGGCATTGAGTAGTGACAGAGTAGTACAAGTACACTTATTTACTCTCTTAAGATAAGAGCGTGTTTAAAACATGTTTCATGTTGGTTAAGTCTGATAGCACTGCTGTTGACTAATTGTGTCTTAGTTAGTGTAAAGTATTAAGATATCATGACTTTATATGATGACCGGGGAATGTTTAATGTGCTTAGTAATATTTAATAAGTAGTAAATTATCGTGTCAGTAATCACAGGAAATGCAGCGGAATTAATTACAATTTACATTTTTGAAAGATGACCCTTTGAGTTTACTTAGTTTGAAATTCAATCTATTAAATGAAATGAAAACTATTATTGTTATTCTAGGCGAATACTTCTGGGTGAAAGTTTAAACGGAATAAACAATTTGGTATATAGAACACATATTATTAGTTCGTAGAAGAAATTCAAACATGAAAACATAGTTGATCTATAAGTATAAAAGAGGATGTTTGTATATATATTTGTTTGGCAGTGATAAACTCAGACTCCGCTGAACCGATTGCTACGAAACTTGGTACATACGTGTAGAATTTCATGGAATAGGTTAATACACCATCAATTTCGTGATCCGTCCAATCGGCTCCGCCCCAGTGGCTCTGGAGTTTCCCATGTTAACCTTATGAGAAATGGAATTAATGAATCTTAACAGCTGTTTCAATTAAACAAGTTGGTTCTGTTCTATGATGTTCAATAGCATTAAAGTTACAAGGATTACCAACAGGGTGCAGCACTATTATTTCTTTTACATTTATGACAACAGCTAATTTGCAATTAAAAGGTGAGTGAGCATAGCGAACGAGCTCCAACCTAAAGGTGAGTGAGTGTAGCGAACGAACTTCAACCAGGACGTGATTGAGCCATGCGAACGAGATCATCTTGAAAATTAAGAAGTTAAACGGGGCCAAGTTCGCGGGTTACAGCTAGTATACCATAAATGTGTTGTTTATAGATCGCTCTACAACATACCAAACATTGCTTTACGAAATTCCAAACTAAATTAATATGTTCTCGCAATCGTGGTTTAGTTACTTTTTTATGTTTGTTTAAAGTTGTTTTAACCTACGGAACAGCCAAAAGGATACAAATTGAATTTTACAATCCCAACAAATCAGACAAAACAATTTGTTTGTGTAAACTTTAAGCTGGAGTATTAAGTGGTATTATTGTATGACAACCACAAGACATGTTGTAATCCAACCACCTGCTACTGACCATTCAGACTGGAGAGGCTTAACTAGTCCCTGTAGATACAGATTGTTATCAGGAATTTATCGAGGATTTTTAAGGGTAATCGAGTTTGTTGATATTGTGATTCATTCAGATTAGATTGTGGTTCAAATTTGAACAAGGTAATGCTGAGGTCGGAATGTGAGTGTACCGAAAAGCCACTTTAACCATATAAACTATATATTTCGTGTAGCGAACGAGATTTTTTTTTATGTGCTGATACAGGAAGAAAACGTCAATATTTTATTTCAAATAACAATAATTGTGTACAATTTGGATAAAATAAAAATAGTAAATGGCTAGTAACTAAACGTAGATGCTAAGCGGTTGTTATTAAATTCAGTTTAAAATTAACACAAAACTAGCACAAAAAAACATTAATAACAAATAGATAATTGATGTAAAACAGCTGACAGGAGCTTATTTGAGAATAAATGTCATCTTGAAATGTAGGAATTTAAGGAATTCTCCCTCTAGAAGAGGGATGACGTTTCCGTTATTGCGTTGAATATAACATTGTAGCATGTTGAACAACTTGGATGGTAAGATTGAATATATTTGTTATTTTCTCTCTCTTTGAGTTTGTCGGTATTAATGTATGCTTATATAAATAAAAGAGTACCTATTTATTCTATGTTTGCTTTTGCATTATGTACATGTTTTGTAACTTTTACATATCAACTGTAAAGGCAAATTCTCTGCCATAGCTAGACAAATAGTTAAGGCTACATTTACAACGTGTAAAAAAATACGTTATTCTGAATACTTATAAGTGTTTTAGAGATACGTCAGCCAATTAATTCGTTTATAAACTTTCCGCACACGTACGTGAATAAATTTTAAGCTTTTAAATACCTCACAGACACTCTAATGGATTATAGGTACAAATAACGAATTTTTCTGGGGTAAATAGATTGAATGTGATAATCTAATAGGATTAACTAAACCAAAGGTAGACATAACTGTAGAGTGCAACAATTTTTATTAAACGTTTTGATTGAATTCAAATGTGTTTAGGTAGTATATGAAAATCTATGCATTGATGATATTTTAAATATTCTAAGGTATTTTCGCATGACGTAATATTGTATATACTTAATACATGACTTAATTATATATACTTCATATAACTATAGTTTTAATGATATAAGTTTTTTATTTTTTTTATTTTAGTTCGTATTGTAAATTTCAAACTTACTCCCAATCACAGAAATCCAGTCAACCAACAACACTAGGTAATAAAACAATAATACTTTAAAAGTATAATAGTTTACCAAAAATGTGTATAAATATCTAATTTTGCATAAGTTTATAAGGATGTTATGCTATGAATAGAAAACTATTATTACAAACAAGGAACATACAAAAGAGCCATGAATATAAATTGAGAATCTGGTATTAAAAGTCAAGAAAAACGGCTGCCTCTAAAATGCAGCTTATCGAAACGCAGCGCTCGCCTTCTGATACCAGCTTATTGAAGGGGCATTTTTATATTCAAAGATTTTCTCAGATGAACGCTTAGCTTGCCTCCAATATTTTTCCTAGCTGCAATATCTTGGGGTGTGATATTTTCAAACTATTTTAAGCTACGAGTCCCAAGAAATGGTGTGGGGTGAGTTAAAAAATTGACGGGATTACGAGGGAAGTTTTTTACTAAATACGTTTGAAACCTTTCATATAGCCTAGTTCATGTTTCAAGTGATCAAAAAGTAATTCACATTGCATATTTGTTGGAATTTAAGTATTTTACTAAAATTTTATTAAATCTATTTAAATAAAATTAGATTAAACGAGTGCCTAGGTTTGCTGCTACATAAAGTGCTAATAAAGTATGTTTTTAATGAATATTAATAGCATATTATAAAATAAATACATTTTCCAAGTTTGATCAAAATATATCCATAAACAAACAAACTAAAATATTCTCCATAAGACTAACATTGGGGTTTTAAATTTACAACTTTTTGAATTTTCTCCGTAACCAGTAACAGCGAAAATACTTCAATATACAAAGTTATTTGTCTTTTTAAGCTCTTTAAAATGGTCTAGAGAGAAATGGAAAAATTTGTGTTTTGATGGTCGAAAATGAGAAAACCCAATTTTTACCCCATAAAACTCCCCGTAAAACACGTTTCCATCGTGCAATCATGCTTGTTCACGAACTCATTCAAGTTTATCCCGCTTTACAAATTCAAACCAAATTTCATCAAAATCAAACAAAATTTACTCAAATTATCACGTTCACGGACACACAGTTCTATATACGTATATCAAAATTTGAACGAATAGTGCTTTTGGCCTCTGGGGACATCAAAATGAAAAAGTAAATCAGCCCCGGGCTTAAGTCTTACCATGAGACCTACAATAATAGCTACTATCCTATAGGGAAATTCGCCAAACATAAAAAATGTGAAAACTAATTAATATGAGCAATTTAGAAAAACATTGTATGTTAATCCATTATAATGACCACAACCCCTTGATTACAAGAGTGCAAAACCAAGTGTCTGTAAAAAAATATGTTTTTTAGCGAATTTCCCATATAGGGAATAAGCTATTACCGTAGGTCTCATGGTAAGACCTGGACCCGGGACCGATTTAGTTTTTCGTTTTGAGGTCCCCAGAGGCCAAAAACACCATCCGTTTAAATTCATATATATATATATATATATATGTGTGTGTGTGTGTGTGTGTGTCCGTTAGCGCGATAACTCGAGCAAAAATGATCCGACTTTGATGAAATTTGGTATAAACGTGTAAACCTACATTTATTCGAACGAGTTCGCGAACCAGCATGATCAGACTATGGGAACAGGGGTTTATGGGGGGTTTTATGGGGTAAAAATGGGGTTTTTCTAATTTTTCACCCTGAAAACATAACATTTTGCAATTTCTCTCTAAACCATTTTGTAGAGCTCAAAAAAACAAATAATTTAGTATATTGAAGCATTGTTGCATGCCTAACGGTTACGGAAAAATCGCAAAATAATGTAAATTTAAAATTACCATGTTATTCTTATGGAGAATAAATACAGTGTTGTAGCTTGCTTGTGTATGGACATATATTAATGAAATTTTGTTTACTTCATACTGAGCTATTAATATTTCAATAAAACCCCCCTATTTTCTTCCCTGTAGCAGCAAACCTAAGTACTCCTTAATATTAATGATGTTTAAATAGGAAATACATCTAACAATTTTAAGGTAACAATTTAGTGGAATTCCAGCTGTGTATATGGAAATTCGCTTAGTCTGCAGGTTTGCTGCGGCGGGGGTATTGTATTTTTGTATTCGGTAATTTAGTCGAAAGAATAAAAGAAATAAAATGGTTTACCAGATTGAACATTTACTTGTAACACAATCGTATTTCAGGATGTTTGTTAGGAATGTTTACTGTTCAGAATGAACGTTTTCCAATGCAATATTGACAACGCCCCCTCCACATACGGCATGAAAGTTTAATGTCTACAATTGATTTGTCGTCTCACTGAGTAAACAAAACGGCGATGTGTAACAGCTTTCAGCCCTTTCATAAATAACTAACTGAAACAGAAAGCATGGCCAGTCAACAATGTTAAAACTTGTTCAAGCAACGGAGAATCAATAGTACTAAACACAAATACATAGAACAATTATGGAATAATCTCATTGTATGATAATATAAGGGGTGTAACTCGTGACATTTCAGTCGATAAAATGGTAGACATCATTAAATATACAATACGTACCCTTTCGGTACTTTCCTGTTAAAGGGAACATTTATAATTATCGATGATTTATTTTCGATATATCGATATTTTTGTTTCACTTCACGAATGGTATTCCTTCTGTTTTAATATCTTCAAACGCATTTAAATTACAAATTAAGAACCAACCTTGTTTAGGCAAAAATAATAGCCTATATATTGTATTAGGACATGAAACTATTCTAAACTAACCTAACACAACTAACCAAACTTGCTGTATAGGCTAAGTTACCGTTTCAAAATTCCATTTGATAACAGAAAAGGCATATGGGGAATAGGCTATCAAACGGAATTTTGAAATGTTACAGCAAGTTTGGTTGGTTAGGTTAATTTAGACCATTTTCATTTCAATATAATATTTTTTTTAATTGTTTATTGATACTGAACAATATTTATTTACTGTATCCTATATCGTACTTGTAAGCTGATATGTTTCAATTTGTTACTATCAATATTTCGGATGGAAAACAAAAATATCGATATATCGAAAATAAATCATCGGTAATAATGAATGTTCCCTTTAACAGGAAAGTACCTGGCTTTCACTAGAGACACACTCATAGACATCATTAGAGCATGCAAAGATTATTATTACTGAATCTCCCTAAAATTTTACTATGGCTTTTATTAGAGTTTGTTCTCTAACAAATGGAGGTCTTCCTAGACTAAGAAACATATTCGTTTCTACTGGAATAAAACGAAGAATAAATATTTCGCAACAGTGTTACTTGGATTTGTTTACTTTTTATCTAGGTTTACGGTTCAGAACGTCTAAATTATTATAAGACATTGTTTATTTTCAAAATTTTCACCAGGTTATTGTATAGGTGAAAACAATTAATTATTATACCATAACACTCATTATTATATTATCGAAGCACAACGAAGTCTACTCGATTATGAAAAGCTATTTTGAAATTTACTTTTAAATGAAAATTACAATACAGAGTAAAAAAAGAAAAAGTCATAGTATTAAACCAACAGAGGGTAAAACGTATAATAAATTATGTGTTCTTTCTTGTCTCTTGTATATTTATTGAAACTAGTGTCCCTGTTGCTCGAATTCAAACAATTGCTAAGTATTACAGGCGTTATTTTAAAACGAATAACATCCAAAATTTCTGAAGACTTTAAAAGATTCGACTCAAAGATTATGGAAATCCTCAAGATGTACATAACAGATCGTTATAATCAACATTTCTTGTAAATATCCTATCATTTTTTAAAAGCTGATCTTGTTTGTTAGTGTTTTCTACTAATAGCCTTACTCATAGCCGCATTAGGTTGTCCATAATAACGATTATAAATTAAAAAAAAAACATTATTTCTATTTCTTCTCCGTGGTGGTGTTTATGATTTTCCTATGTTTCCATAGTTTAGCAAATCGGCTCTTTCAATGATTACTAAGAAATGCAGTAGAGTGTTAATTCAGTTTTCTTTTTAGTATATCAATTTATCCAAACTCTTCTACATTTTCCCATTGTAATATTTACACCAACCCAAATTCAAATAGTAAATATTTCATCAACCAAGTCAGTAAATGTTTGTAGCAAACTGTTAAATTAGCAAACTTATTGACTGTTTACAATCAACATATGTTCTTCTCACTTTTAATTTCTGACAAAAGCTGGAGTTCCATAAAAATTTTTGTTTCCCCTGTTAATCTTATGGAGAAATATGAAACTTTAAAGGGCCCCAGGGCCTCACTCTCTAATTATATCCCTAAAAATAAAGTTTCCTGCACAACTTCACGTTACGCTCTTTCCAATGACACCAAAAACATGTCAATCGGTTCAGTAGTTTCGGAGGAGTAATTGTCACAAAAAACCTGCTTATGTATTAAATAATTATATATATAGATAATTATTTATATTAGTTATCTATAACCATCCGTAATTAATTCTTTGGAAAGTGTCTTACGTGGTTAAATCATACAACAGTTGATATAGTTATTAGATACGTGTTTCCTTTCAAATCTATTTCAAAACTGCAATATAACCGGCGGCAACTCGGTTATTTTGGCGGGTAAATTAAACTTCCACATGAGTTAACTAACTCCATTGTCCAACAACCACCACATGTCGTCATCACCAGGGAAACCAACAGCTTTGCTTTAAACAAGCAAACAAATTTAGAAATGCATGGTTGGGTTTTGGGTGTATTCAAAAGCCAAAAATTCAGAACTTGGCGTACAGTTGACTAGATTTTTTTATTTTAATGGTGGAATTGTTATTAAAAAGTATATTAGAAAAAAAATAAGAATATTTATTTTCTCCCAGTAAATAAAATTATTACAGTTATTACATTACAAGACAATTCACAGCACAGAACATAAAATATGATTTAATAAAAAAAGAATGTATATAATACTTTTTAAAATACCCATGTGTCAGACTGACTAGGAGGATAATAAAAACTCTCATCACAATAATAACAACAAAGTTATAGCTAAACAGTGTTTATATTTTGTGCAAAAATTAACTAGGAGAAAATGTAAACCTCCGAGGCATAGCCTGTTTGGGGGTTCATGTATTATAAAATAACAACAACAAAAAACTAAATTAAAGACAGCGATCAGATAAAATAGATTTTAAATATAGACTTTCAAGCTCTATACATCATAAAGTATCATAATAGAAACGTGAATACTACAGATGATAAAAAAAAATGTTACTCCAAACTAAGGTTTTATTCAAGGTTTATTCACCACGTGAATAACCCAGAAATAACTCGGTGGCTTGGATTTTCAAGAAGACTGGCTGTAGGTTTATTTAATTTATATTTCAAAAAGACCATTTTAAAGGGGTTTTGACAAATATTTGGAAAAAACTAGTTAATACTCTTATACAATTGGCTTAGAATTCGTAACCGAGAGTCTGGAAAACAGGGACCTAAAAGGATTAAAAGATGTGACTAATAATAAACTTTTCCAGGTTTACAGCAAATACTTTTCCAGTAGATAAGACAGTAACTAGCGGTAATGACACATTCATCCATTCGATTAATACACACTACGGCAATGTATTTGCTAAACAACGAAATAGTTATTTTTGAAACTAGTGAGCAATTGACTCACTCGAGAGAAATCCTTACTCACGAGCCGTAGGCGAGTGAGGAATGGTTTCTCGAGTGAGGCAATTGTACTTTGCACTCGAGTTGCACATTACATTTTTCCTACAGTTACCATAAAACAAATAAATTGGTGAAGAAACGTAACATATTTTTACACAGGAATGACTTTTAATATAACATTTAATGTGAAGTGACAAATACAACAATACATCAGCTGACCAGCTGACCAGCTGATTTACAGCCAGTGCTGCCAACGTATTTCGCGCGCCTACAACCTTGTCTGCATGTTACGCGCTTACTATTTCACGTTGTAAATCTGGAGTGAGACAAAGTAATTAGAGTGAGACAATGTTAACATTGTCTCACTGATGAGCAAATTGGCCACTTTGCTTTCTCAAATCAGTGAGAGAACATGTACATTGTTAGGTAACTGTAGGAAAACAATATAGAGTTACAATTTTAAGATAATTTACTAATAATTGTTTTACTCTTCATTTCCCTCACACTAGGACATAACCCCAGGGAATGACAAGTTTAGTCTTTAATATTCATAAGCCTGTTGGTTAAGTGGACATCCTTCCTCGGAGATTTTATCCTAAAAGTAATTATTTTATGGATTACATTCAATGAAAAATATTAATTGAGTTGTTAAAGGGCATTCAAAAAAATGTCCGTAGTCATAATTTTTGTAAAACAATGAAACCTGGGATTTTGCATTTATCTACAACTGTCACCTCATGAGACGGTTAAAGAGTAAACTGCGCAAAAGATTTAAACACAAAAATAAACAAAGAAACATTAGCAGAAGTTAACATACATTTTAAATGTGTGAGTTCGGTAGTAGCCTCTTAAACAACTTAGTACTGAAAAGAGGATTTTTTTACTTATGTAGTTTGAAGATTGTCCCTTTCACGTAAATTCTACTAGGAAGAATGTTCGTACCATGAAATAATTCATTATACATTCATTAGTATAAAGTAACAAATTGACTATGGTATAGTCATAACGGTATGACGTCCAACTAGATTTTTTTAAATATTATTATAGACTGAGTTATTAAATATTTTTCTAACCCGAGGGTTCTACCTAAAAGTAAAAAAAAACCCTTGAGAAAATGGTTATAGTACAAACTGTAATGGTGTAATATATAAAATAATATATAAGCAAAACGACAATTCATTCCAATAAATTGTGCATTTTTTACATTTTATGAGTGTATAGCTTCTACTAGAAAACGTTTTCGTGCTTTACTTCCATTCGGAGTTCTAGAAGCATTTCCAATTTGTAAAGTAAACTCAAATACTCAGGGGGAGAAATCGGCAACAATTGATACAAACATTGAGTGGTGGGTCGATGTTTGTTGGATACTTCTCAATTCGGATTTCATTAAAATCCACTTTACTCAAGGATTTAAGGAGTTTAAGAGATAGGGTTTGTTCTGTTATCTTGTGAGGAAAATCCTAACTTAATTCCCTTGCTTAGCTTTTTATGTAATCTCCTTGGACTTCACGTAGAGAATAGTTATTTGTGCAACTAGTGAGCAAAGGGAGCAATTGACTCACTCGAGAGAAATAATTACTTACGAGCCGTAGGCGAGTGAGGAATGGTTTCTCGAGTGAGGCAATTGCACTTTGCACTCGAGTTGCACATTATATTTTTCCTACAGTTGCCATAAAACAAATTAATTGGTAAAGAAAAGTGACATATTTTTACACAGAAGTGAACTTTTAATATTACATTTAATGATACAACAGTACAACAGCTGATTTACAGCCAGTGGTGCCAACGTATTTCGCGCGCATACGACCTTGTCTGCATGTTACGCCCTCACTATTTCGTGCCTTCACGTTGCAAATCTGGAGTGAGTGAGACAAAGTAATTAGAGTGAGACAATGTTAACATTGTCTCACTGATGATCGAAAAGGCCACTTTGCTTTCTCAAATCAGTGAGAGAACATGTACATTGTTAGGTAACTGTAGGAAAACATCTGTTACTATTACTATTTTTAATTTAGTAATAAAACTGGTGTGTATAGATAAAGATACTCGGTATGATTTATATTTTGACTAATGAAATTCAGGATTTTTAGTACTTTGGTTTGGTGATGTATAGTAATTGAACGCAGAATACGTATTCTAACAGTGAAATGCTTCCATCGTAGGAGGCCAAGCTACGTTTCCAGCTACATTATTTTTTTCCAAATGAATTATATAAGAAATAATAAATTTTACCATTTCATTGGCAGGTTTTTCTTGTTCTCTACACCGGAAATATCTTTAAAGGAGAATATTCATAGCAGAAAGTGGAGAGAACCGTATTCAAATGGTTCAAAACCATATTTTTTTAAGTGGGGATCAAACCCGTTCCCTTTTCACCAAAGTCCAAGCCGCTTATCACTAAGATAGCAACATACCTTACATTACATTAAGGTACCGTGATTTTCATGGTAATGCCCAAGTCCCAGACTCTTATAGCTTTTAGTTTCACAGTCACGGGAATATTAAAATTGTTATATTAGTTCTTATATAAAACTATAGATACTTATATAGCTATGAAAAAGAATCAGAGAAAATTCTTCTTAAAGAAATCAGAATCTTTTTTCTGATGAAAAACTATAAACATAGAGACTACGGTTTACACTAAACCAACGGGACAAAAACATTAGCACATAGCTAAAAACCATTAGCTAAAACTAGCTGAGTTGAACCTGGGGCCTCCAAGACAGCGTTCAGCGCTTGAACCACTCAAACAACCACATTCCTTAAATTAGATATAGTAATAGAACTCCATTGAACTAAAATATCGTATTTTGGCAAACAAAAAAACTTGAGACAACTATTCAGTAACTTATAACTTATAACGTATAAATAATAGAATTAACTTATATAGAAACATAAAAGGTAATGTAGCAAATAATCTATATACTTATTTAATACGCAAGCAGGTTTTTTGTGACAATTACTCCTCCGAAACTACTTAACCGATTGACATGTTTTTGATGTCATTGGAAAGAGCGTAATGTGAAGTTGTGCAGGAAACTTTCTTTTTAGCGAAATAATTAGAAAGTGAGGCCCTGGGGGCCTTTAAAGTTTCACATTTCTCCATAAGATTAACATGGGAATCAATGAAACAAAAATTGTTATGAAACTCCATATGTTGTCAGAAATTAAAAGTGAGAAGAAGAACATATATTAATTTTAAACGGTCAATAAGTTTTCTAATTTAACAGTTTGCTACAAACATTTACTAGCTTGGTTGAAATGAAATATTATTTACTATTTGAATTTGGGTTGGCGAAAATATTGCAATGGAAAAAAGCGAGAGAGCCTGGATAATTTAATATACTAAAAAGAAAACTGAATTAAAACTGTGCTGTATTTCTTAGTATTTAGTAATCATTGATAGAGCCTATTTGCAAACTATGGAAACATAGGAAAGTCATACAACACCATCAAAGAGAATAAATAAAAGTACTGTAAGGTTTTTTTTTAGAATTTATAATCGTTATTACAGACAACCTAATGCGGCTATGAGGAAGGCTATTTATAGAAAACACTAAAAACATGACCAGCTTTTGAAAAATTATACGATACATTTATTTTCAAAAAAATTTGATTAGTCTATATCGATCTGTTCTGTACATCTTGAGTATTTCCAGAATCTTTGAGTCAAATCTTTTAAAGTCATCAGAAATTATGACTCTTATTCGTTTTAAAACAACGCCTGTTATACTTAGCAATTGCTCGAATTCGATCAACAAGGACACTAGTAATGATAAACCTGTGATCAAGTACCATTCTGGTTATAATATATGAGAAACCAGGATAGCCAGGATCTCATATAAAACAGTGTAGCCAACGATAAATCATGAAATTTTCTTTTATTATGTTATCCACTACATTTTGAACTTGAATATAATACAAGGAGATTCGGAGCTAATAATAAGAATTAATAAAAAATACATCTAAACTTTTTGTTCGTCGAATGGCTACTCAACATAGTCACATTTTCTAGAAGGAAATCAATTCACTTTTTCAAATTGATATCCATTGAGTCACATTTTCTAGAAAGAAATCAATTCACTTTTTCAAATTGATATCCACTGGGTTCCTAACATCAGGGAGAGATTAGGGACAGAGTAAATGACGCGCACAGGTCCTAACGACCTGGAACAGATTGTAGAAGCGTTTACAGTTTGCGGGAGACATTCAGTTTCTTATTTATTGAGGTGTCAAATACTTGATTACTTGGTTTCAATTCCACATGTTTTTAAGTAAGATTTAAACTGTCATGTAATTATATCTCTCATCGTTGTGGGTTTTAGTTGTGTTCTTCTCTTTTCCTACATCAACCACATTAATTATTCTACTCTTATCAGAAAAAAAAACTAATAGTTAGCCATTTCGTGTTTTTAACCTTAGATTTACCAGTGTTACTTTAGCTATGATTGCATAGATAGTATGTTTTGTTACTCATGATGGCCAAAATATATTTTAGTTGTGAACCAGAGTGTATAATGTATTACTAAAATGCTTAATAATTAATGCTTTGTCCTTAAATATAAAGTTAGAAATGTACAGAGTGAACTCCAGTTGATATTTTAACAAAAATAACTTTATCCATCCTTTAAAAAGTTTAAATTTTACCGCAATTTGTAAGGGGTATTTAGGGAACGATTATTACAAAAATACCTTTTTGCATGTACAGTATTATGATTCTAGTATAGACTACTAAGGAAATATTTACATTTGTCGATTACTATTTCGGAATACTATTCTGAGAATTAAAGTGTTAATCACATTTTTGGGTAGTTTGTTGTAAATCAAGTTTTAAAACTGATAGTTTTGTATAGTCTGATGTATAGTCTGATATACAGGGTGGTCATAAATTATTGTACACATTTTAAGATAAAATAAATAGATAACCAAGCAACCGAGAAACATGGGAATTGTTTCATTAAATAGCTAATTTAAAACAGTTTTACACAGTGACTGCAAAGAATAATTATACAAATGTCAGCAATTATGAAAAGTAATTATAAAAAGACTTTAAAAATCACCTAAACTGTTATTGTAAGTTATGTTCTTCTGAGGTGATGACCCTTTAGACTATATTTTGGACACTTTCCAGTCGTTCGAATTGTCTGTACCACCATTTTATACAATTTCTACACAGAGAATTACGGTTATACTCTAAACGAAGCCTTTTTTGAAAAGTTATTACAGATTTGCTTTAATGAAACCAAAGACGTTGCTTTTTATTGCACACTAGTAATTTTGTTACTTAATTCGGTTCAAGGTTTGATTACCAAATGTCATACACAGCTAGTGTAGATAGGTCCATTGTTGGTTTTGCTATAGTAACTATGCCATGCTATCTATGCTGACTAGGCCACAACACAAGTCATAATAAAAACAACTTACACTCACTGTTTGAGTGATTTTTGCACATTTGTTATAACCACTTTTTACAATTACTGACATTTATATAATTATTGTTTTGCAGTTGCTGTATAAAACTGTTTTAAATTTGCTATTCAATGAAACGATTCCCATGTTTCTAAGTTGCTTGGTTATTTGTTTATATAATCTTAAAATGTGTCCAATAATTTATGACCACCCTGTATAATACGTAAATCATCAATGCTATATATGGCTTACATCAATTACAATGCAACTACACTAATGCACCGGATTATGTACAATATTACCACATAAATTATACCATAGCTTCTAAGCTAAAGCTTGTACTATGGTTTCCAAGACCATTATCATACACAAGGTATAGGGCAAAAAAGATGATTTTTGTTTAGTATATTTTTGCATTACCTATATTTTGTTTCTCACTTTACACCTCTCGTTGTTTCCATTTGTGATTGAAATCTTGGTTACATAAAAAAAGATGTGGTGATTGCAGATAATTTATGTGACTTAGAGTACACTATAAATGCTATTTTTTATTCAGCAAAATTAACATAAAATGCATTAACTACATAAAAACATAATGAAATACTGTATTAACATAAAAAAATATCTTATATAAATTAAAACTGTCAACTATGCTACTGTATTTCCACTACCAGTTCTAGGGAAAAGAAACTCACAAACGCTGCAGAGGGCATTAATATCTAGCAAAGATTTCTTTAGTTTTTTCTGATACCCATGTAAATCCTGTTCGGTCTTTAGGGAAGGAGGAAGGTTATTAAAAAGCTTGATGGCATTGTATTGGAAGTTCTTTTTGAAGAATGACGTTGAGTGATTAAGAATTGCAAGGTCGGAAGAATTACGAAATAGATATCTGTTGTTGAGCTGTGAACAAAAAAAGATATATTTTTTCTGGTGAAGGATAATGTTTCAAAAATGTATATAGATGGAAAGGTTAGAATTCGGAATTTTTTGAAAATGTCTTTGTAGGACTGACGTTTGGGTAGGGAAAATATAATGCGGATGGCTTTCAATTGTTGTCGGAAAAGAAACTGGGTCTTTTCACTTTCAGTACCTCAGACAGGGACAGCATAGGATAAATATGGATATACAAGTCCATAATAAGCAGACAGGAGGACTTCTGAATTTAATGTTTGGCTAAGCATACGAAGCATGGAAATACCTACTGATGTTTTTGTTGTGACATGTTTGATATGTTGGTTGATCACATGATGACGTTTATTCGCTACTCATCTAATTAAAATGTGTTAGCAAGTAAAGACAACCATGTAAATATATCTTTTGCTTTTTTGGCACGAAACAGTTATAATATAATTCTAATGAAGAATATAAATTATAAAATGTTTGAAAATTTATTATTTTTCCTTATTTTCATTTAAAATACGAGTAGTAACCTAATTCTATATTTAAAAAAAACGTATAATTTATTGAAACATTTAAACTTCAAAAGCCTTTATACTGTATATTCTCCCACTTCAATCTTTCTCGAGAGTGTTAGTTGCGATAACGGCCAGAAAGCTCATAAAGGGTCGTTTAGGAATATTGGAAGATATTTTACAGCCTCCCAGGAGAGGCAGAGGTGAGTGAATTTTCTGCGATACATTTTTTTAAATGATTAAGACAGGTTGTTTTGTTTCGATGCTGTTCAGTTTTGGTTTTACCTTGTTTTCGTTTTTGACTGGATATTTTCATGTATATAAGAGGCACCATAGTTTATTTGTTATGAAATCTTACTCAAGTTCTAACTTTGCTTAATTTTGAACATTAAAGAAACAAAAATTAAAGATCTCCTAAAAAATAAGGTTTATTATTTCTGAGATTCCTTTAATCTCAATTTTTCTATATATTGTAAGAGAACATACAGCATGAGGTTGTTTCAAAGCCAAAGTGTCTAGAACCATCCATTGGAGATATGTTAGATTCAACCCATGCCCCTAAGACAAAGTATAATACTATAGTCCTAATAACGCTCAAGTAATTACATTTAACCCCCCTAATTGTTAATAGAAATTATAAACCACCTTATAGGCAAATTGTATATATGACAAGGACAAAATTAAAACATATCGGTTTTGTACTTCCGGTAAAGATTGGTTTCTTTCTAGACATCCAACTGTACTCGAAAATCTTTCTTAAGATTTCTAATCCTCCTTTCACCAAGACGGAAGATTTGTCCGTTTGGATGAAGATCTCCCCTTCAATTACAGTTTTCCAATAAACAATTAGTTCGGCCTTGCTCCTAGCCGTTGTATCATTTTAATACATAAAAACCAAAACTTACTCTAGTGTATCTACTTACTACCTAGCTGACGATTGGAGTTTATATTCTAACACAATTATTCATAAAATCAGTTGTATATTGAATGGACAGTATTTTTAAACATTAAGACATATAATTAAACTTGCAAAAGTAAGCAAAAACATGTAAAAAATAAACAAGAGGATGTGCATCTTTTAAATCTTTCATCAATCCAATTTTTTCCTTGGCAATAATGATCTACCCCATCAGTAGTGAGAAGATATGAGAATGGTAGGTATGCAATGAATTTAGGACTAAATAGGTTACTCAATGTTGAAAGGTGAATAGGGATACTGATGCTTTGACAAACATGTTTATAACTTTCACTCCAAGTCGTGTTATTTCTACATGGAGGAAAACGACAAAAGTGTACGATTTTTCAATAACTAGAATATTTTTATCAGTCATAATTAAGTTGCATTGGTTCAATACGGACATAAGAAACTAGCTTTAGTAGAATGTAAAAGACCCACCAAATCCCATTGAGACACATATATTTTAAAAAAGAGAAACGATCATGCCTTAGTCATATGATATGGATCTTTTATTATGTAGATAAACTAGTTTACAGCTTTAATTCACACTCAAGACAGAAACGTCAGTAAGGTAATTCTTTCGTTTTTATAGTGTGGGTAAAACCAGAATTCCCCTCTAAATCTAAAAAACCTATGTAAATAAAACAAAAATATTGTTTAGCAAAGATAAATATAAATCATTAAATAATTGATTAGCAGTGGGCCTTAAATTAAATACCTACTGAGTATTTCGAAGTTTGAAACATATGAAGGCATTGCTACTCGTGGATTGCTTTAGAACTCTGTCTTTGGAATATCATTGAAGCAACTGTAGAAAAGATAAATTGACCACGTCTCTTTGAACTCATGTTCCTTCATTTTATATAGCAATAGGCTTTTCCTAAAATATATTTAGATTTATCATGTACAACCAAAGGTTATACAAAAACGAGAGAAATTGTGATAAGCTGACGACTAAACCCTTAGGTTTGAGTAGATATTTAGATAAGGTAATTTTTGTTGTTGAATTTAAAAGTAGTATGAATGTTATCATATTATTTTGATTATTGTCAGGGTAAAAACATTCGTAATAGATCTTTCTATTATGAATTTTAGACTGCAATACAAATACGTAATATAGCAAAATGGTCTCTCGAGGAACTAATTCTATCTGGGTTGCTGCAACTGATGGCGAATAATGGCTTTTCTGCTGACTAATTGAGTACTCATCTGTGTGGTTGTTAGTTAGTTTAGCAATTTTACATTAAAGGTTCATAATTGAGGGGCCCCATTATAAACCCACGTAGAAATAATATGTTTAACGCACTTATGTCTCATCTACTTTAAAATAATACTCTAAACTCCCTAGGGACTAAAAAGCCTTTGTAGTTTCTATGAAGTAAAAGTCAGCTGTTGTAAACTTCGATTGTTAGCGAACGCATGTATCGAAATATATTTGCAATTGATTTAATCAGTTTCAGCTTAATGTTATTTTGTTTCAATAGTTTGACATATCAATAGTAAGCCAATCTTAATAGACGAAATGATTGAATTTCTTACTAAACAGCTGTCTTTACGACTCTCGTTCCTTTTTGAAACTTGATTACGTGTCGAAAAGTATAATACTCATATTTACTCATACTATACCTTACGCCCAAGTGATGAAGTATAATATTTCATACCACTTCATGAAAATGATCACATTGCCACAGCTGAAAACAGTACACGAAACAGCTCATTTACACTCTTGAGCGGGAATGGATCATTTACGCTCTTGAGCGGGAATGAAGCATTCCTATTTGCCAATCAGCTGATTTCACCTTTAGCGTCTCTACATTAATCACATCCTTGGATCAGGTACGTTGATAACCGATTAGCAAAGCAAAAACATAACCTAAAAAAGCAAACATAACCTACGTGACATTGTATATACAACCTCAGAGTAATATTACTCTGAGATACAACTAACAGTTAATCCGTATGCTATGATAAGATAATTATGGTGGTTGGAACAATATTGTGTCCGCTCTCGAAATGTATGACCACACTCAGCATAAGCTTCAATTATCAATTATCAATCATTGAGATGGGGACGCCACCTAGGTGCGTATTTTAACCAAAATATGAGTGAAGGATGAGTGTAGAATGGTGTGTGATGACCTGTGTAGCTTTGTTACTGACTTCGTGCGGCCATCTACACTTCTCGAGCTGCAATGTCGTACTTTGCGCTCTTACACAAATAGATGTAGTTTTATAAGGATAGGTGTACACTCAACTTAAGGTGTGACATATCTACAAGCATGAAGTACACTTATCATTTTGATAGAAAGTAGATTTTTGAACATAGAGTACTTATGTTCAAAACGTCTAGCAACTAAATGAAGCGCTTAATGCATAAATTGTTTTCATGTTGTCATTAAGTGTACATTGAACATCGATTGAAACGATATTAAAAACATAAGTTTAAAAAACAGTCTATTTAGAACTTAAATAGTTATCCCAATAAAATCTTACAACTGTTGTTTTAAAAGCCCATCTTGCTGTAAAAAGTAAAAGTATAAACTGGGTTTGGATTCAAGAAAATTATCTGAAGTCAAGAACTTTATTTCTATGTCTCTGTTTGTATTATAGATGGAATTCAGAAGTTTTTAGCAAACACTGTTTCCACTTTAGTGGGATCAATCAATATATCACGATTATTTGAGTTTACTTAGTATATTGAATTACGTTTAAGACACTATTCCTAGTTTTGTAGCATTATAGAGCCTCTATTTTCTTTTGTTCCTAAACTATTATAAAAGGGTTCCAGGTCTTAAATTAAGTTTTTTTTTCAATCTTTATTTGTTTAGTTTTATTGTTATTTTAATGGTTTAGGGATAACATTATCTACCCCTTTTATCATATAAAAATATCGTCTAATTGTAATTTATCATTTTTTTCATGAGACCTTTCTGTTATATTTTTTCAGAGGAGTGAACCTACAGATAGAACTTAGAACAACATTATCATATGGAATATGTTCAATACTTTTTAACCGCACTATTTCAAATTGCTATTTCTTCACATTCATAAAAAATGTAATACTTATTTTTAAAACAAAAGCATATTGTGTCTATAGGAAACAAGTAATTGAAATTTTGGAAACCCCTTCAAATCAAAACGATCAAAAATACCAATAAACATTGTCCATGTCTTTCAATAGCTCCATTAAAATTTTATTGAATATTAGGAAGATTTGAACCCGGACCTCAAAAACATAACCCCTAGACCAATAGAGCCAAACTATGATTATGTTAGTAGGTACAGGACGATTTAAAAATGTTTTCATCATACTGTTCGGAAAACAGCCATTTAGTTCTCTAAATCGTCAGCAAAATCATCGTTTCCGGGTAACTTCAAATAGAGAACAGAAAAAAAGATATAGTAAATTTTTCGGTTCGCTGACCTCAACATTTGTTTAGTAGGCTACATTATGAAAAACGCTGCTAATCATACGATATTTTAAGTTGTGTGTTTAAACAACAGAAATATAAACATTGATGATGACTTAGTATAACCTCAAATTATGTGGTCTAATTTTGTATCGATTATAAGGTTATTTCCACAGTATGATGAAAATAGTTGTTCACCACACGGATGAAAGTGTATTTTTGGTACGTAATCGTGTTTTACAAGGAGGGACAAGAGAAACTTTTGCTCTTAGTGATGAAACGAAAACTACTATTAAATTTGGACTTTTAATTAAAAAATAATCCCTGGTACTGTACATATGTAAAAAGGTTTATAAATTGCATTTTTCAATTTTTCAGGTGTCGTTGGAATGTTTTTCTTCTTAGATTTATTTCTATTTATTAATTAATTTACATTAATTTATGTAAACTTCAGGCGGAGAAAAAACTGTTTGCTGTATTAGTATTTAGAAAGTTTCATTGTTGTTTTTGATCAAAAGCTTCAATCAGCAAACTTCAACTCTACAACTTATGGCTATCGACAATATTCTGATTTAGCTGTGGTTAGCCTTTCACATCCATAGTGCATTACACGTGCACCACTGTAGCAGTTAGAAATATCGATATTTGATTGGGCCTAGGCACAAGGGAGTTAGGGGTCCAGGCATGCTCAAACTGTTTGTAAATTCATCTAGTTTAAGAATTGATCGATGCATAGAATACTCTTCGACTGGACGTTTGAAAAGTTTACGAGCACGAATCAGTTAAACAGTTGATGGATTTTATGTAAGAAAACGTTGTTATTCTTATCACAATTCAGCCATAAAAATTAATATCCAGAATAATAAAACAAATGTTTAAATACCCCCATCAAATAATATGTCAAGACTACACATATTTCAGTTTACTGCGTTTATTTTATTCGACAAGTTCGTAATAGGTAAAGAATATTTTATATTTATAAAATTAGATCGGTTAAATGTTAGGTTAGCTGGTTCGATTAATAAAGAATTTGTTGTGTTTTATCACATTTCATAATATATCCATTGAATTAAAGGTTATGTAAAAAACATGTTTGATGCTATAGGGGCCAAATTACTTTTTACCAAACACTAAAGTAGGAACAGTAGGCATAGTGTTGTTGGGCAAAGCTCTCTAACCAATTATCAAAATAACAAATTTACGTGATGAAATGAAATAAATTGTCTTTATTTGCTTTTAACATGAAAAACATGCATTGTAATCGTCAATGTCACTTATCATACAAAGCAAACCATGCAAAAATACGGATTTGAGTACAAAACCATGCGTTATACTCAACAAACTTCTAATGCAGCAAAATTAGAAGTTTGGGCAAAATAACTCACACAATAGTCATGCCTTTACTTAATCCAAATCCTTAAGGCTGGCTGGACACCTATTAATGAGCCAAATTTTCAGAACATATTTGAATTTTGTACCTTCTAGCTCCTTTATTGATTTGGGTAATTTATTGAAATATATTGCTCGCTTGACATAAGGCCTATTTTTGTTCTTTGGAAATTTCTCCTTTCTGAAAAAATAATTCCTCCTGTTTAAATTGTTATGCTTTTTCTAATATATTCTTTGTAATTAAAGTGTTTTCTAATACCGCAATACAGACAATAACGCAAAACGAAAGGCAGGCCAACAAATAAATACCACCTACTATTTTGAAGCGTAACTAAACATCCGAAGCCCCGTGCTCTACCACTATACCAGCTCACTCCCCTTACTACTTATCGAGAGTTATTACGAAAAACTTTACTCGACTATGAAATAGCCACTTTCAGTACAGAATTACAATAAAAACTCTTTTCTTGTCTGAGTTTATTACGGATAAACATGCAAATTTAAATCCATAATATTACACTTTTCTCTCATATTGTTAAAGCTACAATACAATACGTTATGTATCAAATCAAGTTAATATTTTTATCAATATATTTTCACTGAGATTTTGCTTTGGCACTAAGGGGTTTCAAAGTGCCTTGATATCAAGAATACTATGTAAATGTTGGACCCTCGTCCAGTGTAGGCGGCGTCTCGCCACATATATCATCCCTCATCCCTTCCAGCGGTGCCTTATTTGGACAACCACTTATATTTACTGCCTTATACATCAGAACGGTTTAGGTACGATATTAAATGATAAAATGTGGCAAATAAATTTACATGGGTGAGTATTTTCATGTTCAATGAATACAGAAGAGGGAATGTTGTGTTTTTTAACTCAATATTTTTGTCAGCCATTGAATTTGAAGAGGAACCTCTATTTCTTCTGTTATAAAATGTCTGTTGTTTGTACTATTGAACGGAAAAAAGTTGATAAGGCCAGTAACATCCATCAGCATGATGAGTTTCACTACAACTATTTACTGAATCATGAAATGTAAACGTTAATTGCAATGCACTTCATTCCTTACTACCTTACGCAAGGAGCAATACCAGTAACCATTCAACAATGGCCAAGCCTAGTTCTGTGATCACTATTATGCAGATCAGTACAATAGTACTCCTATCATAAAGAAGCATTGATTACCTATTGAGTAAGACGGTATTAGCTAATCAATTAAATCTCAGATGAAATTAACTGCAAAGTGATATGGTTCAGCCTTTTGCAGCAGTTGTTAGGATGATTTCGTCCCATCAAACCCAGAACCCCACTAATGACCAACGGTTATGACGTCAATTAGGAATAGTCTAATGACCAGACTAATGATTTGTATTTGCCCTCTGTTGGCCCAATGTTAGGAGGCTTTTGAAGGTAACTTTGAAATTAGGTTTACAATGTTGATGATAACGCTGTATAAATCTAAGTTGTGAAATAATTCTCCAACGTAAGCCAATCTAGGTTATTGTGTGGAGCTTCCGTCCTGGAGACCAGGTTAAAATCCCACCAAACCCTAATGGATATTAGCTTTGTAATGTATTTCCCCCATGGTTTGAAAGCTACCTAAAGTTTTCTATCCTTAAAGAAAGTAAAATCTCACTAAGACGACAAAAATGTCTTTATATTGAAAATCTCACTCCTTGATAAGCCAAATGATAATTTTTTAATTTGTCACTGAAGTCACGCTCACACCTGTCAACAGAATATTCACCTTGGTTGAATACAAAAAATACGGGTTTTTAGCTAAAAAAGCATTTATTCAATTTTTACGACTGATATTTTACTTTTCGAATAAAGAATGATATTAATTGTAAATCACTCATTTATTCATTTCATATGACAGCAAGGTAAATCCTAGATTTTTTGTAACTCTTTATTTCCCATAAATCGATTGACATCTTTGAAATCTGAAGCACATCTATACTGGATATGACTCTTTTTATCTGTTCTAAAAAAATATATATTTTTTAAGATCTTATACAATATTGATAACTTACTTTTCTTGTAAAATGAAAGACACGTTGATAAATAAATAGCATTTACATTCTAGGGAAGGTATTCCATCTATATTAAGCCAGGTGATCTCAGTTTTTAGCAGGCACAAGACAATTATACTACAATTAAGCTATTATCTTCCTTTTTGTAGTTTTATATCATAACAGTTGGTATGAGTATTTCTTATTTTAGGCAGGAATTCGTATAATCTTATAACAACCCTTGCAATTATGGTCAAAGGTAACATGTTTTACTTTAAGGTACTCGTAGGTAAGTTGAATAATTAATACTAGAGGTCGTCCAGAGGTCGAAAACTCGACCAAAAATATGTAATGTACACACATCTCTATTTTCACTCCACACTGTTGTTAATAAAACATGTGATTAGAATTTCTTCCATTTGTTTTGATTTTATGTTCATATTTCGTTGTTATTTCGTCACCAACATGGCAACCCATAAGGCCCAGGTTATTTTATTTTATTCTGTACATCTACAGGAAAATATCGTTCTAACAGTATGCATAAATTTTCCCTGCGATGCACACTAGCTGATAAAAAAAAGGTTTTAAAGAAACATGCCTGCCTATTAATAGTAAAGATTCATCGATTAAAAGATTTGATTTTAAATCTGAAACTAGCTTAGAATATTTGGTGCTCTCAGAATTACACCGATTTTAATTGTAGTTATTTATTGTGTATTATTTCACCTAAAACGTAATTAATAGTGAATAATTAGCAAATATTATCTCACCCAATGATTACTCAAGGCTCCCTTGGGATCTGTAATTGCTATTGGACCGATCTGAATAATAGCAAACAGAGAACTACGCTTGATCATTGGATGGTTATTGTCATAAGTCCAAGATAAAGGTAATTAACTATACAGCTTAAGAATAACTCAGTGCACTGTTTGTGACATTGTCATTTTATCTGTACCAAAAAAAATTGTATACTATTCATGGGTTTTTGTAGCTGTATTTTACTTCCCAAAAATAAAATTAATATTCCTTCTTATGTGGGCTGCCTATATACATTATATAAAAAATGCAACTACTAGACTTTGCTTGATTCGTAAATAAACGATCGGAAATAAACTTTATTATTTTTACTAAACATTTCAAAATATGCATGCAATCTGAATTTGAAATCTATACAGGGTGATCAACTCAAGGAGGCCACCACTGAGATATCGAAAACAGTAAGAATTAGAGAAAACTTTAAATGGGGGACATTCCTTGATTTTTTGTTTCAGTTAAAAATATGAATTTAATTTTTAGAAATTCAGCCGCCATTTTCCAATATGGTGGCCAACTTTGAATTTTCTTTTGGAACACCCTATATTTGATCATGTATTCGGATTGAAAATGCAATTTAAAAACGTTTTTATAAATGACATTTGTTCTATAAACCCACTCGTTTAGGAGTTACAGCCTATGAAAAAGATACTTCCTGTGTACATTTAACATCATGTAGCCCCTAAAGGAGTAAGTTTAGAGCAAAAATGCGAACAGTAAATATTAATTCCAAAAATACCAGAAAATACATAATTGATTTTATTATTTAAAAACTAGCTGTGTGCCCGTTCTACGCACGGGGATCTTATAGTAGTCAGTTGAAACCTTCTTATATTAAGATTAAGAACAGCAGTTAGTTTGCACATTTGCAGATATGCTGGCAAAACTATTATATATAAACCTTCGCAAATACAGTATCTGACAGTTCAAGCCAAAATAAATGCTTCGCAATTAAATGTCACCCGGATCGTTATGGTCCATATGTCCAATGATTAAACTAAAAAATGTTTTATAGATCCATGAAGCGTAGCCCTAAAGTAGGCCTATAATTGAAAGTTACTTTCCACATCGGTTAACTTAAACGTATTTAAAGTACTACCTCAACCTCACCATAACACTTTATTCCGGTTGACATTTTCAGTATCAAAGGTGCTCTTGTCCATTCCGTGAAACACTGAGAAATAAGGACATTAATGCGTTACCAACAGACATACACACAACAATCCAAAAAAGGCCACGAACTATTGATACATAAACAATATAAAGGCGTAAAGGTGTCATGATGGTTTGCCCAACAAATGTTTTACTCAAATAGGTTATCATTTTCTTAGCATACCGGGTAAGCTAAAATTTGGAATCCAGACAGAAAAAGCAAAACTTATACAGAGTTAAGACATTACTTAAATTGAATACGGACGGCTCTAAAAAATAAGGTGCAACACCAACGATTACTAATTTGTAAACTACAGTGATGTGTTGGTACCTACGTAAAAATGATTCTAGCAGCTACCAACGGTTCTAAGGAAAAGAACCAGTACCTACGTAAGAACCTACCTGGGAACTATAGTACATACGACCAATTAAATACATTAATATCTAGTCCCGAGGTTATTGATCTCTTGCTTTTGGATTTTCTCGTAAAAAGTTATAGCGTAAACTTATCGGTGTCAGTTTGAAAAAAAAAAACAACCTTACCCAAACAACTTTTTGTTATTTAATAGATTACGCATTCTCTAAACAATGATTAGTATATCTATTAACATTAGAAGGAAATGTGACGAAAATCACACAATGTTGGGGTTTTGGTCATTTGTAATTTTATTTCTTAAGTAGGTAGGCCATGTATTCTATGGAAAAGTACCGGTATCAAGGATCGTCGTCAAAAAGGTTGTTATGAATAAATATGTAGGCTTACGTACCCAAGATATGAGCTATGGGCCTATTGGCTGTATGGTCCAGCGATTGCATCACACGGTGAGTAGAAACAGAAAGTGACACATTGGAAAAGCGAGTTTAGCACTTCCTATGTAAAACCTCTGTTACAATCACCCACTGCAGTTGTGATTTTTTACTTTACACTTTACACAACCGCCATTGAAGCGGCGTCAATGAGTGGACACCTTTTTTGTAAGCTATTGGCGACGATCATTTCAGTGTCCCAGCCCTATACAACACTGATTCAAGGTCTTCTTTCTGGTTCTCAAAACTCAAAAAACATTTTATACTCAAAGAATTTCTGGTTCCGATTTGGACGATGTCTAGTTATTTAATTTCATTTACGGTTACACTATTAGACTATATTATTGCACTTGCGATTAATTAAATCCGTTATGTAAGAAAAACGTTTTTAATCTCACTTGGTTGGGATTTGCTTTCAAACGTGATTCGTAATGGTTGCGGTATTTGTAAACAACATTTGTAAACATATCATTGACAGCTAGAAAAAATAATCTTGATCCGAACAGCTGTTCGTTATTTCATAGACGATTATGTGATAAAAATTGAACGAAAATTTGACAAAAATCGCACAAAACTGCATTTTTGAACGTACGTAATTTTATTTACAAAGTAGTGAGGCTATATTTAAATCACTAAAGACACTCTCGCCAATCTAGTGGATACATTAAAATGACTTGGATCTTGATAGGTACTCTGGTTTTCACGGAGAAGATTGCGTAAAATGCCATCTTGAGTGTTACAGACAAAGGGAAAGACAGACAGACAGACAGACAGACAGAAATAGAGATAAGACTCGTTTCTGCTTCTTTTAAGTATAAAACGTAAAAATAACCTAAAAGTATATAATTCTGAGCAAAGTACAGACAAAACTCTAATTTTATTTATATAGATGGCGGCCATTTTCCAAAATGGTAGCAAACATGAAAAAAGTGGAAAACTGTATTTTATGGTATAAGCTTTGATAACTTTAAGATCTTAAAAATAATTAAATTTGAATGGGTTTAGGCAGAGCTAGTTAAAATCTTGTAATTTACCCTACTTTCTATCAATCATAAATTATTACACAATGAATCAATGTTCAAACTAACAATATTCATGAGATCCATTAAGGATTATGAACACCTAATCCTAATTGGGTAAGATAATTACTAATCGCAGTTGATGTAGTAATTCACCCCTTTACCAAGGGTGCGTTGAGTAGATATAAAGAGGGTGAGTGGTGAATCCACGCATAGCACTTGCTATCAATGTAATTTACTTTGGACTTTGATTTCGGAAAATATTAATTTCGGCAAATATTAATACATTTTAATAATTCTTTCACTAAAACTCTTGGTAAGTACTTTTATTAAGTCTTGGTTCAATTTCGTTATTATATTTATTATATGTATAAAAAAAAACTTCAAACTCGCGTATTAAAAATTTAACATGTCCAAAAGTGGGTGAATGTCACATAGTATTTCAGTATTTCCTTTGGACTAGTTTTTCAGGATACATAAAGTAAATAAAAGTGCGTCTAATAACATTTGAAACATACAGGCTGTCCATAAAACACGTTTCAAGACTTTGGGAAATGAATTGTCATACTAAAAGGAAGAAAAAAGTTTATGTGAAGGTATGTCCGAAAATGCATATTTAACCAGTTATCCGCCATTTTGTTTTTTATACAAAAATATTTTTATTTGTGATGTTTTTCATTCCATGATTATGAAATTTGGTAACCATGTTAACATACACAAGACCTATAATAGAACAAATATTAAAGTTGTTTCAATTGTAAATTTAAAAATGGTGGCTGTTTGAATTTTTCTAACTTAAATAACTCAAAAATGGCTAATTCTATGAAAAAATGCCAAGGATATTTTTTTAGATTTTTTAATTCCATATCAAACCATGTCAAGATCAAAAAGATCGGACAAAAGATAACTGAAATATAAAGTTTTTGTGTAAAAATAAAGCAAAATAATTAAGGGCTCCCCGACTTTTTGCCTTATTTTACACAAAAACTTTATATTTCAGTTATCTTTTGTCACTATGTGGATATATGTGTTTTTTTATGTGGATATATAGCAGTACTCACACTTTTTATTTTGATATTTACAAGATTTTCAAAAGGTATTTACAAGATATTCCAACTGACGACCACTCTATTCCATATAACACCCCTCCTCTGGGGATGCAGGTTTCACTGGATTTCACCCCTCGCCCTAGAGCACTTTGTGATGTATTTCGTCACCAATTACGGGAATATTGCGTTTTGATGTAGTGTCAATGTGGGCTCTGAATTTGATATCTTTGGTTTTCAAATATGATACATTTCAATTTGCAGCACATAAAATCAATGTTTTTAACTTTTATAAACATTTTTTTATAATAGTTTCACGACTCTATTAATACATGATTGATCTACGCATACAACCTTTAAGGTGAGAAAGAAATTTGTTACACACATAAGTAGCAATACTGTGTTGCAAAACTCCTGCTAAACATAATACTCACTGAAAATCCGTTTTTTCTTAACAGACCTGGATTTGTTTGTCACAATTCTGAAGGTTAGAATAAATTAACAGTGGGCCAGCTATATTTAAAAACAATTTAGCTGAAACAGTGATTATTGTTAATAATACTCGCTAATCTCTCTAAGGAGGGGAACGTATCATCCCTATTTTCCCTATTAGGGGTAAGGGAGCTTATTATCCCTATCCACCACCATTACAGGGTGATTTATTTTTTGGCATTATCCCCGTAAGAATAGTATTGATTTCGTAAGCTCAGTTTCGTGGTAGGATGTGGTATTGCACTTGAAGTGTTGTACTTCTGATCTAGAGTCCTTGGCTGAAATCCCGCCAGTTACCAATGAATTTCATCTATTTGAAAATGCCTTGTCACCAAGGGATGTGTTCAGAACTCCAATCGTTTTTAAGCCCATCGAAGGTTCACTTGTTGGGAAATGGTTGCCAAAGATACTTTTCTCAGGCATGGTGAAGTTCTTTTATGCTTAACGAAGGTGTTTTACCTTAACTGAAAGCTGTACAATCTTAATTTTATATTCTGAAATTAAATAACTGGTAATGAAGGCTGTTGTTCCTAATTTAATAAAATAAATAACAACTGAGTAGCCTTAAAAAAACGTACGCATTCCAGTAACAAAGTAATTTTTAGATGTTAATAGTGCATTGCCATTTTTAAAAAGTGATCGGAGAGCGGTCCAAATGTAACGTAGAAAAACCATAAATAAGGTTTTAAAATAATCCAGTTAAAAGTAGGAAATGATATAATATAAAAGATTTTGTAAATACTTTCAAAATATGTTTGATGCATTTTATAGCCCGTTTTCTTAAGCTCATATTATTTAATGGTTTTCTTAAAACCTTCTTAAGGAAGTTGAGAATTAATGACACAGTTGTAAAGCTTATTTATACGCGTAAGGTTTATGGCCATGTGCGTTGTATCCTACAATCGTAAAAACTTGTAAAACAAGTAGAATATACCAAAGCTATAAAATTCTGCACATAACACAGCTATTCAAGTTGTTATAGCTTGCCTTAAAAATCCCTTGAAATGACCGAGAGGAAGATGTTAATCTCATAAAATATTATCCTGAAATATAATGTAAGCTATATGATTAAGAATTTATGAAAATAGAAGTGCTTATTCCGACATGATGCAACTTATCCAACGCTCTTCGTATGGTTTAAAATTTCAACATAGGTTTTAGTAATTTAAAAATTGTCTTTAATTAAAGAACATAGTTTTGGATTTTAGTTTCTTATTTATAGTTAGGATTTTTTCAAATGTCTATGATTAAAAAGCTTTTGTATCTCAATAAAGACTGGCTTAAACTATTTTATATTCACGAAGTATTACACAATTTAGATAAATCACATTCTAAGAAAATAATATGTTACTTATGATCGGGAATTCAATGCAACGGTATGCAGCAATTAATATTTTTTACCGTATAATATCAATATCGAATAAAATCTGTATTTAGTTTTGATACGTTAAATAAATTAAAACAAGTTAAATGTTACTAACTAAAAACCAAGTTTCGTAGAGAAAATCTGTGAATACGATTCAGTATGCTACTAACTTCGGTCTATAACTCTTGGCTTATACAGTTAAAAGTGAAATCGTAAGTTTTGTCTTGTTCTTACTGTCCAATGACCGTTAAATAGGTTTAATTGGTGTTATTATGATGCATTAATTTCAGCATGATAAAAATATGAAAGGTTGTTATTTACAATTAGAAGGGACGAGCAGGAGATATTGCCGAGTTCCACCGAATATTGAATTAAAATTTAATTTTCACTTGTCATCGCTTGGCCCCCAGCTGATGTTTAGTTAATCATTTGACGAGTTCGGTGAGACTCGAATGGGAAGCTTTAATGTAATGAGGTTGAACATAAATATTAATTGTAAAGTGTGATTATTTGCATTTAATCTGTTACACTCTGTAAAATAAGATGAAATGGAATGCCTTGTCATTTTATTTCGTTAATTACAGTGTCTTATCGGGTTTCAAAAAAAAAGACTAGTCCTTTTTGTAACTGTAATTTCCTCATAGCCTCGTAAAATAGTTATAATACAGGGTGATCAACTCAAGGAGGCCTTGTTATCAAGGAGCTTAAGTTATCAAGTTTCCAACCATTTGATTAATAATGGTTTTTATAGTATGGTAAGTTGAAGTTAGCTTGGTGCAAAAATACCTACAGACCTTTTGGTAAATTAAAGGGTAAATTTCATCTACTTTGATTTATATGATCTAATCAAATAAATATATTATATATTTATTTGATTAGATCAACCTGAAAACCTAACCTCGGAAATAAAAATTAATTCTAAGCAATATATTGCATTACCTACTGCAAGTTCTTTAGCAACAGATGCTTGGACGCATAAATACGGGGAAACTATTTTGTTCCACTAGAAATAATTAACCAGTCATAATATCGAAAATTGTTTTCTAATTTTAAGTTGTTATGCTATTACAATAGTGCAGATAAACATCCCTAAAATTAAACGTTTCAATTTTCTACAGACAAGATTAAAACAAAAAATAAAGCTACATAGTTTAACCTTAACATGCTTGTAATATTAAGGAATTTTTGCATAATTCATAGAGAAACAATGAAATGTGTACAAACTTCAATTATTGCTTTGGTATTTCACATTCTTTATAAAAATACAATTAAATATTAAATATGAATAAACATGTGTATGAATGGATTGAACTCTGCTATAATAACAATCACAATAATTAATTCTCAGATATCCAGAACAGAGTCTTAAATCCAGCCACAGCTAGTTATGCTGATTCATGTATTGGACACCAAAATTGTTAAACCCCTCTGTTAAGTGTCGAACGTCAGTTAACTTTAATTTATTCTATAAATAATAAATTTAAAAATATATTTATCAAAGTAATTTGACTTTTATATACTTTTTACATGCCCAAAAATAATAATTATTGTTACATTTAATGACAATGAGAACATAAATGAGATGATTTAATTGGAAATAAAATAAGATGTTGAAAATTTGTAAACGTAAAAATAAACCTAAGCTTTAACTAAAATTTACCTATGACAGCAAAAATCGCTATCACAATAGCTTTCCCAAACTGACTGACATGTAACCTAATAATCTCATGGCCCACAAAAGGGGATTACATGATCAAAACTTTACCTGTTATGATATCATTGACTAACTACTACTAAAGTGGTTTAAGGGAGATTATTCGGTATATAGTGTATTAGACTCTAGCAATATTTACAACAAGCGTCTACAGCCTGACTGATCACTTATTGCAAACGGAAAAAACTGGCCAGTAGCCACTGAAGAAGAAGAAACAATTGTTGTCTGCTTGATTTTATTTTATGACATGACGTATCGTTTTGGCTGTCGGCTGTGTTTTGGTTTAGCTGTTTGTTTGTTTTCATTACATCAAAAGTGTAGTATATATAGTAATAGCACAGTCTAACAATAAATACTTTATTTATATTAGACTGTGGTAATAGTATTTTGATTTTGTCTATTTCATTGCAGTTATTCATTTTGTTTCCATCTCCATGTCTGGACATGTAGATGTTGTGATATTTACGTTTTGTTATCCTAGTAGTCCTTGTGTAGTCTTTTGTAAACTATTAATCTTGTGGGTAGTGTTATACATTTTTACTGCATAGATTAAAATCCATTTCTGTGAATAAATAGCATGTTTACTAAACTTTATAAAAATGTACTTTTATCCTTTTGTAATTTTGCCCCTTTAATGTTTTTTAGTGTATGCCTATGCCTACTCAATTTTTGCATTTTTATTCTTAATGATAATTAAAAATAAGACATTTAGGCCTATGTCTATCATGGTTAACCTCCCGGCCAAGCCTATGAATTCTTGCTCCTTAGCATTCTTTTACACTCCATAGCAAAGATCTAAACATTTAAAATGGCCGTTGAGTCTTTCACCATAGGCAATGCTATTTAACTTACATGAATGCAGGCTACATAAGTTACAATGAAAGTGCAATGGATGAAACTGTTGAGAGATTGTAATAAGATTTTTGGGTGGACTTCCATATCTGTTAGCACAAACAACCGAATAAGGGTACACTTCCATATCTGTTGGCACAAACAACCGAATGAGTAATTTTGATAATTCGATTGTTTAATTCGATATATCGTTTGGTTAGTTAGGTTAGGTTAACCTTACCTAACTAACCAAACGATATATCGAATAATCGATATAGCCTATCTATCGATATTTTCATTCGGTTGTTTGTGCCAACAGATATGGAAGTGTGCCCCCGAATGAAAATATCGATTATCCGATTGTTTCATTCGATATATCGTTTGGTTAACTTAGTTAGTTTAGGTTAACCTTACCTAACTAACCAAACTATATAGGCTATCGAATAATGGATATAGGGTATCAATCGATATTTTCATTCGGTTTTTTGTGCCAACAGATACGCGATTTTTTTATCTATCCGATATATTGATTATAACAAATTGAAGGCTGCACTTAACTTTAGGTCCTACACTCATTTGAATGAAAATATAGATCGATATATTGATTAATTGATTTTTTCGATATATCGTTTGGTTAGTTAGGTAAGGTTAACCTAACCTAACTAACCAAACGATATATCAAATGAAAAAATAGAATAATCGATATTTTCATTTAAATGAGTGTAGGACCTAAAGTAAAGTGCAGCCAAAAAATATTGTAATGAAATAAAACTCTTTTAAACTAACCAAACAAACCAAACTTGCTGTAACATTTCAACTTTCCGTTAGCCCCGTTTGATAGCCTATATGCATTTTCTGTTATCAAACGGAATTTTGAAATGATAACAGCCTACAGCAAGTTTGGTTAGTTATGTTAGGTTAGTTTAGAATAGTTTCATTTCCTACTCTAATATAGGCCTATGGGCTATTATTTTTGCCTAAAAAAGGTTGGTTCTTAATTTGTAATTTAAATGTGTTTGAAGATATTAAAACAGAAGGAATACGGATCGTGAAGTAAAACAAAAATATCGATAAATCGAAAAGAAATCGTCGATAATTAATGTCTCTTTAACAGGAAAGTACCCAAACAAACTTTGTGGTCTAGTGAAAACCCAGTGTTATACAATTTGCCCACTCCTGTTAAAAATCTGACCTTTGCCAAGTTAGAGCAGTATTTGGTGGAAGGAAATTTGTCTTTGGAAAAGTTGTCCCTGTATCCTTGGATTCAAATGTAATGAAGGATGTACGTACTTGTAAACTGTTTGTTATGACCTAATCACTCTAATAGTGGCCATGGCCGACATACACAAAAATTGCAGTTGGAATGAATTTCTATATTTTTATCTTCTTTTTTGTCACTGTTCTCTGTATACCAGAGGCATTTTGTAGGAGAGCTAATCACAAAAACATTCAAGGTAAAGTGGTCCAAACCCATCAAATATTGTGGGTGTGTCAGAAATCGAACCTGTCATCCTTGCTCTGAAGTCGAAGACACTAACCACTAAGTAGGCTAGCAACACCACCTTGTATTTCCTTTCAAAAATAAAAAAGGTTAAATTTAAATACTTGAAATGTAAGTATGGAAGTATAAACAATAAAATAATAATAACAATAATAATTACAAAACCCAATTCTAGTGAAGTGAATACAAGAGGCAACGTTTTCCAATCTACTTCAAAAATTTGTAATTTCATTCAAGGGTACAGTTTCTTTAACTGGGCTACGCAAACATTGATTGAAACTGTCGAATTGAAAATATTGATTAATAATCGATATTTTAAAATATATCTATTATAAAATTAAACTATCATAACCTAACCTAACCAACCAAACTTGCTGATGGTGAACAAATCGCATGAAGGTTTACTAATCGAGTCGATAGTTTCAATCAATATTAGCGTAGCCCAGTTAAGAAACTGTACCCCAATTCGATTCAACACATTAGGACTAGTGTTATAGATTTGCCATTGGTTTCATCTAATCAGAATTAAATTTGGTTTGTTAACATAAAATTATACTATCCAGGTAGGTTTAATCTAGCTTAATCCTCTAACCCTCATATCCAAGAAATCATGAACGTGTCTAGTTTGTTTAGAACCTAACTTACTAATTTGGAAATCAAAGTAACAAATGGAGTAGCAATAATTAAAAAAAAAACAATAAGATAAACGATAACGTCAACATTAAAAATAGCTTATATACCTAAAATAATAATAACTTAAATACCTTAGTAGGATTCAAGGTGAAATAATATAAAACAAAATATTAGTTGGTTTTGAGGGTTGAGGTTATGTTTTATTTATATCTGGGAGTCTGTTTGACTTTGTTTATGCTATGCTGCTAAGTAACAGACGACAGACCGCAGTCATCAACAAGATGGTTCTTCTTCTTCATGGGCCAGTTTTTTTCGTTTGCAATAAGTGATCAGTCAGGCTGTAGACGCTTGTATATTTACATGCTTAACATTCCTACAACTAATGTTGAATACATCAAATATGTTAACTGCATATAAAATTACTTAGTTGTTTGAAAACACTCCTGGACTTTTATTATTATTTAGTACAAAACATTTTAGAGCTCTGTAAAAGACCAAAGCAATTGCCACCACATTTGTAGACAGTTGAGTTTTGTAGACATTTTGTAATAAATAAATCTAATTGAATGGTTCTTAAAAAAGAGAAGTTTAACTACTATCAACATATAACTATCAACACTTATTATCACAAATAATGAAACTATAAGGCTCTTAATGTCAAATTATGTTATCAATTACTAACCCTTTTTGCACAACAAGTAAAAACGTTTAAAAAATACTATTCTAGTTCATGAAGAAATATCACAAATACTTTAGACTTAAGGTTGGACAGCACAAATCCCTCCATATATTTAGGTAAGCTTCAAGATCAATATTGAGCTATCTTGGACCGAAACGGACATTTCTAACGTTCAACCTTTACAAAAAGACTGAATAAAATTCGCTATATGACTTTTGAAATCATGTGAGATTTTTACTTATTTATTCAGTGTATCGTAGTAAGAAATATAATGACCATTTTTTGTATATAGCTTTTCACTTTGGTTTCGGTTAGGAAGTTTAATAAATATAAAAATCAATTTGTCAAAAGGTCTGGGAAAACATGTTTCAACTTTAAACCACAAAATATTATTATGAGCGATTACGCAAGAAAGGAAGCAATTATTTAAAAATGCCTATACATTTTTATAAAATAATTCGCCAACCTATTAAATTGTTGATTGTTGGCCTTTACATATTTGTATTCCAAATTGGATTGGCATGTAAAATCCATCGATATCACTTAGCCGGGTTTTCATAGATTAAACAAAACTGCATATAAAACCAAAAAGTATAAGTCTTCCAGGCGGGGGAAAACTTTTTTACTTACGACCGTTTTTTAAAGTAGTCATTTCAGTACAGTTCTTAGAATTGAAAAGTTTCACTTAACATCTCTTTACTTTAATAACAGCATAGTTTCATAACAGCATAGTTTTTCTCATAACAACACGGGTAACGGACCCGTTCAAGGATTGAGAGAAAAGAAGTACAATTGTAATACTTCGAACGTTAACTAATCAGCTGATCAGCTGATCAGTTGACAATTTTAATTGTTGATCCGGCTTGTTCCTGTTGATACTCGCGTATTCTTAACCTAAGTTGGTGGAAGTTAAATGAAGGTTGATTTTAAAATATCAGTCAGTGAAAGTGATGTTGACGAGATGGAAATAAGAGCACAAACTGTTTGTGTTAATCTTTTGCCACCAAAATCAAAACAAAGGTATGCAAATACATACCAGCAATTCATTAAATGGACAAAACAAAATAAGGTTAAATTGATAACCAACTCATTGTGGACCACATATTCAATGCTGAGATCTAACTGTAAATTAACTGTTTCACTATATTATTCAGTTGTCCAAAAATATATGCAATATTTCCCTAATTGTACCTGATACAGTATTTATGGTAAGAATGCTGCTAGCAGAACCTATTGACTGAAAAAGTAACGTATTATCTAACAAAGTTTTACAAACACGTAATTACATGAAATCAGCTGATTATACAATAAGTCGTTGCATCACTTTCAGTGGCAATGACAATACACGAAAACATAACCTCTCTAGGAAGTTATGAGTAGTGATTGTTAGTAATAATAAACCAGATTTTTAGTAATTAAAAAACGGTCGTAGGTAAAGTGGTGTACGCAACTCGCGTTAAGTCTTTACGCAATCGTTGCGTAAACTACTATTTGTTAATAACTTTATACTGCGAGAATAATTAGTATTTCTGTTAACTGTTTGAATAATTAAGTCAACGATAATCTAAGACCATAACAATAAATAATTATTAATTGCGTGACTTAACATTTTAAAGACATTCGAAGTAACAAATTGTATTTATGTCCCTTTGTAAAACATTATTTTTAATAATTTCTATTCCATTTGTAAATTTACTTTTATTTGGTTCCTTACTGCAATGTTAACAATGCACCTACTCTACTTAAACTTTTTTTCTATAATTGAATGGTTTATAAAAATGAGTTATAAGTTTCCCTACTACTATAAAGACTTGTTATCTCAAATAATTACTCATTATCTCAGTATAGTTTGGTTCTTTAATAATCACATAGCCTGGTTTTCAGAGATTAAACAAAGCTTTATTTAAATCCAAAAATTAGAAGTCTTCAATATACCTATATAATATAATGAGTAGACATGCACTTTATTATCTCAAATTTTAAACTACAAATTTAAAAAAAGAAACGATCATGTTATATCAAAGTTTTCCTTAACGAAGAACCATGATAAACCATGAACCATGAAGAACCATTAAACCATGATAAACAAACGGGAATAAGTAGCTGTCAAAATCATAGATTAATACGACGTCAAATTGAGAAATAACTCTTCATATTGGACAGCGTTATACATCACCATCACAAGAAAGTGTTACATTATACAATTATTAGTATTCTAATCATAATGTTTCCGAAATCTTTTTGATTTAATCTACAGTACATCGCTTATAATAATAATGTAATTTTTAATTTTTATTTTGTACTCTTCTTCTTGAGATAATCCAATGACCAAATAATTAAGTTGATTGCTTCAAGTAATCTACCACGAAAAGGAACTTAGACACTTTTGGGAAATGATCATATACTGTAGTTAAACGAAAGCCATTACTGTATTTAATTTATTTTTTTTCGAAATATTAGTTTTAGAATTAACATTCTACCTTGCACTATTTTCATAACGTTGGAACAGTGTATTTTTATTTTATTTTTTGTTTTAAAGGTTCAATAAGCCCTAACAGTTCGCTTATTTTAAGCCCTGCATAAAAATGGTAATACATTAACTAAATTATGTGTTTAACATATGTTTGGGTGGACTAAACATACACCTAGAGCCATATCTAACATAAATTAGTAAGTTTATACACTGAATTGATAAATAAATGCCTAGCTCTGTTTTAGTAAAGATTTCATAAATTTTTATTAAGATCACAAATTTAAACAAATAAATTTGGACTTACACTAAAATACCATCAAAAATATTAAGAAAGAAACAATAAATAATTTCCGTTAGAAACCCCGTTCTATACTGGTCTTCATTACAAAATGTATAGAGACCAAATCAGTCCAACTTCTATGAGGAACTAATCCTCTCGGACCAAACTGAATTATCAGGCGACCTTCCGAATGAGATTTAGTATTTCGAAAGCTTATTTACTAAGTATTATAATTTTATTTAGGGTACAATAACTGCCTCTACTTTTATTGTAAAATGATATTAATTGTAAGATAAAAGATTTGCTGAATAAATTAAGTGTATCATAATGTATTAACAAGAGCAGTTTTATTTCCCCGAATACATTAGATAAAATATGGAGAAACTTATTAGGTTAGGTGTGAGTTTCAACGCAACTTAACAGCTAAAAACATTATAGTTAACTGAATGATAATCTGACCACAGCAGCTTATTAAATTTACTTGTAATTGGCACAAGAAAATTATAATATAGTAGGTAATCTACCTCAAAGTTGGCAACAGAACTAGTTTTTGAATTTCTTTAATTATTTTACCTTCTTTTAAAAATGTTCTGCATGCAATACTTAGTCTTTTAAATGTATATACTATATACTGAGACGCGTCAATGGTCTTGTGGCTAGAGAGATCTTGTCTATCGTGCCAGGTCCAAATCCCGGCAATCACGAATACCTTTAAGCTATGTTACATGTTTATATAAAGGATTGGTCGAGTGATCTTCAAATTAAAAATACAAATTTCTAAGATGGTAAGAGCTTTCTGAAGATTAGAAAATTCCCTTTACAAAACCAGAACAAAAATTATTAAAATATAAATTGTCAAGTTATTTTTCCACCTTTTTTCTTACCAACCCTTCTACTAGAATCAAATCAAATAGCCGCCCCAACAAAGTGTTAAAACATCCATCATTTCAATTCACTCTGACTTAATATGGATAACGATGTCACTCTAATACATTGTCCACGTAAAACAATCCAAACAAACATTACTATCGATCGAATTACATCACAGTTGTAACGATGACATATAGAACCATATAGCAGAGTTCCATTTGAATTCTACGCTGTATTTGCTAAGCTGGTCGGAAGTGTGACTCTTTTCGTCAGGATAGAAGTTCGTTGATTTTGAGAGCTCGTCTTGGTATCACAATGTACATATTTTCCCCGGTAGTGTTACGTGGCCTGCAGATCCTAGGATTGATGCCAGTGACTGTGAACCATCTACCCCTTAGAGGGGATGTTGCATCTTATTCATGTTTAAAGGTTTTCTACTCCGTTTTAGTATTTCTTTTCGAATGCGTAATGTTTACTAATTGGATTTGGCAGGTAATGTATCAATACTGTTATTAGTGTTATTATAACTTTAAACTTCATCTTATTTATTTGGGCCGTCGTGTTGTTTAAATTGATCTGTACCATTTAGTTGCTACGTTGTACTTAGGTTTGCTGCTACGGTGAAGAGAAAAATACTTTTTTATTAAATGTTAATAATATACGATAAAATGTGTAAATTTGTCAAATATTTTGAGAAAAAAATTACAACAGTTTTCTTTGTATAAAAAATAACATAATGTCAAATGTACAGCATCTCAAATTAACCAAAAATCGTAAACAAAGAATAGGTAGACTTTACATCAAGTCGCCAACTGTACACAAGTTCTCGTCCCTAGTAGATTATACTACTGAGGACTTCAGCAGGTTAGGTTAGAATGACTCACAGTCGAACTTTGTAAAGGGTGGTTCATAAATAACGGTTCATTTTTAAACAAATGTCAATCAGCTGATGTTAGGCGTAGAATTTTCATTGTTGTATTAAACAACAAAAATGTCTTGTCATTTGAGTAAACTAGGATCGTTATACAGTACAACACCGTACCTTTTGCGTTGAAACCTATTTTAATTATAAGTGACATTATAAGGTGCCCCAGAAGGTTTTCATCTTCAATCAGCTGAATTATTCCTTGGCAAAACATCAGGCGTAATCTATTGTAACCTTGATTAAAGGTCATGTGCAACAAGCAGTTGTTTGGTATGTAAGTTCAAATCGAGATGTAAGGTACGATACAAGTTTGCATCAACCAGTTGGTCCTAGCAACCTCAAGTGACAGAATGCTTTCTTGCCGATCTTTTTGGTCTTTGGAGAACAGGTTCCCGAACTCTTGATGTACCCGGATTTTTATTCTTGAAAACAGATCCCTTAGGTCTTAAAATAAACACCCACCTATGGATATTATTCCTAGAGGTAACCACACTATGATGACGAAAGTTGAAATCATTTTGAAACAACCGCTGAGTTACAATCATAGACTCGTTATTTTTTAAATAGGCTTCAAATGCAAACGACATTTGTTGTTGTTTAATACAACAATGAAAATTCTGCTTACAATAACAGCTGATTGACATATGTTTAAAGATGATCTGTTATTTATGCACCACCCTTTGTTGTCAACAGATGGTAATAAAAAAAACTTGCTCATAGAGCTCTTGTTCCACGGGATAATTATTTAACTTTTCTGTTATCAACAGCTGGCATTATTTTAATGAATGCCTTATTAACGTCCGCTTCATTGTTAACACTGAAACTTTAGACGCCCATAAAGCAGATTTTTTAAGGATTTGAAGATCAGTTATGACACATAAAGCTTCAATGGGTAATTTCCAGCAAAGAGAAGTGCTTTTTTGGCTCAATAATATCCTTAAACCCAGTACACAGAATCATTATACTACCTGTTTTTATACATGGTTTCGATTTTTACAGTCTAAGGATCTGCCGGATATATCAGCACAAACAACTTTCAGGATAACCTCATTTTGCAGCCTCTTTTCCACGTTTGTAGGATCCATGGTGCCTGTTGTAGTTGCTGCTACCAGGTAAAAATAAATACTTGTCTAATAGGAAATAATGAATGTTATTTATGTGGTTCGTGTACAAGATAAGGACTAGAATGTATAAGTTAATGTTAGATCTCCCATGTTACGATACTAAATTTATAAAATTATAAAATGTAATCGTAATATTCTTATTTTTTAAACTGCTTCAAAGAATATTTTTTTGTACTTAGTTTGGACCTAATAAACTATTACAGTGATCAAAAGTAAAATGAAAAAGCAAGTATTTTTACAGTGTAAGTTACACAGAAAATCCATTTAGTGCCAACAGTAAAGGTATCGGTCCCGAACCAGCAAAGTCTGACTTATCAGCCTAGTAGGCCTACATTACGACTAAACTACCATGCTACGTAACAAATTATGTCGAGTTACATGTTATCAACATTTTAGCATTCTTCTAACTCTCATCTTTGAATTTTCCAGCTCCAAACAGAAGATTCAGCTTGTGGATAAGATGCGAGAAGTAGACTTCCTTCTCCATAATAAGCTAGGTCCTCCAAGAAGTAGGATGGTCTCCATTTTACTTCTTGACTGTGTTTTCGCAATGTGCATCCTGGAATTCATTCACGCATTGTATATCAACAATAGAGGAGACGTATTTATGGCCTTTATTACCCTGGGGACTTTCGAGTTTTTTCGGGTTGGTTCCGCATTTTAAACAACTATTTGTGTAACTGGTGAGACAAGTGGCATTTATCTGCCCTCTGGCACATGCATTCAGCACATATTTAAGCAAGCCACACATTACTTACGTAAGACGATCTGAATATAGTTTGGTCTTGTTCTGTTAGATACCAATGACCCCATTGGGTGGTCCGCTTTAGAATAGACAACCCCTGCTGAAGGGGGTAAGGGGTGAGTACGTGTTTGAAAGTGTATAGGCAGAGAGAGATCTTGATTCTACCGTAAACATTTTTGTTCGGCCCTTCACATGAAAGGAAAAAAACTACATGCGTTTTACCACCACCAAAATTCTTGTAAGTACAGTTTGCTTCAACATCGTTTAAAACCAAGCTTGTGGTGTTTTAGACGCCCTCATACACACGTCTTGTATTGTATGAACGTGGCGCAGTGGGTGGAAGGCCTTGCACCTATGAATTTTTAATTAATTGTTACCTAAGAACATAATATGGATTTTTTATTTCTTACTTACTTAAATTACCTTCACGGTCATTGAAACCTCAAAAGGTTTTTGGCCTTGCCAACGATTCCTCTCCACTCTTCTCTATTCTAGGCTGCCTCAGGTGTAGTGCCCAACGAAGCCATATCTTTTAGAGCCTGACTCTTTCACCACAGTCCTGCCGAGTGGTCTTCTGCCTTCTCGTTTGTTCTGGTCCACAGCTTTTATTAATGAGTTCTATCTCCTCCACACGTGTCCAGCCCATCCCAATCTCCTGGTGCTTTATTTCTTTCTTACCCATAAAAATAAATGTAAGGATATTTGTTCGTATTTATTTTGTCGGATTCCAGTAATAAAAGATGTAACCTAATAAAACATTTTTCTTAATTCTTCATATGTTGCTAGGACTTACAAAGTTTTCCTTGCATTAACTGAACTGAAATAAAAACTAATTAAATCCCTCAATGACATCCATACTCTGGAGATAAATAAGTTATTTGAACAGTCAAACCTAAGACATTACCGTGATATTCAAAACAACTGCCGATGTCGAACAGTGCAATAACCAATCTGATTACAGCTAGTGATAAAAACTTGTTTCTACCTCATCACTAAGCAGTAGCTGCTTATTTGTTGTTTTTTTTACGTAGAAAACCTTGAAATTGTAGAAAAGTAAAAATGAGGGTAGCAAAAGGAAAAAGAACAGAAACTTATGTCTATTTTAAACAGTGCAGAAATAGCCGCTATCTAATGTAACTGTTGGGAAGTAAATTTAATGTGAGCTTTTTATTTTCAAAGGTCATTTAGTTAAATTGCTTTTAAGTTTCTTGCTACGTATTCGAATTCAAATTCCGTATGGTGATTCTGTATTAGAGTTTTGTTTTTAGGTGGTAATCATTTTCGGCATGTTGGAGGTAATGGAGATCGTGTTGTCAGTAAGAGAACGATTCCGATTGGTCAATGAACGAGTCCTGGACCTGGTCATGAGGAGTCGTTCCAAACAGCTCATGTGGACAATGGCTTTACCTTGTGTCGAAACGTTTACAAGTAAGTAGGGGTGTTATTGTGATTAGATTGTTTTATGTTTTGTTTTAATGTACTAATAGTGTTTCAAACATTTTTAGGTTTATTGTGTACAACTTGATCATAGAGCAATACAACTTGATATTTACATTGTTTTAATTAAATAAAATCATCTCCTTTACGATTATTAAAATAAAACTTCTTTCTTAAAATACCACATGACTTAGATTTATTATATCTTCCATTTTCAAATAAAAAAAAAACTTGAGAACTATAAGGAACCCCTGAAAACAAACAATTTGATTCAATATTATTTAATAGTTTATTTTTAAATGTTGTTTAGTTATAGAGTGATTTAAAGTCAAGACAAATTTATTACTACGGTGGCTTATATACGCTGATACAGCTTCTAGAACTTTGTAACAAAAGCTGAGATCTTATTGCCTGTAGCCTTGACTCGCCATAACATGTTTCGCTGGACTTGATATTGCCTGTTAATTATGAAATATTGTAAAATGTCATACAATCTTTATTTTATGTGATTGGACTGAGTTTGGGACCGATTTGCATTTAGGATGTCATATATTTACGCATTTGGTGGATGACATCGCTTCAAAAGACCCTACTCCGAGAGAGGAAGTTAACAAAAGTGTTTTGGTATAATTTATTGGAGTAAAGCCTTTCAGAGAAATATCTGGAAATAATTTAAAAAGAACCTGTATAAAGCTCCCATTGCCAAAAGGTAATCTACGCAATTGTTACAGTGCCTCAAGAAACAAAGATGACCTTACCAGGACTGAGTGAAATTCACTGGAGTCTTTGCTGTATTGTTTACGACATCAACTCTATCTACGGCTGTCAATGTGTTACTGCAATGATATATCTATTCACATACCTAGTTTACACTCCGTACCTACTATTTGTCCTGTACGACAACATGGTAGGGAACTGGGTATTCATAGGGTTTTCAGCAATATGGACACTGATATCGGCGTTACTTCTGTTTGTTATGGTGACACCTTGTTCAATGGCTGTAAAAGAGGTAAACAAGATATGCATCGGAAATTGGTTTTAGTGTTTTCTGTTATTTCGTTCTTGATAAAGAATTAAGTGGTTTCAATGCATTTCAGATTTATTAGTGTCAAAAAATAAATAGCTTGTAATTTTCATATTAATTGAGTTATTGTGGTAAAACCACTTTATAACTTAGTATTGACAGATAGACAAGTACTTTAATCCAGTAAAATTATACTTTAGCTGGATGTTTATACCCATTGTTACACCTGAATATGATGCATACGAAAAACATACTAACAATTTTTAGGAAATTATATGCTTTCATTCAGACATATCACTGTTCTTTGGATAGTAAGTATAAAAAAGAAATTAAAGGATGTGGCATGTAAAAATGCGTGTAAGATATTAGTGTTTGATATTTAGTGAAAAGGTTACGTTTTTACGTTCCTTTCGCGTATTTGACAAGATTTGTATTATTCTAGCACTAATGTTCACTTAAGAAGTATGCCTAAGTTAAGCTTCTAACAACTATAATTTTGGTTTGTTTTGATTAAATCTTACAATATTGATTGAGTGATGAAACTACTTATATGACATTACTTATTACACATGTCCCATTACAGGCTAAAAGTACTGTGGCTATTGTTGCAAAGCTGATGGGAAACATAATGGCAAAACCACTATTTGAAGAGGTAATGCATTTTGTTAATCTGTTTCTTAAAAATGTTTTTTTGTTCAAAAGAACACAATCGTAATACTTACCAAAACAAAGTAGGCTGCAACAAATAAACTTTTACTAATTTGTTTTTAAACGTAACTTTTAAAACTAACTCTTTAATACTAAAGTCATTGTAACGGTGAAACGTCCTCAAAACTAGTATTGTTGTTGGGTATGGATAGAAGTAGGCATCCCATTATATTATTAAAGCTGAGCTCAGTTTTATAATGTCAATGAACTTAGCTATTGAGCCTCCGACAGGGTGCGTAGTTGTCAATGACTGATTCGGTCGAATATACGCTACTCTACTTTTTAACCTAGCCTAACTAAAAGGACTACTACCTCTCTGTGAAGTACAGAATGATTAATGTCGCATCAACTTTTGAAGCCTAACTAAAATATTCAACCATATCTCATATTTTTATGCACAATAAGCTTCAGTTGACGTGTTAGGATCCTGAGTCCACCCCTCCTACAATACGAATAAAAGAAAATGCTGTAATTGTAGCGTGGTCTATAAGAAGCTCTTTCATTCTCATTGAGAAAATATATTGTCTTTATGAATGTTATGTATGTATGTATACAATGGTAATGGTATAACATAAGACTTCAATACTGTATTATCGTAAAAATATATTTCGTTTCTAGTTGGAGACGTTTGCAGATCAGCTGTTTCATAGAGATGTTGAGTTCACCGCTTGTGGATTGTTCACACTCCAGACATCTCTCGTGATATCAGTAAGTAAAATGTTTACAGTCAGAACAAATACACCAAGAGCCAGTCAACAAAAAGTAATAAAAAATATCTACAGCCAAGTGATCTAAGTCAATCCATCAAAAATTAAATAATTCGACGAAACGAGTTTGTCAAAAGGTTTCGTAAAAAGATTTCCTATTGTTACGAATTTTATTTTTCCTACAGTCACCCGACAAAGTTGCCTTCCTTGTACTGTTTATAGTACAGAAAGCTGCTAATTGCTGCATATTTATACTTTGCCGTACGGTTTATACTTTGTCGTACGGTTTATACTTTGCCGCACATCAGGATTCCAACGAAACAACACAAAACAGCGTGGTTCTATTATGCACGTAATCCGTGTACGCTTGGAAATAGGTTGGCAACACTTAAAGATAATAAATAATACTATGAGCAGCTGATTGACTATTATAACTACGATTTAACCTGTCATTTCGTGTTTATAGTTTCGGTATTTCTGAACTTTCTCGACTTTTCTTTTAAACGTTTTTAAAACATCCCTACGATCTTAATAAACAAGAAAATACCTTTAAAGCATTTTTTTAGGCGCAGAAACCACTTCAAATTACAAAAACATACGGAACTATATTCTCAAAACGCGGAGCACATTTCTTGCCGAGGTGTGCAGCAAAGTGCCACTTTGCCCACTAGTTACACAAATAACTATTATGCTGAAAAGATTCCTCCTTCATTCATCCTCTGGTGATTTCCAGGTGGCCAGTGCAGTGACCACCTACATGGCCATCATTATCCAGTTCCAAGCCTCATCAGAAGACGTCACTACCAAAGCACAAACCTCTCCTGTTACTCAGGCATCGTCCAATAGCAGTCCACAGCAGTAGCGGCCTGATTGACTATCTGCTTGAAATTATGTCGTAACATAATTAGATTATGGTAAATAAAATAATAACGAGGGGACCGTGTTTAATTACGCAGTTTTCTAGGATTCGTTTCTGAGGCGAAACGAGAAATGGAATGCCCATTTTTCTCACCAAAGAATATATATATTTGAGGCAGTTTTTAAAGGAATAAAAAAATAATTTACAATGAATTAAATCTTTGGCTTTTATATCTACAACATGAAGAGTCATTTACCTACCTCAACCAGGTTACAGTTATAAAAAGTAGTTTATTTAAAATCCATTTTCATAAAGTGCTATGTCTCTTGTTTGCATTCTGGCTATCGTTAAACATTCAACTTAAAGATCAGCTGTTCACATGTGAACGATTTTATAATGGTTCTTTATGTATAGAAATTTTCTTTATAGAGAGTTTCTAGCTTCACTGAACCTTTTAAAGCAAACTTTAGGTGTAATCAAACGCTAGGGGGGCGAACCCCTAAAGGGAATACCTTTTCAATTACCATTCGTAAATCCGCTAGATAAAAAGCTTTACCTCAATCGTCAAAATCAGTTGAGTAGGACTGCTGAAAGAGGTATCTAACTAGGAAAACTCTTATTTATTAGTGTACTAGCTGTACCCGCGGGCTTAGCCCCGTTTAACTTCATAAGTGAGCTCGTTCGCATCGCTCAATCACGTCCTGGTTGAAGTTCGTTCTCTACGCTCACTCACCTTTAGGTTGGAGCTCGTTCGCTGAGCTCACTTGCCTTCAGGTTAGCTCGTTCGCTACGCTAAGTCGCCTCCAGGTTGAAGTTCGTTGAGTACTGATAAGGTTAACATGGGAAACTCCAGAGCCACTGGGGCGGAGCCCGAGAGTCCGATCAGAATAAATACACCCGCCGCAGCAAACCTGCTGACTAAGCGAATTTCCATTTGTCTGAATTGATTTTCAGTTAAATATATTTTAATAACATTAGGTTTAACGAGTGAACCTAGGTGGTTTGCTGCTACAAGGAAACTAATAAAGTGTGTTTTTGAGTAAAATATTGATAGCTTAGTACAAAATAAATAAATTTGCCAAGTTTGATCAAAATATATCCATAAACAAGCAAACTACAACATTTGACAATATTCTCCATAAGAATAACATGGAAATTTTAAATTTACAATTTTTTTAATTTTCTCCGTTACTAATAATCGAACAAAAATACTTTTATATACTAAATTATTTGTTTTTTAAGCTCTTTAAAAAGGTCTAAAGAGAAATCGGGAAATTTTGTGTTTTGAGGGTTAAAAGTGAGAAAAACCAATTTTTACCCCATAAAACCCCCCGTAAAGCCCCGTTCCCATGGTCCGATCGTGCTGGTTCGCGAACTCATTCAAGTTTATCCCGCTTTACACCTTTAAACCAAATTTCATCAAAATCGGACAAATATTACTCAAGTTATCGCGTTCACGGACGTATATATCCATATATACATATATAAAAATTTGAACGAATGGTGTTTTTGGCCTCTGGGGACATCAAAATGAAAAAGTAAATCGGTCCCGGGTCTAGGTCTTACCGTGCCACCTACGGTAATAGCTACTTCCCTATAGGGAAATTCGCTAAAAGAACTTAGTTTTCCTATTTAATGCCTAAAGAATCAGTGTACCAAATTTCTGACTCCTAGGTAAATGGGAAGTAAGAGAATCAGTGATGAGTGAGTGAGTGATTTAGTGAGTCAGTCAGTGACAACTTTGCCTTTTATATATAGAGATTGTTTATTTACAAGTTGAAATAACTAAGTATTATGCACCAATGCTAGGGTATGTTATCATTTTGCTACCCAGGGAAATTAAGTTATGAAATGTTCAACCAAAAACTCAATGATTCGGAATACATTTCCGATCTAAATGTCTATCAAATCGAATGGAATCATGAATACCCTATCCCCTTGGCAATTGATATGTTGTAAGGTGTAATAACATTGTTGATTCCTGTGACCGAAAACCAACACACCACAGTGTTAGTAATCAAACTGTATCCATGGCAACCGTCATTTCAACCAAACTGTGTATATCAGGGAGCGATGATCAAGAGATTTTATGTAAAATTCGTGCTTTTTGCCTTCGTTTCAAGGTAAAATTGCAATCATTATTACATTTGAAAGTATTAAAGTTATTAGTACGAATAAATAAATAAATTATAAGTTATTTCAATTGATTTTGTAAACGTTTTTTACAAAAAAATACATAAATCTGAATTTCTGTTTACACTGTGAGGTGAATTATGTAAATCACAAGATGATACATTTATCGACGAGATAGCTTATAACAATCTGTTTGCAAGTAAAGGAAACGTACGTACATAAATAAATAAAAATAAATAAATAAGGTCTTTATTCATGAGCGAATTTCAGTTACAAAACTGTTTTACAAATTGACTCAAGTCAGGACTTAAACTAAATAAAACCTCTTATAACTACGAAACAAAATAAGATTAGTTACAAACTCTTTAGGTGATTCTTAAAACTGTTGTAAGACAGTGCTTTTAGCTTGCAAGGAAGTGCATTGTACTGAGCCGGCCCGAAGTAAGAAAACCCCCTTCTCCCAGCATCAAGAACAACCCTTGGTATGTCAAGCAACAAGTCCTGTCTAGTTCTGCGCTCTCTCACGGCCGACCTCGCTTTCAGTTTTTCCTTCAAGTACTGTGGTGCCTGAGTGACCAGTGTTTTGTGGACGATACATGCAACCTGCTTATCACAGCTCTCTCGGATGGACATTGTATTTGAGATCCTACGGTGACTTGTTATATGATCATATTTTTTAAGTTTGTATACGAACCTTAGGGAGCAATTCTGTAGCCTGTGAAGTATTGTGATCTGTTCCTGTGTTAAGCTGTATCCAAAAACAGGTAGGCAGTAATTTAAAGTAGGGAAAATCAGGGATTTGACCAACCTCAACTTGATGTTTGCTGGGAGCAATGTTCTAAACCTATTAAGCACTTTTAATTTTCCAACAACACGTTTGCTTATCTGTTTTACATGGCTAGAGAATGTCAGCTGTGAGTCAATTGTCACACCAAGAATCTTAATGCTTTTGGAAGTTGAAAGCTCTGAGTTATCAACTGTAACTTTGATGCTATTTTTTTCCAGCTGCTCATAGATTGCTGTATTGGCAAAGTGTATAGTGGAACATTTTTCAGGGTTTAGCTTTAATCCATGATCCTTAGACCATTCACAAACCTTTGAAAGGTCACTACTCATATGCTGTAATGCCTCCCCAACCAAAGTAGGCTGGTATGAAAAGAGGATTTGACAGTCATCAGCATAAGAATACATAATCCCGAAATCCAACACTGATTCAATGCCTACTATATACAGATTGAACAAGATAGGACCAAGACAACTTCCCTGGGGAACACCGACTGTCTTTGCCACTGACGATGAGAGCTGATTGCCCACCTTTGTAATCTGTGATCTCCCACTCAAATATGTGGTCATCCACTCTAGAGCCTTACAATCAAATCTAAAATATTTTAACTTTGAAATCAACAAGCTATGGTTTACAGAATCAAACGCCTGTGTATAATCTAACGACGACAATACGCTGCACAGCTTATTATTTTTGGCTTTGTAAATTTCATCAATCATGTTAAGCAAAGCTGTGCATGTACTGTGTCCCCTTCTAAAACCAGATTGGTTAACATCTAAAATCTTCTCTGCATCAATGAAATGCGTTATCTGGTCCACAACAACCTTCTCTAGGAGTTTTGACAACGAAGGCAACAATGATACTGGTCTAAAGTGTGAAACCATGGATGCATTGTTCGTCTTAGGAAGGGGGATTACCAGGCTATGTTTCCAACATTCTGGGAAACTACCCGTTCTTAATGACATGTTCATTAGGCGTGTTATTACAGGGAGGCAGTAAGGGCTTAGTGACTTAATCATATGAATGTTGATTCCGTCTATTCCAGCAGATGCTGAAGTTATGCTATTCATGGCCATTTTTACTTGGCCTTCACTTACTTCAGAGAAACTAAAAGTCCCAGAAACGTGTTTAGCAATGTTAGATTTGTAATAGTTTAGAACATTAGGGTTAATATTATTACCAGTTCCCATGGTAGCAAAAAAACTATTCATATCATCTGGAGCTAGTTTACAAGAATTATTGTTCTTTAGGTTCAATACAGATGGGCCATCTCTCCGAATTGATTTCCAGAACATTTTAGAGTTCCTAATTTCAATATTATTGCTGAAATGGTTCTGCTTTGCCCGCCTTATTGCACCATTTAACCTATTTCTAGCTCCACAGTACTGCTGCCTAGACTCAGGGGAATTTGCATGCAGATGCTCCTTCTTATATTTATTTTTTATTTTTGTGAGAAATTTTATTTCCTCATTCCTCCATGCAGCTTTTCGTTTGGTGACTCTTTTCCTAACTATGGGCGCACACTCATCATAAATCTGAATGATTGAATTTGTAAGTTTAGTACAGATTTCCTCTAAACCATCAATCCTAGCTATCGCTGCCCAGTTGGTTTTTGAAGCTAATGAAATAAAGTGAGGCATGTCAAACTTTGTGAAATCTCGATATGTTATATATTCTGCATTCCGTTTTCGTCTGCTACACGGAAAATCGCAAAAAACCAGTTTGTGGTCAGTTAGTTTCTTACCATAGCTAGTTAAAATTAGGGAAGTGTCAATCACTCCCACCCTGCTCATCTCCATAACACTTTCAGTAATAATATGGTCTATAAGGGTCGATGACATTTCTGTGACTCTAGTTGGCTCCATTACCAACTGCGATAAGCTAAGGGATTCCATCAGATTACTTAAGAACTTGCCATCACTCTTTTTTTCCCCGAATAGATTAATGTTCAAGTCCCCTAATAATATTACAGAGTCTACAAGTGGGAGAGTGTCAATAAAAAGAGAGTATAATACAGATTTCAGGTAACTATAAGGCACGTCAGGTGGTCTATATAAAAAGCAAACGCAAATCTTTCTGTTTCCAATATCAACTTTCATGCATATATAGTCCATGCGATTGTCAATATCAGTTAGTTGCATCAGGTTTACATTTTTTTCAGATCTCACATAGACTGCAACACCTCCTCCTTGACCGGATACAGAGGTGTCAGACTTCCTATCACTCCTCAAAAATGTATATCCTGGTAATTCAAAACAGTCTGAGTTAATTTCTGGGTTAAGCCAAGTCTCCAACACCCCAAGTATGTCAAAGTCAAAATCCTCCAAGACAGAACTGAACTCAGGGAAACCTGTATTTAGGGATCTTATATTTACATGCCCTATCCTGAAACTATCAACTGGACGTTTTTTCCGTTTCCCGAAAAAGACTGCCCCTGAGGCACTGACTCAGTGTTTACACATAATTGCTGGTAGTCACCAGACTTACGTTGGGTTGGTTTTACACCATTTCCTACATCACTTACTTCACTTCCTACTTCCCTAAGCCCATCCTTTGAAACCCAATGAAATATTACATTTTCCATTCGTTTTACACCCACTCTATTCAAATGCCTTCCATCACGAGACAGATGATATCTGCGAATGGTTTTGTTTCCATCAGCAAAGGCTACACCAAAGTTGTTACACATGAGGTAAAGCTGTTCATTGAAATATGCAAGAGATGAGTTGCCTATGTCCCTACGACAAAGAACACTGCTTACAATAAGCTTTGATTGTGGGAAATTATGCCTAGCTGTACTTAAGAGATCTGCCATTTCATGCAAGGCCTCGCGCTTGCCCGAACCACCATTATAACCTGGACCACCGTTGTAGCCATACCTCAGGTTGTTTGTACCAACATGAAAATAAATGCATTTAGGTTGACAAGTAACATAATTCATGAGTTTCTCTTTTATGTGTCTAATTCTTGACCCTGGATTTACGTCAACCAAAGCCCCATTGTCAGCTAATTTTACCCCTGAAAATCTCAAAAGTGAGTCCCCAATTATCAACGTGTTTGCCAGCGAAACTCCCTTGTTACGATTACCCACCCGCTGACCAAAAGCACTGTCTCTTGCTACATGGACATCAGAAGAAGTAATATTAGGCTCACCTTTGTTCTTTGCTAAAACATGCACTTTACTTTTTTACATTTTTTTCTTTCTTAAGCTACTATTTCTAACCCTCCATACCCCAGAAACATTCTTTACCGAGTCCACTACATAAGTACCCATTGGTTCATCTAAATCCTGTAAAGCACTAAATTTATTTTGACAGTCAATCTGAGCCTTCTGATACATTTGGCTCTTCATTGATCTATTCTTACTCTTGCTCTTACGCTTGTTTTGATTTACATTCCAGTTACCATCATCCGAAGAAACTTTACCTTGATTCAACCCTTTGTTTGGTGACTCACTTATACTAACATTATCTACATTACTATCAGCTAGAACATTGGTTACAGGCATGATATCAGTATTTACTAAATCCGTGGACTCAGAAGGAGTACCACACTCATCATTTCTTTGCTTCTCTTGAAAGGAGTTCACATTAGCTGTCATCACCTTACAGCCAGCACCTTCCCCAGTAAAACAATTGTACCATTCAAGGAACTGAACATGACAGGGACTCTCCCTCTTACAAAACCCCTCATAAATAAACTTAGCATTAACAAGTACGCTAAGCCCACACTCAAAAGCATTGTTTTGCTGATTGCAAGTCACTTCTGTAAAAATACATTGTTCAGAAAAAAGCCTATTTGCAACTTCTTTAGCTGTGTTTGAGTTGGTATACTTAAGAGAGTCAAAGTGAAATACATGTTTTGAAGCCACATCAACAAACAGTAAGCTCCAATGAAAAATGTCAGAGTTCAGAGCTTCATGCGTGCCTACTGGATTATTACAAATACATAAAAATGCATAATCTAAGCTAGGAAATGACAGCTGCAATAGGGATTCATTTACATCTTTAGCACTACCATGTTTAATAATTTGACTCACAGCAGGCCCTAGGAAAGCAGTTTTTGACTTTGATTGCCCATTGTTGGCAGCTAATGCCTGAAAATAACAATCAATTAGTTTGTCATCGAGAAACCTATTACTATACCATGACCTTGCCTCGGCTTCTTTTACCTGGGCTTTCATTTTTGCAATAATATTTACAGTTTCTGTCTTTTGTTTTAAAACATGCTCAATTTGTTTACTCAATGAATTTACTTCTAAATCCTTGTCATCTAACTTTTTTTGGATAGCATCCAAATCGCTAGTTAAGTTATTTAGTTTAGCCTTAGTATTACTTAGACTAGATTTTAATTCTATGTTTTCTTTTAAGACAATGTCTTTTTCTTCTGTCAAAATTTCCTGAACATTAAAAGATTCATTAAGTTCCGAACGTCTTTGTGTTCTCTCTTCCTCACACCGAAACTCAAGTCCAGTTATCTGAATGTTTAATTCAGAAACCAGCTCCTCCAACTTGTTTACTCGTTCAGCAGACTTATCCAGTGATTTAACCAAACAAGCTAAATGTGGCTCCAAGACTTGTAATTGACAGTCTGGGTTATTAGCTGAAACCTTTTTAAATTCTAGACAAAGATCTGAAATTAAGCTTCCAGTTTGTTCATCCAAATTTTCAGTATCAGTCAAAATATTTTCAAAAGTAGAGTCACATAAATTAAAAGTCATTTTACCAGCACGTGTCATCACCATCTTGCTATTACAAAAATAAAAATTGTAATTTTATTTTTAAAGGTTCAAATGAATAAACATAAATATAATGTCAATAACTCCCAGTCAATGAGTTTAAAACAGGGAAACGGAGTTTGTTTTCCCCTGCGATGTATCTGCCGTAATCAACAATACAGTTCTGTAGATGAATTGCAGACCAGCAAATAGAAGGCGCAGCGAAAAAGCCGTGTCTCATCAACCCCCGCCAAGCAGATGCAACCGGTTGAAGGGATATTTGGTGCGGCTGGCTCCCTGCACTGGGTTATCAGTGCGCATGCGCCAACCTAGTTGTGAATGACTGCAGGACGTTGGCAATGTCGGATTTCCAAGAATCTGACCCTTCACTGATAACGGCAACTTTGCTGTTCCGAAAAATTAGACTACTTACAACAGTCCGGAGTAGTTTGATACCGCGGCCGCACAGGCGCGGGGTCCAAGAAGAATGGTAACTAGTTCAAACTACGAACTGATTCTTAAAACTGCACTGATGTTTGAATAAAATCACCTTCGATATCGTCCTCTACCACAAGTGTAGGCACAGGCCTACCAACCCTGAGTATTAACATAAGTATTAACATACATAATGAGTATTAACTCACTAGAGTCTAACCATTAAATGTTTTAAGACTAGTGTTCAATCCTTAAGATAGGACGCTTTGCATGTCGTTGGACAATTCTTTCCTTAGCCTATGGATGCGTTTGTGTTGTAGGCCTAAAGAATCACATAGGGCTTTTGAGGAAAATGTCAAAAGATGTATTTCAAATGAATAAATAATGCAAAAATATTAGTATTTGTTTTATTTATTATATTTTTACAAAGATAGTCGAGAATGTAGGATATTTGTCATTATTACTTACGAAAAATATCATTTGGGATTTTAGTCAGAATATTACGTGATTTACGTCATCATAAATAAATGATTCGTCAACAATAATTTATTATTTGTATTTCAATATAAATTTATTTATTTATTTTTACACGGCAATAACAATTTTACATTTGGGTTTTACAGTAAGGAAAGCTAAAATGAAAAGATATTCATTAGAATGATTAAGTAGAATGCAAAGAACACAATTTGATATTATCAAAAGCTATACAATAGCAAAGACAAAAAGAACAATTGATAAAGAATTTATAAATATGGTTTCTGCTGCACCCCGCAGTTTATTTGACAGTGTTATAGAGACCTATTACACCGGTTGACGCTTTCATTACTAACCAAAATTTTAGTATGCCGACACACTCACATTCAAACATGCAGAAAAAGAAGTATCAACACGTAAACCATTTGTATCTTAAACAATTAAGCTATAAACTGCTGAAAAAATATTTCCCAAATATGAGTTGAAATTTGCAATGCATAAACTAAATACTTACACAGATTACATTTACGACAAAACTTGATTAAACGCAAGTGTTTGAGATGTTTAGTTTAAAATAACACATTTCCTGATAACGCAGATCCTTCACGGTAGAGGAAAACTACCTACATTTTAAAGTGAAATAGTATGTAGGCAAACACCAACGAACAATATTTTTGTAAACAAACAACTCGTAACATTAACATTTCAATGACATTTATAAACCAGCTGTTAGTTAAACCATCATTGATAATACTTTAAATTGCTAGCGTCGGCTGCTAGACTTAAAAAGATTTTTAACTTAATTTCTAAAAAGCTGAAACCCTAAACTAAAATTATGGCTTCGACATTCCCTAGTTCTCAAAATTATCTTTCTTTCAACACAAAAATCATGAAAATACGTCAAGTGGTTGATTCAGAATCGTGAAATAAAAAAACCCTCTTTCGTTTTAATATTATAGATAAGGATTATAAATATTTAAAAAAGCTATAACATGTATGACTATATGTCTTATTAAATAATCACGTTATTTATATTAAATGCACATTAAAGCATCGCCATTATTGAAATGAATATTTACTTTAATTAACAGATGTTAATAACCATCCCAAAACTATTCTCTAAGGTTAGTGCTGTTTATAATCGATCTTCCAAAGTATTCCATAGCTAAAATAGGCCACCAACCTCTTAAAAAAAATTAAATGCATAAATACATTTAGTTAAATAGCTTCATTTATACGATAAAAGAAGTTTTAACAAAGATATATGTTTTAACGAGCCGAAGATAACGAGGTAGACATCCATCTGAAGTAATTAAAATAAACAAGATGAAAACGTGACTTTATGTCGTCATGAATGTTTCTTACAAAGGAACATCTGATCAGTATCGTAACTTTCTTATTTGTTTATAATGCGTCTTTGTTATTTCATAGATTTAAAAAATACGTAGAAAAATAATCTTATAAGAGACTATATTTATTAACTTTTCAGATACCGATGGTAAAAAAGTATTATTATTTCAATGTTTAATAATCAGATAAGTATATTTAATTAGATACAAGAAAACGGTTAATTGTCTCACGGAATATTATCTTATATAGGCTGATAAATTGATTAATTCAATGGGTATCTTAGCGAATTTCCCTATAGGGAAGTAGCTATTACCGTAGGTGGCACGGTAAAACCTAGGCCCGGGACCGATTTACTTTTTCATTTTGATGTCCCCAGTGGCCAAAAACACCATTCGTTCAAATTGTTATTTATATGTATATATACAGTATATATATATATAGATTTATATATATATATGTGTCCAACACGCGATAACTTGATTAATTTTTGTCCGATGTTGATGAAATTTGGTTTGAAGGTGTAAGGCAAGATAAACTTGAATGAGTTCGCGAAACAGCATGAACCAGCATGGGAACGGGGTTTCCCGGTGGGTTTTATGGGGTAAAAATTGGTTTTTTCTAATTTTTGACCCCCAAAACACAAAATTTCCCAATTTATCTCTTGACCACATTAAAGAGCTTAAAAAACAAATAATTTAGTATATCAAAGAGTTTTTGTACGGTTATTGGTAACGGAGAAAATTCGAAAAATTGTAAATTAAAAATTCCTATGTTATTCTTATGGAGAATATTGAAAATGTTGTAGTTTGTTTGTTTATTGATATATTTTGATCAAACTAGGTATATTTATTTATTTTATACTAAGCTATTAATATTTTCCTAAAACACACTTTATTAGTTTCAGTTTCCTTGTGGCAGCAAACCTAGGTACTCGTTAAACCTAAATAGATTCAATTGAAAATCATTCAGAGAAATGGAAATTCGCTTAGTCGGCAGGTTTGCTGCGGCGGGGGTATTTTTTATTCCCGAAGAGGCAATTCTTTATGTTTTTACGTCTATGGCATAAAGTATTTGTGTTATCTCTATATTAGGTTAAACAAACCGGTACTTTCCTGTTAAAGGGAACATTCATTATTATCGATGATTTTTTTCGATATATCGATATTTTTGTTTTCCGATCAGATCTATTACAAATTGACAACAACAACTAACTGATCTTGTTAAGGCTAAAATAGTCTTTATGGATTAAGAAATGAAACTGTTCTAAGCTAACCTAACATAACCAACCAAACTTGCTGTACCATTTAAAACTTCCGTTTGGGTTTGATAATATTTTAAATTTTACAGCAAGTTTGGTTAGTTTTAGGTTATTTTTTTGAACAGTTTCATATACTGAACAATATTTATCGTAGTTGTCAGCTGATATGTTTCAATATGTTAATATCGATATATCGAAAAAAATCATCGATATTAATGAATGTTCCCTTTAACAGGAAAGTACCAACAAACCGGCTAGAAAGCTCGTCAGGAAAGTAACAGCGATGCGTAAACAATGAAAGTAAACCAACCTCTAAACGCTGTGAAAATAAACAAGCTGCCTAACAAGACTGGAAGGGTTGATGAATGACTGAAGCATCAAAATGGAAATAGGAGGTTTGAATTCATAATTTAGACATTTTATACCTTATGCTTTACATTACATCACACTTACACGAACGAGTTCAGTTAGAAGCACTGCAAAAATAGAATGAAGATTTGTTTGTAATTGGGTTGGTCCAACTAGAATGTTGCAATTAAGAAAATGTGTGCTTAGGCTAGTCTATTAGTTACAGCACGGGACGCTTTTCCACAAGGTGAGGGCTCAAACCCCACCAATCACTAAATGCTTTTATTCATGTGATAATGTGCGGGACTACTGTAGATGACTTGTAGCCAACCTTGGGCTATAGTTTTAAAACTAAAAACGCCAACCTTAATCAGATTTAACAAAACGGTTTCTTTAATATTTGAGAAATAGAGGGGTTGTGGTTAAGGTAAAGCTACGTCTAAGTTCATCAATCATGTATAGGTCCTGAAAGTCCGCCGTCAAAGAGAGTATTTTAGGTTAACTTCAAAAGATTCAATTTTACCAACTGGCTTAAAATGTGCGTTAAAATATTGATGGCTCAATCTTACAGTAATTGCCTTAGCGTATTATAAGTTGCTTACGTATAACGTTTTATTATGTTAAAATGTTTAATCGTTTTTTAAGCGAAAACAACTGATTAATCAAACTAATGATCTAGTAGATTCAAATAGTTTTGTGAAAGTTGATTCTTATCCGATTCTAGTATTTTCAGTGAAAATCACAACATTCACGTTAAAATATTGGAACGCAAATTTTGGAATGTTAGGACTATTTTCTAAGTAATTTGTTTTAGCTTAAAATAGTGAAAGAAATTATTTTTCCACATGAATAGTGTAAAAAAATCTGTTATGATATTATTTAAAAGTTCAACCTGCTAAAACAACTTTTCATGTCAACGATACCATATTCAGCCTGTTATTTGCACTGTAAAATGTACTAATGTTAAAAATCTAGTTGGAGTGACTTGGTTCAATTTTTATTTGGGCAATGTAAATTAGAACTCAGGTGTTTCCAAGCTAAGGTAGCCGGGGTATGTTGTCAAATTGAGATAACATTAAAATTAGTTTGAAACAACTAAAATAAATTTAAAGAGATGCAGATAAAATATTTTAAAGGTAGTAAAATCTCAGTTTTCCTCCCAAATAATTCATAAAACGTGTTTACGTCGTATAAAAGTTATTACTCTATATGTACAGAAAACAATGTGTGGGTGTCTACAAAATATAAATACAATTTTCATACTCAAGCCATCCAATTACTTTAAACGAAAAATTGTCTTTCCATCCGTGCTTGTTGTATAATTTTGGTGATAATTTTTGACAAGTTTGTTAATATAAATATATATTTTGACTTAAAATAAAACCTTGTGATTAGCAGACACAATAGAAGTGGTTGGTCAACATCCTAGATTCCACATTTTCTTGAAATCACCTTTTTTATTTTCTTTATTAGGACAAATGAATGGCATGGTGTTCTCCTACTAGATAAAACATAATAGTTGATGAGTTAACCCATTTACTACCGGGTGTCTGGGTACTCTGCATACAGAGGAGTGAGCCGACGGTAGTTAACCTGTTAGAAGTGAAATATGTGGGGTCTTTCTACAAGATTCCAACTAATCCTATTTCCAATTAAATCAATGTCTAGGGAATAAGCTATTATCGTAGAACTCATGGTAAGACCTGGACCAGGGACCGAACGCCGACCAACATAATCGGACTATGGGAACAGGGGTTTATGGAGGTAAAAATTGGGTTTTCCCACTTTTAACTCTAAAAACATAAAATGTCACAATTTCAATGAATACCATTATGCAGAGCTTTAAAAAAGAAACAATTTTGTGTATTGAAGCACTGTTGCATATCTAACGGTTACGAAGATAATAAAAAAAACTGTAAATTTAAAATTCCCATTTTATTTTTATGGAGAATAAATAAACTGTTGTAGTTTGCTAGTTTATGGATATAATCGGCAATTTTGTTTATTTCATACTAAGCTATCATTACATTAACATTTCCATAAAACCACACCTCAATACCTGCCCTGTAGTAGCGAACCTAGGTACAAATTAATGTTATTTAAATATTAAATAAATCTAAAAGTGTTCAGGGAATATTTTATTAGAAGGAATCCAACCAGGTAAATGGAAATTCGCTTAGTCTGCAGGTTTGCTGCGGCGGGGGTATTTATATTATGTTGGAATCCTTGAAAAATAATTCAATAACTCTCTCGTTTAGTTCATCAACTGACGTTCTTTTTTTCTTACGTCCCTTTACTTATCGTATAGGAACCCATTTCACGGGATAATGTCAGAAAAACGAAGTTGGCTAACGACGTTATTGGCTAACGTTGTCCATCGTATCTGCTAGCCCTTGCCTGAGCTGCTAGTAAACAGATAATGTTTTAGGTCTCAATATATATTCAAATGTATAAAATTGGCAACAGTTATGAGTTAAACTAAACTTAAGCCAGACAACCAACACTAACAGAACATCGTAAGACAAAAAGTTACATCATGGTTTAAATATGAAATTGTACTAATCTTTTGGTGTGAGCCCTGATGTGTTTGACTTTTGTCTCAAACATTTATATATTTCTCTTTGGTGTTTTTACAAAACAAGTCGTTTTATTTTTATATAATTTTCCTACAAATTATTCAAGACAGGGTTTTTAATCGTACGTGAGAGAGAAAATCGTGTCCGTTCTAATTAAAAGTGTGAGTAGTTGCATATGTAACACAACAGCGATCTAACAGATGACTCTCTGTGGTTTTTGATATGCTTGTAATATATTTTTACAGTTTATGAGTAGCAGGTATTTTATTGGATCCCCGTGATACAAGTCTGTAGTAAAACATAGAGCAATATTTATATGCGTATAAAAACATTCATTATTATTTTAAAATTTATCATATGGTGCACGCGAAACCCGTGCCTGTAAAGTAATGTATTGTTCATATTTCTGTTAAGGCAATAAAGTAACCCAAATAGTCTCGTTAATAAATTATCTAAAAAGAACTATTTGAGTAAAGTGCTACTAGGCCACAATAGTTGTTACATATTTAATTTTTGCCATAAACTTACATGGTTATACGGATTGCTACAAACATTATACATTATAGATGGTAACAGTTTTTGAACACCCTATTCAAAAACCTGTGTCAAAGAACTCAAAACATTTGTAGCGCATAAACGGTAGTTAACGAGCTTCCAGACATTTAATTAAATCCGATCTCAACATTGAAACTCTGAGAAGATTTGGGGTGGTGGGTTTGTCACTAGCAAAGACGGTAGGTTTATTGAGAAACTTCATTAACATATTATTTATATGATATTTTTTAATTGTACTTTCGTCATCAGAGATGTTCAAATTGTCAATCTCTAAACTGAATCAAACTCAAAATATTAAATTTGAAATAATATGCCATAAAAAACAAATCCTGGTATTTTAGGTCCTAAAGATATGGTTAGTAATTAGTGTGGACTTTGTATTACTATCCTGAAAATTAAACCAATTTGTATATAAAAATGTGGTTCGGATTCCACTATAAACTGTAGGTTCCTTAGTTGCCATTAGCTGTATGGGCTAAAAATTAACAGCTGTATCTAAGGAATATGTCGTCCTTAGTCAAACTAACAAGACTACAAGATCGCACCACTCATCCTACACTCATCTCCATTCATACTTGGCTTAAAATACCTACTTTATATGGTCGCCATTTCATTGAAAAGTATAAAGTAAAGTATTTTATAACATAAATATATATTTAATTCTATTGATTTCCTAGAACGGTTTTCGTTTGTACAAATAACAATTTGTACAAATAGATAACCGTACTAATAAACTACACTACACCACTAGACACATTTAGTATTCGTCCTGAATAGATACATCACACGATACAGACCGTAATCTAGTTTTCGGATGCAAATTTACTGAGGGTACATGGAAATTAATCCTTTGATGTTACTAATTGTGCCAATTATGGTGTAGTGGCAAATACCTTGAGTTAAATACGAACACTTATGACGTTTGGGTCATTCGGTAATTTACGAAAGAATGTATTTGACCCATTAATTGTTTTTTTGCACTTTCAGTGCCAGTGACGTTTATAAAGAGAGAACTGAAAACTGACCTAGGTACACATACAAAATTGGTTTCGATGATCGTCATCACTAAAGATATATTCACCCATTCTTAAAAAATGCTGATTATATTTTAGCAAACTTTGTTTAATTTCTTACAACAAAATTATGGCTCTCTATTTTTCGTAATGATATTGCATTGCGAAAGGTTGTAGATTTGTCAACAAGCTTTATGTTAAATTGATTTGCCTGAGACTTTATCAGGCATTGTGTTTCCAACAATGGATGACGTAACAGAATAATTGTTAGCGCCAAAAATGTTGTAAATGAAATTTGTTTAGTTAAGAATGTAGTAGGATTTTTGTTGTTTAAAAAAAGGGATACATTTTGTAAAGATATAAAAAAATAGCAAAAACCTTTGTAGCTTTAACGATTATTGGTCCTTGTTTAATTAAATCCTCGATTGTTTGGAGGGCCTCTTTAATGAAACTTTCGTGTAGTCACACGATGTTGTACTGCAATGCAGTCTCTGTTTTTATTTGACCCCTTAATTGGTAAATGGTGGTTATAAATAAGCGTAAGTTACTTACATTTAATTTAATCAGCAATTTGTCCAATGCCTATCTAGAATAATTGTTCGGAACGTTGAATTAATAATATGGTTTCAACAGTTTAAAGCTAATTCAGGATACTCTGGTTCCTAATTTTTACTATAATAGAAAGCATAGGTCTAAACTTAATAATCATTGTAGGTACGCGTGTATCTTATACGTCATACTAACTAAGGAAAGGTAGTCAGGTGCAAAGAAAGTACCTCAAGTAAGATTGAAATAGCGTAATAAATTATATATGAATTATCTTAACAGTTAATTTGAAACTACAATTAATTAATTACCAATCAATTAACTGGCCATTAATTTAATTATCTGTTCTCGAGTAATATGAAATGAGCTTACGCAAATAGAAAGTTTAGAGATTATTTTTCTAATAAACCTTAATAGTTTAAACAACAGACTGAATTGAAGTAAGATATTTTTGTTAAAACCCAATCTGTAGTTAAATATTGTTACAAAAAAGGGTTGTGGATGTATTGAACTTTCTGTGAATCGGTAACGTTGATTGTGAATTCTTTGTGAATCAATAACAAAGAAAGCAAAATAAATTAGCCAAAAACAGAAGTAGATGGCTAAATATGTTTATTCAAATAAAATCACAGCAAGCAGGAAATTATAACTAATAAGATAAAAACAAAATACAAAAAACTAATAACAATATTAGTTCAAAATCCTCGGTGTTTCAAAATAACGTAGAGGAGGATCTGTAATACCTATGGTTAAATAATGAAATATGAATCTACCTGAATATGTTTAGTGTTTCATTAAATATACCAACTCTGAACTATATGAATATGTGAAATCATTAGCGTATTTTTAACATTTTATTTTATAATTTTGATAATATGAAATAATATGATTCAAGGATGTTAATACTGTTACAGTTAATACTGTTCAATGAAATGGCGACCATGCATAGTTGTTATTTTAAGCCCAAGTATGAATGGAGATGAGTGTAGGATGAGTGGTGCGATCTTGTAGTCTTGTTAGTGACTAAGGCCGACATTCCTTAGACACAGCTGTTAATTAATAGCCCATACAGCTAATGGCAACTAAGGGACCTACAGTTTATAGTGGAATCCGAACCACATTTTTCCTTGGTATATACGCATTAGTCTAATTATCAGGATAGCACTGCGGATAGTCGTAGTACTCACTCGTGCGGACGTTAATCCACACCATCCACAGTGCATGCCTAAAAATATCCACAGTTCAATATAAGATGATCAATTTATAAATTTTAAAAAATCACTAAACAGTATAGTTAAACTAACTGATAACGTAAAACATTTAAGAGTATGGCCTGAACGTGTTTAGGTATTTTCATTGTTCATGCCTCCAAGCCAAGTATCATACGTCCATCTACTGAGTCACAGTAAATCTGAGCTGACGGACGTTTACAGTCTCTCATCATGAGGGCAAATTTGCTCTTCTCAAGTGCAGGACCACGTCTCTCTCACAAAATATACAGTGGTTAATTTTTTTTCAAACGCTGTATCTTCATGCTTACAGAGGATCCAACGAAATCCACATAATAAAATAACTTTTCTTTAGAAACCTATGATATAGTGTTTATAACTGGGCAAAATTTAAGGTAAATTGGTTTTGGTTTTTGCTAGTAAAGGCTAAAAATATTGAATATTTTATGTTTTCTGTATTCTGAATTGAAAATTGTAAAAAGGAAAATTTATGATTTCAGTTATAGAGGTTAGAGAAGTATTTTAAATATGTTATAATTGTTGTTTTTGTTTTTATTGTTGTATTTATTGTTATCTCGTAGCTTGTTACTGTTCTGAATTGTATAACATTTGCTTCTTGTTAGTTCCTTAAATTGTATCTCAATCTAATCATCTATGTATTGGCGTCAGCCGTTGAAACGTTAAATAAATAAATAAATAAATACATGGTAAGATTATTATGAAAAAAAAATCCTTAGGTTTAATATTTAAATCAGACCTGCTTTAATATTATAGCCTATAGTGGTTTACGCCAGCATTACTACACATTTTTCAGTTTTAACCTTTTTTCAATGTGGTTTAAGGTTTTTTATACATTTTGGAATGTTCAATGTGGTCTACGCTATTGAAATGTCTTTATTCTAAAAGACAACATGTCTGGAAGCCGCACTTATAATGTACTCAATACATATTTACACTTTGAGAAAAAAATACTCTTTTCATAGAGTAAACAGTAAATTAACGTTTAAAAGCGCACTGTAAACAATTCACCACGTCTAAGATACACTTTTATAATATCCAACTGTCATAAGCTTAGCGCGGGGAATAATCTATCCTCCCGTGAGTGGGTATATTATATGTATAATCCGTGATATATAATAAATGTAAATAAATGTAAAACTCTAAATTCAATAGACCTACATGTTTTCATGTTTTAAATTTTTATTAAGTCTTTAGTGCTCTAAATCCGAAATAAAATTGAAATATTCACGTTTAGATACAAGTATTATGTTTTGTGAAGGATTGGCGCTTTTATATTTAAATCAAGCTGTATTCTTTAACTCTGTAAGCTCTGTATTTAAAAAAAGGACCTTTTCCAACGCAGTATTAACAACTCTTTCCACATACAATATGGAAGTTTGATGTCTACAACTAATTAATGGTTTCTCCGAGGGATTAAAACTCGACCCAACCACAACGGGCAGTAGTGGCAGAATAGCGCTTCGTTATTTACACACTCTCTCCTTATTTACACGTCTCTGCTACTGCTGCCATCCTATATCCTTTCCCTGGCTGAAGAGGACTAAGTCCTAAAACAGCCTCAGTCCAGTAGGGTTTCAGCTCTCTGGATTGGAACGTCACGACGAACGAAGAACGAAAATGCTAAGGTGGTAACAAATGTATAAATAAGTCAAGTAGGGCAACTTGTTACTTAATATTTAATAGAGTTCCTAAATAGTTGTTAAACAATTTTACTAAACTCAATCGACTTTGTGGTAAAGGCCAAAGGTTTTACTGATATTTATGGGTTACGGATATTCGGTATACGGGATATTTTCTTCCAGCGTTTATTCCTTGTATGTTATTAGGAGTAATATCAGAAATTTAAATAAATAAACCTTTCGATTATAAGATTTGGCCTGTTTTCAAAATATTCCGAATATATTGTGGTACGTAAATATAACAATTCATTGTTTTCTGAAGTAATAGATGAGTTTTATAATAAAAAAACATTAAATGCGGGTGCTAAGTTTTTACTACGGCTACCTGTGGAATTGAGGAACGTTAAAGATGTAAAAATGTTTAAGAAAAAATTAAAACTGCATTTGACAAATAAAACATTATATAAATTTGATGAACTATGACAACCATACTTTTTGTTGTTTATGATCAACTTTTGGTTTAAATAGTTACCTTATGGCTTATGGAGGAAATGTAATGAAATTAATTTGTTAGCTGTAATTTAGCATAATGACGCCATTCGATGTATACCACTGTATATTATATGAATAAAGACATTTTCAATTCAATTCAATTCAATTCAATAATGTGAGCACAATTCAATGAACTAACAGATACCATACAAGATTGAAAGATACATTCGTTTGATATTTATATTTTCATATGTGCACGCCAAACCAATATAACCGGCGGCATCTCGGCTATTTTGGCGGGTAAATTAAACTTCCACATGAGTTAACTAACTCCATTGTCCAACAACCACCACATGTCGTCATCACCAGGGATACCAACGGTTTCGTCCATCTCTGAAACTAAATAATTGCTTCATTTAACACACTTGGTAGAAAAACTTTACGTTCACACTATGCGAGGTAAGTTAAAGTATTTGACCAAATATTATGTATGTATCGCTGCATCTGCTTGAGGCCTATTTTCCAACTAAGCAATCAATGCCTTGATTACATTGTAATGCATTTTTTTTACATTTTAGAGGGTTAATTCTAGTTTGATGAAATGCATGCATTTATAATGCACCTAAAATACTAAAACAACCCAGATAAACCCTATTTAGTTGTGGTATCCTAAACAATTTAATTATAATTAAAAGTACACTAATTGTTTGGATACATTTTAAAAATTACTAGTTTATACTAACTTTGAAGATACTAACATATTTTTTAGCATTAACGCTTTTTTATATTCAATGAATACCAATCGACAGATATGGGTAGCTACTGTACAAATGTTTTCATGACTGACAAAGTATTAACCTATATTGAATGTACGTTTGTTAATTAAGTACAATTGAGGTGGATTATGATAATAACTAATAAAACCATATTATTGTCAGTAAGTTTATAAATCCGTTATAGTTTATAGTGTTATCCATTCTCGCCATCTACTGTTTAACCAGGGTTGTGTCTAGTGTCGCTATAAACAGCTGCAGGTCGTAACATGTTTACACAAGTGTGTTTACAATCAGCTGATCAACACTCAAGTTTACTAGTGTTGGCCAATATACAGGGTGTCCCGGAACTATCTACCAATATTTTAGGGCATTGCTCCTGGGTAAGAAACATATCTAAATATCATATTTAAATTGTCCTGAAGTCCTTAGTTATTTACACAGCCGCCATTTTGTTTTTTTCAGTTATTATTTTTTTCTAATGAATGGTTAAACATACGAAATGGAAATTTTGCACAAACATTTATGACAACTAGTCAAAGCTACAAAAACATTATGACGATTTTTCAAATGCATTAAACAAAATGGCGGCCATTTAAAATTTTGTTTCTTAAATAACTCAAAAACTGTTGATTTAAAAAAAAAATTTAAATGGCCGCCATTTTGTTTTATGAATTTGAAAAATCGTCATAATTTTTTTGTAGCTTTGACTAGTTGTCATAAATGTTTGTGCAAAGTTTCCATTTCGTATGTTTAACCATTCTTTAGAAAAAAAATAATAACTGGAAAAAACAAAATGGTGGCTGTGTGAGTAACTAAGGACTTCCGGACAATTTAAATATGATATTTAGGTATGTTTCTTACCCAGGAGCAATGCCCTAAAATATTGGTAGAGAGTTCCGGGACACCCTGTATACCTGGTAATAAGTAGGGTGTTACATAAACAATTTATAGATAGCGAATACATAGTTTATTGATGCAATGACAAGTTTACCTTAAACATATTTAAATGACTCTTCAAATTAATTGTCAAATATTGAAACATCATCCTTATTTTAATTAAATAGATTTTTCAACCTTTAAAAAATGCAGGAGTAAAGTGTTGTCCCTAAAATTTCCCTGATAATAATGCGTCAATATTTAATCAGAACACCTAATTATTTGTTCACGTTTATTTCAATTCCCGGCTAGTAAAGAAATGTCTAACTTTTCTGTGAGCCTTATATTGGCTGTTTGATGTTCAACTAAAAGGTTTTCTTCGCTAAAAACTGTATTTAATTTTTTTAGCTCCTACCTTCTTTGTTATGGTGTTTGGTTTATACTTTATTCACGAAATACAATATCATTTTACATTTAGAAGGTTTTAACTTCATATACTGTTTATTTTTCCACTGTTTTACTGGTAAGTTGAGAGGTTGACGTAACACATGTAATGTAGGGATTAAATGGTTAATCAAAGGCTACGTACACATGGGAGCGTTGCAACGCTGGCCGAAGCACTGGCGCTGCATGTGTACGCACTCATTTGATTGCTGTGTTTCTAGGACGAGCGTTGCGACGCGCGACACGTAACGCGCGTTGCAACGCTCCCATGTGTACAGGGTCGAAGTTCTGGCGTACTACTTGGTCCTGGCATCGGAGTTTCAGTGTCTGTTAATTATGTGACTGTTTCAATTTTCAACAACCAAAACTGTGCAAACAAAGTAAACGTTAACTTTAATTTGAAGACATGTCTAAAAAATGCTATGAGTTTTGTAATGCTCCTAAGTGTAATAAAGAAATATCCAATGTCTGTTTTAAGTCTTTGTAGTGTAGCGAAAAGTAAGATTAAAAACACGAGTGAAAGTGAGTCTACATATTCTCGACCATTTAAAGTGCTCGATGACTTTGTTATCAAATATCCTATTAATAGTATATTTCATCACCTCCGGTTCCGCCTCCTGATGTATGATACTACAGAAGGCCCGCAGACGATGAGTGTCACTTCTGGTGCTGCCCAAGGTTCCATACTCGGCCCGGACCTCTGGAACGTTGCCTACGACAGCCTCCTTAGGTCTGAAATGCCTGAAGAAACCGTTTTAGTTGGGTACGCAGATGACATTGCAGCTTTAATAGCTGCTCGTAGTGTTGAGCTGGCCCAGCTAAAATTAAACCGAGTCATGCGAACTATAAACGCATGGATGGCAGATCACGGTCTCTCACTCGCGCTGAACAAAACTGAGATCGTGATTCTGACCAAAAAGCGGATTGACACCATTGTACCGTTGAGGGTGGGGGACGTCGAAGTCCAGTCCGTTCGTGCCGCCAAGTATCTTGGTGTCATGGTGGACTCTAAGCTTAGCTGGCGGGACCAGATATTCCGAACGGCGGACAAGGCCGCTAAGGTGATCTCTTCTCTTAGCCGGTTAATGGCCAATGTCGGAGGTCCTCGTTCCAGTCGCAGAAGGCTGTTGATGTCTACAGTTCAGTCTGTGCTCCTGTATGGTGCGGAGGTGTGGGCAGACGCGCTCAATAAGGAGGTGTATAGGATGCGGCTTGCCAGAGTGCAGCGTCAGGCAGCACTCAGGGTAGCATCCGCCTACCGAACAGTGTCTGAACCTGCCATCTTGGTGGTTGCTGGAGTAATCCCCGTCAAACTTTTGGCGGCGGAGAGGAAAGCGATTTATCAGCGGCGTGGAGAGGCCCATGCAAAAATGGAGGAGCGCAACCGCACCTACCAGCTCTGGCAGGAGAGCTGGGAACAGGAGTCGCGGGGACGCTGGACCAGGAGACTGATTCAGCAAGTCCAACCATGGGTTGACCGACGGTATGGTGAGGAGGACTATTACCTTACCCAGTTTCTGACAGGTCACGGGTTTTTTTCGGTCGTACCTGTTCAGGATGGGCAAAGCCGTGTCACCCGATTGCATCTACTGCCCAGGCACTCCCGACGACGCGGAGCACACCTTCTTCCGCTGCCAGCGTTGGGAAGGTTCCCGCCTGGAGGCTGAACAACATGTAGGGCAGTTGTTGGTGGACACGGTCATTCCGATTATGACGGAGGGTGAGGACAATTGGACCTGTATGTCACATTTCGTCCAGGATATTCTCCGCACAAAGAAGCTAGAGCTTGACCGAGATGCAGCCTAGGTCATAAAGAAATTGAATGCCAGAAACGGCGCGAGCCCTGAGGGCTTAGGTCACACGTTGACCTGACCTGAAGTAATGTGACAAACAATCCCAGGTCTGTGTCTAACAGAGTAGAGGGGGTTTTTTAGTGAGTAGTCTGACAAGCTCAGGAGTCTCACACTACAGGCTGGCTACCTGTGTGCGTAAAAGCATTTTTTACCTCCTCTCCCTAAAAAAAAAAGTATATTTCATCACTAGGGCCTAAAAAGTGACTCTTTTCGACCAGAGCTCAAGTGTTACGATCGAGGCGAAGCCAAGGTCGGAAAATGAGCGGGGGTTGAAAAGACACTTTTACCTGTGTGTTGAACCATATTTTTGCTCGTATTGGACCATTACGTGAACAAACTACGTTACAAAACTGATATGGTTTCCAAATAAAGATAACCTCTCGATGCAACTTCTAGCTTGTTTTCAAGTTAATTTGCTAATCGAAACAGCAGCTGTTTGGCATTCGATTCCATCATTTCGTCTATTACGATCGTGTTAGTGTACATTATACTATCGATATTACAAACTATTTACAAAAAGGCAACAATTGACTGCAATCGATACATTCTTTTGATACATGCAATTTTGTTTGCAATAGAAATGTACACCTGAATTGACAATAACTGATTTTTACTCCCCAGGAGGCTAAACACGCTTTTACTCCCTAGCCTAGAGAGTAAAAATGCTACTTTAGACCTGTAACGAATGCATTAAAAACGGCTTTTTTTGCTGCAGTAAGACGAAACCTTTTTACATGAATTGGACTGAAGTAATTTTTCTAATACTTAACTTACATGTTTATCATCTGTGTTGTCTGACAGCCCTGTTTTTCAATGTAAGAAAGTCTTATCCCACCTCTAATTGTATGTAAATGTTAAATTAAGATTGTAGATTGTTTTAACCTAGCAATATAATCTTGAAAGTAACGCACCTAAAATATAAGAAATCTTAAAATCAAATTAAATCAGTATAAAAATAAGATAGTTAATAATGCACATTATTAACTAAAACTTATATCATTATTTGTTGACATTTAAAGTTGACTTTAAACGTCTTATTTTATGCCACGCTAGAGCTATAATCCCAGGGAATGACAAGCACAAAGTCTTGAATATTCAAAAGCCTGTTGATGAAGTGGACAGCTCCCAGTAGGGACATGGCCTATAGCTTGAGAAAATATAACACATGCCTTGAACTTTATTGTTTACATAGTTACTAATAGTACCACAATAACAAATTAAACATGTACACAAATTGTCAAGAGTACAAAATCAATCGATGTTAGTAAAATCGTAGCTACACAGTTGTAATCTTCAAACAAACACGTTGAAACAACCGTTACATGTTCCCCAGAGAAGTATTATTTGTAAAAATTACTAATTTAGCTAGACCTTTTTCATTCAGCATCCAGCATATCGTTTTGATATTTTTCTATGAAAATATTCGCTTTTAAATTTGAGTAGCCTATAAATCTTTTAGCGAATTTCCCATATAGGGAATAAGCTATTACCGTACAGTCCTGGTAAGACCTAGACCCGGGACCGATTTACTTTTTCTTTTTGAGGTCCCCAGAGGCCAAAAACACCATCCGTTCAAATCCATATATATATTTATATATGTGTCCGTTAGCGCGATAACTCGAGCAAAAATGATCAAATTTTCATGAAATTTGGTACAAACGTGTAAACCTACGTTTATGCGAACGAGTTCGCGAACCAGCATAGTCGGACCATGCATGGGAACAGGGCTTTATGGGGGGTTTTATGGGGTAAAAATGGGATTTTCCCATTTTTTTACCTAAAAACAACAAATTTTGTATTTTCTTTTTCAACCATTTTGTAGAGCTTAAAAAAATAAATAATTTAGTATATTGAAGCGCTGTTGAATGCCTAACGTTCACGAAGAAAATTCAAAAAAGGTGTAATTTAAAATTCCCATATTATTCTTATGGAGAATATGAAAACTGCTGTAATTTACTTGTTTATGGATGTAATGTTGATAAAAATTGGCAAATTTATTTATTTCATCCTATACTATTGACATATTGTCAAAAAACACTTTTTAACTTCCCCGTAGCAGCAAACCTAAGCACTCGTTAAATCTAATGTTATTTAAATTGGAAATATACGACTTATGTTTTATTTATGGAAATATTTTAGTAAAAATGTAATCAGACAAGTTGAAACTCGCTTAGTCTGCAGGTTTGCTGCGGCGGGAGAATTCTATTTGCTTTTACTCTACAAATTTGTCGCACTGGGGGATTGGTCGACTAGGGCTGTCTTGCTAAGATTGCGTGTTTAATTAAGCTCAGCATTGTTTGATTACCCTCCAAATGAACTTTGAGAAAGTTGCGGATTGACACTGCAGAGATCTTAGATGGAAAGTTTTCAGATTTGTTTCAAAGTAGGTGAGTATATGCACGAAAGCAATGTTGAAAATAAAATATTTAAATATAAATACATAAAACTCAAAAAAATAAGTTTTAATTTCCAAAAACAATCTTTCTAAAACAGCAAGATTTATCACAAAATAATATCCTGAGCATCACATGTCATTCACATTCATACTGTGGTTGATCATTTGTATTTAATACTGAGAGGGTTAAAGTGATTGTTGTTTCACCCTCTTTATGAGATTAATGGTCGTTTGTGTCTGTCAGACCCAATACGGACATACTCAAGCAACTTACACAAAGTTAGTTTCGCTTATAAAATGTTTTAATAAACTGCTTTTGGTCGATATACATGTACAGTATTAAATTTCGTACAAAATACCTACGATCAAAAATATCATAATATAGCCTATCAGTTTTATTTTGTGTGCGGTAGTGTTTTCATAAATGTTTTATAAATAAATGTAGTTCACTTGTATGTTTGATAAATACTTTTTTTTATTTCATGTTAATGTTTCATGTTCACGTCTGATATTCAGTTGTCATTATTGTATTTATAGCCTGACCCAAAGATTGAATAAGTTTAATTAAAATAATTCTAGTTCGATTTTTACAGCTAAAGCTAGTAAGTTACATTAAACGTTTATCTTTATTTTCGCTTGCTAAACATATTTAAAGATATAGATATTTCAAAGCTTTTACCTTAAATTGACGCAAACATGTTTTATAAAGTGCATTATAAAATGGTAAATCTTTCATCTTCTGATTTTTTTTATTTAGACAAAATATAATGATCATGAGACTTAAGTTGTAAAATGACGTTCTTCATTGTATGTACTTCTGTACAAACACCTGACCGTTTTTCGGAGCGTAATTCTATGTTTCAATGAATAAAAAACAATGACCATGTGCCTTGTTAAGGTTTAGAACAGATCTCAAGTCGTACATATCTGCCATCTTCATATTTTTTTTACCCTATAAAGTGAAAAGGTAAATTAGATTTTTAGTGAGATAACTCAAGATACTTTTGTGGTAAATACAGTTTGTATACACCAATACCATCTAACCTAACCTTTTGTTAGAGAAAACACACTTTCCTGAATGCATGTATGGAAATTGTACCCTTGTTAAATATTATATAGAAGGAAAGTTATTTATAGTTTACTTATCTTGGGTGTGAACATAAAATTATGAGGTCAAATTAAAGTTGAAATATGGTATTTACTTTATTATTTTGCATTTGGCACTTAAAAATTTACTTATCATTCAATTTATCTTATACTAGAAAATTATGAAATACATATGTAAGCATAAATTAATCACCTTTATTAGCATAAAACCATTATGATTGATACTAAATTTAATGGCGTAGTAATTCCATTTATACAAAACACATAATATAAATTCGAAAACCTTCTTTAGACTCAAGAATCTTATTTCTGTCGCTCAATGTTTGTATTGTAGATGGAGTTCAGAAGATTTCAGCAAATATTGTTTCTACTTCAGTCAGATCAATCTATAACTGACTCTCATCCCGATATGTTTTACATTGTTTGCTTTAAAAATTAAATTCATTTTCGGTTCAATTGGCACTGTGGTTTACCTATGTTAACCTCTGATGTATTTGTGTGTTTTAGTTTTTTCCAAAAATGTGGAATCACCTGTCACAGTAAACCTGCAAAAGAGGCCATTCGACTGCTTTGTTTTTATTTACATTTTACGATGATAAAATAAAAGTATACTTAGATTCCCACACAATATTAAATAGCAAAATATCTGAAACCTGAAAATAGATGGTTCAGAGGTTTAGTCATAGGTCTTATCATGAATTTGACATAGTACTGACCACCATTCTTCAAAGGTATTTTATACAAGTAAGATTTTCGTTCGGTTGTAGCTTTAAAATTTATCAATGTTTTTCTTTCCGGGGTTTCCTTACACATTTGTTTTACCAACAGCTTCATCCCTCCTACATTACATTGTATTACATGTCCATTACATCTAATTAAAGACATGTATGTAGTGTTTTTGCCTCATAAACTACGCCTGGTTATTAAAAAATTTTAATATATTGTAGGAAAAATAGTTAGCAAATTAGGCAAAAAGAGGTTCAACGGTTTATAAATGTTGGTAATAATTCATTGTATTTATAAATACAATTTTAGCTTGACATATTCAGTTTTCTAAATACCGAAATATGTTTATGAAGTTTTTTTTTTTAATGTAAGTGCATCTAATTTAATAATCGGAAAATGAAACCACATTTTAATCGACAAACTCCAACACTACATTCTGTGGTTACCTATGTTGCCTTGACTGGTCAATCCAAGTTGACTATTCACAATCACACTTTATTACAGTGGTAGCCCAGGGGCAGTGTCGACATATTTGATTGGATTTGGACCCAAGAGAACTCATGTAGAAATTTAATTTATCCCCTGTTTACAATCCAGCATGTAATATAATGAACGACAAATGAAATGGTTTATAATAATAGTGTGGCGGTACAACGAAATTATTCTAAATTTTTTCACCTATCAATCACTCTTTATACCCAGTATTATTAATTTACTTGAATAAAAATACGTTTACAAAAAAATGAAATATTAACAGACGAAGGAGCAATAAAAATGGCGTGCTTTAAAAATCAAGGCATTACAATATAGCATGCAAAACAGTAAATATCATGTAGAAAGAAGAGTGTGCAGGTTAAAATATTTTATACTGTGAGAGGAATGTTTATATAGTATATAGCAATATACTTCTAACTGCTAACGTCAGGGTAGAATCCTATGTAAATGTTGGACCCTCGTCCAGTGTAGGCGGCGTCTCGCCACATATATCATCCCTCATCCCTTCCAGCGTCGCCTTATTTAGACAACCACTTACAGTATATTGTATATGACTCGATTGTTGTTGTTAGTAAATTAACAAATCTAACTAACAGAAAGCATCATATCTTACTTAAGAACAGAATATTACCATCAAGACTGATTAATAATCAATTTTTCAAGTGTTCATAGTGGTAAGAATTATTTCATTATCAACTAAGTTAATGATAGAGCATACAGTAGATGTTTGTGGTAAGGATAACGGGAATAATCTCAACATGAGGTCAATATAATCGGCTTCGAGGATTATAACGCCCGTCTGATGATGTTCTTGAGCATATCGGTTTATATAGTGGGAGACAGAAAATGTGTTCTATTTTACGCAAGGATCTATTTCAACAAAAAAACCAAATCTTCTAACAAATAGGAAATCAATTTTTCAGTTGAATGCATAGCTTGATGTATAAGTATTTGTGACTTTTAAACAACCAATACACTTTGTTGTTGTAAAACTTGTCTGCGTAAAACTATACACAGATATACAGGGTTGGGCAAATGTGTGGATACCCCTAGTTAACTTTTTAACGCGTTGCAATAGGAAAACCTAACTCGACACATATTTACAACATAAGAAATTGCACTTTTTCATCAAAGTTACAACTTTGCCCCAGCCCCCAAAATGGGGTATTTTGGGGGCAGCCCCAAATTTTCAAATGTAAACCCCTATCATGTGACCCCTCATTTTACAGGGTTTTTTAAGAGAAATTAAATGGCGCAAACCAGAGGTCAATATCGCACGCCTAATCAAAATGGCAGCCATTTTAATTTAACATGAGCAATCATGATAATGTCTTGACACCCCCAGTTAACTTTATAACGTGTGGCAGTGGGAAAACCAAACTTGGCACATGTTTACAACATAAAAAATGCACTTTTTCATTTAAGTTAGAAGTTGTACCCGGCCCCAAAAATGGGGTATTTTGGGGGCAGCCCCAAATTTTTAAAAGTAAACACCTATCATGTGACCCCTCATTTTAAATGGTTTCTCAAGACAAATTAAATGGCGCAAACTAGAGGCCAATATCGCACCCCTAATCAAAATGGCAGTCATTTTGGAATATCCCCTATTAATTTTTTAACAGTTTATAGCAGGAAAACTGAACTCGGCATACCTTTATGAAAAAAGAAAATTCACCTTTTGGTCAGTATTAAAATATTAAATTTTTAAAGTTAACTGGGGGTGTCTAGACTTTATCATGATTGCTCATCTTAAATAATTAAAATGGCTGCCATTTTGATTAGGCGTGGGATATTGACCTCTGGTTTGCGCCATTCAATTTCCCTTGATAAACCCTTTAAAATGATGCGTCACATGATAGGTGTTTACATTTGAAAATTTGGGGCTGCCCCCAAAATACCCCATTTTGGGGGCTGGGGCAAAGTTGTAACTTTAATGAAAAAGTGCAATTCTTATGTTGTAAATATGTGCCGAGTTTAGTTTTCCTATTGCAACGCGTTTAAAAGTTAACTAGGGGTATCCACACATTTGCCCAACCCTGTATGTCTATACTCAATGTAAAATCTATTTTTAAGTGCAGAAAAGTAATTAGGCTTAGTTTTTTGCCGTAGATCTAGAATACATAAAATAATATTTTAAATTCTACTCATTTTCAAATGTATTATAATTATTATTATTCGTGATTCAGCATCGTGCTTTAGAAACGTGCGATCTTAATAATCAATAGCTTAAATTAAAGCTAGCATTTCACATGGAAGGTTCTTTGACTAAACATAAAGGATAATGTAATTAGAGCTGATAAAATGCATATTAAATTTAAGTCAGAATTCGAAAAAAAGAAAAACCAATAATTTTAAAAAGATCACATTGTTCCGTTTAATTCCGTTTCATGTTTTTCTCAAAATCTTATAGTTTCTGAGACACCAATGGTGGCACTTTTAAGTTATTTACCCTGTGTATTACAACGAATGCAATGAACGTAATGTATTGAATACATTTGGTTTCTCTGTGATATTAGTCGATATTGTCCCCATGAAAGGACAATCCCCATCCCCATCAAGGCCTATGTAGGGAGCTGTAATTGGTATTGTACTGATTTACATGGCAGTACATTCTCATTAATGCTGTATGTATATGTATGTATATGTACATGTATATACTTTGAAAACAGTATTAAACTTTGTAAGTAGGTACTATTGCAGGATTTTATGGAGAATTAAATTCTTCTGTAGTCTTACTACTAATCGCATATTTGATGTAATCTTTATACATAGTTTCATCTAGCTTATAAAGCCAGTAAATAACTATGCATGAAACATATTTGGAAGTTATTATGATCTTTTAAAATGAAAATACCAGTGAATCTGTTATAGCTAATGTGTTATTTACGTAATATACTATACTATTCTACATGTTCTGTAATCTAAGGATAGAACAACTTTAAATCCTAATATCTAACATAATCATTTTCCATTCCAAATAAAAGTCATTTTTATTGTTGAAGTTATTTTTGATTTGTAATGGGAAAGTTTTTATCCTTCGATTGAAAGTCACCCTTCAACTCTTACTGAACATCCAAAACAATTAATTAAGCTTCAGTTGGGGGTCGTGCGATGGCAAGGGAAAATGAAATTTTAATTTAATATACACTGAAACCCGGCAATATCTACTCCTTGTTTCTCCCTAATGATGAATAATGGCATTTCTCATTGTTAGTGTTCAATTTTGAACAGCAATTTTAATATAATCTACTTTCCTTACTCTTGAAACAAAAGCAATAAATACCTCAGGAATTGCCAAATTCATATACAAGACAACTTGTTTATGCAACTAAGAAGTTAATAAGGGATCAACAACCGTAATATAGCTCCCTTATTGATCCTACTTTAGTTGCTTTATTATATCAGTTCAAGTACCAAGAATAATACTAATGACCGATGGTCCATTTTGAATAGTATATTAGTATATTTCGTACCTAGGGCCGAAAATGAGTTTTTGCCGGCTCCACGATTGAGAGCTGCGAAACCATTTCGGTCCGTGGTACGAACGTTATTTTTCACCTCACTATTACCACTATTCACCACAATAATAATGCGCACTGATAGTCAACACAACTACAACTTTAAGGTTATGTGAAGAAATAATTTGAGGAATCAGCAAAATTAATAATAAATAGTTGCTAGGCAGTGGTGACAATAAAACAATTCTATTGCAATGCTATGGATACCGATTGTGTATTGAATATGCATTCGTGTTTTAAGAAAGTAAGTGGGCAGCTAATTTTGCGGCCCTAGGGATGTTAAATCTGCTCGGTCCCCAAATGACGATGACAGCTGGCATGGCCAGCAAAACGTAACTTTCAGCCATTAACGTATGTAAAACAGGTAAAAACATCGAGTGGTGAAAAATTATTTTTTGGCATGCTGCAACAAAAGCAGCCGTTTTAATACATGCATTGTGGGTCTTAAGTAGCTCTGTTTTAGTAAAGCCTTTTTATTCCCGATGGAGAAAAGTCAGCTGCTGTAAATTTAGCCGCTTCAATTGTAATCAATCGTATGTATCGAGATTATATCGATATGTTTACTCGGTTGTAGGTTTAGCTAAATGTTACATTCTTGTCAATAGTTGAAACGTATCGATAGTATAGTACGGTAAAGCTTACACCAACACAATCGTTACAGACGATATTATTGAATCGCGTTTTAAGTAACAAAACAATCCGTAAGTCGTTGAGGGGATATTTTAAAATTAAACGTATTTTAATTGTCACTTACTTAAGCTATAACCCTCTAATTTTATTTTAAAATTATATTAAAATTTGAAATGAAACCTAACTATGTATTGTTATTGAGTTTTTTATCTAAGTTAACTGTTTTCCCGATTCAAAATACTATAAGTGTCTGCAAAATTTCTCTCATGATTTAATTAGTTTATTGAAATTTTGAGAAGAACATATTTTAAACTGTTACAAACACCCTCCCCCTTAGAGAGAAAATTAGTTGAAAGAGTACACAATAATTTCCACAAAGTTTCAGCTTAGTATACGATAAATTGTTATACCATTTTAGAACTGTTTGGATATCTACCACGTACATTTTGAATTTTATCAACAGTGTTTTTACGACGAGTTCAACCCCAGACACTTTGTTTAAAATTAATTTTAAAATGTTAGGCTTGATTAAGAAAGGAAAAGATTCAAAAGTATAAGTAATAGCGTCTAATGTTAAGGGAACATAGAGAGTATGTATTTTTCAAAGTAAAATATAATTTATGTTAGTAAAGAATTCGTATATTGAAATTATTGAGCTAAAAGTGCTAATCCTTTTGAAGAAATGTCAAACAAATAATATCTGGTTTTTCTTATGGAAGGTACAATTGGCATGACTTTTAGTACTGACGTACACTTTAAAAACTACAGTACGGTACTATGAGAATAATTTCACAAGTTTGACAAATTATACTTTTTGTTTTTAACTTCAAATTGTTTAATTTATTTTTGTTTCCATTGTCCCCCTTCAATTTTGCATGTACAGTTGTCCATCAATTTTTTTTTAATATGAAATGATTGAAAATTGTTGTCCATCTAAAAATGTTTAAAGATATAAATTGACAGGACGATTAGTAACAATATTAAAATAGCAAAATTAACTTTAACAAAATGTAACAGAAGCGGTTACTGGATTCGTTATTGTTTTGGTTGAAAGCAATGTAGAGCTTCAGAAACAATCAGTGACCACAGCCAATCAATGTAGTGATTATTTAGCCTCAACACAATCACCCGACCATGGGGAAGTTGTTCAATGTTCATGCAATGTCTACATGCTACGCTTGTGGTGTAATCAAAATCGAACAATGCACGTGTAACTATAGCCACTGTGTGTTCCCATCTGATGTTTATATAGCTGAAGAGGTGAATCTATTGTAAAACACTAACATAATGCAATTTTTGGGGACAGTTTTTAGAACCGTGCTATTTCTTTCGTTAAACGGTGGTATTCGTTCAGTATCCAGATATTAGATTATTTCGTAGGTGTACGATTAACTAGTAAAGTTGATTTAACATATTTGCAGTTACCTATCTTTATCTCAACTTACAACAATTGAAGGTACTTTCCTGTTAAAGGGAACATTCATTATTATCGATGATTTATTTTCGATATAACGATATTTTTGTTTTACTTCACGATTGGTATTCCTTCTGTTTTAATATCTTCAAACGCATTTAAATTACAAATTAATAACTAACCTTGTTTAGGCAAAAATAATAGCCAATATATTGGATTAGGACATGAAACTATTCTAAACTAACCTAACATAACTAAACAAACCTGCTGTATAGGCTAAGTTACCGTTTCAAAATTTCATTTGGTAACAGAAAATTTATATGGGGAATAGGCTATCAAACGGAATTTTGAAATGTTCCAGCAAGTTTGGTTGGTTAGGTTTGTTTAGAACAGTTTCATTTCAATATAATTTTTTTTTTATATTTACTGTATCCTATATCGTACTTGGCAGCTGATATGTTTCAATTTGTTACTATCAATATATCGGATGAAAAACAAAAATATCGATACATCGAAAATAAATCATCGATAATAATGAATGTTCCCTTTAACAGGAAAGTAACCAGTTGAAATATTGGTTCACATTTACTTCGCTAAAAAGGATTAAAGATACATAATTAATTTAAAAGTGATCATACAGTTGGATTTCAAGGAGTTCTCAGACTCCTTCGCTAAACATCTAAGATATATCTAGTTCAGAATGTCAAATTAGCGATCCAACCAGTATTTCTAGAGAAAAACTGAAAATATAATGTAGTCCCTATAATATAGCCGTTGTAAAATCCTATGCAGACAATAGAATTAAGCTCCCTTGATTTATAAAGATACAATCAATGAATGATTTTCTTCAATAAATAACATTACATTACATTGAAACAAATGTTTCACACAAGTTAGCTAGATTCTTGAGCATGGGTGTTTATTAACTACAAATAAAAATATATACCTCTTGTTACGCTATACTCGCACATACTTTTCCTTGTTATGGATATAGAAATAAATTTGTATTCCTTTGACTATAATATTGAAGATTAACAAATAAACTTTATCACAAATTGAAAGGGTATTTTAATTTGTTTATAACCGTTCTGTTGACCATCATAAACAGCCTACTTTACCAACGCAAGCAAATAAGGTTAAGTGACTTGTATTTTAAACCATATCACTTTAAATATCACAACCATAGTATTGATTGAAGGTATTTGAACTTTTGCCAAATCAGATAGTCTAGACTGGCAACAGATGGATCCAACCAATGAAATGTTTGAAAGGGGTGCACTTTTGTAACTGAGGGAGACTTTTTTGTTTTATATCCAGTGTGTTAGAGTACAAACTACTCACACCTGTTTAGACTATCTTTAGGGGTTAACATGATAGTAAGCGTTTGGTTGGTCGAAAGTATCTATTTAATGTTGAAATATATTGTAAGTTAACTTAGTACGATTTTGTGTATTTCGAATTAACATTGTAAACAATTTAAAAGCCAAAAATTAAAAGAATAAACCGTCTTTAATCATTGTTTTGCACCGAGCTTAGACATGCAAATGTGAAACTATCAAAATTAGTTTTTAAAACTCGATCTTTACAAAAAGTTTAGGGTATTTGTTATTTTGAACTGAAAATCCATTTTTGCCAAATCCAATTTCAAATCAAATACATTAAGAACCAAGTTATTGCCTAGTTCACGCAGACCTTATAATCGAAAGAAATCAAATTAATACGTCAGTATATGATTCAGGTTCACCTTATTTTGCTAAAATGACTGGTTTAAGAAAATGTTATGATACCTTTAAAATAAATTTTAATATAATATTGACTTTCTCGAGCTAAATATTAGACGGTTAGAAGATTCTTTTTGGTACCAAGTGGACTAACTATGTAATTGGGAGAAATTAAAGAATCGTCGAACTATGTTTAGATGTGAAATAATTATGTGTTACGTCTATTCCTTTCATCTATACGTTTATTTACGTTGGGGTTAGAAATGAGTAACACAACCAATGCTCACAAGGTAATTTTGTTATTAGCTATGCTGACTTAAATGGGATAAAGCGTTTGTTATTGTATTGATTTATGTTATTTTCAAACAATGTTGTGGTAGCATAATTAAAGTGAACATGTATGAACAAATCTAAAAGCACTGATTTCCTGGCACTATTAGATTCACAAATGAATTTACCAGTTACTCGATTATGTCATGTTATTCATGTTAGCTCAAAGGTAAATATTGTCTCAGACTAAGGAGCTTAAAGGTTTAAGCTGGGCAGAGGGGTTGGTCCAACACTTGATTGTATTTAGGCGTGGGTGTGCTATCATACAAGAACAGTCCTTACAACTGTCGTATTACACCAAGCATATGCTAAAATATAGGGGATCGAATGATGATATGGAATTGGTTTAAAGGGGCTTCTGTCCAGTGTTGCTAAAGGTAGGGCGAGATGGAGTACAGTGTTCAATTATCGTAAATCTCCAAAGATATACAAGTATTTAATGTTTTGGAGCCTACTCGAAATTGTAGATCCAAAGTTCAGTAAAAAGTATTATTCTCAAAGGTGAACTGAAACTTGTCTGTATTAGAATCATCTTTTTACTGAGATCAATTATTAATATTTTTATGATTCATTTTTACTAGGCATATTAATGGGAAATCAAACTGCATTTTCTATTACAATTCATCATATAATAGTAACCTGAGAAGCCATATGAAGCTGTAATAAAAAAAACGGCCTACTTATTCATGATTGAAAAATATTTACATAAATATTTATTGATTCAACGAATGATTACTCAATGGTTATAAAACAATTGTTTTATTACAAACCACGTTCTGTTGTGTTCATGTGAGGATTCTAGATTCTTGTTTAATTAAACCTATTATTGTTTGGAAGGCTCTTAAATTATATTTTGTAAAATTGTAAAAAGAATCACTGTAATGTGGTCTATATTTTAGTCTGGTTAGCCTAACAACGTAAGCAAAAAAATACAATATTTGTCTATTTATAAATAAAACCAACTCTGAAAATTGGATCAATCTAATATGACTACACAATAGAATACTTTTAAGTCACCGACAGTCCTGAATAGAATAGTAAAATTTTTAAACTGAACACAAATGTAATAGTTCTTTTATTTCACCATTCACCTTTGCAAAGGTATCCAGTGTTTAACGAATTTATTATCACTTTGACAGTTAAAATGGAAATCACACTGATGTATCATGTTGACATGCAAAATACATGACATCAGATGTACGACAACAAAAAACAACCGCTTTTGACATTTTGTAAATTCACTTTGTAATTGAAACAGAGTTTTATATGTGTTGAATTGATATTTAAAATGTTACAATGGTGATTTATTTCCTTCAGCCACGCCCATAATTTATTATCATCAAACGTAATTAGAAACACGGATTAATTTTGCATGTACCGTTGTCCATCGAAAATTGTTTAAAGGTATAAATTGACAGGACGATTAGTTACAATATTAAAATAGCAAAATTAACTTTAACAAAATGTAACAGAATCGGTTACTGGATTCGTTATTGTTTTGGTTGAAGGCAATTTTGAGCTTCAGAACCAATCAGTGACCACAGCCAATCAATGTAGTGATTATTTAGCCTCAACACAATCACCCGACCATGGGGAAGTTGTTCAATGTTCATGCAATGTCTACATGCTAGGCTTGTGGTGTAATCAAAATCGAACAATGCACGTGTAGCCCTATAGCCACTGTGTGTTCCCATCTGATGTTTATAGAGGTGGAGAGGTGAAAATTCGTAGTGTGAATCTATTGTAAAACACTAACATAATGCAATTTTTGGGGACAGTTTTTAGAACCGTGTTATTTATTTCGTTAAACTGTGGTATTCGTTCAGTATCCAGATATTAGATTATTTCGTATGTGTACGATTAACTAGTATAGTTGATTTAACATATTTTCAGTTACCTTTATCTCAACTTTACAATTGAAATGTTGCTTCACATTTACTTCGCAAAAAAGGATTAACACGTTCGCTACTGCAATAGTACGAAATTTTCCATTCACATGGACCAGCGACGCACATATGCGACGGCCGGTTTCCACCCATAGACTGCCGTCGCATATATGCGACGACTAGTCACATTAAAATAGACTGCCGACGCATATTTGCGTCGGGGTTCTAATGTTATTAAAATGCTTATATATTTGTAGTGGTCTATTTGAAGGCACTGAATTCCCTGCAGTGGTCTACAGAGATGTCTGACGCACAACTGCGTCGCTTGGTCTGTGGATATGATGATTGGTGACGTCGTATAGTAGTTGGAAAAACTGGTCTTTACTTTTCTGCATCACTATATGTATGTATGCAGTATGTATGCTGCATTATCCTATGTAGCTTTTATATTTGTTCAGTTATAAACTGTTCTTGAATAATCTGTTTATTTCCTTACTTACTTTCACCTTAAAAAACAAAAAAATGAACTGTCGCATATATGCGACGTTTAGTCTATTTCAAGAAAACTATAATAATTTTCACTATTGTCTTCGCTGTAGACCGGGTGTCGCAAATATGCGACATTACAAAAGGTTATAAAAATACAAATAAACAAGAATAATTTATTTACAAACACGATTGTAGCGTATTACAATGTAAATGATCACTGTTTACAGGTTTTTGCCCGTGGTCTGTGTGTACTGTTATCCAAGTGACAGTCGGTCTATGTGTAAGATTCAAATGTATACCTCGGTCTGTGGCAATGACCGCGGCGTCGCATATATGCGACGCTCAGTAGCGAACGTGTTAAAGATACATAATTAATTAAAAAGTGATCATACAGTTGGATTTCAAGGAGTTCTCACACTACTTCGCTAAACATCTAAGATATATCTAGTTCAGAATGTCAAATTAGTTATAAAACCAGTATTGCTAAACGAAAACTGAAATTATAATGTAGTCCCTATAATATTTCCGTTGTAAAATCCTATGAGACGACAGAATTAAGCTCCCTTGATTTATAGAGATACAATCAATGAATGATTATCTTCAATAAATAACATTACATTACATTGAAACAAATGTTTCACACAAGTTAGGTAGATTTTAGAGCATGGGTGTTTATTAACTACAAATACAAATATATACCTCTTGTTATGCTGTACTCGTACATACTTTTCCTTGTTAGGAAGAGTAAGTTATGGATTTAGAAATAAATTTGTATTCATTTTACTAATGTTGAAGATTGACAAATAAACTTTATCACAAATTGAAAGGGTATTTTAATTTTTTCATAACCGTTCTGTTGACCATCATAACCAGCCTACTTTTCCATTGCAAGCAAATCAGGTTAAACTACTTGTATTTTAAACCATATCACTTTAGATATTACAACCATAGTATTGATTGAAGGTATTTGAACTTCTGCCAGGTCAGATAGTCTAGACAGGCAACAGATGGATCCAACCAATGAAATCTTTGAAAGGGGTGCACTTTTGTAACTGAGGGAGACTTTTTTGTTTTATATCCAGTTCGATAGAGTACAAACTACTCACACCAGTTTAAACTATCTTTAGGGGTTAACATGTTAGTAAGCGTTTGGTTGGACGAAAGTATCTATTTTAAGTTGAAATATATTGTTAGTTAGTTTAGTTGTACGATTTTACGGATTTCGAACTAACATTCATTGAAAAAACAAAAAAATTAAAGAATAAAGATTCTTTAAATCTTTTTGCACCGAGCTTAGACATGTAAATGTGAAACTATCAACATTAGTTTTAACACTTGTTCTTTACAAAAGTTTAGGGTATTTGTTGTTTTAAACTGATAATCCATTTTTGCCAAATCCAATTTCAAATCAAATACGTTAAGAACCAAGTTATTGCCTAGTTCACGCAGACCTTATAATCGAAACAAAACAAATTAATACGTCAGTGTATGCCTACATGATTCAGGCTCACCTTATTTTGCTAAAATGACTAGTTTAAAGAAAATGTTAAGATACCTTTAAAACATATTTCAGTATAACATTGACTTTATCGAGCTAAATATTAGACGGTAAGAAGATTCTTTTTTGGTACCAAGTGGACTAACTATGTAATAGGGTGAAATTAAAGAATCGTCGAACTATGTTTAGATGTGAAATAATTATGTGTTACGTCTATTCCTTTCATCTGTACGTTTATTTACGTTGGGGTTAGAAATTAGTAACACAACCAATGCTTACAAGGTAATTTTGTCATTAGCTTTGCCGACTTAAATGGGATAAAGCGTTTGTTATTATATTAATTGGTATTATTTTCCAAACAATGTTTTTGTAGCATAATAAAAGTAAAACATGTATAAACAAATCTAAAGGCAGTGATTTCCTGGCACTATTACATTCACAAATGAATTTACCAGCTACTCGATTATGTCATGTTATTTATGTTAGCTCAAAGGTAAATATTGTCTCTCAGACTAAGAAGCTTAAAGGTTTAAGCTGGGCAGAGGGGTTGGTCCAACACTTGATTGTATTTAGGCGTGGGTGTGCTATCATACAAGAACAGTCCTTACAACTGTCGTATTACACCAAGCATATGCTAAAATATAGGGGATCGAATGATGATATGGAATTGGTTTGAAGGGGCTTCTGTCCAGTATTGCTAAAGGTAGTGTGAGATGGAGTACTGTGTTTAAGTATCGTCAGTCTCCAATGGCTCTTAGCTATTTAATAAGTATTTAATGTTTTGGAGCCTACTTGAAATTGTAGATTCAAAGTTCAGTCTCAAAGGTGAACTGAAACTTGTCTGTATTAGAGACATTTTTTTACTGAGATCAATTATAAATATTTTGTTAAGTTTATTTTTACTAGGCATATTAATGGGAAATCAAACTGAATTTTCTATTACAACTCATCATATAATAGTTACCTGAAAAGCCATATGAAGCTGTAATAAAAAAACGGCCTACTTATTCATGATTGAAAAATATTTACATCAATATTTATTGATTCAACGAATGATTACTCAATGGCTATAAACCAATTTCATTACAAACCACGATCTATTGTGTGCATGTGAGGCTTCTAGATTCTTGTTTAATTAAACCCATTATTGTTTGGAAAGCTTTTAAATTATATTTTGTAAAAATAGAAAAATAATCACTGTAATGTGGTCTATATTTTAGTCTGGTTAGCCTAACAACGTAAGCTAAAAAATACAATATTTGTCTATATTAAATAAAACCAACTCTGAAAATTGAATCAATCTAATAGACTACACAATAGAATACTATTAAGTCATTGACAATACTGAACATAATAGTAAAGATTTAAAACTGAATACAAATTTAATAGTTCTTTTATTTCACCATTCACTTTTGCAAAGGTATGCAGTGTTTAACGAATTTATTATCACTTTGACAGTTAAAATGAAAATCACACTGATGTATCATGTTGACATGCAAAATACATGACATCAGATGTACGACAACAAAAAACAACCGCTTTTGACATTTTGTAAATTCACTTTGTAATTGAAACAGAGTTTTATATGTGTTGAATTGATATTTAAAATGTTACAATGGTGCTTTATTTCCTTCAGCCACGCCCATAATTTATTATCATCAAACGTAATAAGAAACACGGATTGGGTGGGCATATCCGTCTTGTGTTTTACAATATAAGTATAAACATTGAGAGAGAAGTTGTGCTACGTATTTGATTAAATCTATATCTGAAATGATAATTAAGAAGCTATCAATCTATAGATTCTACATAGCTCTATAGCTTAGTACATTTAACAAGCTATCTTACTAATATTATAAATCTGAAAGTTTGTGAGTGTGTGTGTATGTTTGTGTGTTGCTCAATCAATAAACTACTGGACGGATTGGGCTGAAGTTTGGCATGATGATAGCTCACATTCCCTATTAACATATAGGCATATTCTTATCTCAAAAATCCTTTCGGGCTCCGCCCCAGTGGGTCTGTAGTTCCCCATGTTAACCTTATGAGTATTCATATTTAAAGGGAATTAAAGAATTTAGTCAGCTGTTTCAACTTTACAAGTTGGTTCTATAATATGCAATAGCATTAAAAAGTTATACGGTTTCCCAACAGGGTGCAGCACTATTATTATTTTGTTTGTGCATATATGACAACAGCTAATTTGAACTAAACAGCAACAAAAAGCTATGATACACAATGAGAACTGTCAAAGTAGGATTGTTTACAGTTAGGTTTGAGTTTTTAACTTAATGAATAATTTGTGATATTGTGCGAATGTTTGATAACTTATTTTTTTTCTAATGTTTAGGTGCAATGGTAGAACATTATGGCAATGGTAGATGTGTTATACCGGTGGTAGGTGTGCATACCGTAAATTTATGAAACAAATTTTATCAAACTGTGTCCTCCCCCCATTGCAAACGCAAAGCTTGAGTATAACTGCAATAAGCATTTTATACTTATATGCCAACCCCGTACGAAGGACGGGTGCTCTGCTAGTAGCTTATAAAAGGCTGTAGCTAAGAAGCTATCATGTTTTGTACACAGCCTTCTACGTCACTAATTAATTACAAATAGTTTTCGGCTTACATAATAAAACACACGATATTGGGAAGAAAATAAAATGGTAGTGTTTTGAACGCCGACAAATACTTTTGATGAATACAATTTTTCATCCCTCCTGATCATAATTAACTAGTATCAATTATTTGGAAGTTCACAATGTTTTATGTCTAAAATATTTAATAAGCTCTTACGTTACTATCTGAGCAAATATTTGTCGTAGCAAATATTCTCCCTTGTCTCTCGTCCCAGGAAGGGTAACAAGCAATCTCTTAGCGAGAAGGGAATATCCTGCCAGAGCCCTCAGGCAGAAAGGATCATCCCCTGACAAGCCGCGTTCACCCTAACCGTTGTTCCCTTAAGATACAGTTTATAACGGTAATTTATATAACAAAAATTGTCATGTATGCATAAGACATACACGCAACTAATAATAAATCGAAAAAAAACTAACTACACCAATTGACATTAATTTTGTTAGCAAAAGTATTATTAGTAATTTATTACATTGTTTAATTGACAACAAATAATTAATCCCCCCAAAACTATTCGTGAATACATTCAAAGATATTTAGGACACTCTCACCAGCCATAGTGAAACTTTGCTGCTAGATTATATCAGTATACGATCCAGATACGAGTTTTAAGAGTCATCTACCATCTTGTTGTGTTATTTATTTTCTCGTGTGAATCGTTTGAAGATATCGGAATTTGGAATATTTTGAGTCCTTAACGGACATTTATATACATATTGAACTATTATATATATCGTACATTTAACAAATCTTGAATCCTCTATGAAATAAAGAATATTTATTACCTATATTATTTTTAAATGCAAGAAAATATTATAATTTTTCTTGGGAAGATTTTTGCTAATGCATTTGTAAACGTATTATTCACCCCATTGTGCACAACCCTCTCATACATATGTAAACAGCGACAGTTGTCACATGGCAGATGTGGGTCTCAGGTGCGGTTTACATGTTATGGCAACATTCTCGAGTTTGTTTTCGGAGAAGATATACAGTATACTTCTACAGCTTTTATACTAAATTATTATATTTTACCGAAATCTAAAATGAGTGTTGCATTTTTCAACATTCATTTGAATTACTTTTGAGTATTAAATTGGTTTAGATGCCTGCAAATACAATTTGTTGTTTACAGAGTTGGCACTAGTTTTGGTTCATACTAGGACACATCTTCAGGATATACGAGGATTCAATAATAAAATCAACACATCTGGGTCTAATTTTGCAAAAAGAAACAACTGAATCTTCTCGAAATCACCTGACAAGCCTTTCATAGCCACGCGAGCACTATGATGAGTACATTTTTACAGAATTTCTGGTATCATTTTTTGTAATCTTTCAAATATGTTAAATAAATCACGCTTCGTGTAGTTTTTCGATCATAGGACTTATGTCCTTAGGAGCTCGTGTGCAAATCTCACAAATGATTAACAAACTCCAAGATGTTTAGTCCGCCTTTTAAATAAAACAAAATACACATCCTTTAGGTAAGAACAGCCTTTAAAAATATATTTCCTCACAAAAATTCTTATATGAGTTTTTAAGCTGTAATATTTCGTCAAGACAAAAGTAGTACCTGTTGAATATTTTAAATTCTGTAAACAAAACACAATGCGTTAGGTAATAGCTGTGTACACACAGCAACACACACAGACACACATGCATCACTTCAAAAATCACTTTTTTGTGTCCAGGGGGACCCAAAACGGATATATCGACTCAAAGCTTAAACTTGAAAATGTTGACGAAAACAATACTTTCTCCATGGTTTAGGGGAGGAAAGTAAAAATAATTCCTGTTATGTTTGGTGCCATGAGTTTAAAATTAAAACAAAATTGTATAGATCGTGTCAGTTAGGATGGCGTGTGTGGGTTGAATGACGGAAAGGTTCCCAACAACATTGAGAATCACAATATACGCTAGTGTACATTCATTTATAGGTAATTAGTTGATGAGATGGCCGTGCAAAATAACAGAAGTGACGATGGAAGAAGTGTTATTTCGCACACACGCATCCCACTGGCCAATGTAATTGACACGTACTACACTGTGCTAGTTTTGGTCCACCCTGGGGGTCCATTCCCAGTACCCGCCATGTCTGACGAGCCTTCCCCTATCCGCCACCTGGGGAGGCGCCCGATAGGAGACTAGCAACTCCACACGGGAAAAATATAGTAGAGGTGGGCGGAATCGTTTCTACAATATTTAACCCTTCTTATTTCAGTTTATAAATTTAAAAAAATCTCAATGCATGATACCCGTTTTGGAAGGTGGTGCTAGACATAGTACTTTCCAAAGACTTCCTAACTTTTTAGGGATATTACATAACACTCTTCCAACAGATTAGAGTAATTTACATTTACAAATAAAGAAGCACATAAAGGGTATAATGGTTCTACTGCAGGTATTCTAGTACTACTCCCAAAGATAAAAAATGACTCCGGAAGTAAACATTTTGTGCTGTTATAGTAAAATAAGAACCTTGTATTGAGAGACTTTCCAGAACGATCATCGTTAAGAAATGTTAACATGAGTGGAAAACGAAATAGATTATCCCCTACCCACCTGATACAATAATTCTGTTGATTCTACTGCAGGTATTCTAGTACTACTCCCAAAGATAAAAAATGACTCCGGAAGTAAACATTTTGTGCTGTTATAGTAAAATAAGAACCTTGTATTGAGAGACTTTCCAGAACGATCATCGTTAAGAAATGTTAACATGAGTGGAAAATGAAATAGATTATCCCCTACCCACCTGATACAATAATTCTGTTGATTCCGGCCACCTCTAATACTTAACCTAACTTGACTAACCTATACTGCCTAAGAAGGTGTAGCCATAGAGATTAGTTATACCTACTAACTGTAGGGGTATTTTCAAGAAGAGAGAGTCTGATCAAAATAATCTATATCCTCGAAAATGCATTACTCCTTAATACAATATTCAAACGAACGCAATTAGTTTAATCTCTATAGGCACACCTGTAATAGTATATTTCGTACCTAGGGCCGAAAATGAGGTTTTGCCGGCTCGAGATAGATTTTAAATCATTTACAATTTTAAATCGATCGAGAGCTGCAAAACCATTTCGGTCCGTGGTTCGAACGCTATTTTTCACCACACTGTACCCTATTACCACTATTCACCACTATAATAATGCACACTGATAGTCAACACAACTACAACTTTAAGGTTATGTAAAGAAATAATTTGAGGAATCAGCAAAAATAAAAATAAATAGTTGCTAGGCAACGGTGACAATAACACAATTCTATTGCTATGTTATGGATTTTGATTGTTTTTAAAATGCATTCATGTTTTAAGTAAGTAAGTGGACAGCTGATTTTGCGGCCCCGGCCTGTAAAAACCTGCTCGGTCCCCAAATTACGATGACAGCTGGCATGGCCAGCAAAACGTAACTTTCAGCCACCAATTAACGTATGTAATACAGCCAAAAACATCATAGTGTGGTGAAAATAATATTTAGTTGACTACAATATTGAAGGCCCAGTTTTAAAATAGTAATATGCACCTTAGTACGTTAGTAAACTGAGTTAATATCCTGAAAAACTAAAAGTAAACCATTTAAAAATATTACAGAGCCTTTCAAAGATTTAATAGTAAATTTATAATATTAAAATTTATAGAATAACCCTTATTACTAAGGCCAAGATACCAGCCTAAACATATGAAAATTATTATACCTACTAAACCAGACAAAAAGCAGTGTAACTAAACCAACCTGTTTTCTTAGTAACGATGCAGAAGTCACAGTAGGTTTCTTAATGTATTATCAACTAAGCTTTGCAGCTATCAAACTCTTTTGTTCACTGTTCCGAAGTTAACAAAAGTATAACATTGTTATATCTTTACAAAATATATTTTAATTTAAATTGTATTTCAAGTCACTTTTTAACCATTACCGTACTAAGTACTAAGAAATTTGATTAAGTGAAGCGAATTCATAGAATTAATGTTGGCAGATATTTTTCCATGTATCCAGGCTAAATTAAAACACGTAAATCTAAGACAAACAAAATTAAATGCTTCCTACCTTTGGTTGGCTTCAGCTGAAATTTGACCGATATGATGTGAACAAATGCATTTATATGAATTTCGCTTTGGGGTTTCTCCAATGATTATTTAAGAAACCTTTATATCTTTACAGCTATGTTAATTAAAGCTCCCAGCTATTTATCATGGTATGGCCTACACTATAATTAACCTGTATATACACTTCTATTTGTTTCCAAAACCAATATACCAATGGACCCATGCATAACCTCCTCTTATACGTATGCTCATGATTTAGCCAAACCCATGTGAAAAATATCTTTTTTATTTCACTTTACTACAAAAAAAGTAAGTTAAAACCAAAACTTCAAAAGGTTAATAGCTCAATCTAAATATGCATTCTATTTCAAAATTAATTTTGTTTTGTATTTGTTTTACACGAATTGTACATTTTTACTGTCTTGATTTAAAAATAACAATTCCATATTGGTCACTTGTGTACTATTTTTATTTCCCCTTTAATAAATCTATACTATAGAAGGATTATTTAATTTTAATCGATTGCTTATGGTAAATTGATCTCTATGCAGCTTGATGAAGGTGTTCACATCATATTGGACTTTTATTAGCAAGACACAAGACACAAACAATGAAATAATGTATACAATTGCCAAGATACATGTACGACATAAAAATTGTTCAGGCATAAGAAGAGAATATAATGTTGCTTACTATTACGTAGGCACAAGAAATGTTAATTTCGTAGAATAAAAACTGTCAGCGTTGATTCAAACAACATAATCAATATTTAAATCATCCGGCTTGTTGTTGGAAAATATAGAAAATTGCGTTTCTCGATAGTCTTCTTTCTGTAGTTAACTAACTGGCCAACAACACCAAATGACTAACACTTCTTCCCTTCACGCGGTTGAAATAGTACCAAATAATTCGATGTATGTTTCTATAAGGTACTTCGAACCGGTAAACCGTATTCGTATAGTAAACCTAACCGAAGCCTGGATACAAGAAATTATTTACACCTTAAACACTCAGAGATATAAATTCTTACCTTTGGTACGACTGCAACCACTAACCTGAGAACAAAGTTGGTTTTACTATTTATGTGTTTAAATAAGCGTTAAAAGCTTATCTAGCATATACTTTGACCATAGCATTTTTTATACAGGAGGTATCTTCAATAGGTAGTTGTTTTATGTTGTATTAAACTATCGAAATTATAACACGTAAAAGGAACACTCTCCAATACAATTGGAGTCAAAAAAGCCTGCTTGAAATTCCTTCTTAATATTTTATTGCCAATGACAATTCATAGAAATTTAAATTTTACTTGAAATGCAAATATAAAAAACGATAATTAATTTAGAGTTTCTTAAAGCCTAATAATTCACGTTTTTTTTTACAAAAAATATTTAACAGAGCTTACGTAAACATAGGAGATAAAATATCATATTTTGTATTTTGTTAAGAATATACCAACGAAGTATTTTCATTTTTGTGGCCTTATTTTGTTGTTGATGTGTTTTTTATAAATAGGCCTAATAACATAAAAATAGGCTATATACTATTTTCTTTCAGGCTAAATCACAGTTTTAAAAAAAGCTCTTAAATAAGCTTGTTAGTAATTATCTTTCTATAAATAAATGTGGCCCTTGTTTGGGCTATGCTATATTCAATTCTAAACTCCATCGTAATTGGAAATTGATTAACTCAAGGCTTAGTCACAATTTAAATACACTGTCCTTCAAAATCTGTTTTTTTATTGTTAGTCTAAGATTAATTATTTATTTATTTACATCCTAACGGCAGCAATCAATGGTATTACATACCTATAACGTTAGAAATGATAAATAGGGCCAAAATGTAAGCTAATTATCCCGAAATTTAATGAAACTAAAATTTTATAAGGGCTATTTTTTTACGATTATGACTATGAAGGTCAAATAAAAATAACTATGTTAATATTTTACCAAAAGGTTGCAGTAGCAAAAGTTTGCGAACTTAGCAAGAATGTCAATTTTATCATTAGAACTACCGGGGTACAGTTTCTTAACTGGGCTATGCTAATATCAATTGAAACTATCCAATTGAAAATATTGATTAATAATCGATATTCTAAAATAGGTACCTATATCTATTATAAAATTAAACTATCATCCTAACCTAACCAACCAAACTTGCTGTTGGTTAAAAATTCGCATGAAAGTTTAATAATCGAATGGATAGTTTCAATCGATATTAGCATAGCCCAGTTAAGAAACTGTACCCGAAGTGCCGTTTATCAACACTTCACTCAGTTTTAGTAGGCCTAAATAAAGCACTGATTCAGCGAAAACCTAAGTAGTCATTTTCTAAAAACAAAATAAGCCATATGAATAATAGAGCCATTATTTAATCATTCTAATGTACGCTAGACTAGGACATTATCATAAAATAACAAGTAGACCATTGCGTAATCAACATTGGTTTAATTTTTTCAGAAAATTTAAGCTTGTTTAATAGGCTAATGCTGAATAATTGAAAATACAGACCAGAATTAATACTGCAATGAATCTCCAGAACAAAGACGCATGTCGTCGCAGGAAAATCTGCATAAATATTATCACTGAATGAGTCACTTGACACTAACACTTTTAACTAAATGTCTACTAATACACACTAACAAACACTACGTGATACAGATACTGACATTCACTACAAGGTCACTACGAATACTACTAGTAACATGAAATACATCGTACAGTTCAACGACAGTTACAAGACAACAATGGACCAATAAGAAACGAGCACGTCATGCGAGTAGAGGACTTGCTGATCAGCTGATCAGCTGACAATGAAATAGGTTTTGGTTAGTTTATTAGCCAATGTTTTAATGCGCTACAATACAATGTATCGTACTATTATTTATTGTATTATTTATGGAATATTATTTATGTAGCTATGTATGTATTAAATACTATTTAAATTAATATAACATGAAAATAGGTAAATAGCTCGACACGAAAAATATATTTTCGTTACAGTGCAGTTACGGAAGTAATCAACAGTCATAAGTAGTATTATTTTCACTAATAGTTACTAAATTAAAAGTAATATAGTTACTAAATTCAATGAAATATTTAGCTCAGTTCCTAATGTTGTGAATACCATTATTGAATTGTGAATATCGTAATACTGTGCTCGTACTATGATTTAAGAAATGTTAAATTTAATTATGCTGTATTATAAGAAATGATTGCGTTTATGCATGATATACATTCGGATTAATAACATTGATCGTGTATTACTGTGAAATGGGATGAATACGACTGTTTTACCTAGAGTAATTAACAGCAAAAAACTATAAATTACATTGTTAAACTAGAGTCTTGATCGTTGTTGCAGAGCCTATAGTCTATGGTTGTAGTTTTAGACGCGTTTTTCCACGATCCCATTGTAGCGGCGTTCCGCGATCCCAGTGACTAACGCGTCCCAACAATGCTGGCGAACAGCTGTTATCATGAGTTTGTTGTTGCCGAAATTTATTGTGGGAATTTTCAACATAAATGCTCGTATGCATATAAATGTTTGTTATTGTAGAAGGGAAATAAACTAGCTTTCTAGCTATAACAGTTATTTAAATTCATTGTTAAGCCCCTGAGCTGTAGATATTATTGTAAGACTAGATTACTTACGTCAATAGCTCATTGAATTTCATTTCATGTTTCAGTACATGTTTCGACACATTGTCATCCTCAGCTGAGTACTAGTGAAGTTTTTATTCACCATATGGTTTCGTCAATGTTCAATTAAATAAACACGTAACACGTAACACAAATACGACACGACACGGAACATATACATTTAAAACACGTAAAGTTTTAGACATGCAGGCCTGCTCGAACAAAACACACGGTCACGCCGCGGGTCGGGGACACAATAAGTCTGTCCCCGACCCGCGGCGTGACCGTGTGTTTTGTTCGAGCAGGCCTGCATGTCTAAAACTTTACGTGTTTTAAATGTATATGTTCCGTGTCGTGTCGTATTTGTGTTACGTGTTACGTGTTTATTTAATTGAACATTGACGAAACCATATGGTGAATAAAAACTTCACTAGTACTCAGCTGAGGATGACAATGTGTCGAAACATGTACTGAAACATGAAATGAAATTCAATGAGCTATTGACGTAAGTAATCTAGTCTTACAATATAACAGTTAGGTTGCAAAAGTCATTTTTTAAACGTTTGGATTTACTTATAATCTGCAGTTGCTACAGCATTTTACAATTGACCACATTTAGTTGTACTGGCTTTTATTCAGTAATTTATTAAACATGCACCATTACAGATTTACAGTTAAACTCTTGTACGATAAGCTGGATATGGTTTTTATCTTTTTCTGTCCGATATACAGTACATTTAACCCCTTTTGGGAGTTTAATACCAGTATAACACCATTATTATAACATAACCGACTTAAATGGCTTAACAATTCAAAAAAATTAAAAAATTTTTTTGCGAATTTACCCTCTCTATGGGGAAGTAGCTACTACTGTAGGTGGCACGGCACCGTAAGAACTAGACCCGGGACCGACATAATTTTTTATTCTGACGTCTCCAAAGGCCCAAAAACACTATTCGTTCAATTTTTTATGAATACCGGTAACCTATAATATCCGTACAAATACCCGTGAATTCTTGGGGGTACAATTTATAAACCACCATTAAAAAAAGAATATCAAGATAAAATCATTGACTATACACCTACAGTATTGGTGTATAATTAATGATGAAGTTTAAACCACTAAGTAGAAGATGAACATGAGGCAAACCTAATTTTTGAACTCTATTGTGTAAAGGTTATGCGGAAGCTGAACATTAGAAGGAATGTTAAAATCAGCGGGACCTTCGTAGTATGGCTCATAGTAAAATTCCTTACGTCTCTATTTCATACCTTACGTCCTCAGGTGGCCAAGTTGGGTACGGTCATATCCTGACTCGCCCTCCTTTTTCACAAAGACGACAACCCCTTGGACGAACACAAAGGATAATTTATGTTTATCTCTCATTCATTGTCTTTGAAACACCTTCAAGCACTCACTAGTATTCAATGGCTATCTATTATATTATTAAAGTGATACAATCAAATTTTATGTAAACGGTTAAGGCCATTTACCAAATAAAAATATAGGCATATGGCATATCAAAACGAAGCTTAGAGTGTGTAGATTTGCCGAAAAGTATTGATATGGACGAACTCCCTAAGGGCTCTGCCCCACAGGCTGATTTCCAAAGGGCTACGCCTTGCATGTTTTGGAAGTTAATTTAGTGAACAACAGCTGGTCAATGCGATTGACAATATAGTTTGTTTGTTTACATTTTGGTTTACTTATTTTATTATTTACTTTTACGAGGTGTTAGCCCGTCATACATACGGGAATTCAGTAGTCAGTTAAAACCGTGTACAATTCAGATCAGCTAGTTTACATATATAAAGACAAAGTTTCTTGCAGTTTTAATGTGATGATGATGATGTGATGATGGTATTGATTTTAATGTTAAGATGATTAATCATCTTGTAAACAAATGTTGTGTGACCAAATATGTTTTTATTCCATCATAGGCCTATACGATATGCATTTTAAATCCGATAATTTTACAATAAAACAGCAATTATGCAATTTTTACGATGTGATAATCGTTGAAGTGAGATTTGCAGCCGATTCACACAGACGCACACTGATTATAAGTAGCCTACAGTAGAGCTTAAAAGAGGTGTGGTGAATGGAAAGTGGAGCTATTTCTAGCTGTTTGATACAAGTGAGTGATTAAAGGTGTTCGAAACACGATGAATATGAGATTAACAAACCATGTATGTTGTTCGTTCCAAGAGGTTGTCACCGATCTTTAACAGGTCGCCATTTCATTGAAATGTATTAAAGACGTCGTGAAAGAGAGCGGCTAGTTCAGGTACAACCGTACCCACCTCGGCCACCTTAGGACGTAATAGGGTATGGAGTATATTAGTATATTAGACGTATATTAGTAAGGTATGGAGATTCCACTGCTTTTAACATCCTTTCAGATGGGAATTCCTCGAACTTGGGCCCTTTAAATTAAATATTAAGTCAAAGTTGATTAAATTAATTTAATGGTGGCTTCTGTACACAAAGTACACCCATGAATTCGCGGGCAGAACTTCTTGTATATATATAAGATCGATGTTAATTTAACGCGCCACTATTAAGATAAAAGTAAATGATGAAATAAGTAAACAAAAGTTTAAATAAACAAACCTCTGTGAATTATATGGCCACCTGGTGTTCATAGAATTAAATGAATAAGATAAACCTCTAAAACATGTGGTGCAGCCCTTTGGGAAACGTCCTGTGGGGTGAAGCCTTTAGCGAATTTGTTCATACCAATAGTTTTCGGCAAATCTACAAACCCTGAGCTTCATTTTGATGTGCCATATGCCTATGGTTTTATTTAGTTAATGGTTAGCAGTTTACATAAAATTTAACCAGCTGGTGGCCCGTCCTACGTACGGGAATCAAGTAGTCGGTTATTACTGAACATAATTCAGAACAGTTAGTTAACACGCATAAAGGAACATTCTGGCAGTTTTAATAGGAAAAATACTCTTGTAAACAAATAATATCATGTTACCACCTATTTCTTTCATCAAATTATAGCCTATATGATATGCATTTTATATCCGATAATTTGACAGTAAAACAGTGATTGTGTTTATTTGAAAACACTTGAAGTGAGATTGGCGGTCGATTCACACAGACACACACACACACACACACACACACACGAGGGTGTTGCCTTTTGTGTTTCTGATTAGACGACCCAACACACAGTAGTGGCGACCTCGCGGTCTTTTGCGTGTGAACGACATTCTCCCTTCAACAGATTTATCGCACATTATTCCCAAGCGGACAAATCTATTCAACCCTCACCCCTAAACTGGAAAAAAGCGCGATTTATCCATCTCATGTCCTTCTTCAATGATATTTGGTAAATCGCCTACTCTATAGTTAATTATCAGTTATGTACTGTCGATTCAAACTAAAGCTTACATGTTTTTTTATAATAAAACAAGAGTTGGTTTAGGCTAGGATTATACTAGGACGCTGGCGTCCGAGATGCTGGCGTCCGAGAGGCTAGCGTCCCACTTCGAGCCGAAAATGACGCGATTTGTGTTGGGATGCTAGTCTTTCGGACTGTCATTTAATGTTTTCTCACGTTTTGTTTATAATTATTTAAATAACATTAGGTTTACGAGTACCCAGGTTTGTTGCTTTAAGGAGGCTATAAAGTCTGTTTTTAGTAAAATATTAATAGCTTAATATAAAACAAATTGACCAATTTTGATCAAAATATATCCATACACAAGCAAATTCCAACAGTTAACAATATTTTCTATAAGAATAACATGGGAATTTTTAATTTAGACTTTTTTAATTTTCTCCGTAACTAATAACCGTACAAAACACTTAAATATACAAAATTATTTGTTTTTAAGCTCATCAAAATTGTCTAGTGAGAAATTGTGAAATTTTGTGGTATGTTACACCTACTAATAAAACGTCTGGGTCTATCAGTATTTTTCTATAACGCTACAAATGTCTTGAATTCTCTGACGCGTGATTTTGAATAGGGGAGATCAAAGACTTCCCCTAACCTTAATCAATCCACTTTATAAGAAAGGTTGAAGCAATTTCTTTCTTTAAAGTAAAGCGCATGCTTTGTTTGAATAAAGTGCTATTAAAGAAGTAGTTGTAAGGGGGGGGGGAATTATTGCAAGTTATGTAGACAATTAATTTTTAGTCCAATTTAACCTCAAAATTTGAATGTAAAAAGAAAATATTGTAAATATTAAATTTAAATCCACTACAACATAGTACAGCCAAGCATCATTAATAAAATGAGAGCCAAGAAGGTTTAGGGTTATTAGGCGTCATCAATAAGTATTGATAAGGCTCCATTAACCTCAACATTTCTCCCCCACGTCAGGTAAGCCGATGACAAATTACCGGACGGTAGGGGTAGGTGAGGAAGTGTAGAGAAGAAAATGTCTCCCTAGTAAAGAAACGTTCTTAAAACAACTAAATTGGCCTCATCATTGATGCAATATGTTCATAAGTATGTTTTCCTACTGAACGGTGTATAAAAAAACTCAGTCAGTACATTGTTTTTATCACCTGGAAGGAGAGGGCTAGAGAGATACTGTCAACAAAAGTCCGAGGAAAGAAGGATTGGTAATAGACCTGAAATCCGATCACAGTTCATAATATTAACTTTAAAAATAATTTTGTAGTATAGAGGGTGTCCTGTAAGTAAGTAAAAAATGTAGGAATATAATTAATTAGTCAAAAACACACAAAAATCTAAAATAACATTTGTTTATAAATGCTTTGTTAGCGAAACATCTACTGTTTTGGTTTAAATTGATATAAAGACTCAGTAATGTAAATGTAATGAATAAATGACTTAATTTTTCTGACTTTCCCTTCCTTTAAGAAACGCATAACAAACATAATCTGTCTGTGTAATACATCTTGTTATTAGTGTCAACTTGGATTTTTAAGCAATTTGCCATCTCAATTGTTTAAAGAAAGCATAATTGAAGTTACTTTTAAAGCATAAGTCAAATTTGTTTGTTATTACCCCAAAAAGATGGTTATTACAAAATGTTCAATCTTAAAAGTACATATCATTATATTTTACTTTACTCAGACTAGAACTCAAATAATCCAAAAATATTTCAAAACATATTATATAGTTATATCTAATACTAGCTATTAAATTTAATAGTTTCTAGTTAATACAATGTGATATTAGTATTTTATCTATAAGCGTAACTAACTATGGAGACATTTTAAAATATTAATTTTGATTATAATCTATTCATCATTCATTTAGAAGAGGCTATTTTGTGTCCGGAACTCGTAGGCCTACTACAGTTTTTACCCGATTTTAAAGTTAAAAATATAAGAAATAATCTCAACTCTTTTATTTATATTTTATCATAGATACAATACATTATAACATAGCCTAGTACAAAGTAATACAAATTTCTTAGTAATAACAAAATATTTTAAATATAAGTAATGTGACAATTTTTATCGATCTATATTAATAAATTTGTGTGTACAGGTTTATTTAACTATCCTTTTGTTTTTCATCCAAAAACCCCTGCATTACAAAAACATTCTTCGGTAATTTTCAAATTTCAAGAACCGACACACAAAATCATATTAACAAGTTAACAGTACATATCAATTAATAGTTTAGAAAATTAAGGCCCTTAAGGCATTTTCATCTTTTTTCAGTAAAGATATATAGACTGGTTGTATTAGAAAATATATTAATCATATAATAATTCTAAATGCATACAACATTCAAAAGTATAAATTATTAATACACTTGAAATGTATTATGACAAAGTAAACAACTCTTTATCGGCCGACAAGCTGTTACAATCGTATAAATGCCTACAAAAGTCGTCACGTTTTCGATTTACAGCAGCAAGTCCGATCCGTAAATCATTTAAGCACTAAATCCTTACATGTTCTTGAGTTTTGAACGTAGTAAGCAGAGAAACTATCAAGTAACTCCAACTTTTAACGTATCCAGAGTCACACACTATTTTGCTTTAAGATGTTTTAAAGTAATTGATAATCATTATATAATGGCTCGTACTACAGAAATCACTCCAAGAGACAGTTCACTTCCATTTTGCGTTTCCAAGATAGGTTGATTTACAGCTTAAAGTGGTTAAAGCGGTCTCCAAATCAATGGCTCGCGTCGTTTAGTAGAATGTATAAAATTATATTCTCTTGACTCGGTAATTACACTTTCCAGTTTTAACATCATAAAGAGGTATGAAAAAGATTATATATTAAGTACTAGACTCTCGTATTCGTCTAAGCAATTATGAAGACACGCAAACACCTATGAACTTAAACACATACAGCAAATATGTCAAACCCTCATGAGAAAAAACGCGATGCATAAAAATTTCAACGGACAAAAAAGGAAAGTAGAGGGTTTTATTTTAATTTTATTTTCCTTTTGCATATGAATCATTGGGAGAAAAGGTTGTTTTTCAAAACCAAACACACTGTTATTATCAAGCATGCATAATATAGTTTATATTTAGGTTTATTTATTTTTGCATCAATTTTTTTTAGAATTTGTTTACAATTATTAGAAAAATGTGTGCTTATATTTAAAAACAGACCCCTCAAAGTGTTCCTTTTCTGAACACCATGCCGATGGACTCCTTGACGAAACCATGCTGCTGTTAAATTGGAATTCAAGCCGTTAGTCACAAAATAGTGATTAGTAAAGTATCATTTCTAAAATACAAGGAACTACTTAATCATTACTAGTTAAGTTGCTGTATTTTTTTTTATTTTATGTTCAATGAACATTGTAATAATGTTTAAAGACATTATGGGTGTTCTTTTGCCAAGGACATTCATTAGAGTTTTCGTCTCAATCCTGTTTTGATCTCGTTTGATTTAATGACATCAGGTGGACGTCTGTCTCGTTACACACAATGTTATATCTTCGTGTTACATCTTTATATCTTTGTGAAATTTGGTGCACAACAATATAATAATTACAGGCTGATAACGTGTAACAGTGTAAGTAGTGTAATGATTTTGAAACATATTTTGTGTTACTCGTAAAATGACGTATTCAGTTCACGTTTTATAACTATTTGATATTCTGAGAATGTTTTGCAATCACGATATTCGCGCATTGCTAATTACAACTCATATCCACTAAGTAAGTTTTATTCACCGCGGGCACCCGCCGCGGTTTCATAAATGCATTGCCGTAAATAGGTGCTTTTATTCAATTAGGAGCGGTCTCAGAAGTTGCGGGTACCCGCGGCGGTTTGTAAATTCACCCGCTTGCACTCAGAAACCGCCGGCCGGTAGCGGTTCGTATGCATTGTGTCATAGGGATCGTTAATTCAACGCGGGAGCCCGCCGTCGCTCTCGCATTACTGCTAACCCAAGTCACCAGTGTCACTCACTACACGTGGTCTAGTCATTCCGCAGCACTGTTACACTATCCACGTGATATAGTCCGGTGGCTTAGTGAAATTACCGTTACATGGCGGATAAAAGCATCAAATTTGGTATGAAGGTACCTTAGGATATACTAATAAATTTTAGCCTAGGAGCCCTTTTGAAATTTTAAATATTTCCACACACGACACCAAAATCCAAAATGGCCGACAAATACGACAAAAACTACCTTTAAAACAATCCATTCCCCTGTTAACTCTAAAATATAACTTAAATCCAACCAAGACTCTACAATACAAACCGGAGACATACTAAATTATATGAAAGAAATATTATGTGTGTCTGTGTGTGAGTGGGTGGGGGTAGGTGTGTGAGTATTTATGTAACGAAACCTGTACTGGACATTGCGCAAAAATGGTCAAACCAATTTACTGCAAATTTGGTGTGGACTTTGTTAGTATCATATGTCAACATTTAGATATGTTTCCTTTTATTTATCTATTTATATAATTTTATTTTGTTTATTTTTACAATTTTCATCTATTTTTGTTTTTGTTTTAGATCTACAGAGTTAGGCAAAAGTATGGAAGCCCCCAGTTAACCTTTTAACGCGTTGCAGTAGGAAACCCAAAATCGGCATATATTTACAAAATTAAAAAATTCACTTTTTCCTCAAAGTTACAACTTTGCCCCAGCCCCCAGAATGGGGTATTTTGGGGGCAGCCCCAAATTTTCAAACTTAAACACCTATCATGTGACCACTCATTTTAAAAGGTTCATCAAGAGAAGTTGAATGGTGCAAACCAGAGGTCAATATCCCACTCCAAATCGAAATGGCAGCCATTTTAATTTTTTAATATGAGCAAGCAAAAGATAAAGTCTTGACAATCCCAGTTATCTTAAAAAACCTAATATTTTAATACGGGCCAAAAGGTGTATTATCTTTTTTTATTTATTTATACACAATTTACAATAGCTACAGGTGTAAACCCAAAACAGCTATAATGAAAAATGATACAATATTAATACATAAAGTGAAGAAAAAAAAATTACAAAAAGTGCACATAAATAGACAATACAAAACCAGTAATGATAGTAGTAAAAAAGAGTGAATACAAGTTAATAAAAATGGACAACGTTAATGAAAATTTCACTTATTTTGGCTGCAAATCTAAAGGGATGGATTACATTACGTAAGCGAAGCGTTTATCTTAAATTTAAACTGCTTAATAGTGTCAGAAAAAACATCTATTTTATTATTGTGGACATATATTATAAAGGTATGTAGAGTTTAGTGTTCCAGCTATAACCTGTTACTAGGTTAATAAGGTATATTTCAAAATTACTGCCATTTTGATTAGGGGGGAATATCTTGGTGTCATACTGGACCGCACACTGACATTTAAGGCGCATTGTATAGCGACAAGAGGTAAAGTCTCAGCGAGGAATAATATCATCAGGAAGCTCACCAGCAGATGCTGGAGTGCTAACCCTAATGTCCTCAGAACCTCAGCTTTAGCGCTTAGTGTGTCGGCTGCAGAGTACGCTGCAACAGTATGGAATGCATCGTCACATGCGAAAAAGGTTGACATTGCAGTCAATGACATGGCTCGGATTGTAACTGGGTGTTTGAAACCAACCCCAGTACACAAACTCTATCCTATCATAGGGATCGCCCCTCCATCAATCTGACGTGATGTCGCTGCCGACGCAGAAATGACTAAGCAAGAGACAGACCCTCGTCACCCATTACACGGCCACCAACCTGCAGAGTGACGGCTTCGGTCCAGAAAGAGCTTTTTATCACGGACACGAGTCCTGGATGGATCACTCTCAATCAATCGGGTGGCAAGGTGGGAGGCCACGTTGACTAACCCTTCCTTACCAGCCAGGAAGGAACTGGCTCCTGGTGGAGGCTTTCATTACACAGTGTGGAACACCCTAAATCGAATTATGGTCAAGGTACCAAAATGCAAGACAAACATGCAGGAATGGGGTCTCTTACCAGACGAAGAAAGCATCTTGTGCGCGTGTGGTGCTATTCAGGATCCTGGCCATCTACTGATCTGCCCACGCCTAGACCAGTCTTGCACATTAGATGATCTTTTACATGCAAATGACAAAACCATATCGGTAGCTAATTTTTGGAAATGCGAAGTCTGATTTCCGGGCACGGTAAGTAGTATTAGGGGGGCGATATTGACTTCTAGTTTGCGCCATTTAATTTGTCTTGAGAAACCCTTTAAAATTAGGGGTCACATGATAGGTGTTTACATTTGAAAAATTGGGACTGCCCCCAAATACCCCATTTTGGGAGCCGGGTACAAGTTCTAACTGTAATGAAAAAGTGATTTCTTTTTATTTAGTAAACATGTGCCGAGATTGGTTTCCCCCCTGCCACACGTTATAAAGTGAACTGGAGATGTCCAGACTTTATCTTTTGCTTGCTCATCGTAAATTAAAATGGCTGCCATTTTGATTACGGGTGCGATATTGACCTCTGGTTTGCACCATTCAACTTCTCTTGATGGACCTTTTAAAATGAGTGGTCACATGATAGGTGTTTAAGTTTGAAAATTTGGGGCTGCCCCCAAAATACCCCATTCCGGGGGCTGGGGCAAAGTTGTAACTTTAATGAAAAAGTGAATTTTTTTATTTTGTAAATATATGCCGAGTTTGGGTTTCCTACTGCAACGCGTTAAAAAGTTAACTGGGGGGTTCCATACTTTTGCCTAACTCTGTAGATCTAAAACAAAAACAAAAATAGATGAAAATTGTAAAAATAAACAAAATAAAATTATATAAATAGATAAATAAAAGGAAACATATCTAAATGTTGACATATGATACTAACAAAGTCCACACCAAATTTGCAGTAAATTGGTTTGACCATTTTTGCGCAATGTCCAGTACAGGTTTCGTTACATAAATACTCACACACCTACCCCCACACACTCACACACAGACACACATAAGATTTCTTTCATATAATTTATTATGTCTCCCGTTTGTATTGTAGAGTCTTGGTTGGATTTAAGTTATATTTTAGAGTTAACAGGGGAATGGATTGTTTTAAAGGTAGTTTTTGTCGTATTTGTCGGCCATTTTGGATTTTGGTGCCGTGTGTGGAAATATTTAAAATTTCAAAAGGGCTCCTAGGCTAAAATTTATTAGTATACCCTAAGGTACCTTCATGCCAAATTTGGTGCTTTTATCCACCAGGTAACAGTATTCGTAAACTAAAGCCCTAAGCCACCGGACTAATAGCGGTCGATCGCAGGTGACACATTGGTGCAGCGGTCGCCCGCGGCGGGTGCCTACTGGCGGGCAACCACAGTGAATAAAAGGGGCCTAATGGAGTCAAATCAGGTGTATTTGATGAGTGAATCAAATCATAGCTGTCTTGTTTTACAGCATCAAATTTGTAAAAAAAAAATGTATTTTAATAGATTTCAGAGTTATGGAAGCTTAAATGAATTCCAATTTAGATTAGGATAGTGTTGATCTTGGAGCTTACCTAAATATGATGGGATTCTGGCCACCCGAATCTAATTCATAGAGGATAAATAATCTTTCTGTATGCATATGAAAAGTGTCATTACATAATACAAACTTAAAAGACTAAACATTAAAGTAAAAGACCAAACTGTTAAAGTACCAAACATTTATCTCGTATAACTCTCTCGTGAAATGCCACTGGCGTTGAAAAAAAAGATCATAATTTGTAGCCAGGGGGTTTTCAATAAGTTATCTCTTCAACTTCATATTGTACAGTATGAGTCAAGATTTAGTTCGTTGTAATGTTAAACCACCGTGTCAGCACTTCAGTTTACACGAGCAAATAAGTTAGTAAAAAAGTTACATCCTTAAAATGCACTTATAATGTTGATTTGATTTCGGGAAGTATTGATAAGTATGAATTATATGCCTAATACGTAGGCCTATTTAAATTTATTTTGGATTAGTTGTCGTTGTTTTTGTTGGTAATTTATAATTGTTAGGTAAGAAAAACCGGTTTACAAATATCAGTTAGGTAAATATTTTATCAAGGTAAATAAAGCTACATATTTTGTGGTAAAAACCCCGTTAGCTCAATAACTCAGATAATAACTTTTTTATTTAAACAAGCAAATTTTAATTTACTGATTGAGTCTCTTATTTGCAAAACTAAACCCTTTGAAGATTTCTTCTGCTCTAACGAGGTGTTCACGACTAATAATCAGGTTCTTTGAATAATAAAAGGTTCTTTTGATCATTCCGATTGCTTCAGTACAAAGCAATTAGCGGCGTAGAATCAATTAAGTTGTCTTCAAAAGTATCAACAGAATTTTTAATTGAACATAAAAAAAAATTATCCCAAACATAAAGTAACTGTAAAATAATAATAATATTGTTATTAGAAATTCGCACACAATTATAAATAATAAATGTTTTTAAAATAATACTGATATTTAAAAAGTGTATACTATAGTAATAAACCTACTCTTTTCATCAAGCAACAAATCAAAATGACAACTTAATTGGAAACTTAGTTTTTAAAAGACACGAGGATAGGCCTGCATTTAATATTTAGTTTTTCTGTTATATTTCATAAATTAAATACAATATATAATTATTTAACTGTTAACACAACTTTTGGTATTTATAGTCATAGTTAGTGAATATTGTTTTAAATGTATTCGAATTTTAACCTGGTTTGTATTTTTGCCCAGATAATCAGTAGGTTATCCCATTTATGTTTATTTTTAATGACTCTCAAACAAAAGCTTAGTATACGGTAGTTGCCATATAAACTTAAGAACCCGTCGTATAATGTCCTAGAAAAATTATTAATTCATAATTTTAAATTATCATTGATACATTTTATGCATATTCAAGACCTATTATTGAAATGGCTGATTCAGACCAAAATATGCAATTTATTGGTATAAGCTATACCACAAACTGTGTTAGAGGTTGGAAGGATAATGGGACGATAACAGGTAAAGTTTGTCCCCAAGTAATCCACTCCTGTTAACCAAGAGATTATTAACACAGTGTTTGGAAGTTACACGTGTATTAGGAAATTGTAATAATAACTTTCAAGCTATAGAAACCCCCTGAATGCTGGTTTCTAAGAGATAGAAAAGTACAAACAAATATTTCTTTCTAAATTATATTCAAACGAATATAAGGGATTTTTTCTATTATATTTGTCTATAGTGTATTATCAACAAGAGAACTTATCCAGCAAATTAATGTATATAATTTGTAAACATAAAAGGCAAAGCACCCACTGACTCACTCACTCACTCACTCACTCACTCACTCATCACTAGTTCTCCCACTTCCCATTTACCTAGGAGGCTGAAATTCGGTACACCGATTCTTTGGGCATTAAATAGGAAAACTAAGTAGTTTTTATTCTGATCGGGCTTTCGGACTCCGCCCCAGTGGCTCTGCAGTTATATGATTTTTCATATTTAAAAGGAATAAATAAATCTTAACAGTTGTTTCAATTAAACAAGTTGGTTCTGTTCTAAGATGTTCAATAGCATTAAAATTACAAGGATTACCAACAGGGTGCAGCACTAATATGTTTTTAAATTTATGACAACAGCTAATTTGCAACCAAAAGGCGAGTTAGCGTAGCGAACGAGCTAACCTGAAGGCAAGTGAGCGCAGCGAACGAGCTCCAACCTAAAGGTGAGTGAGCGTAGCGAACGAACTTTAACCAGGACGTGATTGAGCCATACGAATACTTAAGAAGTTAAACGGGGCAAAACCCGCGGGTACAGCTAGTATAATTTGTAACGAAATGTTATAAAACAGCAATGAATATATTTATAAAGGGCACTATGTAACTGTTCCGTCAAGTGTCTTTGTTTTTATGTATTAATTTTTAAATGACTTTGTTTTTAACGGTCCATGTAATTTCATCACATGACCATTTCCATTGTTGCATTCATTCACCGCGAATCACCTCTCATAACAACACATACTCATTGTTTCTCTTAATAAATCAACCTCTTTATACCAAAAACCTCGACTTTTCCCTCACTAATATAATTACACCTCACAGTAACACTATACTTTAGATATACGTGAAAACAAGTAACAACAAACTGTTAAAATCTGGATAGATTTATCTATCAATCTTTATACTAGACAATGATATAGTTTGTCCGCATATTTTAAGATAAATACGGATGCAGTGTGATTGTAGAATAGAGTGAGATGACCTGAGGCGCTATTTCCTATTAACTCAGCTGTTTAGTTAAGTTTGATGGGGCATTAAGAATAATGAACTGATCTAATTTTTCTCATGTTTGAACAGGCGAACACTATAAGTGACTAGTTGGCTTCATACTAGTTGTAAATATAAGTTATCTATATTTTATTGGTGAGTATAGAAAAATGTTATGATTGTAAATTGATTTACAATTTCTTCGGTTCATTAATAAGTTTACAAAAATAGATTAGCTAAATACGTGTTATTACATCCTGATCTTGATTGGCTTAGCTAACATTACATTAACGTGAAAATACAATAAGAACGGCCGTTAGTTATAATTAGAGGGAAAGCACGGATATTGCAGACTTCCGCTGAATATTGAATACAAATTTCATCTTTTCTTGGCCCCCATTCTTGGCCCCCAACTGATGTTTAATTAATTATTTTCCTTAATCGAGACAGGTTTAAGAGAAGATTGAATTTCATTGTATTATGTAAAATCCATGTTTATCTACGTTTAGGATTTTACTTGAATAACCTTATTTTATAAAAACCTTTGCAGCTATAAGCAAGAATATATTTAAGCCCATTAACTCTTAAGTTGGTTCAAATACGTGGTTAAAACTTTCAGATGATTTCCCCTGATTTTAATATTTTTTTAATGACAATTGGATTAGCTACTTTAGTCTATTAACACTATTTGTTTCATAATGTGAAGCTCGCTTTTTGTAAAATATTATCCTTATACAAATAAAGACATGCGATGCTTGTATACATTGTACTGTAATTTTACTATTTACATAATGATCAATAACTAACAAATTATGAATAACTAATTTTAAATATCCTACATAAAGTAGGCCTAATATGTGACTTGTTTTCGCGTGTCCCCATACGTCAACCTAAAAAACAAAACAAATTTAAATGAAAAAAGTGTTTCACGTGCACAAGATTCGAGAGGTTCCTTGGTAAAACCACCCAAGTCCTTGTTTATACATTTTTCAGGAGAGGAAAAACAAACATTACAACTCTGCTGTAAATTTACCGTTTATGTTTATAAAATAAATATAAAAAACTATTTGTAGTGCAACTAAAACTCTCTTAAGTAATACAGTTTTCAATAAAAATATCTTTAGTTAACCTTATTTTAAAAAATCAGGAAAAATAATTTACGTGACTTGGATTCTTTGACCACTAAGAAAAAGTGTTTTTGTATGTACATTTTATGTACGGTACAATGAAATCTGACACAATTGTTAAGTAAATAAAAACTTCATTTTTGGCAAAAAAAAACATAGCCTAGTAGATAGTATATTATACTAAATTTGCGAAAAAAGCTAAACCTATTTTAAAGTTTTAAGTAAATTAATCAAATAAAATAATATTGTACTAAAAGAAATTATATACATTGCGATTGAATGACATTAGTTTGATAAGGGTTTTATAAAATCATACAAATTCTAGTGAATCAAAGTCCCATAAAAATGTATTATGTACTGAAATAGCTCTATGCTGTATCCGCATTAAGCCTTTAGATGAAAAATGGCTATACGTATATTTCGATTCCTCTGATAAATCTTCAATATGTGGCCAGTTAACTATGCTCTTCTCACTAAGTTGTGAACAATCACTACTTGATATGTTAACTCATGGGTTTTTTATGATTTATGAATAGTAGTTTACGCAACGATTGCGTTAAGTTAGTCTTTACGACACGAGTAGAAAATTTAAGGCACGAGCCTTGGCGAGTGCCTTAAAAACTTCTACGAGTGTCGTAATGTTTTCGTTTATTGTCATTGCCACTGAAAGTGATTCAATGTATAATCAGCTGATTTCATGTAATTACATGTTTGTAAAATTTCGTTAAATAATACGTTACTATTTTTCGGGGAATAGGTTCAGCTAGCAGCATTATTACCATAAATACTGCATCAGGTACAATTAGGGAAATATTGCATATTTTTTTGGACAACTGAATAATACAGTGATCTTAGTTAATTTACAGTTAGATCACAGCATCGAATATGTGGTCCACAACGAGTTGGGTGAAAAAGTGATTAAGAGGTTTTCAAAATAAACCAGAAGCACATTTTCATTTATCAATTTAACCTTATTTTGTTTCGCCCATTTAATGAATTTAATGTAAAAAAAACACATACATACCTTTGTTCCAATTTTGGTGGCAAAAATTAACACAAACAGTTTGTGCTCTCATTTCCATCTCGTCAATTTCACTAATTGACATTTTAAAATCAGTTTAAACTACCTTCCTTTAACTTCCACCAGCTTAGGTTAAGATTACGCGAGTATCAACCATCGATCTCTATTATTACTATAGAGATCGATGGTATCAACAGGAACAAGTCGGATCAACAATTAAAATTGTCAACTGATCAGCTGATTAGTTGACATTCGAAGCTTTACAATTTTACTTATTTCTCTCAATCCTTGAATCTCATTGGTCCGTTACCCGTGTTGTTATGAGAAAATCTATGCTGTTATAAAATAAAACTATGCTGTTATGAAAGTAAACAGCTGTTAAGTGAAACTTTTCAATTCTATGAACTGAACTGAAATGGCTACTTTAAAAAACAGTCGTAGGTAAAAGTATTTTCATAATACAAGCCAAATCATTAATAGGTAATTTACTATACAACTATGATAAGTACAGAAATAAACTAAAAATACAATATATAATTAATTTTTTAGCGTATTCTTTCGTTAACGGGAGTAGTTCCTCCCCAAAACCATCGCGCTTCGTGTTCCCCTGTATATCTCTAGCCCTGGTGTTCCCTCCTGAACACCAATGTCATCGACATCTTACCCATGGGACTGGAATGTTAGGGAAAAGCAGGATTTTCGGGGAGAGTGCTATTTAGTGTGCAAACCGATGCCTAATCTGGAAAAGCCAAATGACGTGGAATACCCAGTGGGTGTTTAAAGGAGGATCGTCAACTATAAAGTTTATATAAGGATTCAAAAACCATTCGAATTTTAAATACATGGAGTTTTGGAAAATATAACATTGTAATTATTCTAAAGGTCCCACAATTTTCTTCTCACATATTTCCTCAAGAGTAAATAACCAGACTTCCTTCCCACGTAAACATTCATCCACTTATGAGATGAAAGTAAACACACTTAGTGTAATGAGCACGTGGTTGTGAGGTAAACTCTTAGCCTGATAAACAAAATCTACCAAGCCCTGGTTGTACGCAACAGGACTGTTATGTAAACAATTTGTATTGTATTGTTAACAAAACATATTTTCTAAAGTATTATAAAATATTTTTTTCTATTTTATCCTATGAACTGAAAACGCGTTATTTAAGATATTAAGCTAAATAACAGTCAGAGAACATTACTTCATACACGCTAACATTAACTATACGTTAATGTTTTCAGAAACACACTGGGTTTTTTGTATAAAACGTTTGTCGTCCATCCAAAGAATATCTCCAGGAGCATGGACAGTGATTATGGAGTATAACTTCATTTTTTTTTCAAATATCAGCAAATTCAAATTCCAAAACATGTACTAAAGAAATAACAACAGCTTGTCCTCTTCAAGTTTATCAAACTTGTCGGCGAGGTCCAATTGATGCCCAAAGATAACAAACAAATGTTTATTTTTTATTTTTTAGAATATAGATACCTAAATCTACTATTTCTTAGTAGTTTGTGGTAGGTGCTTTAACTTAAAACAAAGTAATTGGCAGCATACTAAGAAACTTTAAATGTAAAGGAGAAAAGTAAATTGCTTTATCATACTACTTGGATTGCTTTTAGATTAGCAGTAGAACCAAATCAAATAAACATAACTCGGGTAAATGATCTGTTTTAGTTTTTCCGCCTTCTGGATCTCTGAACAAGCATGAAAGATTACCGAGTATATCACGAATATTACTTTGAAAACAATGACTTCGTCCATAGCGTGAGTGTTATAGTACAGTTTCTTAAAGTAACATGTTTCTGTTCTTTACTTATCATTCTTTTCAATTCTATGTAGGGTTTTTTTCAATCCTTGTTTAGCTATTAATAAACATCTATCTATCTATCTATATATTAATAGGCAAGCATGTTTCTTTAAAACCTTTTTTCTCAGCTCGTGTGCATCGTAGGGAAAATCTACGCATACCGTTGGAAAGCTATTTTTCTGTAGGTGTGCAGAATCCCTTTATAAATTTAAATAGGCTCAAAGATAAGCACGAAAAATAAGTTTAAAAGTTGTAAAAAATTAACATGGATCTTATGCGTTGCTATGCTGGTTACGAAATAACAAAGAAATATAAACAGAAAATCAAAACAAATGGAGGAAACTCCAATCACATGTTTTATTTACAGTGTGGGGTGAAAATAGTTAAGTGAGTACATTACATATTTTTGGTCGAGTTTCGACCACTGGACGACCTCTCGTACTTATTTAATACGCAAGCAAGATTTTTGTGACAATTACTCCTCCGAAACTACTGAACCGATTGGCATGTTTTTGGTGTCATTGGAAAGAGCGTAACGTGAAGTTGTGCAGGAAACTTTCTTTTTAGGGAAATAATTAGAGAGTGAGGCCCTGGGGCCCTTTAAAGTTTCATATTTCTCCATAAGATTAACATGGGAAACAAAAATTGTTATGAAACTCCAGCTGTTGTCAGAAATTAAAAGTGATAAGAAGACCATATGTTAATTGTAAACAGTAAATAAGTTTGCTACAAACATTTACAGACTTAGTTAAAATTCGTTTTAAAATAACGCCTGTTATACTTAGCAATTGCTCGAATTCGAGCAACAGGAACACTAGTACTTATTTAATACGCAAACAGGTTTTTTGTGACAATTACTCCTCCGAAACTACTGAACCGATTGACATGTTTTTGGTGTCATTGGAAAGATCGTAACGTGAAGTTGTGCAGGAAACTTTCTTTTTATGGAAATAATTAGAGAGTGAGGCCCTGGGGCCCTTTAAAGTTTTGTATTTCTCCATAAGATTAACATGGGAAACAAAAATTGTTATGAAACTCCAGCTGTTGACAGAAATTAAAAGTGAGAAGAAGAACATATGTTAATTGAAAAACAGTCAATAAGTTTGCTACAAACATTTGCTGACTTGGTTGAAATGAAATATTATTGAATTTGGGTTGGCGTAAATATTACAATGGAAAAAAGCTAGAGAGCCTAGATAAAGTGATATAATCTGTTATAATCTGTATCTTGAGTATTTCCATAATCTTTGAGTCGAATCTTTTTAAGTCGTCAGAAATTATGACTGTTATTCGTTTTAAAATAACACCTGTAGTACTTAGCAATTGCTCGAAATCGAGCAACAGGGACACTAGTATTATTATATTGCCAAATCATATTTATTTGTAAGTAAATTTGAAATACTGATCTATTTAAAGGATACAATAGGGATTGTAAACAGACTTGTATAACTTTAGCTTTTGAAAGGCATGTGTTAATTGGTATACCTGAACAACGGTGTGAGAATGTAGTAGAGAATGATGGTGTACTTTAAATATTCTGGAGAAATAATAGTTCTACAACCAGCATTTAAACTATTAATTATGAACCATATGACAAAAAATATATATACGTAGCTTTAGTAGCCCAGCAAAAATGACAGCCTAAAAAGGGTTATATTTGTCAAAAACCAATTTAACTGCATAAGATAACAGGATATACCGTGTATACGTATACTACAAAAATGTAATAATACAGGGTGGGGCAGGGAAATATCCCTACTTTTAAGATGGTACTGTGAGTAGTGGGGGTGTGCTGGAGGAATGGGGTTAAGCTCAAATGAAGCTTTTGTTTTGGGAATTTCTAAAAATATCACTATCAGTAGTAGATATGGCTTGTTCGAGTGACCAATGTGCTTTTGCACTCGAGATGTATTTTTTCAAAAATCTGTCTTGTTGCTGTGTAGCTACCATTGGCTGTCGGGTTATCGGGTGGCCTGTCGCAAAGCTGTTACAATTTGGTGTGGGTGAATTACTTTCGTGTATGTGGTGGTGTATTGCGAAGGATATTTGGAGCTCAAAGAATGGTCCGGAGTCCTGAAAACATTGACCTTGTCAGAAGATCGATTTTGCAGTCTCCTCAAAGTTCTCCTTGTAAGCATGCATCCGCGCTGGCGTTGTCTAATCGTACTGTGCCTCGTATTCTCCATGAGGACTTACACCTCCATCTATACAAGAGGGTAGTTGCTCATGAACTCACACAAAGGGACTGGCAACAACGAATGCAGGCATGTGAAATCTTAATTGCGGGACTACCTCATGCTGCTCGGATTTTGTTTAGTGACGAGGCACACTTCCATATTCCTGGAGCGGGTAAATAAGCAGAATGTGCTCTATTGGAGTGATGCTAAGCCTAGGGTAGTTCAAGGGAAGACCCTAGATTTCTTGAAGGATGCAATTCACCTTGAATGTTGCCTCTTTCCACAACAAATGCTTCACAAAGTTATAATGAACTCCATAACCAGAATACAGTAATGCATTTAAGATTAGGGACACAACTTGCAGGATATGCTGTTTAAAACCAAGTAAAGTTATATTAAAATAAATTCCCAGATGTAACCTTTTAATCTCAATAAAAAGTTTGGCTCTAACATTTTTGGTTGTCTTTTAATTTACCTTTAAAATTAGGGATACTTCCCTGCCCCACCCTGTAGTTTACCCTGTGTAATTTTTAACGATTATAAATGTGGTCCAGTTGGAAATGTAAACTCCAATAATGACAACCAGGAGATTGACCTGATGATAGTGGAAACAGAATTTTCTGATGACTTCTGAGTAAGATTGTGTAGACGTGGCGTATCAAAGGAAGGTTTTGACTAGGATTTTAATTTTTTATGATTAACCAAAAATATTTTAATTGTTCGTAATCCGACAAAAATAGAAAACCCTTTCCAGTTTTGCTACAGCTAAACCATCAGTTATTCATAAAAATTTATTAATCGTGACCTTTTTACGTTCTGAATCGGTGCGGCACTATTTTTTGTCACTCCTTCAAAACTGCCAGTTTTGCAGAAAACATTCCTTTCATTCCAAATTAATATTGCAAATAAAGTGACTCGTTATAAAGCCAAGCTATGTCACTGATTCCTATTTTTAATTAACGGTGCGAGGGTTTGAGTGTGTTCCACGGTTAGCACAAAATGACAGTATGATTCCGTAAAGCCACTAAGTCTATTGAATTTATAGAATGGGAACTTTGTAATTGTGAAGATATCTGGGTAGCCGAGTGATTATATTGCTTACCTTAAAAATCTTAAGGACGCTGGTTTGATACTATGTGATTATTGGAATATGCTCTGACAAAAAGGTCTTAGTTAGATAATAAAAAGACCAGTGTTTGAACAGAAAATTTTGAAAATGGTAATTACGTAAAAATACACACAAATAAAATAAATATTAATGATCTACGGTTATTTTTAAGGTAAACAGTTTAACAAAATCATTACAATAATTATGCACAAGAATCATACGCTTTCATTATCAAAGCCAATAATACCAACCAAATCAGATTCCATAATCTACAGCCAAAGTTGTGAAGCCCTGAGTCTAAATTTGCATTTATTGGAGATGCTGTTTCCATTGGTAAGCCAGCCTCTAATCTTCTAGATTCCACCACATTCTACACTGACTTGTAGCTTGAGAAATTTAGCTACTTCAGTACAATTGTGTCGATTAAAAGTAGGATTGTGCTCATATAAGGAAAATTGAATAACAAGAAACCGCACAGTTAAAAAATTGTATACTTAAACAATTATTTCAAACACACCAAAATCTTTAACATAATAATGAACGTAATAACAACAATAATAATAACATAACACTTTTACCTACGACCGTTTTTTAAAGTAGCCGTTTCAATACAGTTCTTAGAATCGAAAAGTATCTCATAACAGCATAGTTTTACTCATAACAACACTGGTAACGGACCAATGAGGTTGAAGGATTGAGAGAAGAAAAGTAAAATTGTAATGATTCGAAATTCAACTAATCAGCTGTTCAGGCCAATTTAATTGTTGATTGGTGCAATTAGTGTTTGATACAATGTTTCGTTACATCACTGTCAGTGACAATGAGAGGTTATAAACAAAAACATAACCTCTCTTATAAGTTATGAGTAGTGATTTTTAGTAATTAAAACACTGTCGTAGGTAAAATAGTGTACGCAACTCGCGTAAATAGTGTAAACGACACTCGTAGAAGTCTTTAGGCACTCGCCAAGGCTCGTACCTTAAATTTTCTACTCGTGTCGTTAACACTATCTTTACGCAATCGTTGCGTAAACTACTATATCAGAAGCAAAAGAGTCGAATTTTAAACTAATAGACAGTCACACAACCACCATTAATCACACAAAGAGGTTGAAACTATTACTTTAACCCTCTCAGTAATAAATATAAATGATCAACCACATGAAGTTAATTATTGACTTTTATGTGCAGGATGCCATTTAGTGATATATTTTCATTCTCTTTTAGTTGTTTGGATTGAAACTAAACTGGGAAATATAATTTTCTACGTGATAACATATTTTTAATAAACCCTTATTATATCTGCAGAAGTACCAAGTAGAGTACAAATAAAGTAGGGGGTTATAATAGATGTAAGTCCCTTTTATGGAAAATCCAAATTAAACCAACAAATCAAAAGAGATATAAGAAACACCCTTATATGATCGCTCACTCATGTGTTTGTTTGATCATATCTGCACATCAAAGTAGCTTGTGTAATCAAACTGTGGTTGCCATGGTGACAGCCACCTAGCTATAAACCCACTTGATTATAGCTCTTTCTCTTGGAAATAACCTCCATCATTTGTACATTGAGTTTTGCCTAATCAAATTTTCTAATAAGGATGTAGCTATCTATCTAGATTATAATGTTTATAAGGAACACACACTTTTGAGAAAAATGCCCGACACCTATAAACCACATAGGCCTAAATGAATTGAAAGCTTTCTTGAACAACAAATTACTATGAATTGTTATTTCTATTGTGTCTATCTAGGCTAATGGATTTTAAAGTTTTTTGTTAGGGGATGGTCCAAACCCTAGTCTTGTTACTATCTTATGTCAAACTTTTGTTAGATAGCATATTTAATTGATAATCCTGACCACCTACGTGTCTTAAATTTAAAATCAAGTACAATGTGCTGTGAAAGGAGGCAAGAAGGGCATGCTGAAATAAGAAGTCGCATTATTCCAGTAAAAATGCTCTATATTGAACAACTAGCAGAGTACCCGTCCTTCGTACGGGGTTGACATATAATATAAGTATAAAATGCTTAAGTTGTACTCAAGCTTTGCGTTTGACAATGGGGGAGGACACAGTTTGATAAAATTTGTTTCTTTAAATTTACGGTATACTATAGTATTACACATCTACCATAGTCATAATGTTCTACCACTTCACCTAAACAAAAAAAAATTAATTATTAAAAATTCGCAAAATATCACAAATTATTCATGAAATTAAAAACATAACAACTGTAAACAATCCTGCTTTGACAGTTCTCACTGCACTTTTGTTGTTGCCTAGTTCAAATTAGCTGTTTTCATAAATAATGCAAAACAAATAATAGTGCTGCACCCTGTTGGTAAATCTTATAACTTTTTAAGGCTTTTGCATATCATAGAATCAACTTTTTTAGTTGAAACACCTGACTAAATTCTTCGATTCTCTTTAAATATGAATACTCATAAGGTTAACATGGGGAACTACAGAGCCACTGGGGCTGAGCCCGAAAGGATTTTTGAGATAAGAATATGCCTATATGTTAATCGGGAATGTGAGCTATCATCATGCCAAATTTCAACCCAATCCACCCAGTAGTTAATGCGTGATTGAAATTCAAACAATCAAACAAACAAACAAATGAACAAACAAACACACAAACTTTCACATTTATAATATTAGTAAGATACTTAATATGATCAAATTCCAGTAAGATATCTTACAAAATTAAAAAAAAAACAGATGTCCTTAACATTAAACGAAAATACAAACCCATACATTCCTACTTTACCACTCAAGTTTAAATCATAAAGTTTGATATTATTGGTGTAACATTGTGGAGGGTACTCATCACTTCACGAACGCTGACTTCCATCCTTGGTGGAGCTTCAGTGGGACGATCTGAGACAGCCTGGTGGTGAGATGACATCCATGTTTTGGTAAGGCAGATTGTCCCCGGATGGTTGGTAGGTCCACGAGAAGTGAGATTGGTCTCCAGACTCCAGCAGACAACAATCAGAGGGCAATCTCCCCGACGATGTTTTCCTCTCAGACTTAAACCCTAGGACAAGTTCCAAATTCGTACTATGAATCCTCCTTTATTATCACTCCTCTAGTTCAGTTACATATAATGTAGCCGGGGGCCGTTGATTGGGGTGTTGATGATGGATGAATGGTATGGTATGGAGGAGGATCGGTGGGAATTCGGGTAATTAGGAGGGAATAAACAGGGTAATGCTAATAGGTTAGGAATAGGTGTGTCTGGACCAAACTTAATCTAAGCGTGCTGAATCTGCTACCAATAAAATTAGGAAGATTGCTGGGGACCAGAGGTCATATTTTTCGTTCCCATGGATAAACTGTTGAAAAAAACCCCTTAAACAAAATCATTTGCAATAAAAAATTTGAACCACTTTAACATTTTTACACAAATCTTAATGAATTTAAATAATAATAAAATTGACCAAAATAGTATTAAACCAACTGTCTCGAACATGTGATTAATACATATTTTTTATTTTAACAACTTACTAAATCAGTTTACTAAGACAATTTAATAAAACACATTTAACCTCAAATAAACATTTCCTTCTTCCATATTGAAATAAATAACTGTTTAGACAAATCCTATAGTTATTTGTGCAACTAGTGAGAAAATTGTACTTTGAACTCGAGTTGCACATTATACTTTTCCTACAGTTACCATAAAACAAATAAATTCGTGAAGAAACATAACCCATTTTTACACAGAAGTGAACTTTTAATATAACATTTAATGTGAAGTGACAACAGTACAACAGCTGACCAGCTGATTTACAGCCAGTGCTGCCAACGTATTTCGCGCGCATACGACGTTGCCTGCATGTTACGCGCTCACTATTTCGTGCCTTCACGCTGCAAATCTGGAGTGAGACAAAGTAATTAGAGTTAGACAATGTTAACATTGTCTAACTGATGAGCGAATTGGCCACTTTGCTTTCTCAAATCAGTGAGAGAACATGTACATTGTTAGGTAACTGTAGGAAAAATAATTACTCCAAGCTAAAACAATATTAAAATCCTGTAGGCTCAGAACCCACCTTTCAAACCAAACTAATTTAAAAAATCAATTTTAATAGAAATATATCCTCTTTGAACAGTTACTAAAAGCTATTAAAATTCATTTTGATTGACATAATGCTCTCTTAATTTAATTTAACTAATTAGGGTACTAGTTGACTGTCGGCCACAACTACGCAAAACGAGAGGGAGACAATGTGGTTCTGCTCCAAGATATGAATCATCTCTACTCTAAAGCCTCGTTTCGAACACTTGCCGCCAGGCTGCGCGTTTACAGTTATCAATACTAACATTGACTTGAACTATGAACACCAGTTTCTTATAGTTTTCCAGGATTTGTACTTACGTTCTATTACCTCGACATATGAAAATATAAAAAAATTCTTGTCACAATCGTGACAACCCAATGACGAATTGCATCTGGGACTTGTAAGCAGCACTAGTAATGGCAGTTCAAAATTACTTTAAAAAACCATTGTTTCAATCATTTTTAGCTGCCATTTTGTTATTAATGGTCCGATTTCTATTTTCTCTATGTTATTTGTTGTGTTTTATCAAGTCCTACAAAATGATACAAAACTCGACTATACCTGCTATTTGAAAATTTTGTGCCACCCCCTATCCCCACTACCCCTAAGCGCAAAATTTTCAAAACTGACCATAATTATTGTAGCCCTTTATATCCAAACAAGTTGCCGCAAACCGATTTCAAATATCTCAAATGGTTAAAAAGTTAAAGAGGGTTCAAGTTAATTTTTTTGCCACCCTCATGGTTATTTGGATTTGAAACGTTTTAGGGAGCCATTTTGTTATTAGTGAGCCGATTTTGGTTTTCTTTATGTCAATGTTTATGTTTCGTCAAGACCTGTAAAATGATACCAAACTCGACTATACTTGTCATTTGAAAATTTTGAGCTACCCTCTACCCCCGCTACCCCTAAGGGCACAATTTTCAAAATCGACCATAATTATTGTAGCCCCTCATATCTAAGAAGGTTTCCGCAAACCGATTTCAAATATCTCAAATGGTTGAAAAGTTAAGGGGGGTGCAAGTTACTTTTCAGCCACCCTGTATATTAATCAAAGGTCAATGATTATAACGGTCATTAACAATGTATTTAGAGTAGGATAATCTAAAAACTCATCTTATCGTTAATTGAGAATCGAAAACTGGATAATTTACGAGAGAAATGAAAAACGACTGGAATAATGATGTCGTTAAATTCAGACGGTTGATCACATCCTGACATCACCTGTAGCTGTCTTCTCAACAATCATTTAGATTTTTATCGAAAATTTAGAATATTCTTGTCTTGATTCTTTATATGAAATATCTGACAACCAATTTTTACATAACAAACAATCCACTAAGTTTTTGCTGTCAAATTGTTAAAACAATAAACATTCAATAGCACTTCGCTTTTATATTTTCAAACTTTTTAACTTTAATGTTAAGTATAATTTTTTTAATTAAAAAAGAACGTTAATGTTTTATAATAACTGACGCGAAATCATTCAAATTAATCCCACTCTACACCTTCCTACAGATTAAAAGATTTACTGAATCCAAAAACAATTCCAATTAAAATCATAAAAGGACCAAGTTGCTTTATTCCTCTAATACACTAGAGAGACAGATATTCAAAATACCACAGCCATGCTGTTTTATTGCTTATTTTATCTGCCAGTTTATTAACATTATATGAAGTGCAAATAACAGGTGAGTAAAAACGTGTGGTTTTAGGTGTATTTTCAAATGCATGTATAATAATTCCTAAATACCTAGTTTCATAGTTAATATACGTCAGACCAAAGTCTTATTTTAAATGTTTAACGTTTTATCGGTGTGTTACACATAAAATAATGTTAATAGTATTATTTTGAATCATACATTGTGAACAAAGACTAATTTAACTACAGTATAATGCAGTGGTCATGGTAAATTTCCTTTCATGTAGTCTTGAGAAACGCAACTGTTCAGTGAAGTTCACGAGGGAAATCAATTTGGTCCACTCAGTTTACCAACACCCTGGTTCTGGTGGGGATGAAATGATCAGTCATAGGGTCACGTGACAGCTGCTTATAACCTTGGAGGAGGGTTCTATTCTGTGAGAGTGGGACAGGTAGATTATTAAACCATAGAAGGGGAGAAAAACTCATTTGAATTCACATAATTATTAGTACAGAAACACGATAATTTGACAACTAAATGGAAATCCAATAATCCAACAATTCAATAGTTTTAGTAAATTTCCCCTATAGGAAGGAAGCAATGTCATAGCTAATTTATAACAACAAGGAGCACTTTTCTTTTTGATGCCCCTAGAAGCAAAAAAAAACACACTATTCGAACAAATGTATATTATGTGGCCGTAATCATGATAGATTAGTAAAAATTGACTGATGAAATTATTTTTGCAAACGTGTAAACTTAATTTTTTCAAATGAAACATCATGTTGGGACTATTTTACATCATAGTTCGAAACATCTGTTTCATCACTTAATTGCCATTCCTGTAGCAGTAAACTTAAGTTCTCGTTGAACCCAGTTTTATTTAAATCCTGACATTTTTTTTGGAAATACTTAAGTAAAAATCCCCTCTGGAAAGTGAAAATTCAGTTATCTTACAGGTTTGGTGCTGCGGCGTGTCATATTAGAGTTCGTAATATTTCCTTCGTGGTAATAAAATAAATAATATATCAGCAAAATAAAACTATTGCTAGTTCAATTTCAAGCGGTGTTAATTATGGACTTGGAAGATACTTATTGTCAATGAGTTAATGATGCTTTCTAACAAAAGATCGTCGTTGGAAAGTTACAAGGCTAGAAGTTACAAAAACGTAAGATAAATAGAGAAGAGTACTTTCTTACGAAATATCCAGGAATATATAATAAGAGTTTACCTTATTGATTAAGACCAGCCCTGGCAATAGTGGTAGTAGACTTGTATTTCATCTCTGGCATCTATTTTACCATACTATATCATTTTATTATTTTACCATACTATTTATCGCCTACCTGAATATTCTTGCTGTAAATTTGACATATTATGAAACAATTAGAACGTTAATTGTATAAAAACTTTAAGTTTTCTTTTTTATCAAAATTTTAAAATCCGGAATATTTTTAAATTATAATTACGTTCACGGCTATTTTCGTGAAATATAACTAAAACTGGCAGTTGATTGAAAGTATACTTGTGGTAATAAAAAAGAATGACTAAACTATTACTTTCTAATTTGTATTCAGTGTTTGCAATATATTTAAAATAATATTTCAAAAAAAATAAATAAGAACCGACTCCAACGTAGGATTCAGAAGAGATTTTTCCAAAATTAACTAGCGACTTAGGATCCTGGCAATATTTTTTAGTAATCCTTTGGCAGCGCTCTACAGTGGCAGTGCTACAGATTTGTCTTTTATCTCTCGCATTTATCTTGTTACTGTTAAATATTACCCCTAATTGCCTTCCTACTAACTTGTAAAAAATTTACATGTACGATTTTAATATCCAAAATAATTTCTACCAAAACAAGTTTAAAACTACAGATTTTATTAAGATTTGTTTCAAAAGGCAAAACGTGTTTTTTCAACCCTCGCTTATTTCCGACCACTGCTTTTTCTCGTTTGTGAAGCTTATACTCAGGTCGAAGATAGGTGGGTTACCTCCCGCTATCTCCGCGTCCCGCCACCTCCGTGTCCCGCCACCTCCGAATTTCAGAGTTACCTCTATAATCCTCGATTACTACCTGCGTTAAGACTTTCTGTCCTAACCTAACCTAACCTAACCCATGGGTTAAATTTACATTAAATCTTCCATCCACGGGGCTTCAATAAAAAAATATATGGAATAAGATCAAAAATGTATGTGTAGTGTCTTGGTAAAATTATTAACTCACTAAAAAAATTCAATCTGCAATGACAGCTACCAACGCAGGCAGTGACGGGATTATAAAGGTCACTCAAGAATTCGGAGGTGGCGGGACAGATTTGGATTCGGAGGTGGCGGAACGCGGAGATAGCGGGAGCACACGGTGCCACGCCCTAGTGATGAATTAGTCACGCCCTACTCTAAAGTAGTTCTTCCCTAGGCATTAAAACTCAGCTATAGACGATGATGTCAGCAGTAAATTTTTCTCACTTGCTAACTTCGATTGTGAGCAATCGGTTATATCGAAAATAACGGTTGTATTGATTGTTTTCAATCAATTTCAATTCATTGATGCATTGTTCATCGACTGGATTCTCATCTGTTTACGTTGGATCTAAGATGAAAGCACAATAAGTTCAAGAAAACTATTAATAAAACCCAAGTAGTCTTTGAGAACATTGTCGTTTTTAAAGGTTGGTTCTTAACGTTTGCTTTTATTTTGAGCATATTGGGTACAATTCAATAAACGAAAAAATCGCTTACTTTACTAACCTACTTCTTTGTGGAACAAATTTCTAATCCGGTAGGAGGTAGAGGTCAATGTTGATCTTAGAGATTTTATAAATGGATTATGGTATTTCTTCTGTTTCATTTCATATCCTTATGTACCTACATGAGTAAATTTACTTCTTAAAGCAAGCAATTTGACATTATGCTTGTCATAATATAAGTGATAGTAAAGATAGTTTTTTTTTTATTTAGTAAACGTGGGAGTTTATTTTAACTATGTATAAGCGGAATATTATAAAATTCAGAGTAATCAACAAATTAAAGAGGTTTGATTTGTTACTAAGATTTAGTTTTGCATACGTAGATAATAACAGAACATGTAATTAATCAGATGAAAGCCCAGCCTTAAGCTAGGGATCTCCTGTGTAATTTACGTTGTAATATTGTACATAATCCTGTACATTATTGTATTATGCAAGGAGGCTAATATTACAAGCTTTGTTAAATCTACAAATGGCTGTCGTATTTTCTGTAAAAATGTTAATTTAATCACTAAAATTAATTTTAAACTGTGTGTTAAATTCTATTTAGAAGATATTTAAATTATATCAAGAGACTGAGTGGGTGTTTTAATTTATTGATTTTCAAAGCACACATGAATCCTTCATATAACATTGCTAATGAGGTCGCATATTTACACTTTGAACGCTTGGAAGCTTATTCAGTTACTAATTATGTAGCATTAAATATTTTTAATCCCCAAATTCTACAGATATCAATTCCTTTAAGCACCCTAACCGTTTTAAAATCAATACTTCTAGTATCTTCTTCTATTAAATTCCTTCTATTTATTTTAGCTTACTATTCCAAATCACATCTATGGCTCGAAATTATATTTATATTTTTTTAATATGATTCTTTAAACTTCAAATTATTTCTAACCTTTACATAATTATTATATTTATTATATTATATAATAATTATTTAAGAGTGCTCAGTTGTGCTATATTACTACTTTAATGTATCAGCATCAGCTGCCCTATTTAGTGAACACCTAAATCAAAAAATATATTATACTAGCTGTACCCGCGGGCTTCGCCCCGTTTAACTTCATAAGTATTCGCAAGGCTCATTCGCGTCCTGGTTGAAGTTCGTTCGCTACGCTCACTCACCTTTAGGTTAGAGCTCGTTCGCTACGCTAACTCACCTTTTGGTTGGAAATTAGCTGTTGTCATAAATTAAAAAAAAATTAATAGTGCTGCACCCTGTTGGTAATCCTTGTAACTTTTATGCTGTTGAACATCATAGAACAGAACCAACTTGTTTAAATGAGACAGCTGTTAAGATTCATTAATTCCTTTTAAATATGAAAAATCATAAGATTAACATGGGGAACTACAGAGCCACTGGGGCGGAGCCCGAAAGGGTTTTTGAGATAAGAATATGCTTTAATGTTAATCGGGAATGTGAGCTATCAGCATGCCAAATTTCAGCCCAATCCGTCCAGTAGTTTATGCGTGATTGAGCAACAAACACACACACAAACATACACACAAACATACACACAAACTCACAAACTTTCAGATTTATAATATTAGTAAGATAAGTAAGTTTTTTTTAAGGGAACAACACAAATACCACATAAATGTAACGACAACTACTTATTTTCTATCTATAAAATAATAATCTAAAAATAATCTATAAAATAATCTATCTATAAAACCTTCTTGGACATTGTATAATTTATGTCAACAGCCGTATCAATAAACTTGAGGTTGAACAGCTGATTGAAAATTCAAGCAGGACTTGTGTAAACATGTTACGACCTGCAGCTGTTTATAGCAACGCTAGACATAAACCTGGTTAACACAGTGTCCTGAGTACAACAATAACATAACCCTAACCAGAGATTTATCAGCTATTCTGTTTATGGACAAAAGCAACTTTTAAAATATATAAATTAGATTTAAGATTTTATTCAACCTTGACAACCAGTCCAGACTTTACCTCAGCCCCGGTGATGATCGATTATGTCAATGAACCTTTGTGTTTTTTGTAAACGTGTGTCCGTTCCGTGTTATCGTGTTTGATATATGTTTTATTTATTGAACTCTGTTAACGTCCTTCGAATGAAGTGATTACTTGACACCTTGAGGCCTGATGATGGTTCAGAAGAACCGAAACTAGTTGCCAAAAGCAGAAACAAAGGATTACTATATGCAGGTATTGTAAACCATATTAAGTAAGCCTTTATGGTACTTTCCTGTTAAAGGGAACATTCATTATTATCGATGATTTCTTTTCAATATATCGATATTTTATTTTTCCATCCGATATAAATAATAACAAATTGAAACATGTCAGCTGACAACAAATGATAAATAAATATTTTTTAGAATCAACAAACAATAAAAAAATATATTGAAATGAAACTGTTCTAAACTAACCAAACCAGCTAAACTTTCTGTAATACTTCAAAATTCCGTTCGATAGCCTATTACCCGTATGCCTTTTCTGTTATCAAACGAAATTTTAAAATGGTAACTTAGCGTACAGCGAGTTTGGTTAGTTATGTTAGGTTAGTTTAGAATAGCTTCTTATAATTTATAGGCTATTACTTTTGCCTAAACAAAGTTAGTTCTTAATTTGTAACTTACTTTAAATGCGTTTGAAGATATTTAAACAGAAGGAAAACGGATCGTGAATCAAGACAAAAATATCGATATACCGTATCGAAAAGATATGATCGATAATAATGAATGTTCCCTTTAACAGGAAAGTACCGATTTGGTGAACTATGAATAATTTCACAAACATATTAAATGTAGTAGGGTTTAATTTTTATTGCGATCTTGTGTTTATTAATTGAACAAAGTATTACATTCATTTACACTTGAAGAGCAACCTTTTTCCCTTTTTTATGTGACCAACCATTGTATGTGATGTTGAATTTATGTTCTTTGATGGAGTATTGTGAATATTGTCCATCACTGAATGGCAAAACAACATGTTCTTATCGGGGGATTCGCAGTACAGTATAAAAACTTAATTGAAAACAACTCAAGCCTAAACGGATGAAAACAAATGAAACCAGTTTACTTTTGTTTTTATTTTTAACATGTTAAAAAAGCAGTATTTTGGAATTCCATGACACTAAATCAATACGTGTATATGATTTTCCCAAGTATGTAATAAATCTACATAATAATACTGTGTTTCCGTCACATATTTTCAGGGATTGACAAAGCTGTTGGTATCCCTGGTGATGACGACATGTCGTAGTTGTTGGACAATGGAGTTAGTTAACTCATGTGGAAGTTTAATTTACCCGCCAATGTAACTGAGTTGCTGCCAGTTATTATGGTTTGTCGAAAATATGGACTAAAACATAAAAAAATATTAAAGGCTATTTATACGATGCGTGAATACTGTATGCTGGTCCATTTTGCAATTTTGTATATAATAAAACTATGACCAAAACCAAAAAACAAAACCATCCTTAGTCAGTTAGGCCTTAGTTACTTTTGGTTAACTTTAGTTAACTAACATGGGTGGGTTAGTGAGACTTATAAATAAATAAAATAACAGGGTGTCCCGTGAGTAAACATCCAAAATCAAGAAATGGTTCTAGGGGTCAAAATAAAGCGAAAATCAAGAATAACATTTGCCAAAATAGCTTTGTTTACTAGATAGCCGCCATTTTGTTCAATATTTAAATCTTTGAAGTTTTTCAACCAATGATTATGAAACTTGGATTGTATGGTTAGGTAGAAGAGACCCATGTTAGAAAAAAAAATCATCTAGATTTTTTTTAAGATTTCAAAATGGTGGTCATTTTATTTTTTTTTTATTTAAATTACTAAAAAATGGCAGATTTAATGAAAAAATGCCACGAACACTTTTTATTTATCTTTTCTTATTCCCTATCAAACAATATCGAGTTCAAAAAGATCGAATAAGAAATAGCATAAATATTACGATTTTTAGTTGTAAAATGGGATAGAAAAAGACTGAGGTTTGTCCCATTTTACAACTAAAAATCTTAAAATTTCAGCTTACTTACATAGTACGTATACTTTTTATACCTCTGTTAATTAAGTATTCCTAAGAAGAGTATGATTGGAGACACATGATGGTATTTCACCAACTCAAGGTCACTGTTTTACAAAGGCTTACTACAATTTCATTACCTTGTTTTGTATATTGGGGATACAAATTTAGGATTTATATCCAGAACCACCAATATCTAAGCTTAAATACTATGTAAATATTACACGCTCGCTCAGCGTAGGCAGTGTCTAATCAAAAGAACCCACCCCTTTTAGCGTTACTGGTCTTATCTACAAATGTTTTATTAATAGTTTTTATGGTTTCTTTGGTAATACAAAAGAATGAAATTAACCACTTAAACTGTCCAGTTGTGTTTTATTAAGGTAACTTGACGATGACGAAAGCTAAGAGTAATATTTATAAATCTGTTGTGCATAAAAATACAAAGTTACAACAGTTCCATTATGTAAACACAATCATAATTTCACCCTATTGTCAATCCATTTAAAGCTATTAGATAGAGAGAGAAAAAGTTCAATTTTATAAGAATTTAAATGTATAGTGTGATAAATAGAATATAATTTACAATAGTATGTAATATTGTAAGTGTGCAGTAATAAAATATTTATCTCTTCGCTGTAAACATAGCTCCAAACAAGAGGCTCGAAATTAACATGTAATACAGTTATTAAACATTACGATAATCCTAGAAACTGATCAGTATGGATTTTTATCCCTCGTTGCATTTTGAACAATGCAATTTATGGATTAATAAAGGAATTTATCATAATTTATAACACTATGAAATAATGTTAGCTAGTTTAATAGATTTTTTAATTATTACTAAATTTAATAGAACCTTACTTAATTATTGTAAAATCAGTTGGATGGTAAAGTGGATATTTAAAAATAAGTTTCCAGTGCTTTCCCTAGAAGATAATAGTAAATGTAGATTTTATATGAATAATATAAGGATTTAAGTCATTAAACCCAGGAGAACCTATTTGAAAATACCTTCATCGGCGCACATTACATATTTAAGTATTTCCCCCTTTTACGTAAATTTTTAATCCTGCAAATTGATTCTTCTCCCCTTCAAAATAAACAATTGCCTTCAAGTAACGAGGGACGTAACTGTCGGATCGTTAGATAATAAGATAAAGTGCTATTGATCCAGTTATATGATACGTAAGTAGCATCGATATGATTATTCATTTAACCTGTATTTATAAACCGATACGTAACTTTATACTGTATTGGCTTAACCGTGTTTACAATAGTGCCATTGAGTTATTATACTAGAGTATGACCCCGATCTGCATTGACTAGTTTTAGCGAATTTCCCTACAGGGAAGTAGCTATTACCGTAGGTGGCACGGTAAGACCTAGACCCGGGACCGATTTACTTTTTCATTTTGATGTCACCAGAGGCCAAAAACACCATTCGTTCAAATTTTTATCCTCCGTGAACGCGATAACTTGAGTAATTTTTGTCCGATTTTTATGAAATTTGGTTTAAAGGTGTAAAGCGGGATAAACTTGAATGAGTTCACAAACCAGCATGATCGGACCATGGGAACGGGGCTTTAAGGGGGGTTTTGTGGGGTAAAAATTTGTTTTTCTTACTTTTGACCCTCAAAACACAAAATTTTCCAATTTCTCTTTAGACCTTTTTAAAGAGCTTAAAAAAACAATTAATTTAGTATATAAAAGTATTTTTGTTCGGTTAATAGTAACGGAGAAAATTAAAAAAATTGAAAATTTAAAATTCCCATGTTATTCTTATGGAGAATATTGTCAAATGTTGTAGTTTGCTTGTTTATGGATGTATTTTGTATTTTGATCAAATTTATTTATTTTGTACTAAGCTATCAATATTAAAAAAAAAACACACTTTATTAGTTTCCTTGTAGCAGCAAACCTAGGTACTCGTTAAACCTAATGTTATTAAAATATATTTAATTGAAAACCAATTAAGACAAATGGAAATTCGCTTAGTCGGCAGGTTTGCTGCGGCGGGGGTATTTAGGATATTACTGGAAGAGAGGTTATTTGAAGGAACCTGTCTTACACAAACAATGCCCAAGATTTAGCTCTAGATCGACGCAGTTGAAGCCCAGTGTTTTCTAACTAAATATGTACTTATAATAAGCAAAGCCAATTTTTATACTTAGAACTCGCCCCGTGGTCAAAAACTCGACCAAAATATGTATTGTACAAGCTTCTCTATTGGCGAATTTCCGTATAGGGAAGTAGCTATTACCGTAGGTGTCATGATAAGACCTAGGCCCGGGACCGATTTACTTTTTCATTTTGATGTCCCCAGAGGCCAAAAACACCATTCGTTAAAATGTGTATATATGTATATATATACACATATATAAATTATTATAATTAAGCTCAGGTATGAGCTGAGGGTCATGGTTATGTGCAAAATGTTTACTCTATAGTTTTAAACACATTATGTATCTACAGGGACTAGTTAAGCCGCCCTCTCCAGTCTGAATGGTCAGTAGCAGGTGGCTGGATTACAACATGTCTTGTGGTTGTCATACAATAATACCACTTAATACTCCAGCTTAAAGTGGCGTTTACACAAACAAATAGATTTTTAGCTTTTTAAAATGGTTTTAAATTATGGGAATGCATTATAATATACCATATTTCAAACAATAGTTATTTTCCTACAGTTACCTGATAAAGTGGGTTTCCTTGCACTGATTATAGTACGCCTAGTAGATAATTGATGCAATTACTTACTTTTGCCGCATAACAGTATTCCAACCAAACAAAACAAAACGGTGCGCTTTTATTAGGCACGTAATACGTGTACGCTTTAAAATAAGTTGGCAACACTTAAAGATACTACGACTACGATCAGCTGGTGCAGATTTCACATTTCGTTCAACGCTTGGATTTAACCTAACCTAAAAACGTGTTGTATAGTGTTTTAAAGACTAAGAATGTCTATGCTTTATAGTAACTGTAGAAAAAATATAATGTGTAACGCGAGGGCCCCACTAGTTACACCAATAACTATTGTAACATTTAACCTTAGTTTTTTGTTTGTTAGTATAAGTGACAGTGGTTCGTGACTGACCGTCGTTGTATTTTCCTGTCTGTAGTTATATATTTGAGATAAATTTTTCTAGTTTAATCGATGTCCATCCTAGTCATCTGTGTCTAAAACAATTATTTATATCCATGTAACATTTTCTCACGATCCATAGTTCTTGTTTATATATTTTCTGAAACAAGTATTGCCACGAGGTCAGCCCTTATTAAACAAATTGTGTCTATTGCTTCTCGTCTGCTTATCTTAAGTATAAGTATTGATATTGCCACTAAGATTGAATTGAGTAACAAATTAAAAAGGTATTAGGGGAAGGTTGTTGGTCAACCTCCAGCAGTTGTATCGAAGGGTGAAGTGCGAAAGTGTTTCATAGACTTCTCCGCAAAAAACTCCTGTAACTGTTAAATAATCAAACTTGGTAATAAAACACTGTATCAAGGATTATGTGTCCAGCCTAACTGGTACAGACAGCGTCCTACGAGATCTTCAATACTGATACAGTTCAGTTCTGGCCAGTCGACATAAAAGGATTTATTTCGTGGAGATTCTCAAACCGTTAAATAATCGCACTATCTTCCTTTTGGTGTTTCTGTGGGTTGCGTGACCGCAATCGAAGTAGGCAATTCATCTGTCAAAATAGCGAGATTCAAATGCAATCGGCAATAGAAGAGTTCAGACGCTATCACTCAATCTGTACATGTAAATTGTAGATCAAAGGGGGGGTAGATCAAAGGGGGGGGGATATACGTTGTTATTTTCCATTTCGTTGCATTATTCGTCCTTGTTTTCAGTTCGGAATTTCACTTTCAGTTAGTGTACCTGTTGCTCGAATTTGATCAATTGCAAAGTATTACAAGCGTTACATTAAAACGAATAACAGTCATAATTCCCGATGAATTTATAAGAGTGTAGACTCTTTATACATACTCTTTCCATAATCTTTGAGTAGTCAAAGATTATGGAAATACTCACGATGTACACAACAGTTAGATATAATCAAAATTTCTTGTAAATATCTTTTTTTTTCAAAAGTTTGTTTTCTATAAATGTTTCCCACTCATCGCTGCATTAGGTTGTCTATAATAACGGTTATAAATATTAAAAAAAAATATTTCAATTTCTTCTTCTTGGTTGTGTTCTACTTGGTTGTATTCTATGGCTTTCCTATGTTTCTATAGTTTGCAAATTGGCTCTTTCAATGATTGCTCTTGAGCAATAAGATTAAAAAGAAAACTGAATTAACACTGTGCTGAATTTCTTGAAATGCAGCACAGTGTTAATTCAGCTTTCTTTTCAGTATATCAAATTGTCCAGGCTTTCTCGCTTTTTTCCCTTGTAATGTCTAGACCGACTCAAATTCCAATAGTAAATATTTCATTTCAACCAAGTCAGTAAATGTTTGTAGCACACGTTTCCTTAAATTGCAACTAAAATATTAACAACAATTAAATTATCCAGCTAATCACAACGTAAACAAATATGTTCTTCATAAGGATAACATGGGAACTTTAAAAGCCACTTTGGCAGAGCCCAAGGAACTTTTTTCAAAATTTTAAGGTCGGTTTGCAAATCTACGCACCTAGACGAACATTTCTGTACATAATATGTGGGGTTAAATCTTAAAACAAAAAAGCCTTATTGTTCACAAAGTTTCATGTACCGGTTGCGTATTAATAATATATATAGATTTTTACAATAGATCATATATGAGTAATTGGTAAAATTTGCGCTGCAAAAGATAAACCTTTGAGTACAACACATTATTTTGGTGTTGGTAGCGCAACATTAAATTCAGTGTAGTTTTGAAAATTGTCAAAAACCCATTGGAAAAAACAAACAATATCAGGCCGTCCCATAAGGATCTTTGGGTATAATTTTATTCACATGGCACACTTATAATTTATTAACGTCAAACTTCCACAGCCAACGCTATGTCTATAATTGTTTTTCTCATGTTCTTCCAACCCAGGGACAACCATCATAATTGTAAAGAATTTTTATTTAAAATGGGTAAAGGTATTTAATGTAAATTTAAGGTTTATGCTTTTATTCCTTTACATCGCTTAAAATACCATACAACTGGGTATATAGGATGAAACTAAAATTTATATTTTGATAAGTGGAATTAATTGCAAAACTTTAGAAATGTTGTTGTTTTAGTAATTAATTAATTTAATTTCTACTCATAGTTTAAACGCCAAATTAGGAACATAATGCCTCTTTTATTAGTACTTGGATTATTCCATGTCATTAAATGCAGACTAATGACTGTTGGTAATTATGCCAGTGGTTTAGATGAGTGGTGCTACGCTTTTGTAGTTTACTGTAAACGTTTTACTGTTTAATTCATTAGTTAAGTGCTGTTTATATTGCTGAACATTATTTTAAGTGTGTTATAATTAATCCATTTATATATTGAGAGCACATTACTTTAATGTATCAATCTGTATTATTACCCATATCAAAAGATTAAGATTTTGAATTTTCATCGGGGATAAATGTTCACATATGACCGATATCCTTTCAATATTTATTTTCGAAATCAGTGATTTATTTTTGTTTTTAATTAGAAGTTGTTAATATTAACTAGTTAGTTATTTAACTGATTTAGTTAACTTTAAGCTCTAACCACAAACAAAATGAAATTTTCTTTGTGATTATTTACTGTTTTAAATTAGAAAACAAAAATCAATAATAATTTTTTTTTTTTTGTACAATATGTTAGATTTCAGAATAAAAACAACTGTTTAACCTCTTTTCGCAGTTAATCTATATATATATATATATAAAATCCAATGTATGTTTGTTTGTATGTATGTTTGTTTGTATGTATGTATGTTTGTTTGTCCTTTATGGACTCCGAAACCGCTCGACAGATTGTAATGAAACTTTCAGGTATTATTAAGCATTATTCAAGGATGGTTTGTGTGAAGTTTGGTGCAGATCCGTCAAAAGGGCTCCGCCCCAGTGGCTCTGGAGTTTCCCATGTTAACCTTATGAGTACCCATATTTAAATGGAATTAAAGATTCTTAACAGCTGGTTCAACTAAAGAATTTAATTCTATGATGTTCAATAGCATTAAAAAGTTAATAGGTTTACCAACAGGGTGCAGCACTATTATTTTTTCAATTTATGACAACAGCTAATTTGCAACCAAAAGGTGAGTGAGCGTAGCGAACGAACTTCAACCTGGAGGTGAGTTAGCGTAGCGAACGAGCTAACCTTAAGACAATTGAGCGCAGCGAACGAACTTCAACCAAGACGTGATTGAGCCAAGCGAACGTGCTCATCTTGAAAATTAACGAGCATTTGACATAAAACCACATTAGGACAGGACGACGTCTGTCGGGCTAGCTAGTTAAGTAATATTATGTTCCGCATACATTAAGCAGATTAACTTTGTACACATCCTACAATTACAACTTTGCATTACAAGAGGTAACGCAATTCTATGACAGTGCTATTCAGTTGCTGACTACTTGTATTGCAAGTTAAAATTAAACTAAGCAAAGAGAATTCATTGTTTATAAAGTATACCAAGTTCATATACATATTAAATGTAATGCATAAAAGTTACATTATATACAATGTAATCAGCATTAAAGCTGTTTTATTTAAATTTACGTGAAAAATAAGATACTACTGCGAATTTTTCCATCGCTTTTAAATTTTGTCGGCACGGAGTAACCATTTTAATGAAATATGATAACAGTCGTTTTAGATAAGAAATAAGACGATTACAAGGTAATAATTATAATAGCTCATACTGATTGTTAAATTGCATTCTAATCGTTCAAGTCCTCGCTCCTAATCCACTTATAACGAAGATCAGGTCTGGTTCTATGATTACAATTATGTAAATAGATGCAATTGTTCCAGTTCTCCCTGAGGAAGTGTTGATCTAGACACTATTGGCCAATACGATGGATTAGATTATACCATGAAGTCTGTCCACGGTCACTCGTCATCAGACGTACTAATACCATAGATAAAACATACGTTGGTTAGCTCATGCTAATACAATCAAAATCGAATAATTTGTAGCATGTGATCAAACAAGATAGTTTAAATTAATGCTCTTTTGAGTTAGAGTAAATAACTTCTTAATTGTAGTAGCAATAATATTTATAGATTTTAGGCATACCCAGATTGTAACATGTGAATATTATCAACACAAATAAACATACAGGAGCGACTGTGACAAATGTCGTTAAGTGTGAGAGGTGATGTGGCGTGAGTGATGCAGCCAATGAGGCCACTTTATTTGTTTGTGCTTTTTGACCAAAATGAGGTGACCTCACATAATATGACAAACTTTACCATTGTTGGTAATGTCCATATGTTAATTAACATATGTTTTTTTTATTTTTATTGTTATTGTTGTTTATTTATGTCTTGATTCAGTTTTGTCTTGAATTGTGATGAAGATAGTTTTATGATATTATAATATTAAATTAGTTTGATGGGAAAAAACATATGTTAATTAACATATGAATATTACCAACAACTATATTATTATTCCCATAGTAGGCCTACTATAGTCTGTTCACAAAATGCAGGCGGTTTAAGGGGAAGGTTTCCTGGGATCCCCCACCACTTTTTCAGCCCAATGTATATTATCATTTGTCTGCTGTTGGATCATATTTGGGATGAGGTGGAGGGGATGGAATCGTCTCCCCTCAAACCGCCTACACTTTGTGTACCTGTATATAGTTACGATGGGATAAGAGCGTTATTTCAACCCAAATGTAACTGAAGTGTGAATTTAGAATGGAGTGAATGCTTCATGCGTCATTCAATAAAATCATACGGCTATGTTTATATCATTCTATCGATACAATAACGTAGCAGGGACCACAATACTGAGTATTTTCATCTGAATATGAGCTAATAGGGTAATTTGCGAGCAATGCTGTTTTGTTGGTAACTAAGACCTGCTGTTTCTAAAACCAGGATAATCACCCAGGGAGGGACTGCGTTACAAGCTCAATAATGAAGAACTGCTGGGTTCAATATCAAAGCATAATAAAGCCATGGGGTTTTCTCAAGATTAAATTAGCGAACTTGTTGATTTTACCAGGCAAGCACTATAACCATTCGACTACTCATCTATGGATGGTTTTGGAAATGATGACTAAATATAAACAGAGTTATCACGAAAAAATTTAATATTTGGTATATTTTAGTGGCAAATTAGAAACTCAGCCTGCATTACAGGATAGCGTCAGTACGGAAACACCCATAACAGAAGCTCCGAAACAATAGAGGATTTAATTAAACAAGTGTCAGTGATCGTTGTGAAAATACTATAGCATGTTGTTCCTTGTACACTGTGCACGCCTACATTAAACAATGGAGTGTTATGGTTAATCTCTTTACAATTAACATAACAGAATCGTCTTTGTATTTTTTAAATATATCAACAACAATAACATTATATTGAATTCACTGTATCTAAAAACAGTTATTTCCTTTGAACTATATGTATACAAATATTTTCAACCTTTTCGGTCTTGAAAACGTGTACTGTTTTTAATATAGTTTATTTTACCTATTCTCTCCTTTTCCAATAAATTTTACTTACCATTCACTTCTCGCTCTAATAAGACCGGTTTTACCTATTAACAGTGTTTTTGACTAAACTTTAAAGTTAGATTAAAGAGTAATAAGTTGTTAACACACACTTTTTCACCGTCATTATTTAGGCTGCCTAACCAGGCTAGCCAGGTAACTACGCTATAGTTTTACTCATCCAGATACGTCAGTTTATATTTTCACAATAGAGAGGTATATAGTAGTTTATAGAAGGAGATAATGGACTTAAGGACCTGTTATGAACATTTTTTCACTCTCCTTGATATGTGTTTTTTTAATATGCTAAAATTAACTGGATACATGTGACTTGTTTATATAATTTATGTCTAAACATCGGAAATTTGTACCTGATTCAAGTTTTTTTTTTCTTTTTTCCAAATAATAATAATCCTGTGTGGATTTTCAAATACTTCATAGTTCTTTGTTTTCAATTGTTGAGAAGTTTGAAAACCCAAAGTTTTTAATGGTCTGTGACAGTGTCATTTTGATTGAAAAATAACAAACGCACTTTTAAGGTACATCTAACTAAACTCCTGAGATCTTTTTTTTTGATATGACGGGAATCAAAAAAAGATCAAGAAAGATATGACGGGAACTCGTACTTCCCGCTCCGAATTTCGAGACGCTGACCACTGGGTAAGCGACATTCTCAAAATGTATTTTTTGATATTTTTAATACAACTTAATGCCTCAACAAGTATTTATTAATAGTTTCCCAAATACACTACATACTTTTCTTATACTCAGCTCTATAAATTTGACCGATCTAGTTATAGGGCTTGTTTTTAAACTAAAAATTCCTCTCCATTGGTCTTAGGCTACAATAATTCATTGCCGTAAATATTACAGTTGTTTACAAATAGCCCTTAGTATTCATACTATAGTTTTAAGATGAATTATGGTTTCGTGTCTACACAACCATTGTTGCATACATGTTATCAATCCTCATAAATATACCGGGTGTCCAAAACCACCCGTACACCCCTTTAAAAATGAGAGAAACCTTTTCTTACAAACAACAAATAATACAGAACTAGATAAATTGGGCATGGTCTACCAAATGGTGATATTTTCAAATCCAAAATCACGCCGGAAGTGGCTTTTTCAGACCGGAAGTTGAATTTTTTAATATAAACTACCAATTTTTATTACAGAATCGGATTCTACGTTTAAAAATACATAACTATTGTCTAAAAAATTTCTTGAAAAAACTTGTTTTCTACCTCTAATCCCCCAATAAAGTCAATAATTTTGAGTCATTCACCTGTCAAAGTTACTCGAAACATTAATAGAGAAAAAAAACCACAAAGATTACATAAAGACACATGATGAATAGAATCAGCTGTTTATTGTAAACACCTTAGTAATTGAGTAACAGCTGGTCAACACATTGCTTAATTTAATATTTGTTTAAATCATTTGTTTTTACATTTGAACATTTTAATGTAAAAACAAATGATTTTTTTATAAAATGATATTAAGCAATGTATAGACCAGCTGTTACTCAATTACTATAGTGTTTACAATGAACAGCTGATTCTATTTATCACATGTCTTTATGTAATCTTTATTTTTTCTCTATTATTGTTTCAAGCAACTTTGGCAGATGAATAACCCAAAATTATTGACTTTAATATGGGATTAGAGGTAGAAAACAAGTTTTTTCAAAAAAGGTTTTATACAAACGTTATGTATTTTTCAACGTAGGATCCGATCTTGTAAGCAAAATTGGTAGCTTACATTTAAAAAAAGTCAACTTCCGGTCTGAAAAAGCCACTTCCGGTGTGATTTTGGATTTAAAATTATCACCATTTGGTAGACCGTACCCAATTTAGCTAGTTCTGTATTATTTTTTGTTTGTAAGAAAATGTTTCCAACGTTTTTGAAAGGGGTGTACGGGTGGTTTTGGACACCCGGTATAGGAACAGCTGTTGTCACAGTGGCAATGTGTGTCACAGGTGTTGTATGCATGTAATGAGAAAAATTCTTGAGGCTTGAGAAAGAAAACGAATACTATAATAGGACTGGTTTGTTAGTTCACTAAGACTGATTAATATTATTGGGTTAACGTGTCATATTGTTTGTCGATTGATTATTAATACGAGTTTACATTTTTTATTTGTGTAGCTCGTCACATTTTATTGGCTGTGCTAACTTGATTTAGTTCATAAAATTAAACAAATTAACATATACTTTTCACCAACCCTGGATGCTTCTTACTCCATGTCAGGTAAGCTGACAGATCATTTTACTGCGGGGTTGGGCTGGAAATGGAGGGAAGGTGTTCCCATAATTACAATGTCATCATCCATCATATTGCATAACATTGTTGAAATGCTTCGTCATACACCATAAAACAAATGGGGTTGGGCAGCCTTGGGTACCAATTATGTGGAGTTTGTTCTACAAAATAACTACACTTTATTTGTTGGTAAAACAATAAAACTCTATTGTTAATATTTCATCTGTATTGATCAAAGTGTGTCATTTATATTAACTAGGATCTTAAGGGGAGTTGGCACTTTTTGAAAACCAAAAAAGCCAATTTAATTTTTTTATTTTTCAATTATTCTACGAATATTTTTCACAAGAATATACAGATGGAAAAGTCCCGGGCCAGTTAAATATTTCTAAAAGTAATATAGAAAGAGCTTTAAAACTTGGTGGGTACACAGTTACTGGGCATTAAGATAATTTTAACACATTATCCAAAGATGCGCTATCTTTTAGGGGGACGGTCCGCTAGGAGTCAGAAGAAAATCTTAAATGTAAGCATAGGTTGATATGCACATCATAAAAGGACTTTATTAGTACAATACAACGCCGCAAACACAAACTCAAATGGACAACCATATCCACATCAATGCTCTTTGGCCTTATGTGTATCTTTATAGAGTAGTAGACATTCCGTTCAGTTTTTAGATTTAAATTAGTTAATCCACCAACAGAGTGTGCTGATTCCAACAACTAATTCATGTCTCAATTATTAAATTTTAAACCAATAAGAAATGAAAAGACAACCGTAAATTATACTACATATATATTTTTGTTTACGTCACTTCCATCGCACTTAAACTAAGAAATATTTAATTTTGACAGTTGGTAACACAACGTTGTTTCCTTTAATTGTAAATTGGCTAAAGTTGACTAAAATGGACGGTATTTCTACTCTTAAATCCAACACTGTTTTCCTGCAGTATATTTTGATTGAAATTAAATGTTTTCCTTAAGTCAGTTAGCAACAATGATTGAATCTTTTAGAGAGGGACTGAAAAACTCGCTTTTACCGTGGAAGTGGAAAACTTTCAGGACTTATACATGATTGATAGACTTCAGAAGGACTTTACCTGAACCGCAATCCTTTTTCACTATTATTTAAGAGAACCTTTGTAGAAATAAATTAGTGTTACAAGTTAACCGTAACATATATTTTATAATAAATCCATCTAAATACGCACAATTGTTGAACATTATCACCAGGATTAAATAATATTACGTAAAAAAATTATCATATACTGTGACAAATTTCGTTAAGTATGAGAGGTGATGTGACGTGAGTGATGCAGCCAATGAGGTCACTTTATTTGTTTGTGCTGATATGACAAACTTTACCATTGTTGGTAATGTTCATATGTTAATTAACATATGTTTTTTTTTATTTTTATTGTTATTGTTGTTTATTTATGTCTTGATTCAGTTTTGCCTTGAATTGTGATGAAGATAGTTTTATGATATTACAATATTAAATTAGTTTGATAGGAAAAAACATATGTTAATTAACATATGAACATTACCAACAACTATATTATTATTCCCATAGTACTATAGTCTGTTCACAAAATGCATGTGGTTTAAGGAAGGTTTCCTAAGATCCCCCACCACTTTTTCAGCCCAATGTATATTATCAGCTGTCTGCTGTTGGATCATATTTGGGATGAGGTGGAGGGGATGGAATAGTTTCCCCTCAAACCGCATAAACTTTGTGTACCTGTATATAGTTACGATGGGAATTCATAAGAGCGTTATTTCAACCCAAATGTAACTGAAGTGTGAATTTAGAATGGAGTGAATGCTTCATGCGTCATGTTTAGATCATTCTATCAATACAATAACGTAGAAGGTACCACAATACTGCGTATTTTCATCTGAATATGAGCTAATAGGGTAATTTTAGAGGAATGCTGTTTTGTTGGTAACTAAGACCTGCTGTTTCTAAAACCAGGATAATCACCCCTGCGTTACAAGCTCAATAATGAAGAACTGCTGGGTTCAATATCAAAGCATAACAAAGCCACGGGATTTTCTCAGGATTGAATTGGCGAACTTTTTGATTTTACCAAGCACTATAACCATTCGACTACTCATCTATGGATGGTTTTGTAAATGATTATTAAATATAAACAGAGTTATCACGAAAAAAATTAAATATTTGGTATATTTTAGTGGCAAATTAGAAACACAGCCTGCATTACAGGATAGCGTCACTACGGAAACACCCATAACAGAGGCTCCGAAACAATAGCGGATTTAATTAAACAAGTGTCAGTGATTGTTGTGAAAATACTATAGCATGTTCCTTGTCCACTGTGCAAGCCTTAAAATTAAACAATGGAGTGTTGTGGTTAATCTCTTTTCATAATTGAAAAAGTGACATTACCATTGGCCAAAAAAAAAAATACAAAAATACAAAAATGATTCTGTTATGTTAATACATAACAGAATCATTTTTGTATTTTTAAAATATATCAACAACCATAACATCTATATATATAATACGCTAAGCCGATTTTTGTAAACAGAACTCCTCCGTCATTTTTGACCGATTTTGATGATTAAAATATCAAAGAAAACGGCCCTGATCTGTAGTTTTGCAAAATGTTTTCATGTTTTGAAATCTTTGTTAGTTTGGGCAGAATCTTACATTAAAGTTGGGTTTTCTCCCATAAGATTAACATGGGGGGGTCTAAAAAAATTTTTAGAAACTTTGTCTCCACTAATTTGAGAGAACGGCTGGACGTATAAACTTGGTAGAGGTGTCCAAAGAAAGTTCTCGGTCTGTAGATGAGCCATCAAAAGAAAAACGAAGTAAATTCCCTTAGGGATCTGCCCTAGAGGCCTTTAAAGTTCCCTTCCCAGATTCGTTTACATTATCGTCATATGTAACATGTATTTATTAATAGTTTCCCAAATACACTACATACTTTTCTTAAGTAAGCTCCATAGATTTGACCAATCTAGATTTATAGGGCTTGTTTTTAAACTAAAAAATACACTTCCATTGGTATTAGGCTACAATAACTCATTGCCTGAAATATTACAGCTGTTTACAAATAGCCCTTAGTATTCATACTATAGTTTTAAGATGAATTATGTCTTCGTGTGTACACAACCATTGTTTCACACATGTTCTCGATCCTCATAAATATTTAGGAACAGCTGTTTTCACTGTGGCAATGTGTGTCACAGGTGTTGTATGCATGTAATGAGAATCATTCTTGAGGCATGAGAAAGAAAACGAATACTATAATAAGACTGGTTTGATAGTTCACTAAGACTAATTAATATTATTGGGTTTGCGTGTCATATTGTTTGTCAATTGTTTATTACCGATGTTGATTGTTTGTTGTTTTTTATTAATACGAGTTTACATTTTTTTTAATTTGTATAGCTCGTCACATGTTATTGGCTGTGCTAACTTGATTTAGTTCATAAAATTAAACCAATTAACATATGCTTTTCACCAATCCTGGATGCTTCTTACTCCATGTCAGGTAAGCTGACAGATCATTTTACTGCGGGGCTGGGGTGGAAATGGAGGGAAGGTGTTCCCATAATTACAATGTCATCATCCATCATATTGCATAACATTGTTGAAATGCTTCGTCATATACCATAAAACAAAGGAGGTTGGGGAACCTTGGGTACTAATTATGTAGAGTTTGTTCTACAAAATAACTACACTTAATTTGTTCGTAAAACATAAAACTCTATTTTTAATATTTCATCTGTATTGCTCAAAGTGTGTCATTTATATTAACTGGGATCTTAAGGGGAGTTGGCACTTTTTGAAGGCCAAAAAAGCCAATTTATTTTTTTATTTTTAAATTATTCTACAAATATTTTTCCCCAAGAATATACAGGTGGAAAAAGTCCCGGGCCAGTTAAATATTTCAAAAAGTAATCTACTCGTAGATAGATCTTCAAAATTTGGTAGGTACACAGTTACTGGGCATTAAGATAATTTTAACACATTATCCAGAGATGCGCTATCTTTTAGGGGGACGGTCCACTAGGAGTCTGAAGAAAATCTTAAATGTAAGCATAGGTTGATATGCACATCATATTAAAGGATTTTATTAGTAAAATAGGTACAATGCCGCAAACACAAACTCAAATGGACAACCATATACTAATCAATGCTCTTTGGCCTTATTTGTATCTTTATAGAGTAGTAGACATTCCGTTCGTGTGTAAGTCGAAGCCAGTTTTTAGATTTAAATTATTTAATCCACCAACAGAGTGTGCTGATTCCAACAACTAATTCATGTCTTAGTTATTATTTTAAACCAAAAAGAACTGAAAAGACAACCGTAAATTATACTACATTTTTGTTTACGTCACTTCCATCGCCCATTAAACTAAGAAAGATTTAATTTTGACAGTTGGTAACACAACGTTGGCTAAAATGGACGGTATTTCTACTTTTAAATCCAACACTGTTTTCCTGCAGTATATTTTGATTGAAATTAAATGTTTTCCTTAAGTCAGTTAGCAACAATGATTGAATCTTTTAGAGAGAGACTGAAAAACTCGCTTTTACGGTGGAAGTGGAAAACTTTCAGGACTTATACATGATTGATAGACTTCAGAAGGGCTTTACCTGAACCGCAATCCTTTTTCACTATTATTTAAGAGAACCTTTGTAGGAATAAATTAGTGTCACAAGTTAACCGTAACATATATTTTATAATAAATCCATCTAAATACACACAAACGATTGTTGAACATTATCACCAGTATTAAATAATATTACGTAAAAAAATTATCATATACATTGTGATATTTTTTGTCCTAGGACGCTAGGCAAGAGCCCGGAATTGTTTTTCACGTTGCTTCAGGCTAGACCTAGGAGTTGCGGCATTATCGCATGGATAAAATCCATTGGTGATTCGGCAGGATTTGAACCCGGGACCTCTGGAACCGAAGTCCCTCACTCTAAGCACTAGACCAGCTTGCTTCCCCCATACATTATGATATACCTATCATTAAATTTATAGTAATTTATCAGATTTTGCCGTATTTTTGTTCCAGTCCACCACGGTCGTTTTATTTTTAAAATCTTTTATGTTCAGATTTTAAAAAACGAATTCCCGATCGCAAATAAAAACTGTTTTTTTACTAATCGGGATGGAACATGACCACAATCTTCCCTTAACGTTTGTTAACTTCGTTTGCTGGAGGTTGGATTTTGCAGTGGACTATTTTCGTCAGGCACCGGTCTTGATAGGTGAAAATAGCCAATTGCTCTGACAGCAGTAGAAAGCAAACGCTCCGACGGTAAAGCCGGGTTTTCCTAGGCGCGGAAGCGGAGAGCGGAGAGAGGAACGCGGAGAGCGGAAAAGAGATTAACATGGTGTTCCGCTCCGCTTCTAGGAAAACAGTAACATGATATTACCTAAGACAAGTGGAGTCCACTCTCCGCGTTCCTCTCTCCGCTCTCCACTTCCGCGCCTAGGAAAACCCGGCTTTAGGCAATTTGAAGCGGAGCGGAACACCATGTTTATCTCATTTCCGCTCTCCGCGTTCCTCTCTCCGCTCTCCGCTTCCGCGCCTAGGAAAACCCAGCTTTTAGGAGGCAGATGACCCAAGGTCTTGTGGAAGTTGAATATGTATCTTAATCTAAATATATAAAAGGCAAAGCCCTCACTGACTGACTCACTCACTCACTCATTCACTCACTCACTCACTCACTCACTCACTCATCACTAATTCTCCCACTTCCCATTTACCTAGGAGGTTGAAATTCGGTACACCAATTCTTTGGGCATTAAATAAGAAAACGAAACAGTTTTTATTCTGATCGGGCTTTCGGGCTCCGCCCCAGTGGCTCTGGAGTTTCCCATGTTAACCTTATGATTTTTCATATCTAAAAGGAATTTCTTAACAGCTATTTCAATTAAACAAGTTGGTTCTATTCTATGATGTTCAATAGCATTAAAGTTACAAGTATTACCAACAGGGTGCAGCACTATTATTTTTTTTAATTTATGACTACAGTCAATTTGCAACCAAAAGGTGAGTGAGCGTAGCGAACGAACTTCAACCTGGAAGCGAGTTAGCGTAGCGAACGAGCTTCCCTGAAGGCAAGTGAGCGGAGCGAACGAGCTCCAACCTAAAGGTGAGTGAGCGTAGCGAACGAACTTCAACCAGGACGTGATTGAGCTATGCGAACATGCTCACTTGTGAAGTTAAACGGGGCAAAGCCCGCGGGTACAGCTAGTACTTCATATACTCAACCCTTAAAAATCTTACAAATATAAAAATTATGGAGTCTTTGAAAATACTATTTTTTGCAAGGTTATTGATTGCTAGTGGCGTGTTTTTTTTTCACTTTAGGTTCAGACTTAGCCTGTAGGTTGTCGTTGCTTATTTGAAAAATTGCAATCTTTAGTGGGGTTCAACATCCAAACGCACCTATACATCAATATCCTCAAACCTGAGTGGTTTTCAAAAACATCCCTCAGTTCCCACGATGTGCTTGGGGAGAGATGAGGGAGATCATCAATACATAGTGTGAACTCTAAGAATTCATATTGATGATAAAATTTCATAAAATAATTATAAACAAAATAACCTTTCTACTATTTTTTATAGATTTACATGATATAAAATAAGTAAGATTTTCAAAATGCTCATTGTGTTTGCCCACAGATTTGCTATGCTATTCGAAGACACACAATTCAATTTGAGGTTAATTATAATAATTAAAATTACCCAAGATGAGTTTGAATAACACGTTTTGTTGGATTGCATGCATTCAAAATTGAGCGTTTGCGATGAAGAAGGTCACTCATTGTTAGGAAGGGGAAAGGAACCGGGTTTTAGTAAATATAAAGTTAACATTTTTCATTTTCACTCGCCATCGCTCGTCACCCAAATAGTGTTTAATTAATTGTGTGAATTGTTCAGTTAGAGTTAGGGGGTGACTTTTAATCTAAATAAGTTCACAAATATAAAAGCAAAATACCTTTTACTAAAAAAATATATTTTTTATGGAATATAAATTATTATTGGAAGTAAAATGTATTATTAATTTGTAAACTGTACCACTTTAACTTGTTGTACTCAGATATTATATAAGTATAAAAAACGACTAAACAACAATGGTTAAAAAAGTGAGCTTTGTCAAATCACACTGAAAAAAGCTATTAGTTTTTTTTATAAAACATATATTAAGGAGGATTAATTTGCATCAGCATAATGTCTTATAGAGGATCCGATTTAACAAAGAAGCACGAGTTTGAAATATTTCCATTTTTTTCCTTTCTCTTTATAAATTGAGACGCCCAAGAACATTATTAGACGGTAGTTATAATCATGGTAGCCGATTGTGGGGACCTCATGTCAAGAATAGACTGTACTCACTCTTTTAACAAGCATCACTGACTATGCCAAACAATCCTTTGTATTGTAATAAAATATATCACATGATTAAAATCATCATAAAATATACCATTACATAACCGTTATTTAATTAACAACAGTTAGTTAAAGTTATAGTGAGCTCCAAATATTCAAACTAATCATACACACCAGGTATATTTAATTACATAATAAACGAATTCCTTACTGTTTGCCAACTAAGAGTACATTGAATGTAATTGATATTTATTATAAACAACTTCATAACATATTTAGCTTTTGGCTGAAACGTAAATAATAATGGTTGTTCAGGGTTTGTTAACCAAATAATATCATTCCAATATTGAACCTTATTGTAACTGTATTGCCTTGTTATAATATTGTATGGGGCTATACAATGCTATGAAACTACTTCACATACCAATTCCACCTACTTAACTTGCTATGAAACCAACAAATACAACAACGGTCAAGTAAGAGTCATTAGTCTTATCATGTTTTCGTTACTCCACGTTCAAACCCCCATTACCGACATCATCTACAAAACCATCAATTTTCCTACAACCGAACAATATGATCAGCTGATTTTGCTGATCCCCTTTTCAATTTATTCCGTGGTACCATATAATCAAGAGTGGAACAAATATTTAAATAATTATTTATGCAAAACGTTTGCCTTTATATGTTTTATTTAAAACCCAAAACATTTAAATAAAAGGTAGGGACTACTTAATTTAGTATCTAGTGTGTCTTATATAATATTACAATAGTACCCCCAACACAAAAAGTTAGGTTCCTTAATACGTGTTTACTTTTTTACTTGGTCATTAGTGTCACATAGTATTTGTCAAGTGCTGTTTGTAAAGCCTGTTGTTCTGTACATTATTTTGAATGAAAAAACATATTTTAAAAGTGAAATAGGTAATTCCGTTTCCATAGGGAGCTTTAGGCACAAAACATTGTGTGACATCTGAACATGTAATTATTTTACATGAAGTTATTGAAGTAAATTATGCCAGAATAAATAAGGTCTGCTTATATTTATCATTTATGAAAACTCGTATAATTTAAGATTCATAACAAGTTCGTAAATTATTTTTCTCCCTAGCCACATTGCCAGTAAGTGTACATCACCAGGCTTTCCTCCACACGTAAACACTCATCCACTTATGAGGTGGAAGTAAACACACTTTGTGTAATGAGCACGTGGTTGTGTGGAAAGCTCTACTTAGTTGGAATCGTTGGAATAAAAACCCTTTCCTGTATAAACATAGACACAGCGCTTGCTTAGTTGCCTATTTTCATATTCTAACTTCTTAAAACAAAATTAACAGCATTAAAATTATTAAAATATGTAGGCTAGACTGGTAATGCAGTTGTTGCAAAAGGATTACAAAAAGTTATGTGAAATGTTTTTATTTGTTTCTTTTAGTTATAAACTTGTTGCAATTCGCAACAATTGTGTGTCAACAATTCTTCACAAGCGGGATGATACGGCTTAGTTCAAAGTTAATGCAATTAGAGGTTTTTTTTTATTTTCACATAAATTATCTAATTATTTGTTAAACCTGATTGGTTGTCATAACAAAGTATACCTAGACAAAAGTAACTGTTCGGCCGGTCTCTTCTTTGATTTAAGTAAAGCCTTTGATATGGTTGACCATATGCTTGCTGCTTAATAGAATGAATAAAGTAGGGGTGAGAGGACTGGCTCTGGACTGGGTTGAAGCATATCTTTGTTGCAGGAGTCAATTTGTCAAAATAAGGGCAGTAAAAACCATAGATTATTTAAATCAAATGTTTGACACTATATCTAATAACATCCTCTCCTGCACTACATCCTCAAAATTATCACTATTTGCTGACGATACCTCCCTTTTCATATCTATCTCAAATCTTTACAATCTGGAACAAATATATTTTTCTGAAGCAAATACCTAACTTAATTCAATGGTTTTACGACAACTTACTAAAAATTAACACTGAAAAAAACTCAACTTATAAATTTACATTTAAACAAGAGCCTAGAAGATGGTTTTAGTCTCCTTCTAGACGAGACTGAGGTCCACCCAACTGCAAATGTAAACTTTTCGGGTTGATCTTAGATGAGAGACTTAGTTTCTGCAGCCATGTCAAACACATTTCAAGTACACTCAGTTCTGGAATTTTTGTTTTGTGCAATCTCTTAATTTAGATGGGGTAACATTTATTTATACCATTACATTCTGCATTTAATGCAGATTACAAATATATAAACATTATTGTACTTAATCTTTGTTATTGAAGGCTAGGAGCCAGTTAACAACTTCGCAGACTATTCGATGAATTGTCTAAAATCCGCTGGGTCCCCCATGGTGGTGCGGGAAGGCTGCCACAACGGCGTGCTTTCGTGAACACGTACCTAGCATTCCAGTTGTGTTATATACTTCGATGGTGGAAATCGCCCACCAATCCTAATTCAAGGCTTTTCAAGTCGCTGTTTTAATGTAAAATCGGATTTTAAATGCATATCATAAAATCTAATTCGAAAGAAATCGGTAGTCAAGTGGTATTTGTTTACAAGATGATTTTCCCTATTAACACTGCCAGAATTTTTTTATGCGTGTAAACTAGCTGTTCTAAATTATATTTAGTTTTATTCGACTACTTAATTCCCGTACGTAGGACGGGCCAACAGCTAGTATCTATGAAATGCAAACAGTAGTATTATAAATTATAAAGTAAAGATCGGAGCAATACTTTAATTTAAACAATAAATACCGGTACTTAAAGTTTTACCAGAAAAAAGACTCACAAAAGGTAACAGGAATAAACTATTTAAAATACAAATTTAACATAGGCAGCGTAAATAACAAAGTAAAAACAGTGATCATGACAAGGACAAAACAATAACAAAAAGCAACACTTACGTCGGCCTGGCATTAACAAAATTGAATTTAAAACAATACAATAGGAACTTAGACATTGAAAACAGAGAATAAAAATATTGACATATCCCAGGATTGATTTCCATCTTGTTGACTTTGCACCAGTACACATTTTGCTTTTGCATTTTGACTTTGCTTTTGCACATTTGAAGGCGTTCTGAGTCCTCCTCCACCACAAGCCTCCACAAACACCTTGAGATCATCAGCAAACTATAGAGATCCAACCTCAATTGATTTATGAGTTGATAGTTTATGAATGTAAAATAATTTAAATGGCTCTTATAATCACAAATTTGTTGTAAAACCTTCATTGCGGTAAATATTTTTTTTTATTGCCAACGGATTAATGCCAATTGTACAGTCATGTAAGAAGCTTATTTTGAATAAATTGCCTATGTTCGAGAATAAATACTGAAAATAGCTAAAAAAAGAAAACAAGAAGCAATACAATGAGAATTAGTACACGCAAAGACTTGAACATTGAAAGAACTAAGAAAAACTAGAAACAAGTCTTAAGTCATTTATTCGGTCAAATTAACCAATTCAATTAAATAAATACATAATTTGACAAATAAAACATAGAAGTTTAAGACTATAAAATGCATACAACAAAATGGCACATAAGAAACCATAGAAAAGATAGCAATAAATAATGATTGATATTTGGACTGAATAACCATGGTTAACGGTTTAGAAACTTACTTTTGTACATTTGAGTAGAAATGTTGTATTATGACATAGTCCAATGGAAAATTATACCTATTTTATCTGTAAATAATCACAAATAATAAGCAAGCACTCAAATTTCAAATATGCCAAAATTGCAACACTGAATGATACATGTTGACGATCAGAAAAGCTTATCGTAAAGTTACGTCACTGAAATTTGTTGAAATTGTTTTAGCAATGAGTAAATATTTCCCTGGGGGGAGTATTATGATGATATCAAACTAAGTGTTATTAAAAGCTCTCTGGTAAATTAACTTTACCACAAAGTCTGATGTTGAAATTGGTATTTACCAGTGTTGGGGTTACAGGTTAATTTACCAAATGTGATCCATGTAAAAAATTCAATTATAATATGTATTTCACTAAAATATTATATCGAAACTATTTTTAAATGTATTCAAATTGATAGCAATTGATTTATTTAAAAACATTGGATCGTCCACGACTTAAAGTTATTCAGTACTTATGAATCGTTACCATTCGATTAATAGGCTTACTTTATATTCTAATCATTTAGTCCCGATTGTAAAGTATCCTAAAGACAAAAACTCCTAATGGTGTAAGGAAAATTTTACAATTTGATGATTTTTATTTATTTATGTATTCATTTAACACCGGTGACAACCAATACAGTGAATAGATTTGTGAGTAATATGGTACATGTGTGCAAGATGGTTAAATATAATGAGATCAATGTTACAATACAATTAAATAATTAACATACAGTAATTACTGAACTAGTAACTAAATGAGTGATGACTAGAAAACAATCAATTCAAGAATTAAAATATGTAACAAATACATCATCCTTTAAAATTGTGAAATTATAAAACGTACTATACTACTATTTCCCTAATTGTAAATATATTTTAAGATTTTAATACAAAAGTAATATAAAAAATTATAACTTTTACGATCTTTACCATTTATATTCCAATTAACAACATACAAAATGGCATTAGAACGGTGTTGGGTCATCCAGCTACACCTTTTTTGAGCAAAAAATAAAATTGTGAGCTGGAGATTGGAGAATAAACTAAAATAAAATTCTCATTCTAGGTATCACAAATAATTATGAACTTCGAATACTATCCACCTCTAGTATGAAATACATTTTCCACAACTCTTCAAACTACAATTTTATTCTTTCTACAAAATCTTACATTAAACTGATCTATTTCATTTGCTAACACCATCAAAACTCCTAGAAGGAAAGGCTTATAATCTAGCTATTTAGGAGATTTATATAGCTAACCCCACAAATCTTAATGTAAGCTAAGTTCATATCTTTCAAATTATATCAGTTTTGCTAGTAATCATAAAATTAATAGTAAATTTATTCATTTTTATAAACTAATATATATTTAACTTTAATCACTATCTACGTATTTGCTTCATGAATTCATGGATTTTTTGTTAAACTTTAAAAAACTTAATCTAATGCTACATTATGACTGCACGTAGTTTTGAAAGCCTCAACACAGCCTCTTCTTTTTTTCAGTTTTTATAAACTCTTTGACGTTTATAGCCTAAGTAACGATTAGTATACCTTACTGAAAAATATAATGATGGGTGGAAATATGATCTATTACTTTTCTAAGAATAACAATAAGCACGATAAGTCTTTTGATCATACAGAACAGAGGATACAATTTTAATACAATATTTTCTCTTCGGTGTATCATGCGCATTCAACACTAATAAACATCATTTGTGCACCATGTATCCGTATTTTAAAAATATTGTCTTAAATGTATAGGAATATTTTAAAGGAAACAAAGCATTTTATTATTAATTGGTCATACTTTTATTACGGTAAATGTATGATCGTAAAGGAGTTTTGGTCACGAGCTTGAAAATACCCTAAACTTTGTTAACGTGCCTATGATAATCAACTTAGGATGTTGACTCAATTTAAGCTTTTCAATATTTGTTTCAGATGTTTTTTACATCTGTCCATAATTTCTGAGGTAAAAGAAAAGTTTACACAAGTTTGACAAGCTGTCAACGAAATCCCTATTCAGTTTAGTAATATTGACAAACCTGTCCTGTTGTTTAAGTTATTGGAAAATCTGTCATGCAAAGTTTCCATCTCTGTTTTCTTCTAAAAATATTTTAGTGTTTTTTTTATATCCACAGTTAAAAAAACTGTATTTTATCCTACTAATATTATAAATGAGAAAGTTTGGATGTATGGATATATGGATGTATGTTTGTGACAAGTGAACGCAAAAAATACTGGTCGGATTGGGCTGAAATTTGGCATGATGATAGCTCACATTCCCGATTAATAGGCATATTCTTATTTCAAAAATCCTTTCGAGCTCCGCCCCAGTGGCTCTGGAGTTTCCCATGTTAACCTTATGAGAAATGGAATTATTGAATCTTAACAGCTGTTTCAACTAAACAAGTTGGTTCTGTTCTATGATGTTAAAGTTAAAATTAAAGTTACAAGGATTACCAACAGAGTGCAGCACTATTATTTCTTTTACATTTATGACAACAGCTAATTTGCAACCAAAAGGTGATTGAGCGTAGCGAACGAACTTCAACCTGGAGGCGAGTTAGCGTAGCGAACGAGCTAACCTGAAGGCAAGTGAGCGCAGCGAACGAGCTCCAACCTAAAGGTGAGTGAGCGTAGCGAACAAACTTCAACCAGGACGTGATTGAGCCATGCGAACGAGATAATCTTGAAAATTAAGAAGTTAAACGGGGCAAAGCCCGCGGGTTACAGCTAGTTTTTTAATATATACAAAATTTCATATTAAGTTAAACAAATTTGTAATACCATAACGAATTTACTACGCAACTTACTTAGTAAGACAGTGCACTAAAATATGAATATTTCCAAATAACTGACGATAAAATTGATAAAGTTGGTTACTTGTAGTAAAGAGGTTAGTAACTGAACACAATGAAGTGGTAATTGTGTTTTATGTTGGTTTTCGGTTTATAGTTTGTTTTATTGGTCAAATGTTGTGATACAGAAGATGTACGGAATATTTACCACTGTGATTGTCTGCAAATTCTTTTTAGCGAATTTCCCATATAGGGAATAAGCTATTACCGTAGGTCTCGTGGTAAGACCTGGACCAGGACTGATTTACTTTTTTGTTTTGAGGTCCCCAGAGGCCAAAAACACCATCCGTTCAAATTGTATATGTGTAGCACGATAGGTAACTTGAGCAAAAATTATCCGATTTTGATGAAATTTGGTATAAACCTACATTAATCCGAACGAGTTCGCGAACCGGCATGACTATGGGAACAGGGGTTTATGGTGGGTTTTATGGGGGTAAAAATGGGTTTTTCTCTTTTATCACCCTGAAAACATAAAGTTTTGCCTTAGGTTTATGGAAAAAAACCCAAAAAAGTGTAAATTTAAAATTACACTGTTATTCTTATGGAGAATAAAATAAATTAACTGTTGTAGCTTGCTTAGATGGACATATTTTTATGAAATTTAGATATTTTGTTTTTTTTTTTATACTAAGCTATCAATATTTCAATAAAAAAATCCAATTTCTTCGTGATAGCAGCAAACCTAAGTACTAATTAAAATTAATGATCTTTAAATAGGAAATTAATCTGACAATTTTAAGGGAATAGTTTAGTGGAATTCCAGCCAAGAAGGTGGAAATTCGCTTAGTCTGAAGGTTTGCTGCGGCGAGGGTATTCATTGAATAGCTTGTTTAAAACTAATTGCAAAAAGTAATTTTCATCCTACAACATAAACTAGGTCATTTTATCAGTGTTTTCATTCAGTGCACAATTAATTGTGTAACTAAATACTTTAAACTATATGGTACCCCATTTACATGGTCATGTACTTAATGTTGCTGGTTTGATCACAAGCGGGAGGATTCTGGATCAAACTACCTTTGTAGTATTGTAGGTAGTTATCCAACCAAAGGTTGGCGTTAGATGAGGCAATGATTTTGGCCGTCCCCTTAGAAACCCCTATGCAAACTTTAGCGTGAAAACGCAAAAAACGCAATATGTTTGATAGGGTGGGGGGGGGGGGTTTTGATAGTGCTTCTAGACTATATTCAGTAAAAAATTATTATTATGAAAAATAACGATTTTAAACTATTGGAGGGAGATTCTTTTCCAAAACTAACTATCGACCTAAGACAATTCTGGCTATAATATGCAGCAATACTTTGATGGGTCAAACAATAAACATGATTTTTTTAGATTAATCTTATCTTATCTTATCTTACTAATATTATAAATGTGAAAGTTTGTGTGTTTGTTTGTTTGTTTATTTGTTTGTTTGTTTGAAGGTCAATCACGCTTTAACTAATGGTCGGATTGGGCTGAAATTTGGTGATGATAGCTCACATTCCCGATTAACATATAGACGTATTCTTATCTCAAAAATCCTTTCGGGCTCCGCCCCAGTGGCTCTGGAGTTTCCCATGTTAACCTTATAAAAATTTATATTTAAAAGGGATTTTTGTCATCTGTTTCAATTACACAAGTTGTTCTATGATATTCAATATTATTACAAGTTTTAAGGTTCACGAACAGGGTGCAGCACTATTATTTTTTCCATTTATGACAACATAGCTAATTTGAACCAAGCCGCAACAAAAAGCTGTGATGCACAATGAGAACTGTTAAAGTAGGATTGTTTACAGTTAAGTTTATGTTTTTAATTTATAATTGATGTTTTGATATTATGCGAAGATTCAATAATTTATTTTTTGTTTGTTTAGGTGTAGTGGTAGAACATTATGGCTATGGTATATGTGCTCACATATAGCTTCCGTAAATTAAAAGAACCAAATTTTCTCAAACTGTGTCCTCTTCCATTGCAAACACAAAGCATGAGTATAACTGCAAAAAGCATTTTATTCTTATACGCCAACTCCGTACGAAGGACGGGTATTCAGCTAGTAAATAAATAAAATAATGCTAAAACCAAACATACAAACATAATAAATAATGCTTTCTAAAACCATTCTAGATTGCAATTAATTTGAATGACCCTTTTATGTAAAATGTTTAAATACTAATTTATCTCCAGAAACGACTGTCAATTGTCATCGTTTTAGTAGTGGGCTGATTATTTGAATATGGCATTGTTTCACGGACTACCTTGTTCAGTAGACCTTTTTTCGAGTTTTTTTGTTGGAATTAATTGATTGATTGGAATCATTATTATTTTAAACGTAGCCTATTCCAAAGTATAAAAATTACAAAATAAAATTGACCTTTCGTCGCTTTTTTAATTTGAACTAAAAAGCAAACTAAAATGAACATTTTTAATAACTGCATTAGCTTTAGAGTACCATAAATAAAATTTAAAAATAACAGAAATTAACTGATTTTTATGTTTTTGTATTTTAGAATCCTTTACAACTAAGAATGAATTGATACTAGCAATTAACACATATATTAGACAAATAAATTTCCACACAAACACTTTTGCTATCATGAAATTTTAAAAAGCTAGAAACAAAATTCTAACTAATAATCAAGTTATTTTATATAATGACTAACCAATTAAGTTCAAACAATACTTTAAAACAAATCAACATTGATTTGACTTCTGTTGGATTTGTGTACAAAATATGCTTATTACTATTGTAAAGTATAATGGATCAGGTAATTTACTCATGGGTATTCCCAGCTTAAAAGCTTACTAGCTCAGACTAATTTATGTTGTAATATTGTGCATGAACATGTACATTATTGTATGTATTAGTATTATGCATTATAGCTTATGTCAGCCATAAATTGTAGTTATGACGATAAATTAACGTCAAACTATAGTAATGCATTTAACAGAGATCTTTGTACATGTTAATAGTATATGTTTCATTCAATTATTTAGTACACAGGTAAATTGTAAAAGATTGTAAAAGTTGGTTTCTCCAACCAACTGGTGTAAATACATACAAGCTCCCAGGAACGACGTTGTGTATTTATTCCTTAGCTCAAAACAATTACAGAAATGTCGTATAAACATGGGTCTAATACGCCTGGTTCTTTTTATGTTTGTATTTTAAATTTAGCCATAGATTTTGAATACTTTATACGATTGACATCAAATTGAGTTATCAATTAAGATTGTCATCATTCTATTTATTTCTAGTCATGCCTGTTTTATATACACACAAATAATTAATATCTAAGCAGTACTAGTCAGCACGTTTTCTAAGCCGGTCTCACTGTATTAACTAGACGCCTCAGACGCAATTTTGATGTTTTAATAATCTCAGAGGCTGATTCTTACACCGCTATTTTTGACAAACGTTTTTATAAAGCCTACTAACGAGATATATTCACGTCATCAACTGGCCACTAGAAGACAGGAATCTATAGAAAATATTGATCAGTATCTACGAAAACTCAAATTCTCCCTCATACATTATGGACGTTACGTAGTTTGAACATTTTTTAAGATGATTTTTCTTATATCTCCAGTTTTTACTAACGCTTGCAGTTTGTTCTAGCCTTAAAATATTCGGTGATAAAAGTGTTTTCATTTGAGCTATTGATCATTAAAATCGGACGTGTTATAGACGAGCTACAAACCCTAACACAATATTAAAATTAACTTTTTATAAATAATCCTTATATATAATACGTGAAAGCGATTTCTACGAAACACTACTCCTCCATTAATAATGGACGGATTTTTGCAAACGACGTGTCCAAATAAAGTATTTGTTGTGTAGATGCCCCCTTTCACCAATTCCTGTAATAAAAATCCTCAGGCTTTGACCCACAGGCCTTCAAAGTTGGATTTTCTCACATAAGATTAACATGGGGGAATTTAAATATTTAATTGGAAACTTTGTCCCCACTATTTTGAGAGAACGGCTAGGCGTAGAAACTTGGTAGAGGTGTCTAAAGAAAGGTCTTGATCTGTAGATGAGTTATCAAAAGAAAAACTAAGCAAAATCCCGTAGGGCTCTAACCCAGAAACCTTTAAAGATCTCTCCACAGAGTTGATTACATTTTGGCCATGTGAATAATACTTTTTAATAAAACAGCTGTTCATTCTTAAATTGTACTAGCTGTTTGCCTGTTCTACGTACGGGAATCTTGTTTTTTATTAAAAGATGTATTAACTCGGATTGCTCTTATGTCACCAAATTCTTTCTTGTCTCAAATTACTCAGTGGATGTTTGGCTTTAATTTTATGTATCACATAATAAAATATGACAAATTTAAAATGAGTCATGAATCTTTATTTAACAGTAAATTATTTCTTTTACAAAATTTGTCTTTAGTTTAGGGCATTTAATTCCCCAATAACTCCCAAAAAGTAATCTATAGCTAAAACAAAAGTCAATAATGTTACTATTTACAGTATTTAAGACTGTAAAGATTTTTGGGAGTTATTTAGAATTGGGGATATATGTCTAAAACTAAAGACAAATTTTGAAAAACAAATAATCTACTGTTAACCTTCCATCGGGTGCATCACGGAAGTTACCTCCGGGTCACTACTTTTTGTTGAAGAATAAAGATTGTTTGCCTTGAATGAGTAGGCTTTATTTAACACAATTCAAGTAATGGAATTCATAAGTAAGAGTTAAATCTAGAGAATGAAATAATGATTACAAACATTCAACATAAACAAATAAAATAACAATGTCCAACAACAGCTGGGAATATTTTCTATCACATTCTTCCCCGCTAATATAATTTAAAGTCTTTAAGGTGAGAAGGTAGTTTCTTCTGTCTTGAGCTTCGTCTCTGTGATTGTGTTTCATCAGTCCTTAAGGTTTGTAGAGGCTCTTGAGTTGCAGATTCTTCTATCACCTCTGCATCGGGATGAGACACATCCTGGGTCTCGTCTACTAAGTTTACATCGCTATTAAGTTCCATTGTGTGGTTCTCCGGTGTTGATTCATCATCAAAATCTGTTCTCTCAGCTTGTTTTCCACAAGGAGCTAAGTTGCGTGTAGACACTGTTGTCTCACGCCCATCTGGCAATCGTACATGAGCGTAATCAGAGTTTCCTTCCAGCAATGTCACCTCCTGCACTATTGGTTCATACTTAGAGTTTCTGATAGGACGTCTCATCAACACTTTTCCAGGTGTCATCAACCAGGTTGGTGTGGAAACACCATTTTGTGATCTTCTGGGATGTCCAAACATTCGTTCATGTGGCGTACAATTCGTGGCAGTACAAAGCAAGGATCGGATAGAGTGAAGAGCTTCATCCAGAACTAATTCCCACTTTGTCACGTCAAGTTGATAGTTCTTAAGGGCAAGTTCTACTGTTCTCCAGATTATACCATTATATCTCTCAACCTGGCCATTACACTGAGGGTTGTAAGCAGTAGTCCGACTAGAAGCAATGTCGTTTAAAGCGAGAAACTCCTTTAGTTCTTTTGAAAGAAAAGAAGATCCCTGATCGGAGTGAATGTAGCTAGGAGTACCGAACAATGAAAATAACTGTTTCAGTTTGCAAATAACAGTCGAAGAGGACATATCAGGACAGGGGTACGCAAATGGAAATCGTGAGTACTCATCAATGATTGTTAGCATATACCGATTTCTTGTAGAAGAGGGAAGAGGACCCTTAAAATCCAGGCTAAGACATTCAAACGGTGATGTTGCTTTTATTAAATTTCCATCATGTTTGAAGAATCTTGGTTTTACTTCAGAACATACCTTACAGGAAGCAGTCATTCTTCTTACCTCATCAAGGGAGTATGGTAAATTTTTGCTTCTTATCCAATGATACATACGAGTTTCACCAGGATGACACATTCTTTCATGATATTGATGAAGTCTGTTCATTTTGTCGCTCATCGAGCACACTCGTGATAGAGAGTCAGCAGCTACATTCAGTTTACCAGGTCTATAAACAATATCATAACTATAGCTTGATAGTTCTAGTCTCCACCTCATGATTTTGTCATTCTTAATTTTCCCCTATATCTTAGAGTTGAACATGAAAGAGACAGACTTCTGGTCTGTTATTAGTTTGAAATGTCTGCCTAGCAAATAGTGTCTCCATTTTCGTACTGACTCCACGATTGCATATGCTTCCTTTTCAACCGAACTGTGCTTTAGTTCACTATGAGACAGACCTCTTGAGAAAAAGGCTACAGGTTTTCCTTCCTGGGTCAGTGTTGCTGCTATTACAGTGTCAGATGCATCAGTCTCAACAGTGAAGGGTAGATCAGGATTTATGGGACTCAGGGACTCATTGAGGCATTTTCAATCTCTTGTTTCAGTTCATTAAATGCCTTTATAGCCGTTGCGGATAAAGGGAAAGAGCTGGTTGTCAGAACTTTAATCTTTTCAGAAAATCGTGGGACATATCTTGAGAAATGGGAAAACATTCCTACTGCCCTTCTTAGGGATGATGCGTTTGTGGGCAAGGGGAAATTCTTTAGAGGTAACAGCTGATCAGAATCTGGCTTAATGGTTTTGTTGCTTATTGTATATCCAAGGAGACTAATAGATTTCATTGAAAAAGAACATTTATTTTCATTAATAGTCAAGTTATACTTGCTAGCAGCGTTCATCAGCCTGTTTAGGTTCCTATCATGCTCCTCTTGTGTTTTACCACATACTGTTATGTCATCTAAATAAGCAAATGTGTCATTAAGATTTTCTGCCCTGATTATGCCATCAATAACTCTCTGGAATGCAGCAACTCCATTTGTCACCCCAAAAGGAATTCTGGTAAATTGATACAGCTGACCACATGCTTCAAAAGCTGTAAAAGGCTTATCTTCAGCCTTGATCGGTATTTGATGGTAAGCGCTTTTTAAATCAATGGAACTAAACACTTCATAGTTAGCAACTTTATTGACAATTTCTTCAAGATTTGGGATTGGATAAGCATCGAGACTTGTAAATCTGTTTATAGTGTTAGAGTAGTCTATTACCATACGCTTCTTATGGTTTTCGGAGCTGGTAACAAAAGCTTGAGCTCTCCATGGAGATATACTTGGTTCTATTACCCCTTCATGCAATAGTGAGCGAATTTCTTCTGAAATAAACTGATAATCTGTTACTGTATGACGGCGAGATTTCACAGAAATAGGGTGACAATCATGTGAAATATGCTCAAATAGTGAAGCTTGTGGTACATTTGCAGCAGCTACAGATACTATAGCAAGAGGAGATTCGGGTCCGCCTAATGTGAGTTCTAATTTAGAATGGCGACTGAGTAAATCATGACCTATTATCAAATCACAACAGAGGTACTCAGGAAACTAGTGGTACTACCAGTGTCAATTAGGGCTTGAGCTGCTTTACCATTTACATTAACTGGGACAATAGCTTTTGAAAGACCTAGGGGATAACTTGAAGAACAACTTATGTGGCTTATGACAGATGAAGTTGTATGTTTAATTTTTGAGTTTTGACCAAAACTTGATTTATCTATTTGAGAGGAAGACTTACATACCTTAACAAAGTGACCCTTTTTACCACAACCTTTACAGTAAGAATTTCTTGCGGGACAGTCATTTCTTGGATGTCTATTGAATCCACAGAAGAAACATCTATTATTACTCCCAGAAGTAGCGGCTATGGTTGGATTATTTGTATCATCGTCTTGAACGATTGAGTTTTCTTGTTTTAAAACTGAATTGAGATTTGAGCTGGGTTGATATAGGAGGGCTTGTTGTTGTGCACTTTCCAAACAACGGGCCTGTTCATAAGCATCTTGAAGAGGCAGCTTAAAGTTCTCTAGCAGTCTCTGGCGAATGTGTGGAGCAATCAGACCATTTACAAATGCATCTCTAATGCAGTCATCTCTATTTTCTTCTGCAGAAGTAGCTTTAAAATTGCAGTCTTTGCTGAGTATCTTTAAAGCTTCTAGATATTGGTCAACTGATTCTCCTGGTTGTTGCTGACGAGTAGATAACTTATGGCGAGCAAATACTTCGTTCACTGGCTTACAATATAGATTTTGAAGATTACCAATTGCATCTTTAAAATTCAAACATTCACTGATATAAGTATATACTGAAGGCACCACATAGTTGATTAGAAGTTTCAATTTCTCAGATTCATTTGCTTCTGTCACTTCAATAAAATTTGTAAATGTCCTGAGCCAGTGATTCCATTCCATTGCTGCTGTTGAAGAGTTTGGATCTATTGAAAGTTTTGCTGGAGCAAAATGTTTTTCCATGATTGCAGATATTGTGTTAAATAAATTGTTGAAGAATAAAGATTGTTTGCCTTGAATGAGTAGGCTTTATTTAACACAATTCAAGTAATGGAATTCATAAGTAAGAGTTAAATCTAGAGAATGAAATAATGATTACAAACATTCAACATAAACAAATAAAATAACAATGTCCAACAACAGCTGGGAATATTTTCTATCACACTTTTTTTGTTATAAAAACTATAGTATGTGTTCGGCAGGCCTGATTTACCTCACGAACCTCTTTTGTGGAATCGGTTTTGTATACTCTTACCCCTTTCTCAGTTGTCAGTCAACCTTGGGGAGTGGTTTGCGTCACTACTGGAAGTAGCTTCCGTGAGCGACCTGTGATGTAACGGGTTTCCCGGAGCCTAGTTCTGTGTGCGCCCTTGTGTTTGACCTTATTTAGCGTTATTATAAAATGGATGATGAAGAACTAATTGCGATATTGATGGCTAGTGTTGAAAGGGTGGACAAGGAACAACATTTCGTTGAAAGTACTAATGGTGGGTGAGTTCGGAAACCTTTATTTTTTAAGAAAAAGAGCTTTGACAAAATGTGTAGTCTTTCTAACAAATGATTTTTTCGCATAAGACAAATAGGTGTTTTATTTCAAACACTATTGCAGTTTTTTCTAAAGAGCTTTGACAAAGTAAGTTATCCTTATGAAATAATTATCTTTTTTCAGAATACCATATAGGTGTTTTTACGTCATACACTGATGCAATATTTGTCTAAGAGCTTTGATTGAATGAGTTGTCCTCTTACAAAATCATTATTTTCATTATACCATGTACGTGTTTTTATCTCATACAATATTACAATTTGTTTTCTAATATACGATAGTAATGTAAAAGTAAGTAAGTCTTTTTTATCTACATCACTTATGTATTTTTATTTTTTATTATAACATTTTCTATTTGATATACAACTTAAGTAATAGTATAATAAAGCTATTAAAGTGTTTTTTACTCGTCATTGTATAGTTTTTGTACTCCCGGAGGTAACTTCCGTGAGCGCCCTTTGGTGTTTGAAAATCAATGCGCCCGACGGAAGGTTAAAAAGTTTATTATATCTCCACTGGACCACTTCACTTCACTCATTTTAACATATGTAATTGGAAACAACCACCTTTCCAAACAAACTAACTCCAAATATGCACGGTCACTAGCAGCTACTACGCTAATACACAAGTCACACTGGCTACTTGTTAGCCCTTATTCGATCTCGAGACTCACTAGTCATTAGTTAGTAGCTCGGAAAATTGGACATGTTCAATTCTCGACGCTAGTGAAATCTGACTAGTGCGCTACTTCTTCTAGCTGCTACTGCCTAGTGCCTATGTCACATTGGCCACTAAGTATATACTAGTATCCGCTATTTTGCTAGCGGCTAGTAAAGTAGCCTAGTGTGACACGCTTGTCACGTTTGCCCCCACCCAAGATGCAGCTTCCTTCCACTCATTTCGAACTTACCACCAAGTGGAAAGGGATAAGTTGTCATCATTTATCTTTAAATATAACTTTTACCCTTATTTTTTTTCCTTTTTTTTCATCACTTAATGGTTGGGGGAAATTATTTCAACTAATTAAATAAAGATATAAAATAACTAAACAGCAGAGTAGGAGTTAACTCACTAATTATTGATATCACCCAGCCATCATCGGGTCCACTCGGCTCCGCTACGAATACTTGGTAGGTTCCAGAAACATGCACCAGTTTACACCAGTGTGACATGTTTGACATTCTGAGAGACTGATTTCTTGGAATCAGCTACTTCCACTCTTTTTCTTCACCATCGCAAAGATTTTTGCTCAAATAAAAAGTAAATTAGATTATTACAGTGACTTATATAAGTATAAGGAGTAAAGTATCATTATTTTCCTCCAATATTTTGCGATGAAGGCAAGTGCTTACAGTACAGAAAGGAAAATAAAGGCCGACACAATAATGTGATGTATAAACTTTAATAAAATAATATAATGCAACATAATTGATACAAAAATTGTTCTCTACTTATAATTATGTGAATACCTGTATTAAAAAAAATAAAGTTTAGAATTCGATAACAATGTATACAATTTATATTTGAACTTGTGTCATGATTATGCAGCTATCATTTTCTGCAGTTCCCCTTTCCCATAAAGGTCCTTGACTTCAGTGCCTCCACCAATGAATTTTCCTTTCAAAAAGACTCTGGGGACCTAAATAAGAAACATTCATGTAAAAATTGTAACAAAAACTGCTATCTCATTCATTCAAACTCATCCTTCACTCATTTTCTATTCAAATTATCACTGCTCTAGTGTGAATATTCTAATCTAAATCTGAGCCAATCTAAAACTGGGGAGTTTAAATTGGTGCATTCCTAGCTTACTGAATTATTACAAACTACTATCAAATGGCTGTTCGGATTATACTCTGTTTGATGGAACCTGTGTCCTGGCCCTCCATTTACTTGGAGACTGTTAATATTAACTATTAACAGCTATTTCATTAAAAAGTAGTGAAAAATGATCCATATAGTCACAGCCACCTCTTATACAAGGCCGCGGCGAGCAAAAAGTGGCAACGTCGCATCCGTATATTGGCGCGCGGTCGTCTTACGATTACAGTGAATGGAGGAGTCATGTACCGACGTACTTATTCGCGTTTCTACTACCCTTGATCATTAGTAATGACATCGAAATTGCTACTGCATCATGCCAGATAGATGTGTTGTGCCTGGGTGCAAGAGTAATTATGAAAGCTCGATTAAAACTGAAGGATACACACAGTTTTTAAGATTCCAAGTGATCCGGTGCGTAAGCAACAGTGGATTCGTGCTATTCCTAGGTCAGATTGGACACCTTCAAACAATTCTCGTGTCTGCGTGAAACATTTTCACAAAGATGACCTTAGTTTTGTGGAAAAATACAAGAATAAAGATAGTGATTGGTGCAAATATAGACGCGAGAAGACAGTTTTAGGTGAGAATGCCGTACCTAGACTTTTTCCCAATTTATTTTGTATTTTTGATACACGAAAAATTACAAAGAGAAAGACTCCTGAAGAAAGGAGACAAGAGGAAGGTAACAGGATAAAGAAGAGTCAACAGGATTAAGAAATTGGACTAGCAAAAGAAAACGAAGTCGGGGACTTTACTTCATTTAACAACTAAGGCTGTATATTAGACATAATAAATATATAATACAGTCTAATCTTGATATAACGAATTCCTTGATATAACGAATTTTTTTTAATCCCCTAGAACTCTCCATAAGACACAATGTATATTTTACCTCTACATAACGAACAAACCATAAGAACGACCTTGATTTAACGAATTTTTTGTGATTTCGGCTAAAATAGGACACCTCAATATAACGAATTTATCATTGTCAGAACCTCTACATTACGAATTTAACCTCTGCATAACGAATTGTCTACGTCTTTCCCTCGATATAACAAATCCCCCACCCAATTATTGTTTTGGGAAAATCTGTTTCTTTATCAAATGAAATGGAAAGGTCACGTCATCGTTTGCGCAAACATTCGTCTGCTCCGTTTTACATCCTTGTCTGCTGTCGCTGCGCGCGCTATGTTGCAACTGAAAACTGATTTCATTCACTGAGGGAGGACTGATGACGACGTAATGTTTAGGTAGTAACCTGTGATTGGGCGATATGGGATAGCTATTGTGAATTGTACAATTTTTGGATAAAGAGAAAAGAAAGAATATAAAAACAAAACCAAAGAGAAAGAATAGCAACATCGTTATTTTAACATTCCTTTTACGAGTGTTTTTATTATCCTTAAGTTGGCTATGATTATACACTTTTATAATGACTTATCTAATAATTCATTGTTTTCAATATGATTTGTTTCAACTAGCAACACCTATAGTTGATGATTATTATTGACATTCCTCTGTTGTGATAAATCAGTACTGTACTGTAAGTAGCCTACCGGCCTATCACGAGCAATAGCTTACAAAACTTTCTACTGTTTTGTTTTGTCCTTTACATGGTTTATGACTACGCAATACAGTGTTTGGCTAGGTTTTAGGAGGGTTAGTTCAAGCTGTGATTTTAAACTTCCAGTTTTTAACCTGTACCACTTAAGGTCAATGCCATTGTCATGATTGCGCAATATTCAAGATCCCTCCCCTTTAATATGCCGGATAATTTAGGTTCTACTGTACAATGTAAACACTGTACTGTAAAGTATTGTAGCCTATGCTACTTTAATTGTATTTCAATGAGGTCGAATCCCGACCTATATTGACCGACGCTGGTTCTGAACCTCAACTTACGAAATTCCTGCAAACCTAACCTCTATATAACGAACCTCGTTTTAACGAAATCCTTGATATAACGAATATTCAGTTCGGTCCCTTCAGATTCGTTATACTGAGGTTGGACTGTAATATTAAATTGACGTGTATTATTAGCGTCATTTTGCACATTATAATTAATGTGGAAAGCCATATGAAGGCCTAGCTTCTGAGATTGTTTCCACAATGGTACGTATTGCTAAATAATTATTCAAAGAAATAAAATTATTCAGTCAGTAGGCCTTCAAACAAGAAAACTTAAAATTTTGTCGTAGCTATCTACTTATGATTCGTCAGGTAGGCTAAAACAATAATATGAATATTTAAAATTGAAAATAATTTTACTTAAACGATCCAAGACATTTTTTAAATTTTACTCTTTCATTTGTAATTGGAAGTTGTACAAGACATTTTCACGTTCATTGCAATTATTACAATACCATAAATAGGCCTACAAGCAAACAAACATTATGTTTGTATTTTAGTAGAAAAATCACTATCATATGCCATTTAAATATCTTTCATTCATTCTATAGAGCAGTGAAAACAGCAAAACTCTCATTTAGGTTATAGCCTAGCGCAAGTGAAGACGGACCCAGAAGGGGTGTGATTGCGGCGTTGCCAGTTCGAGCATCGCGGCCATGTATTAGAGGTGGCTGTGATATAGTCCAGTCATGTTAAGGTTTTAGCTGGAAATAACTCCCTAAGTGATGAAACTTTGTACATGTGTAGTACTAGTACCCAGTAATAACATATCAAAAATCAAGATTCGTGCATGCTGTGATATTTTCAAATCTTCTTCAAACAAAAGTTAAAGAAGACACAAAAATACATCTTTTACTCATTTACATGTTCACTCTATCTCTAGTTGAAATTAATATTTCAAAAAAACATTAATTTTGTTTGATATATATATTTATATGTGTGTGTGTCCGTAAACACGATAACTTGAGTAATGTTTGTCCGATTTTGATTACATTTGGCTTAAAGGTGGTACAGCGGAATAACCTTGAATGAGTTCTGCGAACCAGCATGACGGACCATGGCAACAGGGTTTAATGGGGGCTTTTATGGGGTAAAAATTGGGTTTTCTCATTTTTTTACTCACAAAAGACTAAATTTCCCAATATCTCGTAGGCTTATTGGTTGTGGAGAATATTAAAAAAACTGTAAATTTAAAATCCTTATGTTATTCTTATAAAGAATATTGTAAACTATTGCAGTTTGCTTGTTTATTGATATATTTTGATCAAACTTGGTAAATTTATTAATTTTATACTGAGCTATTAATATTCTACTAAAAACACACTTTATTACCCTCCACGTGGCAGCAAACCTAGGTACTCGTTAAACCTTATGTATTTTAAATAGATTTAATTGAAAATCATTTAAATTTAATTATAGGGCAAACATGTAAATGAGTAAAAGATGTATTTGTGTGTGTTCTTTAAAACTTTTGTTTGAACAAGATTTATATATTTCCAATGATAAGTGAAATATGGGCAAAAAAGTGAAAATCGACCATTTTCCATTTTACAAGATGTCAGCCATAGCACAAGTTTTCAATCAAATAAATAGAATCCTCCATGTTAACCTTATGGGAGAAAAACCAACTTTGACGGAAGATCCTAGTAAAGATTTGATAAAATGAAAACCACTTTGCAAAACTACAAATCAGGGTCATTTTATGACATCTTTAATAATCAAAATCGGTCTAAAAATAAGGGAGGAGTTCTGTTCACAAAAATTGGCTTAGCGATTTATATAGGCTATAGGCCTATAGACAATGGGGTCCAGATTAATGACAGACTATAAAGTCAACTATTACTTTTAGAAGTATTTATGAAGCAAAAGAATTTTAATTGGAAATACAACAAAATGTAGTTTTTGCCTTACCGATCTTGCTCCTGTCATTTCCCCAAGCACGTCTTGCACTTCACCTCCATCGTCTCGCTCATCCAACTCAATCACTGTGTATTTCAGTTTAAGTTTGTCAAACACCTGGAAAAGCAATGGATACGTCAAAACATTAAACTTTGTTTGTTTGTTTACCATTTAATCTTACTAATATTATAAATGTGAAAGTTTGTGCGTTTGTTTGTATGAAGTTCAATCACACATTAACTACTGGATGGATTGGGCTGAAATTTGACATGATTATAAATAGCTAACATTCCCGATTAACATATAGTCATATTCTTATCTCAAAAATCGTTTCGGGCTCCACCCCAGTGGCTCTGTGGTTCCCCATGTTAGCCTTATGAGTATTCATATTTAAAGGGAATAAAAGAATTTAGTCAGCTGTTTCAGCTTAAACAGTTGGTTCTATGGTATGCAAAAACATTAAAAGTTATAAGATTTATCAACATGGTGCAGCACTATTACTTTTTTTGCTCATTTGTGATATTTTGCGAATCTTTAACAATTTATTTTTCTCTATTGTTTATGTGAAGTGTTAGAATATTATGGCTATGGTAGATGTGTAATACTATAGTGTATAGTAAATTTAAAGAAGCAAATTTTATCAAATTGTGTCCTCCCACATTGCGAATGCAAAGCTCGAGTATAGCTGCAATAAGCATTTATACTTATATGCCAATCCCGTACGAAGGACGGGTACTCTGCTAGTATTTTATATAATTCACTCTAGTTCTCTTAACACACACTGACTTTGAAACACAATCACACACATGTGACACATGTGGGGCCTAGAGGTTATTTCTCCGTTTAGTAGACTAAAACAAATGTTTGTTCCAGTGTGATTCATTACCTTAAACATTGTACTTCTATGATAAACAATTGCATTACAAGTCTTTTCAGGCAAAAAAATTCAGGAAATTTGTTTGATTAATTGATATATAATGTAATGAAGAACTAAATAAATCCTAAACATGAGATAGGAATGGTGTGAATTGTGCATATTTGATAATGAGGCAACAAAATAGAAGAATAATAAAAACATCAAGTATGTTAAAAAAATTTGAATAAGGTACGTAATAGAGCATCCATTGCAATATGCAGAAAACTTTTAAAAGTACTACAAAAGCAATTAGTAGTGAGGTTTTACGGTTAAAAGCCCTGAAAGGGTTCACATACCATGACATAGCTACCATGTTATGTTTGTCATGTCTACTATAGTAAGTATGACATGTTTACTATAGTACATATGACATACCTAACATGCTATATATGACATGTCTACTATGGTAACTATGACATGTTTACTATAGTAAGTATGACATACCTAGCTTGCTATGTATGACACCTCTTCCATGTCTATCGCGGTTAGTACACACTACAGTAGTTGGCCGTGTACTGGCCAGTATCCTCTGTTGAGTTTTCTGGCAACGAGTCGCGCGACCAGCCTTCACGACCGCTATATTTAGCATGCAGTGTTTGTCAACTCTTGTATGCACTCACAGTGCACTGTCGGTTTATTTTCAATCGTGGTAATATTGTGTGTGTACCGATAAGAACAATTACCCACACCGATGTGTTTAATTACGTGGCCTTGTATCTAATTAAGTGTTTTTCAAGCACAACATTGTTCTAGCTTGTTAGTAAGAATGATTATCACGATTCACGGAAATATTGGCGCAGGTAAAAGTAAATATGGACAGTATCTTAGTAAAACACTATAGTCTTTTGGTTACAATGTGATTTATTTTCCAGAACCTGTTGAGGATTGGGTTAATTGTAATGGAGAAAATTTATTAAAATTATACGACAAAGAAAGATGGTCTTTTGCATTCCAAATAAACGCTTTAACCGACATGAGACATGTGGAAACAAAGGCAATAGAGTTCTCAAAAGCAAACCATGTTGTAATAATGGAACGTTCTTCGTTTAGTGTAATTAACATATTTTCAGAGTATTTGAGCAGCAATGTACTCCACAAAGCGGAAAAAGCTATTTTGGACAATATCAAAGATAAAACAATTGATTTATTGAAAGAGCATAAAGACACTTTGACTCTGTATTTAAGAACAGATCCTCAAACTTGTATGCAAAGAGTTATTGGTAGAAGTAGGAATGAGGAGAAAAAAAAATAATCATGCAATACCTAATTGATTTAAATGATTTGCATGAGAAACATTTCACTTTAAATAATTTTAACAAACAGCTGTGAATAATGGATGGAACTTTGTATGAATTGAGCCTAGGAGTATTTGGGTTGATTTATGAAACTAACTAAATCCGATGAAACCAATGTTCTCTTTATTATGGTATGTTCTCTTAATTGTGTATGTAGTGTAGTATTATATTATGTTATTCAGGAATAAATATACTCGTTATTTAAAAAAAAAAAAAAAACTAACTTAATTTTTTAGTAGTTGTGTTGATTTATTAAACTGACTAAATCCGATGAAACCAATGTTCTCTTTATTATGGTATGTCCTCTTAATTGTGTATGTAGTGTAGTATGATATTATGTTATTCAGGAATAAATATACTCGTTATTTAAAAAAAAAAAACTAACTTAATTTTTCAGTAGTTGTGTTGATTTATTAAACTGACTAAATCCGATGAAACCAATGTTCTCTTTAATAATGGTATGTTCTCTTAATTGTGAATGTAGTGTAGTATGATATTATGTTATTCAGGAATAAATATACTTGTTATTTAAAAAAAAAAAACTGTCTTAATTTATTCACCATCTTTTACATGATTTTCTTTACAATCCCCGAAAGGGGTGAATACTGAATATAGGCATGCACTGTGGATGTGATACTCCCTGGTGTGGATTAACGTCCGCACGGGTGAGTACTACCACTATCCGCAGTACTATCCTGATAATTAGACCAATTCGTAATTACCAAGGCAAAATGTGGTTCGGATTCCACTATAAACTAAAGGTCCCTTAGTTTCCATTAGCTGTATGGGCTATTAATTAACAGCTGTGTATAAGGAATGTCGGCCTTAGTCACTAACAAGACTACAAGATCGCGCCACTCATCCTACACTCATCTCCATTCATACTTGGCTTAAAATACCTACTTTGTATGGTCGCCATTTCATAGAACATTATTAACAGTATTTAGTTCTATATTTTTCTACAAAATATTTTTCTACAAAAAAAGGTCATCTTCGTAAAAATGTTTCACACATACGCGAGATTTGTTTCAAGGTGTCCAATCTGACCAAGGAATAGCAGGACGCCATTGTTGTTTACGCGGCGGATCACTTGGAATCCTAAAACACTGGCATGCTGTAATAACAAGTTCAATGCCATTACTAATGATTAAAGTTAGTAAAACCGCAAATAAGTAAGTCGGTACGCAACTCCTCCATTCACTGGAATGGTAAGACAACTGTGCGCCAAGACTCAGATGCAACAATGCCAGTTTTCGCTCGCCGTGGCCTTGTGTACTAGAGAAGGCTATGCTACAAGCCTATGAATATGATTATAACTAATCATACGCTGTAGATTGAAGCTAGTTTTGCTTAGTTTGTGTTGTGTTCTAACGTTATACTCTATGAACACCAGCTAGAGATAGAGAAATATAAAAATACATATGATTCTGCATACTAACCTCTTTGGCCATGCGACAGTAAGGACAATATGACTTGGAGAAAATGACCACAGTATCACTGCTGATCTTGGTGTTGACAAACTCTGCGACTGGACCACTCATGTTGACTGCTCGGCTACCACCTAAACCCATCAAACTACGACTGAAAATCAAACACATTTACTGTAACTGTAGCTGCCAATTGATAAGGTTTATGTTTACACATCTTACGTTTAATTTAGTAAGTTTTTGTTTTATCTTAAAGATTCATCACCACTACTTCTCTGTCTCTACTTTTTGCCATTTTCGTCCTGAAAGGAAAAGTGTCTAAAAGTAATAATAATGTAAGTTCAGTAAAGCTACACAAACTCGGCACACAAAAACCAATTAGTCCAGATTTCTTGGCAAACCCATAAAGAATTCTGCATAGGTTGCACAGAAAACTACACCATGGGTGTTAATTTTAATTACAATGGCGGACTATTAAAACATGGTTGCTTTGATAACCAGTACATTGCCTGTATGTACCTACTGACGACAATCTAAAATAACATTCAAAGACGAAAACTACCTTCAATAATATGAAAAGCCTAAACAATTCACATCCAATGTGGTATATTCAATATTTACTTCCCTTCAAAACTAAGAATGAAAATTAATTTGAAAATTATTTGATTGTTTAAAATATGTTATGGAAAATTGAATGTAACAATCAATTCAATGTACCAATTCAGGTATTCTTGAAAGTGTAGGCCTATATAATTGAAGAAAGAAGTTTTTAATTGAATCTAAACCATCAGGAAATGCTAAAGCCACCTTTCTTAAACTTAATGTGAGCTACAGAAACATAAACTGCATAATAACCACAAAAGAAGACGGTAACTTAATTAAAACTTACGGTCAACTGACGTTGTATTAATAGTCAAAGTGAATAACTAACTAAATAAACTCTACAAAAACTTGTCTTTTATTTACAGGAAGGAAAAATAAATCAAAAATGAAGAAAATACACGCTTACAAATACACACTGAGGGTCACACATATCAAGAGCGCAAAACACAGAAGCCCTAGAATATGCCAGCCAACACCATCTGCTCAAGGCAGACTGGGAAAAACTGTTGCGAGTTCCAATTAAGACAATCAGCTTAATGCAAAGATTTTACACACAAACTAGAAACAAAATGGCTGCAAACTTGAAAAGTGGAAAACTGTGTATTTTATGTAATTTTTTCATAGGCTGTAACTCCTAAACGAGTGGGTTTATAAAAAAAAGTCAAGAATGGCGGCTGAATTTCAAAAACTAAATTCATATTTTTAACTGCCACAAAAAATAAAGGAATGTCCCCCATTTAAAGTTTTTTCTAACTCTTACCGATTCCGATATCCCAACTTGAGTGGATCATCCTGTATAGGACCTTGTAATATATACAGTGTGATTGAAAAGTCCCGGAACGGTACTATTACAGATATTATAATAGACGGTTACTATTATAGATAAGGGAATGAAACTTGGTAAATCAATTATAGCCATAAATGTCTACTCTTTTAAGTTATTATTACTTTTTTATCCCTAAAGGAGGACGCCCACGAAGAGTCAGACAAATTTTTCAAATAGCAGCATAGGTCGACTTTGGTATCACATTTTAGGTCTCTGTTGGTAAACACAATGCCACAAACACGAACTCAAACGTACAATGGAGTCAAAAATGACAACTGTTCAAAGATTCTATTATAATACATGCAAATACTTCCGCGCCTGCTAGGAAGTCAGAAGAAAATCATAAACGTTAAGCGTAGGTCGATATGCACATCACACTGAAGGTCTTTATTAGCAGAATATAATGCTGCAATTTTGAGCTCAAATTAACAGCTAGGTAAAAAATGGCAGCCGTTCAAAGATTCAAAATGACAGATTCAAGAAATATTTGAATGGCTGCCATTTTTGACTAAGATGTCTGTTTGAGTTGGGGGTTGTGGCTATGTACTTTACAAGCAGAGACCTTTAATTTGATACCAAACTTGACCTATACTACTATTTGAGAATTTTGTCTTCTCCTCTTGGGCCATTCACCTTGAGAGGTAAAAAAAGTAATAATAGCTTGAGAGAGTAGACAATTATGGTTATTATTGATATGCCAAGTTTTATTACTTTATCTATAATGGTAAAAAATAAATTACACCCTTCCGGGATTTTTCAATTACACTGTATATGTGAGTAGGTGAGGATATATAGGGCTACTCATCTTGTGATCAGAGGGTTGTCAGTTCAATCCGTTTTAATGACAGTAGCTTTTAGATGGCTTGAAACTACAGGGTGGGAAAAAAACTATTTATTTTCTGCAGCGTACTGTTCAGCGACAGGTCGTCTGAGAGTGTTGGGGTTAGGCTCGTTGGAAAGCCTACACTATGCCATTATCTGTGGTCATAGAACATTGGTCACCTGAGCAACGTGCGTCTGTTATAGTCATTTCAAAAAAATTATGATTCAGTTATTGCAACACATCAGCATTTCCATGCATTCTTTAAATTAGGTCGACATGGAGAAGTTCCGTCGTGATTATTTGTATGGATTATCAACAAAATTAAACAGATTAATAAAAAATCTGTATGTATAAGAATTAAGATCAGACCTCATAATTTGTGTAAATGAGCAGTCAGAAATATTCAAAGCAGATGCTTGTTTTCGGACGGGCCTACAAGGGCTGCTTTCCAGCACAAACTCTTTCGAATGTTAGTTGTCTGGCGTCCCATCTGACTTTAGACTGCTTGTCAGCTTCTTTTTGAACGCAGAAGCCGTTGTTCTTAGTGACCCACCACATGATTGTGCTACTTGACGGAATCCACGTTGCCCTAGAATGCACGGAACTACTGCTGAGTTGCAATGACTGAACCATTACCTTGTAAATTCGAATCTACAACAAGCGCACATTGCTCAGGTGACCAATGTTCTACGACCACAGATAATGGCATAGTGTAGGCTTTCCAACGAGCCTAATCCCAACACTCTCAGACAACCTAACGCTGAACAATGCACTGCAGAAAATAAATTGTTTTTTTGCCGCACCCTGCCGCAAATTGTCCTAAACTATTAAGCTTTCAAGAAATTAATTAGCCAATCTGACTCCATCTCATCCATTCACCACTCAACCTTCTCCAATGTTATGGTGAACAAGTGTCAAGATTATCTAATATAATATAAATAATAACCAAAGTCTGCTACTCTATTTGGCATTAATTTGGATAATTAAAAAAATCCTGTTAGCAGAGTCATACAAAAAACCCTAAGTTCATAACCAACTTTTTAAAAGCTGTTTAGTTGTTATGTAAATTTACAACAAGTTGATGAACTAAGCTATTGAGAATGTAAAATTCGTTAAATAGACTGATAGTCGGTGGACTTGGGGTAAGAGGTCAGAAAGCTAAAATGTTCAACCACATGCATTCTACTCTACTTAAGATAACGAAGCATATTAACAATATACAGCAAAGTCTTGATTATCCAATCTTTGGTCATCCAACATCCGTCTTATACAACCTTCAGTGTTTTCCGACCCTCCCTGGAGACTTAGAGCACTTTGAATTTGCCTGGAGTTTCCATTTCACTCTACAACATAGAGTCAACTCTTTTGCTGACCCTCTCTCTACTCTGAAGAAATAAACTAGGCTTTAAGGACCTAAACCTGATAGTATTTTCTGATTTTTTAGCGTACTTTATGCCACACACTTCATTAACTCCTTTTACCTTTACATTTCTCTGCTTTATTAGCTTAGTGTCGCTTTGTCATAAATTTCACATCCAGTTATGAAAGGTGACAAATGGTGTCTGGGTCCGGAATCGTTATCACTTGGAATCTAATCAGCGTACTATATATTTGAAGGGAGGCACTATAACCACATGATACCCAGACAATTATTTGTGACTTACTAACTTATGTCAATTTGTGTTTGTGATAGCCTTGAAAAGAAACAAATCAAAGGCGTAAATGAAAAAACCTAAAAGGCTTGGATAGGTTAGACAAACTGTGAAGCTCAAGCGTGATAAATTTCAAGTGTTTTAATATGTGTGGGGTTTTTTATCAGTACTATCCAACCTCGATGTGACTGGTTTATGTCGGATAATCAAGACTCTAGGGAAAGATAAATTGTTGCATTCAAAAACTAATAATTTATTGGGATTAAAAGCAAATGAAAAGTTAGGGTATGCTGGGGCGGTCCACTCACCAATCAATAAAACTGATACTATCGGAAATAAAATAGGGTGAATGTGCATGACACAAAGTGCTGGATTCCACCTAAAAATTGTCATAAAACTAAATGCTAAGTTTGTCTTTCTAAAACTTATGAGGAGGTTAGTTAAGGTGTGGTCTGGGTGGGTATATTGACATGTATAGTCTAGGCCTATTAAATTATTTTGAGTTTTGTTTCAAAGTAGGTACATATTTTTATCTTTAAGGGTAAAACCTCAGTTTAAGACTAAATCAATCGTATGAATAATTTTCACAGTCTTATTTGATATTTTCTACATTCACTTATTTAACGAGTTAAAAAAATTAAATTGTAAAGAAACCATGCATAAGTTATCAAATATTTGTACACTTACTAAGTAAAAATCTTTTGTTCATGATTAAAAAATTGGCAGCTCTTGAAATCAGAACCATCCTTTTAATACCTCGCTACAAATCCTAGATCAGAAATAGACTGTTTAGACTCCTCTCTCAAGTTTTAAGGACAATATCTGGAAAATCTATATTTAATTCTATAATTTTTCAGTAATTATTTAACAATATAAGTTAATATTTTGTGAAATAAAATTGAAAGTAGATTTTATTTAGTCATAATTTGTTCAGTAAACAACAACAGTTCAACAAGTACGTACACAGTGCACTCTCGATTATCAGAGCCCTCGGGTTATCCGAGGTTGTTTTAGGCTTAAATATATCGATGGTTATATGCACAAACATTGTATGTCCAATTTTTTTCACTTTGACATTTTTATATATTTGAAAAGCTGTAGTCTGTAGTCGGTGGTGACGGGTAAATAATTTTTCCGTAATCGCGACTAAATCCTAGATATATCTCTCGCTAAAAAGAAACGTCATTATCGTCTACCACAATCGTGGCAAAATATTGAACATCTGCGGCCGCAGAGACATCGTCATCGTCACCCGCGAGGAAAGGTTCTCGTCGTTATCCGCGATCGCGGCAAAAGCGTAGGCCTAATCTTTCTATTTCGTGAGCGTGATCCTCACGGATATAAAGGCTTTTACTTTTAATTGTGCATTATTGTATTTAATACTGAGAAAATCGGCTCGAGCTTGATTTTCTGACTTTGTGCTTGATCTCTCAAGCTTGTAGTTCAGGCTCTGCTCGGCTCGAAAATCGACATTATAGGCCTAATATAAAAATCAACCATTTCCAAAGCAACCCGATTTTTAACCTATCTGATTTGGCCTGAAGCCCTTAGGTGAGTAACATTTTTTACCTGACTCGATGTAAACACATCTAAGGTGAGAAGTAAAAAAATCTAAAGGGCAGCCTCTTATTAGCTAGTGCCCTAGCCACCTAGGTTAATTTGCCGATTTGGTCGTAACAAAATTGTCAAGTTTATTTAGTTGAATCAACATAGAGGATCCTCTATGGTGTCACCCGCTGGGGGCTAGGAGGATTAACATTAATGTTTTATCTTCCTAGGCCAGAGGCCACATTGGTTATAAATACGACCCTATTATTACGCAACCAATTTTAACTGCGCCTTCACACAATCCACGAGGACAGTTAATGCAACCCGCATGACTGATGACGATTCTTTTACTTAAGTTGGTAGATAATTTAAATCGATAGTTTCTAATTATATATAAATTACTATATAGTAAGTTACTCTTGGTCACCCTTGTCGCAATAATTACCTCTAACTCTCACAACCCTATCAAGAGAATAATATCCATCAGAATCAAGCCAAATCTGTAGCTGTATAATTTGTATCAAGATTAATAATCTTAAGATTAAGTTATGTAGGCCTGCTGTGGTATCCTTGCACCTTCTGTTCTGTATCGATCATTGGTAACTTACTCATTGACTACAAATTATTCCTTACCTTTAAATGAGCTCTAGCCTATTTGACTTGGTTGCAGAAGAATGCTTATTCTTTTGGATCTAAATCAATGTTAGTTGCTTGTTTAACTTTCGAATTTTGCTTTCTTTTGAACTTCCACTTCGTTCTTGTTGCGTAATTTGATTTTACTGGTTAAGTAAGGTTGAGGTTAGTTACAAAGTGACAGGACAGGACAGGACAGCGGACAGCACTCAGAATACTGAGTCACTGAGTCAGTTTCAGTAGTGACCGGAGGGGCACACGGAAGATTTCTCAGGTGCCGTTTGACGTCACTAACTGCTGCATCTGAAGAAACAGACAATTTTATAATTTTCTATTATTTATTTAAACTGTCATAACCTAACCAAACGTGCTGATAATGGAAAAATCGAATAAAGATTTACTAATCTAAAAAATAGTTTTGTTCATAAAATAAAATTATAATTGCCTAAAATTCAATTTTATAATTTTTTAATTATAAAATTAAACTGTCATAACCTAACCAAACCAACCAAACTTGCTGATATGAAAAAAATGTTGGTGAAAAGTTAGTGCCGCCAGCGGGATTCGAACCCGTAACATTCAGATTATCAGCCCGCAACGTTATCCATTGCACCACCGAGGCCAATGGCTCTCAACCGTTTCGTTGCGGTATTGGTGTTCCCTCGAAGTGACGTCAGCAGTTAGTGACGTCAAACGGCACCTGAGAAATCTTCCGTGTGCCGTTTCGCAGTAGCGGCTACTAGTGAGTCAGTAGTACGGTCTGAGACTGACTGACTAAGTACAGAACGACAGAAGACAGAAGGCGTGACCTTTGCTTTGCTGTGACACTGACTGACAGTGACAGGTTGAAAGATCTACTATCTACTAAGTGAATGGTGTTATAGATAAAACATACTCCTTGAGGAGTATGTTTTATCTATGGCTTAATCTACGATTATAATCTTTAAAAAAGTTGTAATAAATATAGTTTCATGGTGCTGTGTGTATAGCCATAGATAGCCTACTGCATATAGACAATGAGGGTTGAATTGAAAGAGAAATAAACGGTATCAGAGCATTCTGACACATACTTTCTCCCATAAGTTTGTCAACAACCTTTGTCATGTGTAAGCGGTGAGAGTAATTATACGGAAACGGGATTTGTACAATTTTGTTCAGAGTTTAAAGGACTAGGTCTATAACATACTTAATTTTTATCAAAATTGTTTTGGCCATTTTTGGGAAATCCAATTTTTCCGTTATTTTATGGGGTTTTTATGGGAAAACAACATAATTTACAATTACTTTTGAACTGTAATTTTTATAGAAATGGGATTTGTACCATTTTGTTCAGAATATAAAGGACTATAACGTACTAAATTGTTATCAAAATCGTTCGGGCCATTTTTGGGAAAATCCCATTTCCCGTTATTTTATGTGGTTTTATGGAAAAATCTCCATTAAAAATCAACATTTCTAAAAAATAAAAAAAACTATCAAAATTGTAAGGACCATAACATACTATGTTAAATCAAAACTGGATTGTTTTCTAAAATCCTACTTTTTGTTATTTTATGGGAAAATAACATAATTTACAATAACTTTTTAACTGTATTTTTTACAGAAATGGGGTTTGTATACCATTTTGTTCAGAATTTATAAAGGGCTACAACATACTAATTTTTTATCAAAATCGTTCGGGCCATTTTTGAGAAAATCCGATTTTTACGTTTTTTATGGGTTTTAATGGGAAAATCCCCAATAAAAATCAAAATTTCAAAAAAATGAAAAAAAACTTTTGGAGATACTATGGATTAGAACCTACATAACAAATTTAATCGAAATCGAACCACAGGTGTCGTCCCTAGCTCTGTACACATCCATAGACACACAGACACACACACACACACACAGACATCACTTCGAAAACCACTTTTTTGGGTCCAGGGGGACCCAAAACGAATATATCCGCTCAAAACTCAAACTTCGAAACAATACTTTCTTCATATACTATGGTATAGGGGGAGAAATTAAAAAAACCGTTGGTAAAAAAAAAACATAAATAAACCGGAGTTTGAAACACGAGTTGCAAACAGAAATTGCAAACATCTCTAAAACACACATTTTTAGGCGAAACATTTCGCTGTTGCAAACAGTTTTTCAGTGTTTGCAACGTAAATTTTTGTTTCCACTTGAAGTCGGTAAAGATCAAAGGGAGCTGCAAACTCTTTGTTTGCAACACTAGTTTCGGTCAATATGAGCCGTTGAAACACGAAACAGAAACATTTCTCCGTCATCGCCTACGCTGCCACCTCCACTCTCACTCACGTGATCACTCAAACCACCCTGTGTCTCGACTCGACTCAGTGTTAAATTAATCGGAAAAATGCTGTTTGACTGTCAATGAATTTACACTAACCTCAAATGACAAGGTCGTCTAATTTAAAAATAACTATAACGTCTCATGTGAATTAAAAGGGTTATTATTAAGTCCTTGTAATCTTTAAAAATGAATAATAATTTTAATTTTATGATTTATACAATCACCGATGTTCACCCAGCATCGTCTCGGCCTACGTTGCTTTGACAACACGACACACGCCGCCGCGGCTAAAATAACTTCCTCGACACTTGTCATCCTCCTCGGAAGGACTGATCCGAGGAACCAGAACGAGGCGAGTCATAATCAAGGTCGAAATTATTTCAAACATTTTCATGAAACATGGAAACAAATCATGAAATAAAAATTGCAAACATTTATTTGAAACTACTGTTTGCAATTGCAACTGCTGTTTGCAATAAAAGTTTGCAACTTTTTGTTTGAAACTCCGGTGTAAACGCGGCTTCACTCTCACAATAGTAATGTTTTAAGGTGAAATAATGTGTTTACATGGTAGCATTGACTATATATACCTACAGGTATATATATACCTACTATAGGTATATATAGTCAATGATGTTAGCCTAATTATTTCAACCAAGCCAGCTTTTTTTTAAGCCAAGCTAGAAAAGAAGAAGAAGAAAATCCTAAATATGTTTTATTCTTCCTAACTTAAAAACAAACAAGAATAGAACGAAACGCAGACGATAACAAGAACAAGGGCACAAGACAAGGATTACATTACAAGGAAGGCATTAGGCAAGGCAACGAGCTATGATGAGTGATCACGATCAACAAAAAAACATAAACCAACTCAACTAAACCGCTATCCGTCAACGTCAAGTCAACCCACCCAACGGCAACCCTGAGTGTTGACTGAAAACAGTGAAACTACATCATTGTTGTTGACACAATATTGCAGCCTTAATTCCATAATGTTTGCTGCTAAATCTCTAGCAGCAAAGATGAATGTACAGTAAGTACCATGCACTTTAGTATGTACCCTATCCCCAATTTAACCAAACATAGCATAAGTTACATACTTAAGCATAGACAACCTATACGGTAGCCTACAGAAGTAGAACTGAGTAGGAATGTTGCGATACCCATCGATACCAGTAGGTATCGATCCATATATCGATTAATCGATTGTTTCATTCGATATATCGTTTGGTTAGTTATCTTAGGTAAGGTTAACCTAACCTAACTAACCAAACGATATATCGAATGAAACAATCGAATAAGCAATATTTTCATTTGAATGAGTGTAGGACCTAAAGTAAAGTGCAGCCCTTTTATTGCCATACTGCTGGTATCGTATCGGTATTGGTTGTTCCGATATTTACTTCCGGTATTGATACCAAGAGGCCAGTATAGGAAGGAAATATCTGAGCCAAACGGCCCAGCTCGTGCCTTCTGAGCGGTTATTTTCCAAGGCTGGAGTAACAGTGACTCAAAAAAGAAACAAGACTTTCACCCACTTACTTATTTAGTATTTTTGAAGTCAAACTCACAAAGGGTTTGGTCGCAAAGACTTATTTTCATTACAACCCAATCTTAGCAACGTTGTGTTAAAGCAAATAAAATGAAACCATGGACAATTTAACATCAAATCACACAACAACTAATAAAGATGGCGCTTAATATTTTTTTTTAACTTAGCCTAATTCGTTTTTTCTCACGCTGAATCCAAAAAAGCAATCAGTTTTTGTCGGAGAGGTTCCTAAGTGGCTGTACAATTAAATAATGAATATCGAGCTTCAGTTTCGTTGAGTTATTCATATAGCTTAGCCTATTTGTGGTTTGGACGAGTCCGAGTTCTAGCAGCCACTAACACGGAAAGGGGAGGAAGGTTTGTGATCAACTCTAATTATTGATGTTTGAAATTTTGTTATTTCATTGTGTTTCACCCACTATTTCAATTGTGCAAAAACAGTCTGGAGGTAGGCCTAACGTAAATTAATAAGTCGATTCATTATACCCTAAACTTTACCTTCCTAATCTAACCTAACTTAAAAACACTTAATACAGTCACAAAGACCTACTTTCCCCATGCCTAAATAAGAGCTGATTATTTAGTTTAAAAACTAACTGATTTAATTCCGCATTAAGTTGAGTATAAACAGATGTTAGCTCTCCTCACTCAGTCCTCAGCCTACATACGGACCCGTCCAGACAACGCCATATTACCATCAGTACCGCTAAATTAACCTTAGATTCGTAATTTTAACCTTCGTTTTACAGCCACTTAGGAATCTCTCCGACAAAAACTGATTGCATTTTTGCATTCAGCGTGAAATAAAACTGTAACTAGGCAAGTATCTACAATATCCTATTGTAGATAGGTAGCCTATATTAAATAATTGCCCATCAGATTATCAATTGTTACAATTGATGTAGACAGTTTGGGTTATGTTATAGCCTAGATTAGTTTAAGTTTGAGTAGGCCTAACTTATCAGACAAATCGGTAATTTATTTGATGAAGAGTACAATGAAGTCACTTAGGCCTATCAAAATTTTGCCCATTACTTTTTCTATTTAGTTAATAGGCCTAACTTAATATTTTCTTACAATGCACTGTAAATGGGGTCTATCCAAAATTGACATCTGTTTATGTTGTAAAAAGCCCTAAGTTATTTAAGTGCCCAAAATCCTGAAACCAAGTTCACAAATCCATGATCGTTATTTAGGTGCCTCCAAACGAATTTTTCATTTTGATATCTTACTTCATATGAACTGTGGGTGAAGTAAGCCAACAGCTGATTGTTTTTAATCATAGTCAAGCAAATGAAAAGACAACTTTATTAGCCAACTCCTTAGACATTCCATCCCCATGTAAAAATTTGTACCTAGCACAATTTTTGATCAAAATCGTCGTAGTTGATGTGAGCCACTTACAGATTGCGCTGATCTAAATTAGGCTACTGAATTCCATCGAATATCACACTTATTTACCAAAGTCAAACTTAGGGAATGACTTATGTTAAGCTATAGCAACTGTTGTTACGACCTTATCAACTTGGTCAGAAACCAAAAATAAGGTAGAAAATATAAATTTAGACACTAGTGCATTCTGTGACTGGTTTACACAACTACATTCTTTTTTAATAAAAAGTTGGTGACGAAATGAGTCGGCAGGTTTGCTGCGGCGGGGGTATTAGGTTTATAGGCTTGGTTTGTTTGTCTAGGTTGTTTGGCAGAGGCCTGATGCAAGTTTGCAGCAAGTGGCCCACAAATATACCAGTCAAGAAGGCTCCGATTAATATTCTTCAGACATTTGTCAGGAACATGTTTATTCAAACACAAGACACGCCAAACCCTAATAGTTTGAAATTTTTGCCCGGCATTAAGGTAAGTTGATATTACTGAAAAGATTGCTGTTTCTGTCCCATATTTAGAATTTCTGCTCTAATTCAAAATATTTAGGGATGATATCAGGGTCGTCGCATGGTTTATTGGCGCCCGGGGCGGGATGTTGTTAGCCCCCCCCCCCCCCTAAACACATAATGAGCGATGCTCTCGTTATACAAGTTGCGTGGCGGGTTGCATCGCTATCTGCGTTTTAGTTCCCAACATCAGACACCTAAAGGATATAATTACCTTACAAAACTAGAGTCAGGAATCAGGGATTAAATTACTTAAATCAGGGTGTCTGCCAACTGGAAATCTGGGAATTGCGCTTAATTTTTTACTGGCCATGAAATGTATCCCATTGTTCTTGTCAGACTATGTCCTTTAAAATAGTTTTACGAGCCATTTTAAGGAGGGCATAAAAAGTCGGCATCGTTATTGGGCAATAGTTGTTTAGGAGCACCTAAAAGGATTATCATATGTTTGTTTACATTTTCATTATTTATTACTAGAGTAATTATGCAATAATTAACCCATTAGCAGTCTCAAACCTTAATATTTTATCACACAATCAAGTGTCAAGTACTTTTAAGAACTCTGTGAATCAGTAGCTTAGCTCATAAAAGTTTTATCACTTTTAGTCCTTTACAACTTCTTTATTTATTACTAGGGTAGTTATATTTAGATCCCAAACCTTATTTTCATGGAAATAATAGTATGATGATGTCTCATTGGTGAAGTCATTGCGAACGGTGCTATTAGTGTTCCATTGTGTGAGCTTTTTACCTTACACCTTTTATAAATTATAGTGTTTTGTGATTGGTTATTATTTGCATGTTGTATCATGACTTGACTGCTATACAGTGCATATTTTTTGACTGCTACCCTCTGTAGTGTATTCCAACGTAGGTTGGGCGTTTGTGTATTGTTAGTTGTAATGTGTTAGTTAAGTTTTTTTCACCTGAGGATGGGATCAGATTCCAGATCCCGAAACGTTGTGTATTGTTTTTTAAAATCGTGATGGAAAATGTCCGCAATAAACCTTTGAACAACAAAATTTAGTTGGGACAGGGCGTTCAACTCCACAGTGGGGTTCAATATTATTACTAAACTAAAAGTAGAATATACAAGCAAATCAAGCTACTCCATTTTCATAAAGTATTTAATTTGGGAAAACGTTGCAAATATATTAAGTAATATGTTTCAAATATTTGTTCAATGAATACTTAAACTAATATTCAAAATTCAGTTATACATAACTTTCCAAAATATGTTATGTACATCCAACCTATTTTTTCAATTATGTTGTATTACTTTTGCCGTGGTACCCGCGGCACTCCCCGGTCACCCCACCCACACAACGGCCCTGGATGATATCTCTATGATTTAATGTTAACAATTTGATTAATTCAACTAAAGTTAGAACAATTGATTTCACCTCAAAGCTAAGTGGTTTACTCCAAACTATTTATTTAATTAATTTAACTGTAGCATGTGAAAGTGATCAAATTAGGTTTATTGACAGGTAGTTACTCCGTATATTTTCTAGTTGTTAGGTAACCTTCCTTGCTCACCTCTCTTTCATCTCTCTGACATAAAGTTGCTAACGTAAACTATTCTTCTAAGATTGTTTTTGTAAAAGTGTTATTATTTCTAGTAAAATTAGGCCTATGTCTTCTTCTCACACATGTTCTATGTGTGAATTACTTTTCTAGAAAGATTTCTAATCTTGAATGAACTGGGGCTTTTTTCAACCTCTGACAGTTCAGTACATCTAGTCGCTAGGCAAAAGGCTGAAAGCTAGCATGCACTGTAGGCAACTGGCTAAGGCCCGGTTCACACGAACGACAAACCTAGCAGACTAGGCTTGGACTAGGTAAGCACTAGGTAAGCACGGCTGGGTAGCGGACCACAGGATCAAATGGAGCCGTTCACACGAGCCTAGGACGCCGACTAGCTAGTCGTGTTCGAGCTTGAAGTCCCAAAACCTAGTCGGGCCCCGCTTCCCAGTCCGTCGTGGCAACTACCCAGTCGCCCAGTCGAACTGCGTAGCAGTACATGTAGCCTTATGGGAGCGTTCACACGAGCGATCGGGTAGTCGAGCTGCAGCTCGCATTCTTACCTTTGTTCTCATTGTGCACCAGTGATGGAACCGAGTGGTTTTGATATCTATATTTTCACCTAGTCCGTAGACATGTCGCTCGTGTGAACCGGTGTGATCCTGTGGTCCGCTACCCAGTCATGCTTACCTAGTGCTTACCTAGTCCAAGCCTAGTCTGCTAGGTATGTCGTTCGTGTGAACCGGGCCTAACTCCTAAACGGCACACATTTACCATAGCAGACTTTACGTGGACTGTCTGCGTTACACTGCAGTAACATAAAGAAGGCTGCTATTCTGATTGTCTCATTAAGGTCGAATTGCCAAGATCTATTTGTTTTCTGCAACCCAAATGGAATAATGCAGAACTTAATCAGAGATTTTGTATGGAGTGAACCTGAGTTTTATGCGAATGGTTTAAAAAAATAAAGCTGGCCAAAGCTACATTCACAAGAGAGTTTAAACTTAACAATGTAAGATCTTAAGAATGTACCTAACAATTTATCATTCTACATTCTGTTTTGTGATACCCACTTTTGAAAATAATTCAATAACACTTTTTTGGCATGAATGTTTAGTAACGATATGCAGTAGTGTTAAATATGATTAACTATATAGCCTAATGTTTAATACTTGTGAAATGATTAGTACTTTCCTGTTAAAGGGAACATTCATTATTATCGACGATTTTGTTCGATATATCGATATTTTTGTTTCCGATCAGATCTATTACAAATTGACAACAACAACTAAATGATCTTGTTTAGGCTAAAATAGTCTATATGGATTAAGAAATGAAACTGTTCTAAGCTAACCTAACATAACCAACCAAACTTGCTGTACCATTTAAAACTTCCGTTTGGGTTTGATAATAGAAAAGGCAAGTTAAACACAGTATTTTTAAATGTTACAGCAAGTTTGGTTAGTTATGTTAGGTTATTTTTTTTAGAACAGTTTCATATACTGAATAATATTTATCGTAGTTGTCAGCTGATATGTTTCAATTTGTTAATTTCGATATATCGAAAATAATCATCGATAATAATGAATGTTCCCTTTAACAGGAAAGTACCAAATGATTTGATGTGTGATGTCATCATAACTTAATTCATTTGTTATTTTTTTAATTTTTATTTGGAATGCCGCAACATTGTTGACGGGCTAATCTGGACTCCATGAAGTGTTGCAGGTTTTGGACCCTGGACAAACCATAGACTTCCCTAACGGGACAGAGGCCTACTGCTCCCCTCTGGCTAAGCTTTTGTTCCGAATTGAAGGAGTCAAGTCAGTCTTTTTTGGTCCTGACTTCATAACAGTCACTAAGGTATGATTGAAATTAGTAATGTGTAGATGCCAAAATTGATCGATTCTCGAAACCAATGCCGATGTCCGATACATTAAAAATCAATTCTTGATACAGTTCGGCCAAAGTTTCTGTGCGCGCGACCAGATCTGGTTGGGTCTAGGCGAGGGGGTTGGCGGGGTACTTTTGTGAAAACATTTGTGTCTTGCTACTCACTCACCCCTACCTCCAGCACTGCCAATAGCCGGTACCCGTATGTTTTAGTTCGGCTAGTAGCGATCTGTCCACGCGCACAGAAGTTTTGGCCGAACTGTACCAATACCATTTAAAAAAATAATTTTACCAAATTTTCTGAATAAATTGGTTATTCTAAAGCAACCCCTGTCTTTATGTACCTTCATAAAGTATTTTGAGGTGATGCGTGTATTTCAAGTTTTCCTAAAGAGAAAATGAATGCAGCAATGAAAAATTTGAATTGCCAATTTAAGTTTAAAACCTTCTAAACACACCATTACATAACTGCCATATCAAAGGTAAATAAAGATTTAACAACAAGAAATCGAAAAGTAAATTCTACTATAATCATTGACTACATACAATGTTCTGTTAATCATGAACATACCCTGCGGCCTTGTAGGGTACGTGATCCTGCGATCACGGAAACGTCATCATTGTATTGTGCGATCACGGCAAAATCATAAACATCTCTCAGGGTTGTGTGGACATAATCAATAATCATCGATCGATGCAAAATTCAAATTATCCACCACAGCCATGTAGACATCATCGTCACAAGCGGTCATGGAAACGTCATCTACAATCGCAACAAAATCATGAACATGTCCCGTTGCCGTATTATACAATGTCATCGTCACCAGCAGTCACTGAAAAGTCATCGTCGTCTTCCACTGTCGCGGCAAAATTATGAACATGTCCCGTGGCCAAGTATACACCGTCATCGTCGTCTTTAGTGATTGCGGCAATTTTCCAATTGCACAATCTTCGCAGACGTATCAGGTATCATCGGTAATTGGTATTGGGTGTTGGAATCGACTCATAACGATAGATTCTATAACTTTACTTAACAATGATAACAATAAAACAGTGGTGACATATAAAGTATTCAAGATGTAATAAATATGAAAGTTATAACAAAAGAGAAGAACAAATTTTAATGTGACTCATAATGATAACAACAAAACAGTGGTGACATCTAAAATCTGAAAGTTATAACAAATAAGAGAAAAAAAGTTATATGTGACAAGTAGATTTTGTTTAACACTTTTATAACATTTAAAAAAATTCAAAATCTAAAAAATTTGATAGTTTATACATCCAAATTCTAAGTTCACCCAGAAATATTAAAACTGTATCAAAAAACTTCATGAATATTTATTTGTTGATGAAAAAATGATATAGGCTTTCGTTAATCAGTTGACGATTGTATTATTTTTATTTGCATGAAAGTGACAAAATTGTTTACCTTAATGAAGGAACTTTCCCTTAGTAAGAAAAAGTGTATTTATTTGTATGTTTTTAATCTATTTTCTTCTTGTAAACCACAAATTATTTCAACTGATAAAACTAAATTCAAAGCATCAAAAACTATTCAATGAACTTAGATGATTGATATGCATTTCAACAAATATTATTTACTTGATGTGTTGTGTTCTAGATAGATGAAGACGTAGAGTGGAAGCTTATAAAACCAGAAATCTTTGCAACAATCATGGATTTTTTTGCCAGTGGTTTGCCAGTTTTGACAGATGCAAAACCTTCATCAGATACTCGTAAGTATTAGCACTTGAAGTAAAATATGTACTTTATATGTTTGACAATCACTTAAAAAGTTTTCTAGGTTTTGGTTAAATTAAATTTATGATTGTATATTAAACTTGATATATTTGAAATATATAAATAACTGGTAGTGTGTGGCATGTTTTAGTAGAACGTCATTTCCAAACACCTCAGTTCAGGAAATACATTGGCCCAACATCTCAATGCCAGTAATCATACCATCAATGATCTCAAGACCTGTCCACAAGTTTTTGTTACTGTTATAAAGACATAAAATGGTCAGATCTAAGAATATAACATTTATAATACAACAAGGGAGTGTATCAGGATTACCAGACTACCGTCGCATAACGTTGAAACTGGACCAGATGGCGCAAATTTTAACCCAACCACTTTCTGATCTGTTTGTGATCGCAGCAATATTAAAATGTGATCACAGATTTAATTTTTTACTTACCATGTTTTAAATTTATAATAGAATTTCTCCAAAACATGAGTCAAAAGGACCAATAATAAATTAAACCTAAATATGAATTAAAATATTTTAAAATTTATCTGAGGGTGATTTACAGAAATAAATGAAGATGACGATGAGACAGTTCAAATGATCAAGGAACTCTTGGACACTAGAATCAGGCCGACTGTGCAAGAGGATGGCGGAGATATTGTTTTTATGGTTTGTATTTTGCTTCAAAGTACCCGTCCTTCGTACGGGGTTGGCATATAAGTTTAAAATGCTTATTGCAGTTATACTCAAGCTTTGCGTTTGCAATGGGGGAGGACAAAGTTTGATAAAATTTGCTTCTTTAAATTGACGGTATACTAATGGTATTACATATCTACCATAGCCATAATGTTCTACCACTTCACCTAAACAACAGAAAAATAAGTTATTACAAATTCACAAAAAAACACTCATTATTCATGACATTAAAAATATAAACATAACTGTAAACAATCCTACTTTAACAGTTCTCATTGCGTATCACAGTTTTTTGTTGCTGCTTAGTTCAAATTAGCTGTTTACATAAATGAAAAAAAATATATATATATAGTGCTGCACCCTGTTGGTAAATCTTGTAACTTTTTAATGCTTTTGTAGCCTATATCATGGAACCAAACCTTTTAGTTGAAACAGCTGACTAAATTCTTTAATTCCCTTTAAATATGAATACTCATAAGGTTAACATGGGGAACTACAGAGCCACTGGGGCGGAGGCCGAAAGGATTTTTGAGATATGAATATACCTATATGTTAATCGGGAATGTGAGCTATCATCATGCCAAATTTCAGCCTAATCCGTCCAGTGGTTTATGCGTGATTGAACTTCAAACAAACAAACACACAAACTTTCACATTTATAATATTAGTAAGATTTTTAAACATAAACATAACCTTCAGTTTTGTGATGTGTCTGATGATGCCAGCATCGGTGGGGCACACGGGAGGGATTATGGCTAACATAAATCAGCGTTCGCCGCTAGAACCGCTAAGTTGAACAAATTTTAATTAATTTTATAATTTTTTGTTATAAAATTAACTTTTCAATTATAAAACTAGGGTGGTCTGCTGTTACACTTTAGACGCATAAATGAGCGAAGCATTATTTAAAGATTGTCAATGGCTAGTCTGGTTTTCCATAAGGAAACAGATGGGGAAATGCCATTGGAATATAGCCAACCCTAGTGAATTTGTTGACGGGTGCCGATGTTCCGGTCGGCCACATTAGTCTCTGAACGTGATCCCTTTGACGAGACTGCGCAATCATAGACACCGATGTTTCTTCAACTTGGTTTTCTTCGATTTCATCAGGACTTTCTTGGTTTTCACGTACACACGGTACTCTCATGTGAACAAAATCATTGACTGGTAGTTGAAGTAGCGCTTCATCACTAATGGTTATGTCAAAATAGAATGGGTTATTTGCCTTCAGCCAAATAAGTGCTTGCTGTAGTTTTTCACGTCGAACTTTGTAATCGATATGGCCAAAGACGCCTTGACGTTGGACAATGATGACTTTTAAAGTTTTCGGGCAGTGTAGCTAAGACAGATGCTATTTCATTAATATCTTGCTCAACATTAATGATGTTACCTTTGTAGTGAAACTGGCCATCCTGACCATTTGCTTGTACTTTGTAAATGCGCATAGCGGGATGTACTTGTGCAATCAACATTTGTTCTTCAATCGTCAGGTCAGTTAATTCGTTCGGGACACTCGACACATCCATATTATTTAACGCCGTGAATTTAGTTGCATTTGAACGACAAGGCAAACAAATCGGTGATTGGTTTGAAGCTGTTAGTTGGCGATGACAGTTAGTGCAAGTGTAAAATTTTAGTGCATCTAATTCATGTTGGAATTGATTAGCTAACTGCCTATCATTATCAGCTTCTTCCGCCACTGCTTCATCTAGTTCTTCTTGTTCACGACGCCACTCTCTTACAATATTTGCATTATTGGTGCAACGACCAATATTACGACGTGGCCTTTGAGGCATGCTCAAAACAAATATAGCAAAACTGTTACATTCCAACTTTAACCTAGGATGAAAGTAAACATTGAAATGTAAACAAAACAGTTACAAACAATTAACATATGTTTATCTTATTTAAATGAAACGAGATAAACCCATATGTCATAAACCCAATATAATTTTTCTTTCAACTTAAATTACAATAACAAGCGAAATAGCGTGACCCGTAAAATAAAATCCAGAAGGAAATTCGCAAATATGTTTTACCATAAACATTGTGTTCAGTATTCTTTAGCTGTTGGCCAAATTTCATATCAATTGGTCAAGCCATTACATTCTGATGCTCTTACAAAGAAGTTACAAAGTGAGGGAAAGTGAGCCTCGCTCAATAAATTTTAAATTATAAAATTAAACTGTGATAACTGATAACCTAACCTAATCAACCAAACTTGCTGATAATACAAAAAAATAAATAAGAAAAAAATCTAATGAATATTTACTTATAATTTTTAATTATAAAATTAACTTTAAAATTTAGTATTATAGAATTAAACTGTCATAACCTAACCCAACCAACCAAACTTGCTGATAATATAAAAAAGATACAAGATAAAAATCGAATAAAGGTTTACTATAAAAAAAAGTTCTGTTCAAAAATAAAATTATTATAAATGCATCAAATTCTAACAAAAGGTGTACAGTTAAGAAGTAGTCACACACAAAGCAAAATCTTTGACAAAAAGTAAATGTCCCCAGCAGGTTTCGAACTGGGGACCTCCTGAATACCAGGCCGTAACGCTACCAATTATGCCACGAACACCGCTGGAATCACGTCGTCTCGTTAGGGTAATCGTGTTGCCTCAAGAGAAGACATTAGCCACTAGAGATATGACGTCACCACACCTTTAGCCATCGTCCCTCCCGTATGCCCATTCCATGCCAGCATAGCTGGCAAAAGGCATTATAAAATTAAAAATTCAGAAATATTGGTGAAGTTTTTATTTCAAATTTATATTAATTCCAATATTACCAGTTCTTCTTGAAGATTACACTATCAAGGTTAGGTTTATTGTAAGTTTTATACATAATATAAATAAAGATAAATTTGTATAAAGTTCTTTTTTTTTATTGAAAATGAAAGTTTTTAATTTTAGCGAATTTCCCTATAGGGAAGTAGCTATTTTTGTATAAAACCAATATTATTTATTATAAATGGATTTCTGTAAAATTATTTGTATGTATTGACTCTATTCATGTATGTACATAGATACATACAGAATAAAGATTATTATGAATAAAGATTATTGATATTAGGTAATTTTACTTTTAATTAAACACAGAAAAGTTTTATCCTATGTTTGCAGGGATTTGAAGATGGCATTGTAAAGTTGAAGATGCAAGGCTCCTGTACAAGTTGTCCTAGCTCTGTGGTCACGTTGAAAAATGGAGTTCAGAATATGCTGCAGTTTTACATACCTGAAGTAATGGTTTTTACATTTTTAGTAGTTTAGTTCCTAACTCCACAGGCTTCAAGTTTTATTTTGCCGTGGTATACTCAATGGTTTTATAAATAGTAGGCCTACAAAAAAGGTTTAAATCAGTAAATTTGATTCAAAACATATTTGTCTTTTTTTACATTTTAGGCCTATTTTAGTGTGCACAGTAGTCATATTTTGACATTAGCTTTACAGTCTCATTTTTATATTTGACCATTTATGGGAATTAAAAAATCAAATTTGTGTCTGAAAGCAAACATTGTAAAGTCTACTTGTGAGCACTTATTTCATAATTTTATTACACTTCATAACTGAAAGTTTAGTAGAGGTATTTTTAGCAGTAAAAACTTCTAGATATTTATTTATTTATAAAACTAGTGTATTGCTGTATAAAGAGAATCCGCTTGTAGGTCTCATGGTAAGACCTAGACAAAGGGACAGTTTAAAAAAATCTTACGTTTTTAAAATCAAAATCAAATCAAACTTTACTGTTACAAAACATTTATATACAGCAGCTACGAAACAGGTGTCATTGTCAAATTATAATAAATACATAGTTTGTCATCTTACATTCCATAGTTAAAAATAAAATTAATACTGACTGATTTAAAAATAAGTCACAACTAATACTCATTAGTATGGTAGTAGTTTTTTCTATTAAAAATTTGGGTAAATTCTTTTTAAATGCCAATGTATTGGTTTTATTGTACAGATTTTTTCCCACGTATGTTGGTAAGTATTCATTTTTCAACGAGACGCAGACGATGGATCGGTTATTGAAAATTATTTTTATACCTTGTGTTATATCTGTGATCAAAATTATTATTTAACAAATTTTCACAGTTTGACTGTACCATTACTAAGGTTTTGAATATGTATAAATTTGGAACAGTTAAGATATTTAATTCCCTTAACAGTGATTGACAAGATTTTCTAAAATATGAGAATGTCAATATTCTTAAAAACCTTTTCTATACTTTAAAAACTTTAACTGAAATCCCCAGAACTCAATCCCATAGTTAATAATTGAACAAAAGAAAGCATAGTAGATATCAATTCTAGTTTTAAGGTCAATATAATTATGTAGTACTAGCATTTGATAACAGGCTGAATTTAATTTACTTAATTTATTAAGGTAGGCGGATGTTTTATTAAATTATATCTTTAACCGATGTACTAGTAATGTTTTTCTAGAAGAATAACAATTTTAACATTTTTTTTTTATAAAATATATTAAAAAATATTTTGGACAAAAGTGCTGCATAGGTTGACTATTTACAACATTCCATAAATGGCAGATGTAAAAAGACATTTTTTTAGTGTTTTTTTATCATTATTTTGCTGTCTGTATACATATTATAGGCGGTCCGGGAAGGGTTAACTAACATATTAATCAAAGTCTTCATTCAGTTTCATGTAGAAGCACATGTTTTTAAATATATTCGTGTGGACCCAGTTAAGGAGTTGGCATGTTCTTTAGGTGGTAGCTGTTGAACAAGTGGAGGACAAAGCTCAGAAAGTTGAGAAATCGGAGTTTGAAAAGTTTGAAGCAAAATTAAAATCTTCAGAAAGTGACAAGTGAAAGTGATTTTGCTAGTTGTAGTACCAGGTGTAAATAACCAAGTAATAATTACTAGACTTATATATGTAAATGGAATAGAATATCAAGTGTTGATCACTGTAAACATATTTTCATTGTAAAGATTTAAGTAAAATAAGAACAAGATTGATGTAGTTTGTGGCTCAAGTTATTTAAGTAAAACAGGTAAAAACCAACTGAAAAGTGACTGTTGTAAATAAACCCTTTAATATAACCTGCAATATTTTACTGGGCTTTTCAGCCCCACTCAAATGTTGGCAATTCATAAAAACAATTCTCTCAAGCAATTATCTACGCTTACTTCTTATAATAATTAAGTTTTTAAAATCTTTGTTTATGTAGGCTACCTACACCTAAATCTACAGTTCTACCAGGCCGATTTTATTAATTAATGGGTCGTTGGAAAGCTCACTCCCTGCAGATTTGCAAATAATTGTGAAAGTTTGTTTTGTTAGGATTTATTTTAAAAGTAAAAAACAGGATTTTCATAAGAAATTCATTGAAAACGGGGGTTTTCAAATTTTATTTTGTTTGGAGATTTGGAGAAAACTTTTGGCTGCCTTTATTGAGTATTTTCAAGAAATGCAGAATAGTAATTTGTAGAAATTTTTTTTCCAGATTATTACCTTCCACTTTGTTTGATTTCCTCACCATTTAAAAGTTATTTGCAAAAAAGCTAAGCAACCTCCAAACTTATTGTGGTGACAAAGTACTGAATTACGCTAGGGGCAAGGCCACACTAAAAAAAAAGGCTATGCTGCAGGATCCATGACGTCACACTAGTGGATAGATTCGTTGATACATTCACTGCCATATCCCATATGTTTTAGGTAAATAAGAGGGCAAGCATTTCGTCATGATTTTAACGGTCAAGATTTTAGTGCAACTGTCCACCACTGTGATGTAGTGTTGCGCTGCCCCGTGTTCACAGAAAACATACTACTCACATAGCACTCAGCATAGCAATGCTGGTGGCGCTGCCTACGAATTGACAGGCAAAGCTCTCTCAAAGTAGGCTACTTAATGCTTTTTACCATGCGATTGGCATTCTGGGTTATAGTAGTATGTTTTCTGTGCCATGTTGCAGCTTGGCTTGTTTTCTAGTGGGGCCTTGCTAAGTCCCTCTAGCCTTCTAGTAAGGGCCACAAGAGTCTGCAGTTGGCGTCAGCCAATCACAATACAGGACCAGTGTGACCAAAGTTTTATGAGGGACACAATTCCAGCTCGTACACTCCGTTTTGGTCGAGAAAATGAGACGTCATTGTGACATCAATAACCTGCAGGGGGTACAATTCCGCCACCCCATTAATATTGGTCCAGCTGTTCTTGAGTTATAAGTGGTGTAACCACGAATACTAGAATAAGACCCGGTATGGATCATAAACGATAAACATAAACAAATGACGTTGTTAGCCCAAATCCTATACTAATAGCATTAACATATGTCTGGCAGTTCCATTTAAGCAATGTTAAATAATGTTTATTTTCAGGCCAAAAACTTCATTTGTTTATGTTTATGATCCATACCGGTACCAGTTATTTTCAAGTATTCGTGGGTGTAACTAACACGACTTTGTTTTATTTAGATTAACATGTGTTCAAAGTTAATTTTGAATAAACAACATCATTCAGGTTTCTGTTAAAATCACATTTTTATAGTTTTCTGGTTAGTGATTAATTGTTCTGTGTTAATACTTTAATACTTTTTTATGAAATGGCGACCATACATAGTAGGTATTTTAAGCCAAGTATGAATGGGGATGAGTGTAGGATGAGTGGCGCGATCTTGGCGTTAATTGATTCTCGGAATGTTCAACATGGTAGCAGAAGGCCGTGGTTCAAATTCACTAATTTATTTCATGTTTGTCTTGTGTCAATGTTAAATTCTTTTGCAAAAGTCAAAATTAAATATTTGTGTTGTTTGTAAACCTCTTCAAGATTATTAGTTAGGAAATATAAATGATGGAGTTTCAGTTTACCAAACCGGAAGTAGGACTTTTTGATAACACAAGTTGGTCAACTTGGAAATATAAAATATGCATACTTCTAAGAAGCATACCAAAAGTGTTAGGCGTGTGGAGGGGAATTTTCAAATGCCCAAGGGGCTGAATCCAGGAGCAACAGAAGAGGAGAAGGCTAGGTATGATTTAGGTGTAGCTAATTTTACCAAGGCCGATAGCATGGCACTGATAGTTATGACAACAAACATGACGAAGGAAACTTAACAAAAGTTATACGTTTTTCAAAGGCTATGGAAGTATGGCTAGAACTTCATAAGCTGTATGATGGTGTCTCAGAGGACAAAGCTTATGATATTTGTTTGGATTTCTTGGACACTCGAAGTTTACCTGAATTATTTTTAGTTTGCAAAATTCTAGACACTTTACCGGAGGGGTTTTGCTCAAGTCTAGTTGGATGTTAATAGGGAAATCTTAGAGGACCATTGACACACTTACTACACAGCTTTGTGCATATGAAAAAGCATTGAATGCCAGAAATGTGCAAAACTGTAGTGAGGCTTTAGTAAGTGGTAAAATCTGGAGGAAAGATTAATGATCATGCCTTGAGTAAAAATTCAAGATTAAAGGACAGTAAACAAAAGAAAAGCTTAGTTTGACATTATTGTAAGCAATCAGGTCATAAAGTTAGGCAATGAAATCAGGTGGATATATCCCCACCCTTGAACCTATGATTGGTAAAAAAACTGTAATAACATTTAAAAAATAATGTTCCAGCGTATGTTAGTGATTAATTGTAGATTCTCAGAATATTCAAAACTTTTAGGGATGGTCAAGTCTCGAAATTTCGGGAAATTTTAAATCTCGTTACACGAGACGAGATTTCTTTTTGGCCGAGATTTTTACCGAGACGGGAATAAAAAAAAAAATAAATTAAAAACTCCTGCAGGAAGTCAATGCAATACCCGCAATTCAGGAGCGTGTTGTAGTTGCGTTTCCTTTGTGAAGGCGTTCTTATTTAATTAATTCTTTAAATGTAAATATTACTTTAATTACTTTAATAATATTACTTTAATAACATTTGAGAAGTTTTGTAAAGTGTAAGCAGTGTGAGGAATGTTTTATTACTATAAAAAGTCAAAACAAGTAACTATTTTATAAAAATTAATATTGCTTTTATTTTATGATTTATTTTATTTTAGGATAAGTTGAACTCTATCCTAACTGATATCACTATGTTTCCTAATCGTAGGCATTTTTAATAAGTTAGGCGTGATTAATAAAAAAATGTTATGCTGATGTTTTTTAATAAAAGATTGTAAATATTCTTGCCTATTATCATTATTTTTTTTATTTAAACAGTCATCTAATAATGTTACAAAATCAGGTAAAAATATTGAACGTGCATTTCCCGTTGCGTATGAGAAGGGAAATCCCGTCTCGATCTCGTCTCGAAATTTTATGAGAAATAAAAAATCTCGTCTCGTCTTGTCTCGAACTAAAAATCCAATCTCGTCCATCCCTAAAAAATTTGTAATAAAAGAAAAACGCAGTTGTGTGATCCAGTCATCACAGAATGTGCTAGTGTCTAATATTCTATTATCTACCTTATTTTTTGTTGCTAACCAAGTTTATGGGTTATAACAGTTGCTATAGCTCACAATAGGTCATTTGATTAGTTTCACTTGGTAAAAAAGTTTGTGTATTCAACAAAAAATATTAATTGAGACCAGCACACTCTGTCTGTGGCTCAGATCAACTACGACGATTTTAATTAAAAATCTGGCGACAAATTTAACATGGGGATTGAATGTCTAGTTGTATTAATAGTCAAAGATATTATACTATTTTTCTAGAGACAGTTAGTTGTATTTAACCTCAGCTCTGTTGCTAGTTACAGTGTATAATGAACAATGTAAACTAATTTTTACCATTCCTGTGATAATGATAGCTGTGTTACATGCATACTGAGAAATAGACAAATATGAGATGTTGTCAAGATTATTTATGATGTGACATAAAATAAGTTTAGGCCTACCAATAATTAAACATAAAAACTATGAAACTGACAGTAATTGACAAAAAAATTAATTTTCTACACTAATAAAATAAAACATATTTTTCACAGAAATTTGCTATTATGTTTAAATTTACAATTTTCAATATCTATTAAGACATTAGTTTTACATTTTGATTACAATGCATTTATTAACCTGTAAAGTGTAAATTTCGCCTTTGTTGGATGTTCGTTTCCTAAAATGTGTAGTAATCCATACCAGGCCTATACTGCAATAGTTTTTTTCTGGTTTTTGATAAATTCTTGCCAATTTAGTTTGTCCACTTCAAAGCCAAACATGTTTACTAGAGAATAATTTTGAAAACAAAACATACAAGGTCAACAAAATAATGTTGATAAGGTTTGACTTTTACTCTTCATTTGACATTTTTGCTGCAATAATTTGAGTACCGGTATTCAAAGTAAATGGAATATTTCAAACAACAGGTTAACTCTTTCCCGTGGAAGTAGTCATTAGTAAAATAACTATCATATTAGTCTGTTCTCTTTTTTGTTTAAAAATGATAACATTTTTTATTTTACACATATGGTTAATTAAATTTATCTAAAACATATTTTTTTGCAATCAAAGTTGCCACAAAACAGTGCAAAATTGGTTTCAGCAGAGCAATCAATATTGACAGATATAAAGTTCAATGGTTATCCTTTGTATGAGAGATAAAACAATTTTTTCAAAGTAAAATTATTTCAGTTGATCAATAAAAAAATTATTAACCACCTTTGAAATATAATATACAGTAGAGTCCCGCAAACTCGGCACTCGATAATCCGACAGTCTAATTTTTTCAAAGTAAAATTATTTCAGTTGATCAATAAAAAAATGATTAACCACATTTGAAATATAATATACAGTAGAGTCCCGCAAACTCGGCACTCGATAATCCGACAGTCTGGATAACTCGGCCATCACCTGGCTCAGAAAATTAGTGATTTTTCGAGTCCGAGTTAAACATGGACTCAAAAGCCAGTTCAAGTTAAATCATTCACAACTTGTACCAAGGATTTGTTGTACTATATCATCAGCTGACTTAATACTGACTTATAATATAAATATAAATAAAAAGGCAGTTAAAAAGCTTAAAAATTGTATTGTTCTTATTTTTAACCCTAGTTCCCGATAACCCGTCATTTCACAAACTAGGCACCCAGTTCCAGTCCACATTACGCCGAGTTGATGGGACTCTACTGTATTAGCCATCTTAATAACATTCAAAATTTTAATAAAAATCCATTTTTTTTTTGGTTTATGGGAAAATCACTGGTTAAAAACTAAATTTTCAAAAAAATATAAAAAGGCCTTGGAGATACCCATTATTACACATGTATAAAACTTAATCAAAATCGGATTAGCTTTGTACACATCCACAAGTACGCAGACATCACTTTTGAGTTCAGGGGGGTTCTTAACGGATATTTCCACTCAAACTCGAAAATTTAATGAAAGCAATACTTTCTCCATTATACTATGAATAGGGGGAGAAAGTAAAAGGCTCTAAAACATCATATTTAATGGATGTTCTACGGGGTCATCGGGGTTGTTGCAACACATTTCTCTATGGTAAGGAAAGAATATTCTGGCGCTCCCCCCCCAAAAAAAAAACGTATATGATGGTATATAAAAAAGGTAAGGTTTCCTGATATCGCCTATTGGTCCAAGTCTTGTCCTTAATGGATTATGCACATTTTGGCGCAAACTCGCTTTATGTTTTTGTGTTTTATTTGTGAACTTTCAACGCACCTCTTGAGGGAAGATTAATTCTTTTACACATCTGACAATGGTGTTCGCGCCAAAATGCGCATAATCCGTTAAGGACAAAACTCGGACCACAAGGCGACATCAGTTAATTTAACCATTTTTATAGACTAGGGCCGTAAGTAAAAGGACACCACAACATACTGTACAAAAATAAAAAAATATTTAACACATTCGATGCGGCGGGTCCACCGGTGGACCCCGCGCGTCTCAGCTGAGGAGCGGGGGGTCCACCGGTGGGGGAGCGCGCATTGCATTGTTTGCCGGATCAGTGTGGTTCAGCCATTGTCGGGGGAACGTTGTAATCTTTACCAGCCTGTAGCTTATAATGCGAGCTTTATTCTGGTGCAGGTTGGTACAAAGATTTCCCGTAAAATCCCGTCTGGCAATGCTTTTGTCCCGTTTTCGGGGATTTTCTCAGTTCGAGCCGTATTACAAAGACTCTGGTTATTGATCCAGGCAGTGCTGCTACCTTTGGGTGTTTCAGTGAACTACGTCCACTTTCGGAGTAACGCAGAACAATCACCACTGCTCTTTTGTGATTCGTCTTACTGAGATATTTCAATACCAATATCGATCGCTGATTCAGTTAGCGCGTCGGGGCTCCGCCCGGGCCTCGCCGCAATTGGCGAGCGCCTGTTTAAAGGTTTTCAGCAGCGAATGTGTTAAAAAATTTTTTTATTAATTATTTACCATTTTGTTGTGACTGCGGATGGCAATGATAGTAGTGTTCCACGATAACAGGAGATATTCAAGATTTTGTGACGGTGTGTGGTCATGATGATGCCTGCTTGATCGCGGAAGATATTAACTATTTTGCTGGGATCGCGGGGGCCCGAACTGGTTATAGTGGCCTGGCCTGGGGCCGCAAGTACCTCTGGCTCTGACGGTAGTTTATCTAGATACTGCAGGGTTATATCTAGATACATTTTTAAAATGAGCAGATAAAAATGCTTTAAGTCCAAAACTCACAAATGTGAGTTGAATCCATTCGTTATTATTTGTAGTAATTTTTATTTGGGAATAACAATAAATCAGTACTTGGAGTGATGGTCCCACCTTACGATATATGAACACTTATGTATATTCAATGCCTATGGTCTCTTTCTTTAATACCGATCATTGGAGAGCGCTTTGGTGCCCCCTTTTGCTTGGCCCCCTACTGACTGTGTACTTTTCTAACCCCTTAAACCAGCCATGCTAGCTGTACATTATATAATTAATTACACTATCTCCTCCCACATAGAACTAATGTAACATCCAATATAAATATGCCTTTGTAATTGTTCAGGTTTTGGGTGTAGAACAAGTGGATGGTGAGCCTGAAGTTGAGATGAAAATCATGACCAAGGCAGCTAGAGACCAGCACCTAAAAGACTCTGAAAGTAGTAAAACTTAGTCTACTTGTTTGTTAGAAGTTCCGAAGTTTACATTTTCTGTGTTAAATCCATCGTTTTATAGGTCTGTTATGAAAAATCTTGGTTAGTAATAGTGAGTTTTTTTCATGATTTACACAAAGAGAATAGATGAAAACCCCCCTCACAGGATACAAAAGTATCTTGTGCCTATTTTCACTGATTTTTAATAGAACAGAACTTTTTATTTATTTATTTAATAACTGTAGCCTGAGATTTTCAAACCCTTTGTAGCAATATTTTTGGAATACCACCATTATAGTTCAGTCGCTTAGATAGCGACCTGCGTGCTAATGCTAACCAATGCTAGAGGAGGTCGCTATCTAAGCGGCTGAACTATAATTTGATTTCTAATTATAATTTTCACAACGGAATTTTCCCCCTTGTGTAGAACAATAATTGTTATAAACATGATTTAGTAAAAGCAAAGGTTTTTGTTTGGAAAGGTTACTGCAGTTTATTGTACATAGTTATAATATATATATATATGTATACTATTTATTAACATATTCATAGTTAATAAATATATTATTTATTTTTAGGCACTACATGTAAAAATATTCAATGGGTGAATAAATTGTTTTCTGCCAACATAAATAAATAAATTTATTGTTTAAAACCCGGTTACCAATAATGAAGTACCTCAGTTAGTATGAATAAACAAAAAGGGATTCAAACTTGTATAAAGACTTCTGAATTAAAAGGAAAACTCTTGAACAATTATGGTTATTAAAAGTAAAAATGAACCATATTCTCAATTAGTTATTACGTGTGTTGAAATTGGATATTTTTTGTCGGAATTGATGGGTAAAAGTTGTAAGAGTTTTTATACCAAATTAAATTAGACCAGTTTTGTGCTTAATAACAAAACCCTCTCGACCCAGGCAAACCTAAAGAACTTTTTCAACTTTGCCATCTTTGTAATAATATCATAACTGTATATTAATTATGAAAACCACAAGCATAGCTATCCAAATAAGTGTAGACACAAATTCCAACTGCCCATCCGCAGACTTAATAACTTCTTTTGAAAACCTGCCACAATGTATTAAGGAAAAGAAAATACTGCAAACTGCTACAAATCATTTGAATCAAATGACATTTTTATAAATAGTACTAATATGATGATTTTCTTATGTGTGCAGCGAGTTTTGTGTGTCATATTTATTTTGTGTGTTACTTTGACTATGGTGGCAATAAGGCCCTAGCAGCACAAGGAGCCTAGGCCAAGGAAACCCCCATGTTCAGAAAAATAGAGTTTGAAATAGAGTTCAAACTTAAGTTTTGACCTATGAAATGTTGTACTTGATATATATAGCATTTGATAGATCTAAGGCCTATGGTGTATTTGTTGTTATGCTCACTGAGAAAGAAAGACAATAGATAATAAACTAATGACAAATGTCGCTTGAATGTTATTTCAATTAAAATTCTTAGAACTTCCTTTTGTCAATACTAATGTTATCATTGCTTTCCCTTTATCTCCATACCTCTTATTCAACCTAGAACACTGTTCACTGTATCTATCTATTTTGATACTTAACTAAGACCATTTTTTGTTTTTTAAATTATTTTAGTGTGTAGGACTTTTTTTGTAAGTAAGAATATTGTTAACGCTTTTAAGGGTAAGCGGTCCAAACACCTCGATTTTTTGTGTATATGCTGGGAATGAAACCTGTCCCTCTTACACTGAAGTCTGAGACAATAACCACTAGGCTTTAAGCAAATATTCAAACCAAGACACTTCCATTGATCTGTGGTACCTCGTTTGGTATTCCTAATATAATAGGGGTAATGAAACTTGTACCATAAGGCAACAACAGGCAATTTTATCCTCTAATTTGTAATGAAATCATCTGGGTTCCAAACAAACCTGCGACATTACTTTCAAAGTTAAGACTTCCCATCAATTAAGTAACTGTATAATTCATCGTGATTTAGCCTCCGGATAACCAATATTTCAATAAAGTGGTTTAAATACCTGCATAAAAGTTATCCAAAATGTTGCTCACGGCAACCGGTTTCAATCCACAATAGGGATCTTCATCAGGCAGATCAGGATGTCAAAACATTTTTTATCTTCTTGCGAAGGTCGCCAAAAGGCGTAAAATACATGCACACATAGTCACAAACACGAAACACGGACATTTAACACTAAAGACACAGCCGAAATTATTGCGACGACTCATCCCCTGATCCCCCCTGATCGGCCTGATGAAGATCCCTATTGTGGATTGAAACCGGTTGCCATGAGCAACATTTTGGATAACTTTTATGCAGGTATTTAAACCACTTTATTGTAACTGTATAAGTTCATTAAAGAAAATTCAAGAATTTTGTTCATTATTATCAAGCTCATTTAACTTTTTCATCATTAAAATATTTAAAAATGCTTTTTTGGTGGATTAAAAACCAAACTACGTCAACTCATCAGTATATTTTTTTTAATTTTAGCAACTATCCAATCATAAACAAGTTTAATGTACTATTATAGATAATAATCTACTTACGTATCACGTATGCCAGTAGGTGTCAATTATTAAAACTTGATATGCTGTACATGTTTCAAGCCTAAATACGGCTCATCTTCAGCAGCATTTTTCTATGTACAATTTTCACATCGAGAGATGATTGTCGACTATATACAGACCACATATACACACAAACACAGAACGTTTTAGCATGCTATTTTTATTATTTACATGTGCTTTTGTAGCGTACGCTCGTTTAAACAATACCCGACCGGACGACATTTGTAGGCCTACTTGTCGTCCGGTCGGGTATTGTTTAAACGAGCGTACGCTACAAAAGCACATGTAAATAATAAAAATAGCATGCTAAAACGTTCTGTGTTTGTGTGTATATGTGGTCTGTATATAGTCGACAATCATCTCTCGATGTGAAAATTGTACATAGAAAAATGCTGCTGAAGATGAGCCGTATTTAGGCTTGAAACATGTACAGCATATCAAGTTTTAATAATTGACACCTACTGGCATACGTGATACGTAAGTAGATTATTATCTATAATAGTATATTAAAGGTGTCAAGGCTGATTAATTTGATATCAAGTTTAATGTATTATCTACTACTGAATTTCATTTGAAAAAACCTTTTTACCAATATAAAAAGGTCTTTCTACGAAATACCCCAATTTTAGTGTCGATTGTTTCTTAGACATGAGAGGTTCACGTGGAGGTTCACAACCGAGTATGTTCAAGTGTGACATTCAGGTCACAACTGCAGTATATGATCATTACTGTATGTCAATAGCATTTGGTTTCCATTAGACTACTCTGTTTTGAAATGGTTTGTGTACCATCAGCATTATACAGTCCATAAAAAAACTTTAGTGGCATATGAGGATTATGGAGTCCATATTTCATTCCAAATTATTTTAGTTCCCGGGTTCGAAGCTAGGGATTTTAAGCTCAGATCTTGCAAGAAGTTGACATATTGTTGTGTTGCGGGGAAATCAGTGTCAACTGCAGCACTATTAACTTTTTGTTTGAATTTATTATAACAGCTAATTTGAACCAAGCAGAAACAAAAACTGTGATGCCCAAGAACTATCAAATACTAAATTGTGGTGGTGTATTGTGGGAATGAGTTAATTTTATTTTTAAGTGGACTTTATTTTTTCCAAATTTTTTATGAAAAAAAAGTATCAAGTTTGTTTTCCTCAAAAATAATGTCTGAGAAACGGAGTGGCGTGTTAATAGTTCTAGTGCATTACTGATCAAGCCAATGACTTGGATGTAAGGATTTAATATTATAGATATTATAGATTATTATAGATATAGTTTGGAGTATGTCAATAACTTAAAAACTACTTGAGCTATTGAGCTGATTTTTTTTCCATGAGTAGAGCCAATATATGCAACCACAGGCAATGGACATAGGTAGTTATCTTTTATTTTACTACTCAGGGCTCTACCCTAACAGCTTATTATGTAAGTCAGTGTGAAAACAATACAAATTGGCATCAGATAGAATAGAACAACAGTGTGGATGAATTACAAAAAAGAGAACATTGTGAATAAAGTAACAACAATAACTAACAGTGTAAATAATTAACAACAATAACAATCAGTGTAAATAAAGTAACAAAAATTACAACATTAAATCTACAGCAATAAAATTTACTATATATAACAATAATAAACTATAGCAATAGGTAACAACATGATAAACTGTGACAAAAGCTAACCAACAATGACAATGACAGCACTTCACACTATTGAGTGTGTGGTCCTTTAAGGCACCACCAAGGAACCACAAGACCACATATCCCACCATGGGACACGAACAAGCACTCCCCGGCATCTAGCGTGTGGCCCTTTAGCTTTAATCTAAAGCTTAAGGTTGGTAGAGAGTTTATATCGATCGGCCAAATAATAGTGTCAGTTAAGCTGTTGTAAACTACCCCTAGTGCTCTTACAACAAACAAATTACCGCAAACAACAACAAACAAATACAACAAATTTCAACAAATTTTCGGCTTAAAAAAACTTATGGTCATTTTCATATAAATATTGTTATGATAGGGGGCCCGTGTGGCTGAGCCTGTCACACAATTGCGGGCCCGTGCTAGGAGGATTAAACATTAAGGAGAGGGCATGCGAATAGGAATACACGTGTTGCGGTGAAGCCAGCTTTAGCAGAACACTAGAGGGGCACGCGGAGCCGTAGAGTGGCAAAAAGCCTCGGCTATAACATGGGAGAGATAGGGAAAAACGCGACGCGCGCTGTTTCGAATTAAAATTGCCGCTAAACTAAAACACCTGTGTTATTCACCGATGGCATTATTAAAGTAAATTAAATTTCCTATCGAACAGTGTCAATCATTCCTATAAAAAATATTATTTATTATTTATTATTGAAGATCAAAGTTGAAAGAATTGACCTGGACTTTGAACATATGATTACTTTAATTACGTTTTTGAAAAAAATATGATGTATCTACACAAATTAACAATTTATTCGTGTTCCTTAAGAGTTTCTCGAAATAAAAAATATATATTTACCTATGTTTAAAAGTGGTATTTAGAAAAATAATTACAATAAAGTTTTTTTTAATTTTTCCAGTTTATAAAACAATCTTACTAATAATAGGTTAAAATGAAAATTTTAATTCGGGTGATGAAATACATTTTAAATTTGCATTTTTCATAGTTTTTTTGATTTGTTAATATAATTTTTTACTAGTTTTAAGTCATTTATGTGCTAGGCAGGTGATTTTAAATAGCCAAAGTTAAGAAAAAATGCAAAGCCGCTCTAACTTTTATTACACCAACAGCCGTTACAATTAAATTACAATCATAAAAAGTAAAACAATTTTTTGGCAATCAAATTCTTGATTTTTTAAATATCATATTGAACTATATTTGATCTGTTTACCTAAAGAAACTTCGAGTAAAAAGTGTAAATGTTCAACAATCATCGCGTCTTCTGACCGCCAAAGTGCGTTTATCATTCTTTTAAAGGATTAAAACTTATTTTATTTCTTTTTAAGAAAATGTTCAAATACACATACCGTACTACTCATGATTTGAGTTTTAATTTATGAACAGTAAAATCCATTGGTGATATGGCGGGATTTGAACCCGGGACCCCATGAACCGGAGTCCCGCGCTCTGGTTAGGGTATTATAAATAATACACAATACAAGTATGGCAAAAAATAAAAACAAGGACAACGAATTCCAAAAAATAAGTCATCCTTGTGTAAATTACTCACCTTTGAACGTACTATTGGTTCATAAATATGATTTTCCTCTTAATAGGTTCCTATGGATAGAATTTAACTTTTTAATTTACGTAGCATGATGAAGTCTAATTTTTAAATAGTTAATTGATATTTCTGTTACCAAATCTTCCAGTAACGCATACAACGCAGTATGAGAGGGGGGCGGGAGAGTAGCGCTGCCTCCCCCCTCCCCAGTACGCTGGCTTCAACGAAACTACAGCGTGTCCTCTCCTTAATGTTTAATCCTCCTAGGGCCCGTGTCCCAGTAAAATTTCCCGAAAAATCCCAGTCAGGGCTCACGGGCCCCCATAGCTCGCGGGCCCCCTGCACCCCGGGCCCGCGCTATCGCCGCCACTGGCTTTAGAGGCACCACCAAGTAAACGAACAACCAACACGGAAAAAAGATCGGAGAGGAGTCAGAAGAGTAGCCTCTGGACATCACGCCTGAAAGATGCTGGTGATGGCCCAAAGAAGTCTAGGTGTGGACAGACGTCAAGCTAAATCTCAGCAGTATGGAGTTTCAGTGAGTAAGGCTATAATTTGTGGGCTGATATCTCCTTTTGAACACAGCTCTGGATCGGGTTCCTCTGGGAGCGTTAAAGTCCACTTCGTTCTGGAGTTTGGGGCAGTCAATGATCCCTTTTGTCAACTTAAAAAGGAAGGCAATGTTGTTGACTTGTCGTCTCAGGGGAAGCGGTTAAAAGCCGAACTGCACCTTGAGAGCTGCAGGTTTAACGAGTACCTAGGTTTGATGCTACAAAGAAACAAAAAAATATGGTTTTTAGTAAAATATTAATAACTTAGTGTAAAATAAATAAATTTGACAAGTTTGATCAAAATATATCCAGAAACAAGCAAACTACAGTAGAACCTCGATAGTTCGACACTTTGTGGACTTAAGGGATGTCGAACTATCAAAATGTATTACTATAGGGAGTAAATGGAGTTTAATTAAATACTATAAGAAGCTTAACAATTTCACTATGTTCATTAGTTAAGTCTCAAGTCAACAATACATGACAAATTAGTGTTGAAGTCAGCTTCACAATAGTAACCATTAAATATCACTTGACAAATTAGCCAAGCCCGTGTCGAGTGTTGAATTATCGAGTGTCGGAACTATCAAAGGTTCCAATATTCTCCATAAGAATAACATCAGAATTTTAAATTTACAATTTTTTCAATTTTTTTCTGATAACAATAACCCGTACAAAAACACTTTGATATATAGCCTACACTAAATTATTCTTTTTTTAAGCTCTTTAAAAAGGTCTAGAGAGAAATTGGGAAATTTTGTGTTTTGAAGGCCAACAATTAGAAAAACAAATTTTTACCCCATAAACAAGCAAAGTAAAACCCTGCTCCCATGGTCCGATCATGCTGGTTCGCGAACTCATTCAAGTTTATCCCGCCTTACTCATTTAAACCAAATTTCATCATAATCGGACGAAAATTACTCAAGTTCTCACGTTCCGCAAGGACACAAAATATACATATATAACAATTTGAAGGAATGTTTTTTTAGGATTTTTTGAGAGGATAGCAGGCTTACCTGAATGGGAAAGAGTCCAAACTGGCACAGGAAACACAAAACAAAACTTTACACTATATACACAAAACATTAGAATATTTCACTGTCACTGACAGCATTTTCAACTAAGGAAGAGGAAGAGATAGTTTTCTAGATGTCCAAAATGGTGGCCAGTGAGTTGTTGAGTCAGTGTTGCCAATAGTATGAATTCAAAAAACACAGTTTCAGTTTATCTTTTATGCACTATATATATATGAATAAATATGTAAGCCTGCTAGTTGGGTTGGATATTGAAGTGGAGTGGGTTAGATTAAAGGTATTATCTCAGGTTTAGGTTTGGGGGTTGTCTAGACTTAGTAAACCATTGATAAGACAATTCCCATCTTCTCAGTTGTGACTGGTTACATTGAGGGGGCAGTGATTTGACTATTTTGGTTGTAAAGCAGTCATTGAAACTAGGGTTGTTGTGGCTCTGGGCATGTTGTACAACTGGTTTGTCTTTGTATCCAGTAGATACATCTTGTCTATGGCCATTCATCCTGGTTCTGAGGCTATTGGTGGATAGGCCTACATACTGTGCCTCACATTTGTTACATTGTAGTTGGTAGATAATGTTCTTCGTTTCACAAGTGTTGAAGCCTCGGATGTTGTAGTTTTCTTTGGTTGTGGAACTGGAAAATGTTTGGCTGGGTTGATTTATTTCACATGTTTTACATCTCTTGTTATCACAGGGATATGAACCGTTAGGGCGTGCGTTGTTTGGGTTGTTGTTGGCCGGGTCAGGAACTTTTGGGTGGACTAGTATTTTTCGGAGATTGGGTGGTTGTCTAAAAACAATGTTAGGTGGATCTTTCAAAAAATTGATGGTGTGGTTGGAGGCCTTGAGGATTTTGAAGCCCTCTTTTAAAATGCCATTCAATGAATGTAGTCCTTGGTGGTAGTCTGTGACAAGAGCAATGTTTTGGCTATTTCGTTTTTCATTATTTGGTTGTGGATGGTCTTGCGCTAAGCGGATTTGGTTCTCCACCAGCTTTCTAGGGTAACCCCTTTTTATGAATGCGTCAGATATTTTGTTATTGAACTTGTTTAATTCATCATCGTTGCTGCAGATCCTTTTGCCCCTGATGGCTTGACTGAACGGGATGGATCTTTTGGTGTTCTTTGGGTGGTTGCTGTTAAAATGTAAATATTGTAGATGGTTGGTAGGCTTGAAGTGTACACCGGTTTGTATGAGTCCATCTTGAATATTTATTTCTAGGTCCAGGAAAACTATTGTTGATGTTGAGATGTTGCTGGTGAATTTAAGGGAACTGAAACTGTTAAGGCTGTCAATAAACTGTTTTAAGGAGTCTGAGCCTGAGGTCCACAAGATAAAAATATCGTCTATAAACCGGAACCAACACAAAGGTTGTACTTTTTGGGATTGTAGGAAACATTTTTCGAGTTTCCCCATGAACAGATTTGCGTAGGATGGGGCCATCCTCGTACCCATGGCAGTGCCTTTAGTTTGTAAGTAGTTTCTACCTTCAAATTGAAAATTGTTTTTTTCTAGAATGAACTTAACCATGTTCAGTAGGAAAGAAGTTGAGGGCTTAGTGTTTTTGGGGCGTTGATCCAGGAAAAATTCTATAGCCGCAAGACCATGTGTAAGGGGGATGTTAGTGTACAGGGAAGTTACATCTATGGTAGCCAAAATCGTCCCAGGAGGAAGAGGTGTTGGTATGGTTGTCAGCCGTTCTAAGAAGTGGTTGGTGTCTTTAACATGTGAAGGTAATTCACTGACAAAAGGTTGCAGGTGAGAATCTACATATGCCGAGATTAATTTGAAGGAATGGTGTTTTTGGCCTCTGGGGACATCAAAATGAAAAAGTAAAATCTCTCCCGGATCTACACGGTATAGCTACTTCCCTAGAGAAATTCGCTATCACAAAAAGTGATGATGGTGGATGAGGGGAGTTAGATTTTCTTAATGACATTCAATAACTCGGGAAACAAAATACACTCCATTTCTCTCTCTTAATGTTTTGGAATTACCAATTATTGTTTGTCACTGAACAATTCTTTCTGCTCATCCAAGTGTAAACATTGTTTATTCGTCAATACTGGTACCTATGTTTTCCAACAAACTCAAACAACTTTATCTTACTTGGTATTGAACTAAATTTTAACATTTCATGAAGTGTTTTTTTGAAGAATTTTGATTAGGATAAGTGATAAGTATTTTTTAAGTTTAATGTTTCCAATTGTTTTCATAGAGTTTTCAGAGGAGGGGGATTGTTTGCGTCGTTATGCTACACCTGTAAACCGATATTCAGCCCGACGATGATAGCACGTAAACAATGTTTACGTCAACAACACACACACAGCCATGATAAGAGGCGGAAATCTGACTGGTTGGCGATTATGTACAGTAGTTAACCTTGAATAAAAGAACGACGAATCGAATCATACATCACTTTTGTTTTGTTAGCTTTTAGCTTTCGTATTTCGCGCTGTTGTGTCGACTCAATTGTGCTGCTGCTAGAACCATATGTTGCAAGATAATCTATTTAGTGCGCTTTAAAATTAAAATTTATGTTTTAACGTTTGATATTTAATACTGAATGAATATTTGTGTACCAAACAGTTATTAGTAACTTCACTTACAGTGCTTATCATTGAAGAACGATTTTTTTCACTTTTAGAGCTCATTTTGACTTTACTAGTGATTTTATTGTGAACGTCGTAGTAAATTTATACAACGCCCGCCCGCACGTCTGCTAGTGATAGTCAAGTCAGTCACATTGTGTTGTGGTTGTTTATATGTGAAATTATAAGGTAAGGCTTTTTGTTATTAACTTTATAATGCCATTCTTGTTGGCTTAACTTGTTAACTAGACCTATTAAGAATAAATTCTATGAATTTGCCTATTGCTGTATTAGGCTGGAAAAACATAAAGGCTAGGGTAAGTTGATTATTTTTTACTGCCAGTTGGTACTGTAAAGGGTAATTTTGGAGATTCAATCGTTATGTTACAGCTTTGAATTGTTTTGTTCTAGTTCAAAGGAAAATGTCGGCTTCTCCTATCGCCCGTCAGGCTACACAAAGCCAAAGCATCCCTACCAAAAGAGTGCTACTTACAGACCCATCACAACTTCCTGTGGATTATTCCTCCACACCGGGAGGCACTCTGTATTCCACCACACCTGGAGGTAAAGAAATGTATAACCTAACTTACATTAACTTATTTTCCCTCAAAATAAAAAAAAGATTAGCCTAAAAATGGCATAGGCCTAACTTAAGTTAGGTCTAGGCCTACAAATATACTTCGGCCCTAGGTATGTAAGTTACTCGTCATATTTTTGTACCGTAGCCTACGGTAGCTTATTCAGTGCTAAGGTAGGCCTAGATTGTTTTATTTCTAAATAAAGCTTAACTTAGGCCATGAAAAATCGGAAATTGTGCACCTTTAACTTATGCACTTTGCATTGTTTCATGCTTGGAGAGAAAGAAGCCCTGAGGAGAGCAAACAGCTGTTGATTGTGTAAGCCTAAGTTGATTTTTTGCCTCACTCCCCAGTAAGCAGTTAACTTGGTCCTCTTTGTTCACGACATATTCATTGTTTACAGAAAGGGTTTGGTAATTAGCTGGAGTGGGTTTAAATGCACCCAGCGCTCTTATTGTTTGTTTCTTGTTTCTAGGCATATTTTTTATATTGGCTAGCCTAACTTATGAGTTAGCCTAAGTAATTTAACTTACTTCAATAGGCTCTAAACAAAGTTAAGTAGACAGTACATAAAAGTGTAGACCTAAACTTACCGTAAGCTTTAACTCACTCTGTTGTGCAGGGTTGCCACCCGTCCCGATTCCGCTGGGACAGTCCCGATTTTGGCTGACCTAAGGTAGCAACCCTGGTGTTGTGATTGAAACTTAAGTTATGGGTTGTGTTTTACTAAGTTAATTCCTGTAACTTATAAGTTATTTGTTATTGGTAAACTTAGTGGGTGGAAAGAAGTATTGTAGGCCTAAGCTACACGACTCACCTGGGAAGGTTTTAACGGTAGGTTTCCCTGCATAAAATCCTGTGTGAGGCTTCGTGAGGTTGGGCGCTTTTAAGCTCACACTCTCTATAAACGTACTTAAGTTTACTCGGCCTTGGGGCGTAATATATGCTACTAACCTAATAACTTGTAGCAACGTCATAGTCCTAAGTTACCGGTACTGATTTTGATTTAGCCCACTCTAACTTATATCAATCAACTTTCTTTGGTCCGGTACCTATGTCCTTTTAAACATAGGTACTGCTTTTAAAATCTCTGATTACATCAACATGAGCCAGCCACAATCTCAGTTTGTTTGTGTTGGTTAAATAATTTGAATTAAACTAATTGTGGATTGTACATTTAAGTTACCCACAGCTGCTTGCTCCCCTTGTACTTTCTTTGTCACACACCTTGGTCTTGTACAAACCACCGTAGCAATACCACCCCATTGTGCTTAGATTCATAAACTAAGATTTGGTTTTTACATCTATGGCGGTTTTCTACAAAAATGGATGTCATTTTCAAATTAAGGTGCAAAATACTGTATGGTACCATTAAATTTTAAAAAATCTTAGCTTAAACAGCCTAATTACTGTTACAAAACAAAATATTTTCACTAAAACCTAACTTTTAAAATACAAAAATTATGCAATTAACACGTTTTGCTACTGCAATAGTAATTTTTCTTTCATATGGACCAGTGACGCACATCTGCGACAGCCGGTGTCTACCCATGGACACATTAGACGTCGCATATTTGCGTCGGGATCCCAATGTTATTAAAAAGCTTAGGCCTATATCTTCGTAACACTATTTGAAGGCCCCGAATTCTCTGCAGTGGTCTACAGAGATGTCTGTCGCATGTGTATCACTTGATCTGTGAATATTATAATTATTGACGTCATACGATAGCTGGCAAAACTGTTTTACTTTGCTGCGTCACTGGCTTGTTGTCTGTGTGTACTGTGAATGAAGGGACACCCAGTCTAGATGTGTAGTATTAAAATGTATACCTTGGTCCATGGCAATGATCGCAGCATCGCATATGTGGTGATCGGTTGCGAACATGTTAAACAAATTCTATACCGTTGATAGTCCCAGGTTGCAGCCTGATTAGATTATTTTTGTAATTAACAGGCATAATATGATAGTTTCAACATGTGATGTAATTTAAAGGGTTACGGTACAAAGGCTGTGGAATTAATGTAAAATTGTTTATTTACTGCTTTCCCGGCAAATCAGGATTGTTTAGTTATCGGGATCCTGAGTTTGTGGGACTTTAACTATATAGCCACCATCTACCTTCTAACCATTTCACTTACCTATTAGCCTGCTGTATTTAATGTTTATGTTTTATGTATTTTTAAATTCTAGGAACTAAGATTGTCTATGACAGATCCATGCTGTTGCATCTGCGCAATTCGCCAATAGCCCAGACCCCTCCTAAGCATATTTCAACCATCCCTGACTTCTTAATCAAGGGTAATGAGTATCCAGAACAACCAAAGGAAAACGGACATGAAGTCTCGAGCCCTGTCAAGAAAAGTAAGTTTGTGTTGAAATAATTATTGCTTGCCTAGTATTCATCAGATTTTTTCCGAAAAAAGTCAGTAGTTTCGTGACGGTTTGAATGTGAAGGCAATTGTCCTTGACCATTGAACAAATTGTCATGGCTAAAGAAACGCCTGGTCTTAGTCACAGGAAAAGCTGCTGTACAACTCATCTTGTACGATCCTGCACTCACTCAGCATTAATCAATAATCAATCATGAGTTAAGCTATTTACAATCATGCATGGTTCAGCAGATGAATACTATAAACTATTTAAATCCAGGCCTAAAGTATTGAGTGGGTAGGGCAGTAAGATCTGTTCAGCATGCAGTACACAATCGTCGAATGTAGGCGAACCAAGACGAGCGCGATAGTGTACTCGGTGTGCTCGTGTACATTCAGGGTAGTTCGCATAGCCAACCAGGGAGCAAGGAATACCATAGAGTGGCAATGTGGTGCGCGGACTGAAGCCGACCTTGAAACGCTTGAAACTGGTGGAGGGGATATGGCGCGCCGGCGGTGATGAGTCACCCTAGTGGCAAGCTTCTTGGCGGTTGTACTGCTATCTGAACTATAGTTGTGTTTGTTTGTATTGCATGTTTTATTATCTAAAGTAGTAAAACGCTGTGTTGGTACAGAAATTTTTAAAGATAATGAACACTTCTCAAAACAAGACCCTGAACAAAATCATTTTGTTTTGTTATCAACGACTATTAGCACAAAATATTTTACTGTGCGGCTTCACCTATATACTAGGTAAAATTGTTTAACATTGGTGTTTGTTAACATTGCTAATATTGCTAACACATACAATGCTGCTGATAGACATGCAAAAAGTAAGAAGAATTAATATTCTGCTTAAAAAATGCTCCAAACCTAATGTCAATGTCTAAATGAAAGTGGTTATAAGTCAAAACTTAGTTTTTGTCCCTGCAGGAGGAGGGTTTTATTCCCTTGCTCTGGGAAGTGTCAGATTTAAAGACACCTACATTGAACTGATTAAATGATAAGATCATAAAATGTAAGAAATATTAAAATTTAGAGATGTTTTGAATTTGTGAAATTCAGGCAGGTTTACTATTTACAAGTTTGAATCCATATAGTAAATCAAGACAGTTTCTTAGGTTTTCAAAATCTATACTTATTTAATACGCTTGCAAGCAGGTTTTTTGTGACAATTACTCCTCCGAAACTACTGAACCGATTTACATGTTCTTTTTGTCATCGGAAAGAGCGTAACGTGAAGTTGTGCAGGAAACTTTCTTTTTAGGGAAATAGTTAGAGGGTGAGGCCCTGGGGCCCTTTAAAGTTTTGTATTTCTCCATAAGATTAACATGGGAAACAAATATTGTTATGAAACTCCAGCTTTTGTCAGAAATTAAAAGTGAGAAGAAGAACATGTTAATTGTAAACACTCAATAAGTTTGCTAATGCAATGGGAAAAAACGAGAGAGTCTGGATAAATTGATATAGCCTAATAAAAAGAAAACTGAATTAACACTGTGCTGCATTTCTTAGTAATCATTGAAAGAGAGCCGATTTGCAAACTATAGGAAACAGGAAAGTCATAGAACACCACCAAGGAGAAGAAATAAAAATAATGTGTTTTTTTTATTGCATAATCGTTATTTACTATGGACAACCTAATGTGGCTATGAGTAAGGCTATTTGTCGAAAACACAAAAAACAAGGTCAGCTTTTGAAAAATGATAAGATATTTACAAGAAATTTTGATTATATCAGTCTGTTATGTACATCTTGAGTATTCCATAATCTTTGAGTTGAATCTTTTAAAGTCATCAAAAGTTATGACTGTCATTCGTTTTAAAATAACGCCTGTAATACTTAGCAATTGCTCGATTTCGAGCAACAGGGACACTAGTTATTTTTAAAATAGATTTTGTTTTAATATTTAAGTGTTTTTGTTCCTTTGTTGCAGTTGAGGAAGAAGAAAATGATCAGTTTGATATGGACATCTAAAGCGATATTGTCGATCAGATAATTGGACTTTCTCAGGTATCGCTGTGTAATCATCACTATTGTTGGTAGGAGCTTGATGTTCCAGCTCCTTTTAGAATCTGTTATTTTGAATCGCTTGATGACTTGAAACAATATCAAGACTGCCTATGTCAAATTTGCTAAGAAATTTTAATATTGCAAGTTACATCCTGGTGGATAAATAACTATCTGCTTTTCGTTTAGAAAGCATTAATGAGTATTCAAACTGTTAAACATTCAATATATATTATTGATGGTGAAATGTAGAAAGATCACTCTAGACTATTACTTTAGCATATCTGTGAATCAAAACATAATACTGTAGTGGTTTAATCATACTTTTGTTTTCACAATACCCAAACTTGTTAACAAACATGATATTGTTATATATGTGCCTTTAATTTGACATTTGCATTTGACATTGATTTTTTTAGAGCATCTTTAAAAGTTTGGAAACATATCATACATTTTTAGTTCTAGCTTGATTGCAGCGTAATTCATTATTGCCAAATACTGATTGTGCTATCACGTTTTTTATTCACGTAGCCTGCTCAAATAAGGTTATTACAGTTATGTAAATGAGATTCAAATAGCTTTGTAGGCATTATTGAAAACATTATACCTATAACCTCTTTACATGATAGTTACATTAAAAGTAAAAAATTACTTTAGCCTATTACCTACCTGTTTGTTTTACTTTTGTCTGGAGAAACCTTCCTCAACTACTGGTATATTCCAGTATTAAAAATAAAAGCAGAAGTACCTAGCATATTTAATCGGTTAGGTTTAGTTTACCTTGGAATCTGTAACTTTAAATCATGGTTTGTTATAGTTTGTCCTTTATAAGCATAATAACACACCATGAGAAGGTGTAGGCCTAATAGCACAGTCTGTAACAACCCAAAAAATAATATTTTCATAGCCTAAGCTTTAAAGTTTTTGTTTGTTACTTATTCTTGTTGACAATAAATGTGAAATGTACGTATTTACGTCATTAAGGAAGAAATCCCATGGTTTTTTTACCTGATTATAAAAGTTCAAATTTCATGACATTCAAATAAGACATCCTTTTTTAATAAATATCTTAACAAACTTAAAGTCAGACAGTGAACTGAATAGTATTGTTCAGCAAGTTATTTTCTCTACTCAGTAAGACAAAAGGGCAAAGTGATGGTTATTGAAAAGTGACTGCAGAATCAAATTATGATCAACTGGATTGATATTGAGTATTGACCAACTGCCTAATTATTATGAATCATATTGTCTTTCCTTTCACTTTTTGTAAACTAATACAATTTATTTGCGTTTTTATAGTTGTTTTTTGATCGGTGATTTTGTTGGTAACTTTTTGAAATGTTTATGCACATGTAGTTTTATTATCACCTTAAAGTATTCATATGAGCGAGAATCTTAAATCTTGAATGTTTGATAATTTATATTTCCACAGTAAGATGTTAAATAGCAATAAGGTGTGTCCAGTGTAATCTCTTTAGTGATAGCCTGTTAGGAATAATTATCATACATAAATTATTGTAATAGCATATTAGGAATTACCTTTGACATGAATTTATACATTGTAATGTATCGAAATTGCCAAATGTTCTCAGATTTGTTTCTCTTTTACCTCATTACTAAAAATTCCTAGTCATATAGAGAAAGTGGAAAAAGTGTCATTTATAGATTATGTGCCATCGGTTTGTTACCTGTTTTTGGTCACAGATTTATAAAAAAATATTAATTTGTGTACACTGTGCTTTATTTATTCCAAATTTCACACAAATTCATGGGAATTCCAGTTTTAACAAAAGGTTTGAGTTTCCTTTGGTAGGTATTTAAGTTGGCCATGTTAAGGAATGTTACATTTTTCTCAATCTCAGAGGAATTGGAGTCATAAATTCCTAGTTTGATATTGAATTCAAATATGTGCTACTCCAGCCTACTCATATTTGAATGGAATTAAAGAATCTTAACAGCTGGTTCAACAAAACAATTTGATTCTGTGATGCTCAATAGCATTAAAAAGGTAATAGGTTTACCAACAGGGTGCAGCACTATTATTTTGTAAAATTTATGACAACAGCTAATTTGCAGCCATAACTGCAAACGAGGCGAGTTACCGTAGCGAACGAGCTAACCTGAGGGCAAGTGAGCGCAGCGAACGAGCTCCAACCTAAAGGTGAGTAAGCGTAGCGAACAAACTTCAACCAGGACGTGATTGAACCATGCGAACGAGCTTATCTTGAAAATGAACGAGCTTTTGACATAGGACAGGACAGCTAGTCATCAATCAAAACCTAAAAAATCCCTAGCGCGCATAGTGGATGAATGCAGAACTAATTGAGAGCGAGGGAAAATCAGCTGATCGTTTTTCCCTCGCCCTAAATTAGAGCTTGGCAAACATCTACTTTCTTTCATATCAGCTGTTATCGAAAAATTGTTACTTTTGGTAAGGAGTGATTAAATAGTATATTTCGTACCTAGGGCCAAAAATGAGGTTTTGCCGGCTCGAGATAGTTTTTAAGTTCGAGACGAAGTTGAGAACTTAAATCGATCGAGAGCTGCAAAACCATTTCGGTCCGTGGTACGAACGCTATTTTTCACCACACTATACCCTATTGCCACTATTCACCACTATAATAATGCACACTGATAGTCAAGTCAACACAACTACATATTTAAGGTTACGTGATGAAATAATTTGAGGAATCAGCAAAAATAAAAATAAAAAGTTGCTAGGCAACGGTGACAATAACACAATTCTATGGATTTGGATTGTGTATTTTAAATGCATTCATGTTTTAAGTAAGCACACAGCTGATTTTGCGGCCTCGGGCTGTAAAAACCTGCTCGGTCCCCAAATTACGATGACAGCTGGCATGGCCAGCAAAACGTTACTTTCAGCCACCAATTAAGGTATACATCCAAAAACATCATAGTGTGGTGAAAGGTGAAAATATTATTACAAACCGTTTGAGCACTTACTTCGATGTCGTCTATTTCACTAGAATTATCTGACATTTTAAAAATCTTTCATTAAACCTTCCTGAACTTGTTGGTTAGCAAATCGTTGTGTTCAACTTTTAGGTATGTGTGTTTCCAGCGGAAGTTGGCGGATCAACAATTGAATTGGTCGTTATCAGCTGATAAGTTGGCAATTGAGGCATTACAGTTTTACTTCTTTTCCCTTATTGGTTCGTTACTTTACCACACTAGTGCTATTAAGTAAAAAAATAATGTGTTAGTATTTTCTATTATAAGACCTTATTTGAAAAAAGGCTAGTTAAACAAATGGTCGTTGGTCAAACATCTTACAGTCCAGTCTCTCAGCCATCTGACGTTTCCTGTGTACGATTGAGTACTGCAAGAATGTGTTCTGTTGGATGGCTGAGCAGCATAGTGAGTTCATTGAGGTCCTTGACTGTGATTGGAGGATACACACCACACTTCACACACAGACATCTGTACTTGACTGTACTTTCTCTTGACTTATACTTGGTTATACTTATCCTTTATTTTTGTATTCTTAAATTAAATTACTTTAACGAATTTCCCTATAGGGAAGTAGCTATTACCGTAGTACTCATAACAAGACCTGGACCCGGGACCGATTAACTTTTTTAATTTGAGGTCCCCAGAGGCTAAAAACACCATCTGTTCAAATTCATATATATATTTATATAGGCCTATATATGTGTCCATTAGCACGGTAACTCAAGCAAAAATGATCCGATTTTGATGAAATTTTAATCAAAATCTCGTCATTTTTGCTCCAGTTATCGTGCTAACTGATACTCCTACCTACATACCTACATTTATTCTAACGAGTTCGCAAACCAGGATTGGACTAAGGAAACAGGGGTTAATGGGGTAAATATTGGTTTTTCCCATTTTTGACCCTAAAAACATATAATTTTCACATGTAATTTCTTTCCAAACCATTTTGTAGAGCTTAAAAAACAAATAATTTAGTATATTGAAGCGTTAGTATGCGCCTAATAGTAACTGCAAAAATTCCAAGAATGTTTTAATTTAAAATTTAAATTATATGGAGAAAAAGTAAACTGTTGTAATTTGCTTATTTATGAACATATTTTGATAAAATTTGGAAGATGTATTAATTTTATACTCAACTATTAACATTTCACAAAAAACACTTTTTAACCCTCCCTGTTGTAGCAAAACTAAGTACTTGTTATGCCATTTCTATTGAAATAGGGGAAAATGTGATTTTTTTATGGAGATATTTTACAGTAAAACCAATCAGGCAAATTGAAGTTTGCTTAGTCTGCAGGTTTGCTGCGGCTGAGGTATTTACTATTTTCTGTGTTCCACCAATATTCTAATCCCACCTCTGTGAGGCTGGTTTAGGTCAGCTAATTGGAGACTCTACTGTAATTGAAATATTTGCCTCTTGGTTCCCTTGGATCTTATTGTGACTTCTTATCCCCTATATTACATCACAGTTTATTAATTAATAGTATAAAATGTATTGGTTGTATGGTTTTTAGATTCACTCGGTAAGTTATGAGATTCAAAACTCAAAACTAACACTATAAACTTAACCTCATTCATGTTTTTGAGGATAGTGTCAAGAGTTATTGATTTGTTTAGTGTTTGTTCTTTATCAAAACAATGTTTTTTTTTTTTGTTTAAGTTTATTTAGTTTGCATATTCATGTTATTATGAATTATATAGGTGGGCTATGTTTATTATGAATATGCAACTCAGGTTCAGAAGTCCAATACAGTACCTTAACATTTTTTATTGCACAGTAAATATTTTACAAGTTTTGCATTAGGATTTAAATATTCGAGATTCAGATTAGTGATTAAATTTTTTTATACCTCGGTTTTGGTTTTCACATTCAAAAATTATGGTTTTGTTTTGACCATTACTACTCAATAGTGTATTGGTGATAAATTAACTTAATCCCGCATGAGGGATACTAAGTAACATCGAGATTGATATTAAAATCTGGAATCTGGGTTCTACATGAATAACATAATTAAGAATCATATTTTATTGGTTGGTTGAATAATGATAGACGTGATTACAATAAGACAATATACCTGCATGTCGACCTTGAAAACTGATTACTTTATAAACCGCTAACTTGCGCCCACACACAACAAAATGGAGTCTGCCTAAAAGGATTCTATCACATACGATTTGGAACAGTGACTCGTGTCCTGCGGCAGTTCTAGCCTATGACTATACATACTTATTCACAAAGGAGATAGTGGAATATTTACAGAAAAGAACAAGGTGCTAGAAGGAAAGAACTACACACGACACTCTACTGTACTGGCAAAATGGACCGGACTGCAGATCTGTGTCTCTGCTTCAAACGGTATAAATACAGTATAAATTACATAAAATGGTAGTACTAAGGACTCGTAACAATAACGTCCAAACACCACACACTGCACCCGCAACAAGTTAAAAAACTGTACAAGTTATTATCGAGTTTTTGTACAGCAACTTAACACCTGATTGCATCTATACTCTCACTGCTTAACAACAAAGATGAGGACTCGACCACACTGTCTTTGATTGGATATTTCATCAAGTCAGCAAAACGAAAACTAAAATGTTAATGTCAATTTGTGAGAATTAATTGGTTGAATAAATCCAGTCCTACCTTTGTATGGACATTTCAATTTGTGGTTTAAAAGTGTAAAAATATTAGGCCCCAGACCAGCTGGGTCTATATATTTCAAATCACACCTTTTCAATTTCAAGAAATCTTATCCTTGAGGAAATAAATAATTTGGTGAAGAAAACAAACACTGAATCAAATTGTTTAGATAAAAAAGAAACTATTACATTACACAAACGTAGTTTGTTCAGATATTGATACAGTTAGTAGTAATTAGGGTTATAATAAAATGTTAAACATCCAGCATTGCCTTTCAGCCCGGTATAACAATAACAATATCATTTTCCTTGAGCAGCAATAATTTTAGATTTATAATTTTTGTAAAATTAGTTTTACAATCCTTTGAAAAAAAGACAGGTACTACATAAATGGCTAGTTTGCAAAAGAAACTATATATAAAATACAAGAATGTTACATCCGCTAACCTAAAGAAAATAAATTTATTACCTAATATATAAAATATTAATATTCAAATTAATTTAATATGACTACTCCCTAAAATAGTTAAAATAATAACATAATAAATTATATCGAATCAAATGGCAATTCTTATGATTATGTGCATCACACACCAAACGAGTCTTTTTCTACTATTCTATGTCTATAAATGTAATAACAACTGCAGTCGATCAATTATTTTAAAACTATCAAGGAACAAAACATTCATACAATGGTTAAATTAATTAAAAAGTCAATTTTAAAAAAAATTTTGGGCTGTCAAAATTTTTGTAGTTGTTATCAATAACAATACATTTTAGAAAAATAAGTAACGTTGTCAATGTTGTTATAAACTCTTAGTTAGTAATCTACCACTATGTCTAACTAAAAATGTTAAATCAACTACCAAAAGCCACTGCCAAAATTAAAAAAAATTGTCAATAATTAATATTCCGATGAAAAATTAAAAACCATAAAAATGTCCCACAGTTTAAAGAAACGTACCTTATATAACACCATTATATACGCTTATATTTATGATACAAACCAATTTGGTTGAGTGAATAATAATACAGAGGGTTTTCTTACACTTTGTACAGTACAAGTCCTACAGAATGAAACGAACCTAATCAAATAACAACCTGAATTAAAAACGAATGGTGGAATTAACGGGTTTTGGTGGTTCTACCGACGGGCGGCTGCGTCAGAGTCCTCGGGAGTTGTACGACTCGCGTTGTGACTCATCTCGTATTCCATCACCTCCTGATAGATCAACTCCTTCCATTGCTCTACAGTGTGCTCCCTCTCGTCCACGGAGTGGTCATACGGGCCTGGCGCAGGCTGCAATCAAACATGTGTTACATTACAATAGTTGGCGCAGCAAACCTGCACTCTGCAGACTATACTAAAATATTCCCTGTCCTAGGACGCTAGGCACGAGCCTGGGATTGTTTTTTCACATCACTTCAGGCTATACCTAGAGGTTGCGGCATTATCACTTAGATAAAATCCATTGGTGACTTGACGGGGATCGAACCCGGGACCTCAGGGACTGAAGTCCCGCGCTCTAACCACTACGCCAGCTCACTCCCACCCCCCCACGATTCCATCAATACTAATAATATTGCCAATTAAAGGGTTTCCTCAAACTACAAGTAGTATAAATGAGACCATAATGAGGTATAATTGAGAATGACGATATGCCCTTAAAAATGTAATCTTTTGTCATACAAATAGTTAAAAAAAATATTGGTCGAACATTCGTACTTACTGCGTTAACCTCCCCTTCGTCGTACCACACATTGATGTAAGGATGCAGCAGGGCTTCATCTACGGATATCCGCTTCTCAGGATCGATCACCAACATCCGAGATAACAAATCCCTAGCTTGACTGGCTGCAATTATAATAACACAGTTAGTCATACAATGGTTTACTTCAAGACTCATCCGTCCATATATGGCAACAGCCACACACAATAGAAAAAAAAAAAACAACTGTCTTTAAGTTAATTTCTGTAAAATGTGAAAACAAGAGGGGGCACAGGAAATTTGTTGTAGCGCTTTTTTATTTATATAATTTTCCATCAAATTTTTTTTACTGACAAATTAATCTCCATCGATCTTTAGGCCTACTCCCATTATATAACAAGCCATATAACGCAGTAAAAATTGTATTAGTAGATGCAAACAAAATTATAGTTTTATTTATAAAGATTGAACAGCGGACAATCTATACTTGTGTAGATTTTTTTGGTTAATTGTCTTTTTTAGCCTTGCATGCACATCTACAATATAGTCCTTTGGCTCTAGCGTAGAACATATGATGAAAAGCAAGGGGCACTCCCCTACAAGTACAAGAATGAACTTTACTGGCTAATTTTAGCCGCGGCGCTAAAAATGACGCTTTTTTGTGGGATTACCTTTAAGTTTGTTATGTTCTGAGGAGTCGGAGGGGAACAGTACGTCGGGGAAGAGTCGGTCGAAGGGGTAGCCTGGATACCGAGGCCGGTTCTCAACATAGTTCCTCACAGTCGGTTGTAACCTCTTCATAAAATCTCCACTGGGCGTACCAAGTTGTTCTACAAATCATACAACTACATCAAACACCTGTGAAATATGACTGCAATAATAGGACTTTTAACAGTCATGGGTTAGTGAACATTTTAAAATGACAAATAATATATAAGGTCTCCAACTTTGAAGATTCTTTAGGTAGTTGTTAAAATAATGTGCAAAGTATATCAGACTTGATACTTACATTCTGATTTCATGACACTCTAGTTTATTGACTCCCAATCAGATTTGCCATGGGGCCAAGGTATTCCAGTGTTAATGGTTGATATATTAGCTGAGTCAAAATTGTTTTAATTTCAAACATTTGTCCTCTTTGAGACTGTAAGTAAAATTAAAATTGATTTAAATTATAAAACAAAAGATAGAAAATGTTAAGTACTCACCAATGATTTTGTTCCACTGGTCAATGTGGTCAGTTCCTGGGAAGAGCACTCCTCCACGGATCATCTCCCCCATGATGCAGCCCACAGACCAGATGTCCACGTTCTCTTTGTAGCCCATACCCAGGATCACCTGCAAACAACGCTATATCACAGATCTGGACAGGTACCAACATTTATCCAATAATTTTACCTGAGGAAGCAAATGTGGATTCTATAATATAGACACAATTTATTGAAACCTAAACAGAAAGATTCAGTTCTAAATAAGATTGGAAAGCTCAGAGGAGCGAGTCTCAATTTATGGAAAGAGGGTTCTTTTATTAACCAGATCGGCTGTGAGATATTGGTAAAAGGTCGCTGGTTCAATTGTGACGAAACTGAGCCCAGTTTCCCTCGACCATTTGGCTTATAAAAGGTCTTTGGCTAAAGAACCAACTCAGTAGTCAACAACAAAGTTACTCCCTCATTTATTCAACACCCACCTTTTACTCAAATCAGCTTCACATGTTTGTATTGTAATTCAATCAATCTATACTGCTTCAATTTACTAGTCTAAATCGAATTTGCTGCCACAATCCAATCAGTATCATATTTTAACTAACTTGGTAACTATTCAAAACCGGTTACACTCTTTAGATGATATTTTAAATTGGTATGTTTACACAATTCGATTTTTAATTTAGAGCTATATTTCCTAGAGGTAAATTATTGCCTACCTCAGGTGCCCTGTAATATCTGGTGACCACGTACGGAGTCATCATAAACGTTGTGCCAGCAGTTCTGGCCAAGCCGAAATCTAAGATCTTCAACGTACAGTCTGATTTCACAACTATATTGCTGGGTTTCAGGTCCTGAAAATTAAAAACAATCAAGATTATCATAACGTGAATAGTGAATTTTACTAATGATATTAATTCTTAAAAAGTGGGTGCTTCTAGTCGGGGAAGCGGAACGTGCAATGCGGAGGGTGCAGTGTAGAGAAGCGATTTCTATGGCGGTCCACTCCGCTTCTAGGAAAACCCAGCTTTAAACTAAGAATACCCCTGCTACAGCAAACCTGCTGACTAAGCAAATTTCTATTTGCCTGGATTGATTTTCAATTAATCTATTAAATTAACACTAGTATACCTGTTGCTTGAATTCGAGCAAGCTAAAATGTTCTTACATTTAAAGTTCTTTTGAGAAATTTATTCAAGCATTTTAATAGTAAATTAAAATACTGGTAATTCAACATCCTCAAACACTACCGACGCAAAAACACGACAAAATCAGTGGTTTGTTATGGTTAAATCCTGAATCCAAGTTTAAATTTTATAAAACACAATACAGCCTACATATATCCATTTAGAATGTACTAACAAATTTTCTTCTTCCTGTTATTTAATTTATTTTGAATGATTTATAAATTTACGATTGACTTCTAAAGCGGTTTATGTCACAATAGCTGCAATACCATTACTGATTCAGATTGCAAGTGCAATTTTAAGACTTGTTCTTAAATTGTTATCTAAACACAAAAAAATCTTTTTTTTTTAAGGGTTATACCACAAAAAGGTTTTTGTACCAAGTACCAAGGACAAAGAGTGTCCTGGACTTTTTGTCAATTCAAAATAAATACACAGGTTTTTGATATAACTGGATAACTTAGCACTGTTTTATAATTATTGTTATTGCTAGAATACCGTAAATACTTCTAAAATCCTAAGATAGTCAAATGGCATTTGGATACATTTGAGCCAAGTCTCACGACGTTCAATGATAAAAGTCAGTGTCACGACATCCAAGATATAATTCTTGAGCTGTCTCACGATGTCCATTATAAACTGTTTGACTGCTGCACGATATAGATGTAAGTTACCGTTGTTTCCCAGCAATGTAATGGCAACATTTTTGGCCCACCAAAAACAGGTTGTGCATCCTATTATTTCAGCAACGTTGCCGAGAGTTTGTTACCAAGAGTTCGTTGCCGAGAGTTCGTTGCCAAGAGTCCGTTGAAGACGGCTGTTGCGTCCTAGCAATGGTTTTTTTTTTTTTTATTTGTGTTGCACGTTATTAAACATAGTCTTGTTTGTTAGAGCTAGTCGGTGGTCATCCAATTTTGTTAAAAAGATCACCAATGAAGTCAATTTCATCAATCTCTTCAATCTCTTCTTCCTCTCATAACATCAACAACAATATTTTTTTTCTTACTTAGAGGACGAGAGCTTATGTTCACTCACTTGTTAGCAAACAACTACTGACACCTTGCAGCGCACTGCAGAAGAGCTAGGAATACACAACGGAGAGAGGTCCGCAACTCTTTAGGCAAACCCACCATTAGATAAAATGCCCAATTATTCAATGTGCCAGATTAACGGCTACCACCAAAGTGTTTATTTTGATTTGGAGAAGTGTTTATTTTGATTTGGGGCTCTGTAAAAGCCCTTGGAAATTCCTGTGATAAGCTTATAATAGGTATATGAAACAAGTACAGGAATAGAATAATAGCAATTACTAACATAGCAATAACTTTGTTTTCATAAAACTTAAGTGTTTAAAAAGGCCAATTCTATCTCACCCTATGTATGATGCCAGCTGAGTGTAAATGCTTGATGCCACACAGCATCTGGTACAGCAGATAAGACATTCTCTCATGGTCCAAGTCCATCTGTATGACTTGACACAGGTTGGCATCCATGAGTTCCATCACAAGATACACGTCTTGGAACTCTTCCAGCGACCGTTGAGGTGTGAACGCATTGAGCAGGCCAATGATCTGTCAACATAGTAGCAAAGCAATAATTGAACGAATTTGATCCACAGAACCAAATTTAAAAAAATGCCTGACTTTAAGTAAAACTTTTAAGGATCGAACCAAATTTCTTTATCTTTCACTCATACCCAAGCTCTTATCTTCCATACTTTTAACCGTTTATTTTATGTGGGCCTCTGCCACTAACAGGTGGGCTCCTCATGGAGACCCACCAGACCCTGAGAGATGGGATTCAAGCCTTCAGTTTAAAGTGTTGTTTCTTGGTCAAGGATACAACAAACTATTCTGGCCATGTTTGAACTTTAAATTAACCTATAGAACAACAAGGTATATTAACTTCCTTTAAAAAGATTTATAGCTACAGGACATTTTCCAACACCATCAAAGGACAATAAAATATGTGCTACAACTGAGCAAAACAAAAATAAATGTTATCTAATATCTACATAAAAACTAGTTTCTGATTATTCTACTTACATTTTTATGATTGACGAGTTTCATTAGTTTGAACTCGCGGTAAGCTCGCTTTGCATGAGTTACGTTCTGGAATGGCCTGGAAAGCTTCTTGATGGCAACATTTTGTTGTGTGACTGTGTCATATGCAGCACTGCACAGAAACATTTAGACATACGTTAACAAACAAATTCAGTATTACGAGCTCTTGTACGAATCTTGATTACGTTAACAAATTAAACTTAAGGTTTTAATCAAGGTGAGGGTTAACAGAATAAAAATTAAATAATGGGACATCTTCTTACAGATACAGAGATTTTAACCATTTTGAATTTCCAGTTTCAAACAAATACTATATTAATTTGGAGACTCTGTAATCTTATGTCAATGACGCATTATTACTTTGATTTATTTTATAAACACAATTTGTTTGGAAAACAAACAGTAGGCCTAATTAGAATTGTGCTAATACTGTTAATCACTTACCAATTAATCTCTTTAATAAAACATAAAAGTACTTTCGGTAAAACTTTTAAGCTGAATGAGTGTTGAAGAGTGGAGTGAGATGATTTGTGTAGCTTTGTTACCGACTAAGAACAGCTTTTTTTTTAGCCAGAACCATCTTTTAAAACAAAAATGGCCAGAGCCGCAAGGTCCAGTTTTGAATGATCAATAAGCTACTGACTCTTCTCAGGATCGAACCCACAACAATCTGATAACTAGGCGAGCACAGTATCTATTCAACTACACAATATCAAAACTAACAACTAATTATATGTATGGTTTTGACTAATTTAATAAAAAAAGAACACAAACGAAATGATAACATACTAGCACAACCCAAAATGCATAATTAAGGAAATTAACAATTTTAGGTATTTGTCATAGCAAAATCCAGTACTTATTAACAACATAGTAATTCTATTTTTGTTCAACAATTTTAGCTACCCTCAATTCCTTTAAATACAAGTCGGGTCAGGGTACGTTTGGTTAATCAAGGCGTTTTACGAGCCTTCCTCTTCACGCATAAAAAGACACTACGGTTTGACAAGACGTTCTCTAGATGACCCAAACCAGTAGGTGGGGAGGAATCTGACAACCAGTTAGTGAACCATTTGGAACTAGGACTGGATTCAGCTCATTGTCCATTAGTTTGTCGATCTTTAACAGCTGTTTCCGATCGTAATGAGTGGAAACAGACACAGATGGCGAGGGTGTCCAGCAAGCTAACAGTCAAACTTTGGGAAATGGTTTCTTGGGTCAAAATAAAGGGAAAATCAAGTATGAATTTGTTTTCCAAAAACACAGTGTGGTACTATGGTTATAAGTTAGAGAAACATTTAGTTGACATTAAGGACCTAAATTCCAGTTGATACTCCCCTAGGTATTTTTTTCTTCTTGTTTACGCCAGTGACACTTATTAGAAGAGAAGATAGGATGGGTGTTTGGGAACGGTCCATGCCCATATGATTTGTGGGTATGCCGGGAATCAAACCTGTCCCTCCAGCACAAAACCACCAGACTAGCAACACTCCCATTTGAATTTTTAAAATTCTATTTTGACGGTGAGATTTATGAATTGAATCATGACACTTATTCCAAAAGCAAAGGGCAAAACGAGGGGTGGTTTTGCGGGATTTGGGGAAAAAACATTGTAGCAGGGTCTGGCGATTGTTGAAAAAATTACGCTTTAAAGGGCTTTCATAGTTATTTTTTAAAATAATTTCCAAAAAAAATTAAATTTCCCATTAAAAACGCAACAAATTAAATAACTATCCTAACCCAATTTGAATTCAAATGAGTTGGGGCCATCTAACAGATTTTACCCATGTGTAGAGGAGATCTACTGTAAACTTACCAAACCATGCCTTGAGCTCCTATCCCCTTGGGGATGAGCTGTGTGTAACGTTCAGGAACAGAGAACTCAGTATCCCCAAACTCTTGTGTATAGAACGCCATCTTGGGGACTATCATGAGTACGATGGCAATCGCATGCAACAACTAGGTACGATATACAACAACAGCTAGCTCACGGTGCCAAATCAAACACTACGCAAAAATAATAACAACACAATTTGAAATACCATAAAAGAAAAAACACTTTGGAGGATCTCAGAGTGTGATAGTGTGTTTAACATTAATATTAGTTATTTTATTGTATTTTGGAATAAATGTGTCTATTTAAATGTTTTATTCTTATTCATAGGCACAATAATTAAAAATTGTTAAAAATATCAAGACAAATTTAACAGTAGATAAGTAGCAGAATGCTTGAGGAGCACCTCACAAAAAGATCACCCGCCTCGTAAAATTTCACCAGAGCTGTCTACCATTTATTTAAGGTGGTCCTCTTCAATCAAGCTCAGCCACAGAAAGTTGACAGTTAATAGTAGTTTACGCAACGATTGCGTTAAGTGAGTCTTTACGACACGAGTAGAAAATTTAAGGCACGAGCCTTGGCGAGTGCCTTAAAAACTTCTACGAGTGTCGTAAAGACTATTAACGCGAGTTGCGTACACTACTTTACCTACGACCGTTTTTTAATTACTATCAATCTGGATTTAATTACTAACAATCACTAATGATAACTTTTTAGAGAGGTTATGTTTTCGTGTATTGTCATTGCCACTGAAAGTGATGCAACGACTTGTTGTATAATCAGCTGATTTCCTGTAATTACGTGTTTGTTAAACTTCATTAAATATTACATTGCTAGCAGCATTCTTACCATAAATAATATTGTATCAGGTACAATTCGGCAAATATTTAATTTATTTTTGGACTTCCACCAACTTAATTAAGAATACGCTAGTATCAACATGAACAAGTCGGATCAACAATTAAATTGCTCAACTGATCAGCTGGTTAGTTGACGTTCGAAGCATTACAATTTTAATTCTTTTCTCTCAATACTTGAACCTCATTGGTTCGTTACCTGTGTGGATATGAGAAAACTATGCGGATATGAAATGAAACTATGCGGATATGAAAGTAAACAGCTGTAAAGTGAAACTTTTCAATTCTAAGAACTGGACTGAAATGGCTACTTTAAAAAACGGTCGTAGGTAAAATCTTTTATGAATTGCAAACCAAACCTAAGAGAGACAGGGTTACAACTTTCAATCCACGGAGCTATCTCCTAATTGTGGGGACAAAGCCTTAGACTGCTCGGCCATTGATAACAGCATTAATAACAGTACCTAGTCAACAAAAACCCCATAGGCCTACATAGCATAGAATTACTTGACTGCCAAGATTCTGCGTACTTCAAGGTACCTTCAACTTTTCATGTTGTTTTACATTCTTATTGATTGCCGATATATAAGACTTTATGACTCAAATGATTAATTGCCCAATACACTGTAAGCACACTCTGAGAAACTCAAAAACTAAAATACAGAAACAGGCAGAAATAACAAAGTAATGTGAACACAGGTAAAATAATACAATAATAGACAGTTTTATACTGAAGGAGGGACCTAAATGTATTAAAATATAATTAATAGCATGGCAAAACATAAATGTTGACTGTAAACAAAATAAAATATCAATAATTATGATTTTATTATTACAACAGCATATGTCTTCCCAGAATCTTTTAATTTAATGATAATACACAACTTGTCAACTTATATCACTGACTAGAAATAGAAACCTCATCTATCGACCAGGTGAGTTACAAGTTTTTTAACCAAAGAAACCAGTTAAATGAGCCGCTTATTATTGAGCTACTATAAAAGCTATATTTTCACTCATTTGCTGTACTAGTACTATTATAGTTTATGGATGCATTTTAACATAAGCCATGGTTCAGAGCTTTCAGTGAGTTGTCCTCATAGTTTTGCCATTCAACAAGTTGGTGTCTAAGAAATAAAACAGGACTTTACAGCAGCAATTTTTCTCTGACGGTGGCTCCATTAATTGAACTACATTAATAATGTTTCTAAAACTAGCTAAGCTACAACTTTTCCATAACATCTAAATATATAAAAGGCAAAGCCCTCACTGACACACTCACTCACTCACTCACTCATCACTAATTCTCCCACTTCCCATTTACCTAGGAGGCTGAAATTTGGTACACCGATTCTTTAGGCATTAAATAGGAAAACTAAGTTGTTTTTATTCTGATCGGACTCTCGGGCTCCGCCCCAGTAGCTCTGGAGTTTCCCATATTAACCTTATGATTTTTCATATTTAAAAGGAATTAATGAATCTTATAAGCTGTTTCAATTAAACAAGTCGGTTCTGTTCTATGATGTTCAATAGCTTTAAAGTTACAAGGATTGCCAACAGGGTGCAGCACTATTATTATTTTTTAAATTTATGACAGCAGCTAATTTGCAACCAAAAGGTGAGTGAGCGTAGCGAACAAACTTCAACCTGGAGGCGAGTTAGCGTAGCGAACGAGCTAACCTGAAGGCAAGTGAGCGCAGCAAACGAGATCCAACCTAAAGGTGAGTGAGCGTAGCGAACGCACCTTTAGGTATATATATTAGTATATATATTTAGTATATATATTATATGGCTCAATCACCAGGACGTGATTGAGCCATGCGAACGAGCTCATCTTGAAAATTAAGAAGTTAAACGGGGCAAAGCCCGCGGGTACAGCTAGTTTAATCTAAAGGCGATGAGCTGTTTAAAGCGTAATATATTTGTTGTCATTTACAAGGAAGTTTAGTGCGGGGCCGTGGTGGAATTTCATTTAAAATTTGATATAACAGGCAAGTACCAAAAATACAAAATAAAATAATACAACAAAAGTATGACTTTACTTCATGCAAAGATAATCTAAGTAAGAAGCCTTGTACAAATAGAAGGGCAATTTTGTGCAAACAACAATTTTGTGGACACATACCAATGTGGGCACTAACATTGTATAAATGATAATAGTTCATAAAATTATAAGTTCAGCAAACAAAATAATTAATAAAAGCAAATTTACAGATAAGAGACGATAATAGCCTACATCGTAATGAGCAGACCAAATTCAATTTACTAACATTCAATACAGTAGGACCCCTCATATCCAGCAACTTCGGGACTAAACCTAGCACGGCTAAACCAACTTTAACTTAAAATGACATAATTTTTTTAAACTTTGTTTTAAAAAAGTTAAAATATCATATTAGGGGTTTTTTTTTTAAATGTAGTTTAAGCAATAGACACTACTGATAACAGTTTATGCTATTTAGACACTAACCACTCAACTGAATCAGAGCAGAAGTATGCACAGTTTAACAACAGATAACTTTCATTGGTTTGTGAATAGATTTATTGTGATAAACAGACACACCACAATAAGTACTTGAGTCAACTGTACATCGTCAGCTCTCACAAACTTACTTTTGAATTTTGAGAGGTCAAATAAAACTAGGACTAGAAAATGGGTCTGAATATGAGAGGATCTGCAAACTACAAACTACAGATTTTACATAAACCATTTAACCCATTGCAGGAGAAACACAGAATGTATGTTAAATGCACCACAAGCCTAAATGCAAAGTAGGCATCCAATACATGTGTTTACCACAGTCAGTCTATGCTATGGGAAGATGCAGATTGTCCAGGCATGTCAACAATAGCTTATCGAGCATGACAATAGCATTAAATGTAGCCTGGTCCATTTATCAGGGACAGCTGAGTCTAGTTTTGAACCATAAAAAAATGTCTGACTTTTCTCAGAACCAAACCGGCAACCTTTAGATCATTAGGTGAACACTAAAATTACTCAGCTACCCAGATATAGAAAAATGAGACTGTGCTAAACAAAATGCCAATGAGTTGCTGTAAAATTGCATCATAGGCTCGGTGCAATCTGTGACTAACAAGTTAAAAACTCCTCAGCGTACATACATCATACATGTCCTCACCTGCAGCAGGAAGGTGCACATTGTTGTACAATGACAAGTATTTGAATTACTAACCAAACAATTCCCTGAGCTCCAGATCCTATAGGTTTCAGGTTTTGGTATCGCTTGAGAATGGTGAACTTGGTGTCACCGACCTCCACAGTGTAGAACATGGAGGTGAGCCTAGAGGACATCTTGGGGCTAAGGAACGGCATGCGACCTGGCCCACTCACCAACTGTAACCAGAAATCCATCTCTTTAATTGGTAGCTAATACAGTATGAACAACAAGGCATACAAAATTAGAAGGTGAGGTATTTTTTAATTTTATGCAAACAGCACAATAAACTCTCATCAATCTAAATTCCATTGACACAGATTTTGATTAATCCAGACCAGTGGCGGATCTAGCCCCGAGTACTACGACTCATCCTTCACTCATATTTGGGTTAAAATACGCACATAGTGGCGTCCCCATCTTAAATAATTGATTGATTTGATTGATTTGAAGATTATTGGGAGAGGGGGGCTGGTGAAAAACTGGGTTCTTATTGCCGCCCCTAATTAGTGGTACTGTACTGTAATCAGTGTTGCTATCTCTAATACTTGTACTATCAACATACCACATTGTGTTTCTTGGATGACTAACCTCGTGCAAGCAGATGTTGTAACTTAGGCTGGTTTTATGCACCGCGACAGTCGCGAGTCCCGTGTTGCGCCTCGTCTTGCGGCTGACCAAAATGTCACGCGACAGTGACACTTTTTTGTCGCGTAAACTCACATCCGGTGGTGGGGGAATTAAAGAAATCAGTCTGTTCTCAATCCAATGTTGTGTGTTGTGTTTGTGATGTAGAAGTGATTATTAAGTTGTTTAAATATAGACCCTATAGTGTTGTACACGTTAATGACAAAACCCCAGTTATTTAAACAACACGTACAATTTACAGTTTGAATTGGGTCAACACGTTAAAAATGTCATTACATAATATAATTATGCAATTTATATTACAAATAAAGGGTAAAGAACTCATTTATATACTGATGATTAACATTAATCAATATAAATATATGGAGAATATACCACGTGGAGTATAAAAAAGACTACTGTCGTGCCGCGACTGTCGCGGTGCATAAACGTGCCCATTTGATCCAATAGAACTTGAACCGCGCGCGACACATTTTTTGAAGCTGCGATTCTAAAACCTGTCGCGGGTATTTAGAGATCTCCGAGTCGCTTGTGCGGCAGTTTGTCGCTGTCGCGGTGCATAAATGCTCCCATTTAACTCAATAGAACTTGAGTCGCGCCGCGACACGCGACTGTCGCGGTGCATAAAACCAGCCTTAGTTTTTTGTGGCTAAAGTCTAAAAACATTGCCAAAGTCAATGGTGCACACAGCCTATCAATCAAGCTGGATTGGTAAGTAAAACAAATTAGCGGCACTGCACTCTGGGCAATGGCTGAAAATAGAAACGTCCAATGAATGTGTAATCTGCTGACTCTGATGGGTTGTCTTACAAGGTATACACATACCGTAGACTGGTGAGTAGCATTGGCAGCGTGGTGAGAGAGGGAGAAACAGGGTATCAGCACGGGCATGTGTCCCACACCTCTTGTCGCATTGCCTGGCCTGCAACACACCCCATACATTCCATTATAATCGTGTAAAATGATACAATGAACAGCTGTCGATATATCGACCATCAAGAATGAAATAACCATACCTTATTTACAGCTAGATATGCGAGTATAACCACAGGAAAAAATGTAACCCAGAACTCTCACTTAGCAAAATAAAGACAAAAAAATTGCTTTTGAATTTGCTTGTGTCTACACCAGAATCTAGGAGCGCTGTTGTCACTGGCTGATGGCCTAGGCAAGGCGTGACGACAGTAGGAGAGAGAACTGCACCGTTGCTATCGCCTGGTCATATTTACAAATGACTGGGACGGTGATGTCGTCCTGTAATCCAGCTACTAGGAGCGGAATTGAAAAAAAAAGTTAATTTGTTCATCAGATGTAATCAAGCAATGTGTTCCCCAAGTTATTGAGTTGCACATTGTATATGGTTATTAGGTTGTTATAATTATAATTGTATATTAAATTAAATTGTATGCTTATTTTACCAAGTTATTGTTTTTTTTTTTATTCTTTTTTTTTATGTGTAGTGAAGTGTGAAGAACTTTTATTTTGATGAAGCAGCCAGTAAGGACTCTATCACGCACAGGTCATTGTGACCCATGTGATATTTTTATTTCTTAATGTATTTGCTGCAAAATAATGTGTATAAATAAAGAATTTCTCTCTCTCTCTCCCTCTCTCTCTCTCTCTATTTGTTTTAAAATACGCACATAGTGGCGTCCCCATCTTAAATAATTGATATCATTGCCTACTTAAAAAAAAAAAAAAAAAAAAACAGTACCAGCATGGCTCATATTCTAGTGTAGACTCCAGCAGATACAAACGCGTTGTTCTTTTGGCTCAGTAAGGGTTTTTGGGTTAGGTCTTTATTCTGTGGTAAAGCAATAGTTGAGCGCAGATAAGGAGTTGTTAAACGCTGAAATCAGAAATTAGCATATTATTACAAATCCAAATTCCTGACGATGTTCCTTACACGCCGTGTCGCCGGTGCACCGTTGTTGCATTCTTCATGATCTGCAGGCGTTACACCGGGCAAAATTATACAAACAAAGATGTAAATGCGTTGTAGGTAGGAAATATGACCGAGTATAACGAGATAAGGAGCCCCACTAATCAATAAGTGGGGGAGGTCCCACTGAAAATTCTACACTCTTAACGTTAGTGTACATTATTCCATCGATAAGGCAGCAATTACTACAACCAAATAAACAATACTAGTGGTCGTTCCGTGGTCGAAACTCGACCAAAAATAATTAATGTACAGACTTCTATATTTTCTCCCCACACTGTAAATAAAACATGTGATTGGGATTTCTTCCATTTGTTTTGATTTTCGGTACTTATGTATTATACGGAGGCCACTTATTTTACAGCGCGCTGCGGCGGTTAGGTTAGGTTGGGTTATCATGAGTTTTTATGACTCATCTCGTATAGTTCGATTCATACCGAAACTAGGAAAGTTCTACAAACATATTTATGATAACCCAACTTAACCCAACCGCCGCAGCGCGCTGTAAAATAAGTGGCCTCCGTATAATACGTAAGTACCTGATTTTCTGTTTACATTTTGTTGTTATTTCATCACCATCATGGCAACCCAGTTGGTCCATGTTAATTTTTTGAAGTTTTCAAATTTGTTTTTTGTGCTTATTTTTTAGCCTATTTTAATTTATAAAGGGATTCTGCACATCTACAGGCAAATATCTTTCTAACAGTATGCGTAGATTTCCCCTGCGATAGACACGAGCTGAGAAAAAAGGTTTTAAAGAAACATGCTTGCCTATTAATATACAGGGTGATCAACTCAAGGAGGCCACCATTGGGATGTCGGAAACGGTAAGAATTAGAGAAAACTTTAAATGGGGGACATTCCTTTATTTTTTGTAACAGTTAAAAATATGATTTTAGTTTTTCAAAATTCAGCCGCCATTTTCCAAAATGGCGGCCAACTTTGAAATTTCTTATGGAACACCCTGTATTTTAGAACAGGATAGAACATGCAATTTAAAAACTTTTTTATTCTTGAAATTTTTTCGATAAACCCACTCGTTTAGGAGTTACAGCCTATGGAAAAATGACTTCCGGTGTACATTTTACATCATGTAGCTCCAAAAAAAGTAGGGTTATAGCGAAAATGCGAGGAGAAAATAAGGCAAATAAGTCTTAAAATTGCATCCACATTCGATTAAGACCATAAAATACACAGTTTTCCACTTTTCAAGTTTGCCGCCATTTTGGAAAATGGCCGCCATTTAAAAAAAATAGAATTAATATTTTTAACGAATTTTATGGACTTTTTGGAATGTGGATGCAATTTTAAGACTTATTTGACTTATTTTCTCCTCGCATTTTCGCTATAAACTTACTTTTTTTGGAGCTACATGATGTAAAATGTACACCGGAAGTCATTTTTCCATAGGCTGTAACTCCTAAACGAGTGGGTTTATCGAAAAAATGTCAAGAATAAAAAAGTTTTTAAATTGCATGTTCTATCCGAAAACATAAAGAAATGTGTTCTATAAGAAATTTCAAAGTTGGCCGCCATTTTGGAAAATGGCGGCTGAATTTTGAAAAACTAAAATCATATTTTTAACTGTCACAAAAAATAAAGGAATGTCCCCCATTTAAAGTTTTCTCTAATTCTAACCGTTTCCGATATCCCAATGGTGGCCTCCTTGAGTTGATCAGCCTGTATAGATAGATATACATAATTTCGAACCATGCAATTGTTTACAATCGAAATTTACAATTGAGTTGGCAACAGCTGATTTGTACTCCCTAGGGGCTAAAACGCTTTTTCCTACAGTCAACTGACAAATTGGCCTTCCTTGCACTGTTTATAGCACAGAAAGATGCTAATTACTGTATCTACTTACTTTTGTCCCACACTTTTACTTTCTCCCCCTATACCATAGTATATGGAGAAAGTATTGTTTTCGTCAAAATTTTCGAGTTTGAGTTTTGAGTGGATATATTCGTTTTGGGTCCCCCTGGACCCAAAAAAGTGGTTTTCGAAGTGATGTCTGTGTGTGTGTGTGTGTGTGTGTGTGTGTGTCTGTGTGTCTGGATGTGTACAGAGCTAGAGACTACACCTGTGGTCCGATTTCGATGAAATTTGGTATGTAGGTTCTAATCCATAGTATCTCCAGGCGTTTTTTTCATTTTTTTGAAATTTTGACTTTTAATGGGGATTTTCCCATAAAAACCCATAAAAAACCGGAAAAATCGGATTTTCTCAAAAATGGCCCGAACGATTTTGATAAAAATTTAGTATGTTGTAGCCCTTTAAATTCTGAACAAAATGGTACAAATTCCATTTCTGTAAAAATTACGGTTCAAAAGTTATGGTAAATTATGTTATTTTCCCATAAAAACCGCATAAAATAACGAAAAAATAGGATTTTAGACAAAAATCCGGTTTTGATTTAACACTGTATGTTATGTTATGGTCCTTACAATTGTGATAGTTTTTCATTTTTTAGAAATTTTTATTTTAATGGGGATTTTCCCATAAAACCCCAAATAACGGAAAAATAGGATTTTCCCAAAAATGGCCTGAACAATTTTTATAAAAATTTAGTATATTATAGTCCTTTATATTCTGAAGAAAATTTTACAAATCCCATTTCTGTAAAAATTACGATTCAAAAGTTATTGTAAATTATGTTATTTTCCCATAAAACCCCATAAAATAACGGAAAATCAGATTTTTCCAAAATTGGCTCGAACGATTTTGATAAAAATTTAGTATGTTATAGTCCTTTAAATTCTGAAGAAAATTGTACAAATCCCATTTCCGTATATTTACTCTCACCGCTTACTTACGATAAAGGTTGTTGGCAAGCTTATGGGAGAAAGTATGTGTCAGAATGCTGATACCGTTTATTTACTTTTGCCGCACACCAGTATTCCAACCAAACAACACAAAACAGCATGCTTTTATTATAGGCTAGTCAATCTAGAGTCAAATTAAGCATAACATCAAACTTAAGGCAATAGAAATAACAAATATGGGATTTTGTCAACAAAGGTGTCCACAACATCATACTAAAAATCAAGGACAATCGAAGTGGCGGAAAGCCGCCATATTGGAAAAAAGCTTCCGCCAAATTGGATTTATGTAAGCTTTTAGTAAAATAGCAATAGTTTGACAACTAAGCGTATTAAACATCTGCGGTTTGTTTTAATAGCTTCCTCATTAAGTCTACTTTAAGATAACAACATTTATACCATTTCAATATTGTTTTGTTTGAATGGGAGAGCTTTAAATTTAAAAAATACCAAATTTCAAAGATTTTTTTAGTAAAACCTTTAAATCTTTGCAAATACAAACTCAGGTGATATGAACATACAGTACATGTTTTGTGGCTATTATAATAATCTGCATTAAATTTTGAACAATAATAACCATCACATCAGTTTGTATCTTGCTTTGAAGATGGGATATATTATGGGATATATTTGTTATTAGTCTTCAACTTAGAACGATAGCCGTGACGCGCGCCGCACCGCTACACGGTAACATCTAATCCTGGTAAAATACACTTTGAGGTGGGAAAAATTGCTTTAAGAAGGTTAAGCCCTATTTTTAAATCATACATACAAGCTTTGTCTATAAATACAACTACAAGATAATATACAAACAAAAATCCGACAAAATCCGAGCATAGGAACACTGAAAAAGTAGACGTTTTCAAACGTACCAATATTCAATTTTTCATAATAGACAATTACAGTAGTAGCATTGACTATATTAACCTATATAGTCAATGGTAGTAGTCAGATAAATATAGGATATGACCTTAAAAATTTCCAATGAAACTTTTTGTAGTTTTATTTTAGTGTTGGGTTGGCAGAGTGACATACTAAAAGTTGTTAAAAATTGGTCCACGGGAAACCCCCCTAAAATGATTATTAAAAATTGCTGCTTTTTTTTAAGGAAGGCGCGAAATCAGTGGGGAGTTACGCTGACCGCAGAAATAACAAGAGATACGTTGAAGAAGAGCCAAAATCTCCAACAACCGGCGCCTGTGGAATGATGGACGATTACGCATAATAATGTTGGATATGCCATGCCGCGCATGCGCGAACCACCCCAACCCCTTCCTACCACTGGCTCATTCAACCCCCAACCACCAGCCATAGAAATGTTATGGCGTAATAATCATATAACGGTACAATAGTAACAGACACAGCACTCGCCTTATGAAGGCACTGACCTTGATGAAGGCGTTGAACTAAGTAAAGGCATTTAGGTACAGTAGTATTATCGACTTAGGTATTAAATCGATTATTTATCTAGCCTGTTCCCGGCCTTGTCGGTCCTTGCGGGATACTAATTATCCCCAATCAAATTCAGTTTTTCTAATTTGAAAGCGTATAATACCGACAGATGAAAAAGGTAAAATTGCATTTGATTTGTCAATAAATGCAGTGCTTCTCTGAAATAATGATAACATAAGAGATCAAATGAATAGTTTGCCTTAACAAGAGCAGACTTTTAACAAAACAACGACTGGTCGGCAGACAAAGAAATCCTAATATGATAATCGCAGATGAATAAATGAATTTGTTTAACAATAGAAAAATGTAAACAAAAGAAACAATTGACCATAATCGCCATAATTAAAGACTAGCTGTTACCCACGGGCTTCACCCCGTTTGACTTCATAATTATTAATAAAACTATTGATTGGTTAAGTTAAGGAAATAAAAGCTGAAATAAACAAAGCAAAATAGGTACAGTAATAAAACAAATAATCACACCTGATTTTAATAAGGTAATAAATTAAAAGAATAACATACACATAAGTACAGCTGAGGTATTTTTTACATTAGGTTTATGTACTACCTAAGGCCAATTTATGAAATAATGGATAGTTTTGCGCAAGGTTTCTCGTCATGACGAACATTTTAAGTATTTTATGGTTTATGGGGGTGTGACTTGTAGTTTTCTCAAAAGTTTATGGGTACTTTGGGATTTATATATGGATAAGTATGTAGGTCTAAAAGAATAGTCTCCTTTGACTATCGATTTTAGTCTACATCGATGATTATGACAGAAGCGAAATTTTAAACGAAAACTTCTGACCAGCTGTCAATGAAATACTCGACCTTTTAGGTCATAAATAATTAATTGGTACAGTAAGTATGAAAATTTGTTATAGAATTTATAAATTGATTACTTTGTCGATTTGTTCGGTGGGGTTTTAACATAATTAATTATGCTCTTAGAGAATTTTTCATCTTTGTCAATTTGTTTGGTGGGTCTTTAACATACAGGGTGGAAAAAGTCCCGGGACGGTTAAATATGAAAATAAATATAGATATAGCTTCAGAACTTGGTACACAGTTACTGGGCATAAAGATCGTTTTAACACATTATTAAATGACGCGCTACTTCTTTAGGGGGACGGCACAACAATCTATAAGGTCTATAAGGGTGCAAAATCAATTAGGAGCATATTCCATAGGGTGGAAAAATATCCGGGACGGTTAAATATTCTTAAATGTAAGCATAGGTCAATATGCACATCAAATAAAAGGTCTTTACTAGTAGAATATAATCCCACAAATTTGAGATCAAAAGAATAACTGAGTATAAAATGGAAGCCGTTCAAAGATTCAAAATGGCAGATTCAAGAAATCTTGAATGCCTGCCATTTTTGACTCGGTTGTCTGTTTGAGTTCAGGTTTGTGGCATTGTATTATACTAGTAAAGACCTTTAATTTGATGTGCATATCAACCTATGCTCACATTTAAAAATTTCTTTTGACTCCTAGTGGGTCGTATCCCTGAAGAGGTAGGCCTAGTGTATCACTGGTTCATATGTTAAAATTATGTTAATGCCCAGTAACTGTGTACCAAGTTTTAAGTCTATCTTTATTACTTTTTTAAATATTTAACCGTCCCGGGACATTTTTCCACCCTATGGAATATGCTCCTAGTTGATTTTGCACCCTTATAGACCTTATAGATTGTTGTGCTAAAGACAATTTTAAGGTTAATGTCGTCCGGTTTACGTGCGTTATTTTTTTACTATTTGTTTTTTTACTTAAAAATTGTTTAAAACTCGATTGAGCCTTTTAGTATATGTGAGCATACTAATCGTCAACCTTTTAGAAACGTAACTAAGTAACCATAAATACAGTAGTGCAAAAGTCAACATTGAGGGATTTATCTCTATAAGACATGACGACCAATCGATATTAACTTTTAGAAGCATCATCTTAAACTTTAGAAATTCATGGGGCATATCACGAAGGCATTTCGATTTGTTTTAGAGCAATATAATTTGTTTTAACTAACAGCTGGTTAAATATAAACTATGGAACTATGAGGTTATTTTATTTTTGTCATTGATTATAGGAAATAAGTAAGATTAGTAGAGATAGGCCACAGTTTAAACCACAGTTTTAACCAAAATTAATTAAACCACAGTACAAATCGACGCTCTGTACACGAGTCTTAATAAAAAAGGATAAATGCAAATTATTTTACTGCTCCACTTTTCAAGGAAAGATTAGAAAAATAAAAAATGTTTACATGTTTCAATTCTTCATGGTAGCTTTTTCTTTACAAATGTTTGTCTGCTTTAACTTTGTTTGGATTAGGCCCGGAAATATTGATGTCATAAAAAGAAGATCAAGAATAATCAGGAATCACGATTTTTAATTACCACCACAACCTCAGCCGATTTTTATACAAAGATTGAACACAACGTCAACATTGACCTAGGATACTGCAATTAGACAAACCATCCTTTTATGAAATCGTGTTCAGTGTGGTTACGTTTGGGGGTGCCTATCAGCGCCCCCAAACGTGAAAATATCACTTTTATTTCAACTATGAATATATTAACTAATATGGGAAATTACGATGTACACTTATTCAATGAGGGTGGGTAACTATTAAGGATAGAACTGATAACGGTATGGATAATAAACATTGACAATTACGTCATTAGCTTTACTAGCGTGTTTACTTTTTATATTCCTGCTACATGTGACCAGTTCTTTTAGTAATCGTGAGTTCTTTTTTTTTTTCAAATGAATGTTATTTGAACCAAACAGCTGTTTCAAAACAAACTGTTATTGTTTTTACTTTTCTTTGTTTACACTTATTTATTTAGCAATTAATGCAGTGAAATTGATATAAAGGATAGGTGTGACGATTTATGTGTACTGTGAATTTTATTGGATATTATCGTTTTATTTTAGGTCGTTTCTATTCAGACCTACTGGAAATTGTGTATAGTAGTTGTATTGTGGTGATAATAATTATGGAAGAGGCAGGTATGCTATGGAAGGTGGTATCGTCGACTAAGTCTATACACTTCTTAATTGACTATTACTCTCCCTACTGTAGGCTACTTATAATCATTGTGCGTCTGTGCGAATCGGCTGCAAATCTCACTTCAACGCTTTTCTTATCGTAAAAATTGCAGAATTGCGGGTTTATTGTAAAATTATCGGATTTAAAATGCATATCGTATATTTCTATGATGGAATAAAAACATATTTTGTCACACAACATTTGTTTACAAGATGATTTTTCACATTAAAACTGCAAGGAACTTTGTCTTTATATGTGTAAACTAGCTGATCTGAATTGTACACGGTTTTAACTGACTACTGAATTCCCGTACGTAGGACGGGCTAACACCTCGTATTATGTAAAACGATTTTAAGATTAACCTCTGCATAAAATTTCATCTGACAGCGTGAACTTTTACTCTAAAACTGACAACTTTAACATCGGAATGGAACGCCTGCTGGAAGGGAAATACACTTCAGGGGTTTTCACATTACAATGAGAACAAGGGTATGATCAGCATTGCATTTCAAGTGGTGCTCCAGTCAAACTAGGGTTGTCAAAGAGCAGATATAACTACGAGTACCAACACACCGGCCCAGGGTGGTGCCGAATCGATACTAGCACTAGCTCTACACCATCCATACACACGCGTCATACGTCTGCATTCCAGTACCAGCACGCGACGGTAATGGTAGTACCGTAGTGATTGAAATGTGTATAGTATTGTAGAGTAGTAAGTTTTACATTTATTTATACAGGGTGAGTTTTAAATGAGTTCCCCCCCCCCTACTTTTTTCTACATTTCTTAAGATATCAACTCCAGACCACGTCAGATCATTGTAGAGTAGTAAGTTCTTCATTTTGACAACAACTAAAAAATAAGTATACACCACATAACATACATAAATCTTTATCTAGCACTATTTTGCGATTATGTTCTTAGTTTCTAAATGCACAATGTTAAAATGGGCTAAAAATAATGTTATAAAAAGTTCTCATTAGAATGGATCAAGATTTTTAAAAACGGGTTGCAGCATCGTATTCAGCATAAAAACTAGTTTAAAACGATGGGTCACAACCCTACCTTTACATTTGAAAAAAAACTTTGTATCCAATATGGCGGATCCAAGATGGCGGCCAAATATTTATACCCAGTCAAAATGAAGTACTTACTACTCTAAAATGATCTGACGTGGTCCGGAATTGATATCTTAAGAAATGTAGAAAAAAGTAGGGGGGGAACTCATTTAAAACTCACCCTGTATATGGTATCTGGTACCCAAATTAGTTATCAAAGAATCGAAAACTAAGAGAGAGATATAATTTTGACAGAAGACCTGTGAGCGGGCATTCTACTATGCTCCATTGTACTGATAACTTTTAGCAACGGCTATCTGGTACCCAAATTAGTAATCAAAGAATCGAAAACTAAGAGAGAGATATAATTCTGACAGAAGACCTGTGAGCGGGCATTCTACTATGCTCCATTGTAATGATAACTTTTAGCAACGGCTAGTTTGTGTTCGTGGGGTGTGAATTTTACAATCGGGGAAAAGTTTAGACACTCAAGTTCCAGGCTCTACAGAAAAGTAACGTAACTACTTAAAACACGGAGTGCATTAAAATATATCTTAGTTTTATTCTACGTATTCCTATAAAAATATTTTTTTGTTAGCTCGTTTATGAATAATAGTTTCCAAAAGTCAGTGATACTACGTACAGGGTGTGTAGATACAAACACTCTTTAAAAATGTGTGTAGTTGTTCTAAAGATCGAGATATAAGAATAGATCACACGTACAGGGGTCTGAAATGCATGGGTTCCTGTTCTGTCCGTCTGTCTCCGTGTCTTTTGAACAAATATACATGGCTTAATAGACCGACTTGATCACAAAGTATCAATTTTAAAATGTATGCCAATTCAAAATGGTGGCCATTTAAACAATTTTACTTTAAGCATCTTACCTTCTGTGGTGATTCAACAAACCCTAAAAAGAATATATTTTTAGGACACTAATCCAACGGTACATAGATCGGCAATCCGCTCAAGAACAACCTAGATCAGATGACATAACTCTTGAGGTAAGAATACACTTCTTGTACTGATCTGATGGTGGAAGCGTCGAAACAGTAGGATACACTTGGACCACAGGGGGAAATAAGGTAATTTAACCTTTTTTATTGGTCAACTAATATGTATCGATTTTTGTGAGACCTTGCATCGCCCAGATCTAGTACCTCCCAGAACAGCAATGAGAACAAACATAATAAAATCCATATAAGGCCAGGGACACACTTGCCACTTGCCGGCAAACTGGCCGGAATATGAAAACACTGTTCCGGCCTGGCGAAACATCGGGTCCGGCGGGGGAATGCTCCGGCGAAACCACCCTTTTTTTAACAAAACCAATTGTTTTCAAAATTCCGATTTTTCTCTTATTTTAGGGATTTATTAAATGGGGAAATACAAATAACGTAAGTTACAATAACTTTTGAACCTAAATTTTTACAGGAATTGGAGTTATAACATTTTGTTCACAATTTAAAGGGCTACAACAGCATAGCCCATAAATAGCATAGCATAGATGAAGTTCTATGATACTACATTTTTATCAAAACCGTTCAGGTCATTTTCGATAAAATTCGATTCTTCCGTTACCGGTACCTATTTTATGGATTTTATGGGAAAATCACTATTAAAAATATAATTAAAAATACCCCCGCCACAGCAAACCTGCAGACTAAGCGAATATCCATTTACCTGAGTGGATTTATACTAAAATATTCCCTAAAAATTGTCAGATGTATTTCCTATTTAAATAACATTAAATTATATTATTAGATTTGCTGCTACAGGGAGGATATTGAGGTTTGTTTTTTTATTGTTGATGGCTTAGTATGAAATAAACCAAATTACCAAATTTGGTTAAAATACAGTGTATATCCATAAACAAGCAAACTACAACAGTTTATTTATTCTCCATATAAGAATAACATGGGAATTTTAAATTTAAATTTTCCTAAATTATCTCCATAACCGTTGGGCGTACAAAAACGCTTTAGTAAACAAAATTATTTATTTATTTAAGCTCTACAAAATGGTTTGGAGGGAAATTATAAAATTTTGTGTTTTATCAATTTTTACCCCATAAAACTCCCCATAAACCCACGTTCCCATAATCCAATCATGCTGGTTCGCGAACTCGTTCAAATGCACGTAGGTTTACACGTTTGTACCAAATTTCATCAAAATCGGATCGTTTTTGCTCTAATCGCGCTAACGGACAAACACACGCACGCATATATTTGTATATATGAATTTGAACGGTTTGTGTTTTTGTTCACTGGAGAGCTCAAAACGAAAACGTAAATCGGTCCCGGGTCTATGTCTTACCATGAGACCTACGGTAATAGCTTATTTCCTATACGGGAAATTCGCTAAAACGAAAAAAAAAACTTTTACAGATACCAAGGATTAGTACCTACATACCAAATTTCATCACAATCGGACAACGACGACAGGTGTGCTCTGTAGCTCTGTACACATCCACACATACATACAGAAACACACACACCTTGTAAATATTCTTCTTACTATTGTTGCTCTTTTTTTCTAAGTTTTTATTTGGTGTTGTCACCCTTTGATAGGTACTGCTTTTGTTTTCTTAATTTATTTGTTTTTTACACGTTTAGATAATAAAACCAAACCAACAACCAACAAACAGGTGTTGGTTTTTGTGCTGTACCTAGTAGCAGTCTTATGTCTCTTACACCCTTTCACCTCTCTAGAACAGCTAAGCGAGTGTAACTTAAGGAATGAGACTCGCAACATGTACTAGAGTTAAGGCATGGGACTCGCAACATATACTATGTATAGGGGGAGAAAGTAAAAATCACTGTACAAATAGCGGAACTAGTCTTATCAAGCACGCAATTTTCTGTTTATGAATTAGTTTGACACGATCGTAGTGTTTAATCTATTTTTATTAATTGTGAAGAGGGCGATACAATAATTTATCAAAGGAGGAGCCGAACTGAACATTCGCTAACCACTTTGTCACACTTACTTAACTTTCTAAAGTGAGTCAACTGTTATTTTCTTACTATAGTAAGTAAAATTAATCCATGCTAGTTACTCTTCGAGTAATCTAGGCATTGTGTACTGGTCGGAGAGTCAACTAGATATAGTTTTAGCCTTTCTTTGCTGTAAGATAGGAAGAAAAATTAGTATTATGGCTGATAAACTTGTCCTTGGGCGGTACAAGAAACATCCAACACAAACAACACAAACAAAGAAGATTTATTATCTTTTGTTATATAAAAGTCGTTTACGCTATAGGAGTCATAAATTATCATAACTACTGCAATTCATTTTCTCTAGGTCAGCAAAGTCAGCTTACCAAGACGGGAACAACCAACTGGTACTGGCGTTGGGCAGCCGTTCTGAAACACAAGTTATTGATAAGTGAAATTTGAACGTTACAAGTGGTCATGCGAGGACGCAGAAGAAAACAGTGTAGTCAATAATACACAAATCAAAACAGTTACACTCCACCATTATAATTATAGAAACTAAATTTAAAACAATTTAAACCACCATTGGTTGTAGACAAAACAGTGTTACGTTCGCTTTAACAAACATCGTCGATTATACAGCCTTAATTCATACAATTTTATGTAATCAAGTTCTCCTTGGCTTTACTAAATCAGCTGTTAGGATAAAAGAAATATCTAGCGAAACAAAAACAAAGTAAATGAAAATAGTGCAAAATGTATTCATCGTGATCCGTTTTTACTGTCATAATAAATCACTATTTACTTTCAAACACGCCACCACGAAACTTCACATGATTAGGCCTTGATTTAAAAGGGTTGATCTATCTACCTGTGAGTTAGATTCCAACCCCATCGACCTATAGTACTCGCATGCACCCATAACTTACAAACAGATACCACATCTTCTTAATAATATTAAATTGATTTATGTTAGATAAATAAGCTAGGACATCAATGAAAACACTAATGGCTTCAAGTTTTTCACTCGGAAAAGGGAAATTTAGAAATAGAATGTTTTCCTTCAATTTTACAAGACAATTTTGATTTTCTACTAAGGGCAACTAACGCCATCATACTGATACAAAAAATACCCCCGTCGCAGCAAACCTGCAGACTTAGCGAATTTCCATCTGCCTGATTGGATTTAAACTAAAATGTCCCCTAAAAATATCACATTTATTCCCTATTTAAACAGAATAAGTTTAATGAGTACTTAGGTTTGCTGCAACAGGAAGGGTAAAAAAGTTTTTTTAATGTAAAATATTAAAAGGTACTGTGGTTTAGTAAGAAATTAATGTATTTTCCAAATTTGATCAAAATATGTTCATAAACAAGCAAACTACAACAGTTGACTTATTCTCCATAAGAATAACATAGGAATTTTAAAATTACAATTTTTTTTTAATTTTCTCCGTAACAATTAGGCGCATAATAACGCTTCAATATACTAAATTATTTGTTTTTTTAAGCTCTACAAAATGGTTTAAAAATAAATTGTGAAATTTTGTGTTTTTAGGGTCAAAAATGGGAAAAACCTATTTTTACCCCATAAAACCCCCCATAAACCCCCGTTCCCATAGTCCGATCATGCTGGTTCGCGAACTCATTCAAGTTTATGCCGCCTTACACCTTCAAACCAAATTTTATCAAAATCGGACAAAAATTACTAAAGTTATCGTGCGGATGGACACATATATATATATAGATATAAAAATTTGAACGAATGGTGTTTTTGGCCTCTGGGAACATCAAATTGAAAAGTAAATCGGTCCCGGGCTTAGGTCTTACCATGAGACCTACGGTAATAGCTACTTCCCTATAGGGAAATTCGCTAAAAACTTAGCAAGACAAAAATTTCAATAAATTTCCCAATTTGTTAGTGTTTAAATATGGACTTCAACTAAATAAATTGATTCTCTCTGCACGACAGTATGCGAACTTAAACTGTACTGTAAGTTATATATAATCAACAACAAAGCATAACTTAATAATGCGTCAGTACACATTACCATTGCTTTTTTTTTGGCGATTGGGTTGGGAAGTTAAACACGATATTGCAATCACACGATATGCATTTAACTTTGTTCAACAATCCTCGGCCCTGTGTATTGGGACTAATGCAGACCAGTTTAATCTAATTTAGATTAAATAATCGCCTCGGATATATTGTCTGATAAAGGTTTCCTCTTGATATTCATAATTTTGAAACTACAGTACTTCAAATATATTGTGTATGTAGTTCACCGGTGTCCTTTATATATATACTTTAAATATTACACTGGCAGACATTAGGATTTGCACTGACGCAGAAGAATGAATTATATTCCCAGAGTAATTCCCTTTTCACCCGACAAAATTATCGACAAGAATATAAATAAATTTAACACATTTCGTCCAAAGACTTTCGTAAAACACAAACAAGATGTAAATCTTCGCAATTTTCGAAGTTTATGAAGAACTAACATTGTTTGAAACAAACTAATTTTAAGGTATACATCAGTTTGGAATATAATATAGAGAGCCTTTTGGACTTAACAAATTTATCGTTACAAACTATTGAAAAAAAACATCCATTTTCCTCAGAGAATACTCGAAGAGCCCACATTATAAAATTCAGTTCACAAAAAAAACACACTTATACTGTACTTGATACCAGCGCAAACAAACGTTACCTGCGTTGACACATTAAAACAGGGCTTCAGGCTTTAAAATAGGCTTTTATATTGTCTACTTGCTATAGCCTGATACAATCGGAAAGAGGTTAACATTTTAATATGTGTATAAATAACCTGATATAAATGTTGATAGTTCAAAACTAAATTAATTAATTAATTAATTGAAATAGTTCCTAATTAAACAAAAATAAAATAATGTTTACCTACGACCGTTTTTTAAAGTAGCCATTTCAGTTCAGTACTTTGAATTGAAAAGTTTTACTTAACAGCTGTTTACTTTCATAACAGCATAGTTTATCTCATAACAACACAGGTAACGGACCAATGAGGTTCAAGGATTGAGAGAAAAAAGTAAAATTGTAATGCTTCGAACGTCAACTAATCAGCTGTCAGCTGATCAGTTGACAATTTCAATTGTTGATCCGACTTGTTCCTGTTGATATTCGCGTATTCTTAACCTAAGTTGGTGGAAGTTAAAGGAAGTTAGATTAAACTAATTTAAAAATGTCAGTTAGTAAAAGTAAAGTTGACGAGATGGAAATGAGAGCACAAAATGTTTGTGCTAATCTTTTGCCACCAAAATCGAAACAAACTTATGACATTATTGACATTACATACTAGCAATTTATTAAATGGACGAAACGAAATAAGGTTAAACTGATAAATGAAAATGTGCTTCTGGTTTATTTTTAAAACCTCTTAACCACTTTTTCACCCAACTCGTTGTGGACCACAATATTCGATGCTGAGATCTAACTGTAAATTAAATGTTACACTATTATTCAGTTGTCCAAAAAAATATGCAATATTTCCCTAATTGTACTTGATACAGTATTTATGGTAAGAATTCTGCTAGCCTATTCACTAAAAAAAAGTAACGTGTTGTTGTATTAATAGTCAAAGGTATTATTTAACGAAGTTGTATAAACACGTAATTACATGAAATCAGCTGATTATACAATCGTTGCATCACTTTCAGGGGCAATGAAAATAAACGAAAACATAACCTCTCTTAAGAAGTTATGAGTAGTGCTTGTTAGTAATTAAAAACCAGATTGTTAGATTAAAAAACGGTCGTATAGTAGGTAAAGTAGTGTACGCAACTCGCGTTAATAGTCTTTACGACACTCGTGGAAGTTTCGTGTCGTAAAGACTAACTTAACGCAATCGTTGCGTAATCACATTTTTATATGTGTATAAATAACCTGATATAAATGTTGATAGTTCAAAACTAAATTAATTAATAAATTAATGGAAATAATTCCTAATTAAACAAAAAGAAAATAATGTTTACATCATACTAGACAGAAACAGGTATTTTTCCATCCGTATTAATGGGCTGGAAAGTTGCCCCTTACAGTGCCTAAACACGAAAAAGTAACTTTATGTATATTTACCGTGCTCTTAGTCAGCTGATTAAATAAACAGCTAACCGACGTAATATACGGACGTAATATAGTAACATAATATACTAATTATAGGTCTCCAACTTAAAACTTACACTTATGGATGTAATATTAACGTTAAATAACAAGAATTTGGTGTTCAATATCCTTTCCATCTCACCTAAACGAATAATCCCTCAAAACTAAAACATTTTTCCTACTTTCGGAATTACAAATATGGGAAATTCGCTAAAACGCGTCTAAAATGCCGCAAACCCTCGAAGTCACCGTAGCTTTGCTCTTCACACTGCATTGCCAATTTGGCTTAGTGACAGCTGACAGCCAATTCGGATAAGCCAATTTTCACAAGTGTCGCCGTTCAATTATCTACCTCTGACTGGTCTGCCGTAATCCATGGATGGATTTGGATTCACCGCCGTCGCGGTATTAGGCCAATGCGGATTTGCAATGGCTAATCATTAAAAAAACACGGTATTTTAAAGTTTTATTTTGAGAATTTCAAGAAACTACATAATACATTAGTTGCACCCACCATAATGCAGGAAACTGAGTTTTTTCTGGTCAGCTGGGTGGTTGTAGTGCTCACCTAGCATTCAAAAGACTGCCAGTTCGATTCTAAGTCAATAAGTTTTCTGGTGGTTCAAAACTGAACCCAGCTGTCCTTGGTTATTTAACTTACAACAGTGAACCAAGGTCTTAGTTATTTGCGAACACGGGTGTGCTGCTTGAACACGGGAGTGGTTAGCGTCTCAAACAGTATGGAGAGGTTCGATCCCTGCATATCCACAAAACATATGGGTTTGAACTAGTTTTCCCTGAAGTAATTCTTTCATTGAAAATGCCACTTTACTTTAATACTTTTCACTAGTGTATGCACTAACACTGTAGCGAAGAGGGAAACCTTTATGGTTTTCAGTCTGTGTTTAATGTTGATAAATTAGATTTGAAACCGGTCACCTTTATTACTAAGGTCACCACTGGCTTGCTTATAATCACTTATCGGCCGCAATGGCATTACTATCTTTAGACTTAGACATATTTCTATGCTGGTGTAGACATCTAGATGGACACGCTGAAATCCTTTATTAAAAAGTAATAGAGCAGAATACGACTCGAGTATGGCCCAGTCTAAAATTATAATTTCCCCACAGTTGTTTTTACTATGATGGTGGAGGTGGAGGGGAAAAACAAAGCGATAACCAACAATAAGTCTTTTCAGATTTGTTAGGTTAAAGGTTGGTGTATTCAACATAAATTAGTGATTTATATCAGCACACTCTGTTGGTGATTCAATTTAACTAAGTTAAAAATCTTTTTCTAAAACTGGATACGACTTTTAACATGGAAATAGACAAGATCGTCGCGCAGCTCAGTTTCCTGTAACAAAGAGTGTTTGAGATGTAAAAAAAGTATTAATCCATAAATTTCAACGACGTCAACAGAATGAAGTCGTGAGGGAAGGGGATGACCCCCCCCCCACCCCCCTCCACTTGCAGGCAACAATATGACACGTGATGACGTAGATGGTGGGGAGGGGGAACCAGCTGAGCGCCTGGTATTGATTGTCTCTATTTACAACCCCAACCACCACCCCCACCGCCTGCGGTACATACGGCACACCAGTATATCATCAGATATACAGAATGCGACAGAGTATCATTAATTGACTGCAAATTATATATTTAGCACTGGTACGATTTCCCTTCAGCATGTTTATGTGGGCTTGTAACAATACAAGGTTGTCTTGTAACATATGGGTGAACTTCATGAGTTTTTGTTTATAAAATTTATCCCTAATGAAGTACAAATATTAACAAAAAATATTTTAAATAACCTATCACTTTTCAACGGGGTGCTAGGCGTCGTTTTTGAAACTGATTATGAATACAGGGTGTATACTGCAGCGAGATAACCTGTGAAACGATATTACTGAAATACTGACAATAAATACTTGCTGTTTCTTTAGTCAAGCTTAAATAAAAGGACAATGATCAAGGAAAGCTTAGCCGTCTTATGGCTACCATTAGCATTATCATTGAGGCAGAAACAAAATGCTGAATATGTTAACCTTAATACGAGTAAAGGAAATATGTAAAACTAGTGGCTTGTAGGGACATAAGTCCCCAAAATGCTCAATAATATAAAACAAATTATTCTAATATTTAAACAAACAAAGAAATATATTATCTATGTGTCAGAATAGATATCCCTGTATATATGCCATATCTTTTGTGTAAAAAAACAGTTTGTTGTTTGTCTTTGTTGATGTTATTTTCAATAAATCATTCGAATCACAACATAGATTTAACTCTGCTAAAGCAAGGCCACACTATAAAGGCAGCAAACATATAATTGGTTGTGAATAAATACTGGTTTATTAAGGTAGCTCGTTAATTATTTATTCAAGGTTATTTCTTGTTAAACACAAGTTTGAAAAGTTTCACAGTAAAATAATATATTTCCATATTCTATATAACGTAACTAAAAAGTCTTAATTATTATAGGTAACGTTATCCCTGGTTTTATATGGTACATTGCTGAACTTACTGGCAAATAAGTATAATCCAAATGTTAACATTGCGTACTGGCTTGATGATAAATCACGATCAACTGTATTAAGTAAACAATATTAGCAGAAAATGGCTTCTAATGCTATTCTTATGGAGACCATTTTACGTTATATCTCGTTTTCTGGTAACTTTATGGAAACTCTGCTATTTTTCTCGAGTCCCTGGGGTCAAGACCTTTAATTTAAGACCCCTCCCATTTTTCTGCAACTTACCAGACGTCCAAAATTTTTTGGTAAAGATTTTGTCTTACAGAATTCTATATATGGATGAAATTATTTTGACTGAATAGCCTGTTTATATAATTAGGTTTACAAGCAGTTTTTACCTGGACATTTTATAAAGGACAGCTGGGTTCAGTTTCCTCGAAATAGACTTTTTAGGTTCGAACCGACAACCTTGAGACAGTTAAGTGGGTACAAAATACCACAAAAATATGAAGTGCTCAATTGCACTTCATGATCAAAATGAACACAATTAAATAACACATTCTCAGAATAAATAGCACAACAATAATTTTTCATGGTTATTTCTATTGTATACCTAACAGATAGCAAAAACACAAATTTAAAATCTGTAATAAAGTACATAAAATAAGACAACGCCGTCAATTTTAAACTGAAACTGCTTCTGAGATACCCAGTGTGGCGTTATTAAATTGTTTACCTTGTCTTGGGTTACCAACGTATTACCGTTACTAATTAAGCTGGGCGTTTTAGTGGCACTGGGCTTGTTGACCCAAGTATGAATGGAAGATGTATTACGTGGACCATTTATCACAAGTCCGAAGATCAATACCAGCTGCCACCTAGATCCAGTCTCTCGAACCTTAAAAACGGACTTTCTCAAAGTCTAATCTTTCATCTTTACATTTTAAAGGTGTGTTAAAGGCACTGTTACCGCTTTTCCAAGTACAGTACACAAGCCTTATGCCAATTGAATTTATACTTTTATATCTTGATGAAAAAAAAAATTTATTGTTTAAAAATTAATACGGTTGATTATTTTTTTATGTGGTTGTAATTTTATATATTTAAAAATTGTAGTCGAACTTTTTGTTATTTATATACAGCACAATTTTAACATATTTGTCTCCACTGAAGGTTGTTTGTAAATAGACAAAAATGGTGCGAACACGAATGTTATCCTTAAAAATGAGAGCGAGCGTTTGCCTTACCCCAGCCGATTGAGACGGACATATAAAAATGTATGGGTTTCCAATACCAACTAAACCGCTGTCTCCAACCCCATTCCCTTAGATTAGGATGTAAGCGGACGGCTTCAATTACTGTTGAAATCGCTTGTGAGAAATAATGTGTTGTTTTGCTAATTAAAATATACAATCAAAATCTTTTGTTTATTTGATATTAGTTAGCTGATGGGAACACATTTTCACAAACACGAACATATCAACAATTAATAATCAATTACTATAAAAATTAGAAATGAAATAAATAAATAACCCCACCACAGCAAACCTGCAGACTAAGCGAATTTCCATTTGCCTGGATTGATTTTCAATTAATCTATTAAATTAACATTTATGATTAACGAGTACCTAGGTTAGCTGCTACAAGGAAACTAATAAAGTGTGTGTACAGTTCTTAGAATTGAAAAGTATCTCATAACAGCATTGTTTACTTTCATAACAGCATAGTTTTACTCATAACAACACGGGTAACGGACCAATGAGGTTCAAGGATTGAGAGAAGAGAAGCAAAATTGTAATGATTCGAAATTCAACTAATCAGCTGTTCAGGCCAATTTAATTGTTGATTGATGAAATTAGTATTGCATAAAATGTTTCGTTGCATAACTGTCAGTGACAATTAGAGGTTATAAACAAAAAACATAACCTCTCTTAGAAGTTATGAGTAGTGATTTTTAGTAATTAAAACACCGTCGTAGGTAAAGTAGTGTACGCAACTCGCGTAAATAGTGTTAACGACACTCGTAGAAGTTTTTAAGGCACTCGCCAAGGCTCGTACCTTAAATTTTCTACTCGTGTCGTTAAAACTATCTTTACGCAATCGTTGCGTAAACTACTATTTCAATTTCAACCTACATTTAATCGACATCCTTATCTGGCTCCTTAACATAAAATGAATATTCGTCGTACAACAGAGATAGGGCAGGTATACGCTTCCCGAGCTTAGTAGTTTATTTAATTCCCGGGATGTCCCAAGTTGATGACACAGCGGTATTTTCATGTCGATTTTGAAAACAGCAAGACTGAAAATGTAATAATTGTGTTTATCGCGGTGTTACATTGAACAAGTCACTATTCTCTTGTCGATATTTAGACTAATTAGTGTTGTAAATATATTTCAAATAAATAATTAAATTCCGTATTGCTTTGGCGGTAAAATCACTGTTGTATAAAACCATAAAACCTTCGTCAAATGGGTCACACAGACCAAACGTTTGATTCATAACCATCTGTAACAACAAAACATATATAAACAGTTATGAAATCAACCTTTTGAATTACATTATATGCCTACGTTTTCTTGTTGTATTCAATAATGCTGAATATCAATCCTGAAGAATGGTGTATTATTTGTCTAACCAGTTCACATGGACCAATAGAGTATTTTCGAACCTCACGTATTTCCCAAACTTGGTTTGCTTTGGTCGTTGAGCTCGTGATAAGAATGCAGTAGTAATTTGTTTATGATGTATTTGTTTGGGAAGAATAAATGTTATTAGCTTCATCCCTCTGTTAAAACAAAGCGATTTATATTTGATGAAATTGCAATTATAATGTATTTATAACACTAGTTAAAAGTTGTTTTAAATTATATTTACCTCCGCTTCCTCACCACTTTGCAATACACGGGGAACGCTTCTGATTAAAATTTGTTGTACTTTAGTGACAAACAATATTTATTTATCGTAGTTTAATATTTAGATAAAAACATATTCATTTAATAAGTACAAATAGCGATTAGTAAATTAAATGAAGACAACTGAATGGTCATTGGCTTTTGAATAATAATACATAGACATTCCAAGTGTTGTTTTATAATGTCAAACTTATCTATGAACATACTATTTTAGTTTTTGATGGTACTAATTGTGGTGTAAAAGATCAGGCCTACAAACTGTAAAAGATACTAGAATGTAGGCGTTTCTGTTTCATTCGACAGCAATCTAATTAAACATAGTAAAGACAGATCCGCGTCTCCATTCCCTCTCTTTTGTTGTTTGTTCAGTAGTAATTGACAGTAGCACACTGCTGGAGTCTCAATTAAACTACCAACTGTACGTTATTTTTTAAATCCCAAACTGGCTGTTTTAGAGCTTTATCAAAATATTCTATGCCTTTACTTATAACTATGGTTAAACGTTACAGCGTCAACAAAAAACAATGGACTCAATTTTGTTAAATTCGTTATTATAGTACGTTTATGTAAATAAACACTTTTTTGTATCCTGAAATATGCAGAAATCTGTCACGGCAAAACGCAGTTACGGGTGGAGTCGTCCTGTAATCCAGCTACTAGGAGGTAACGAATTGTGGATATTTATAGGCATGCACTGTGGATGCGATACTCCCTGGTGTGGATTAACGTCCGCACGAGTGAGTACTACGACTATCCGCAGTACTATCCTGATAATTAGATCAATTCGTATATACAAAGGCGAAAAATGTGGTTCGGATTCAACTATAAACTGTAGGTCCCTAGTTGCCATTAGCTGTATGGGCTATTAATTAACAGCTGTGTCTAAGGAATGTCGGTCTTAGTCACTAACAAGACTACAAGATCGCGCCACTCATCCCCATTCATACTTGGCTTAAAATACCTACTATGTATGGTCGCCATTTCATAAAAAAGTATTAAAAGTATTCAAAAGTATTAAACGTTAAAGCGTCAACAAAAAACAATAGACTCAATTTTGTTAAATTCGTTATTATAGTACGTTTATGTAAAGAAACAATTTTTTGTATCCTGAAATATGCAGAAATCTGTCACAGCAAAACGCAGCAACAGGTATGTAAATTTAAATATAAACCAGGAAGGGCGAACTATAAATATAAAAAAACGAGATGATTTTCTGGATTCAGACTGTAAAAAAAAACATAGCCATTAAAAGCCTTCATCGCAGCTACGACAGTCGACAGTTTCTAGGGGAGGTAGGCCTACTTCATTAACATTGTACTCAATTTCATGTTAAAATGAACTATACACTAGATCCATGCCTGAAATTGGCTAAATGAGTTGTGTAACGAGAAACAAATGTTGTTTCATTTTAGAACATGTGAACCTTTTCCCCGTAGTGCTAACATGGAAGGGAAGGTATTGCGTTCAAATTTCTCGCTAAGTTTTGCTAGTTGATTAGTACATTAATGAAGAAAAGGTTCAACGAAACTTAAGTGAGGGGTTTGAACAACATTAATCCTCCTTCTCGGATCCATTCTGACAGTAGAATCAGAAAATCATAGAATCAGAGATAAGGTCATGGGTTGCCATACGATCACCAGTTTTGATAAGAATGCGGTGAAAATGGCTCTTGGTGTAGTAAAATGACATGGGAATCCGAAATTTTACTTTAAAAATACAAGTTAATAATGTCATTTCAGCTAAAGTATGCCAACTCTTAGTAAAAAGTTATCTTGAAAAAGAATGGTAAGCCTAGATCACCATAAAAAAACATGGAAAGAGCACAAAAAGCAATTCTTTGATATCGAGGCGAATTTATTGTAGAGGCTTGCAAATACATTGGTTAATGAAGATCACAGATTTGCAATTAACGTGCAAATAAGATACAATTACTCAATTTGATGACCACAGACAAGCCAAGTCAAGGCACTTGCAGAACTGCTCGTGCTGATAAGCAAAGAGACCAGCTCATATTAAACAACTATATTGCTCAATGGCTAGTTAGTTCAAACAGGCCTAATTTAGAATTTTAGACTGAAACCTCTAACGTGACGAGAAATTAGACGAAAGTCGTAAATTAAATGTCCAAGGAGGAGTTTTATTAGATCGTATTGTTTGGTCCTTATATCCTTGGTAAAGTAGGGGCGGGGCGGGATGTTTACATACACATGTTATTAGGGTACGTACAAATGAACTTCAATCTCAGGTAATATGAAAGGTACGAGAGCTCACCGACACGATTGTAATTAGAATAGTTAGTTGTAATTAGAATAGATTATCCTTTAGAATAGTTGGTTGGATTGAATCAGAACATTTTTATGTAGATTTTATTTACATTTTTACATTGGGGTCTTGGCGAAAGTGGTCGACAAAACGATGCAATTGCGTGAACAACTGTTAGTTGCGTGTTTCCTAGCCTCTCGATTGTGCCAGATTCCCCGACAGGCCTTTAACCCCGTTACTGGGAACAAGAGGATAAGCTTTCGATTATTGTTTGTTTGTACATAAATATGCTGAAATTAAAAACTCTAGCGGAGACCGAGTTCGTACTGAATCGCACAGAACTTTTACAACGTGTATTTTTCTGTTGCTGCGTCATATTAATAAATCATTGATGATATTCAAGGCGATGGCTCCATTTGAATGCCCATATGACGGGTTTTCGTGCTCAAGAAGAATTTCGGGCAAATATGTATCAGGCACAAGTAGTAGTTTTTTTTTATTATTTTAAAGTTGAAATTCAACTTGTTAACTACTTGAAATGTAGCATTTGAGGTCATGTTAAACGTGTTTTATTTGCTTGTTACTGATTTAGAAACAAAACCTATTCAAAAACATCACTGAAAAAGCATTATATCTCATGATTATAAACAACACCCGATTACAGTAGAGCCTACCATAATAACGCGATGCGAACTCCTTAGGAAATCGGTTAATCTTGAGAATTGAACACCCAATGATCAAGGACATCTGGGGCCCAGTTTAGAACCTTTAAAAAGGTCAACGAAAAGCATAGACCGGAAACTTTCTGACAACTGGGGGCCATTACCTGCATTACCTATTTGAAAACAAAACTACATCTAAAAAACCAAAGTGCTGAAGCATAATATTGCATTATTATAGGCAAGTCTTAAATTACAGTACACCACAATTAAGGCTAATCAAGTGTAAAAGTGTAAGGTAATAACAGAATTGTGTGATGATCTGTGTAGCTAGTGACAAAGACCAGCCGTTTCTTTAGCAAACTTTTGTTAAAACCTGATAGTCAAGGCCTGCAGCGTACATTTCAGAACATCAAAATGCAACCGCCTTTCCTTATCATCTAATGAAGCGGCGTTGACCTCCTGAAACACTTTACTTGTATCGCAAGAATAAAAACCAGCCCTAACACTCATACAATAAAGCGACCCAAGCCCAAGAAATCGTAAAATGTTATTAAACTACTCTAGGATGTTAGGGTGCATTTTTAAGAAACGTCAAAAAGGAGCTTTCCTCATGATCAACCCGACGATATTCTGAATAATAAGTTCTACTGCAAAATCTCTCATTCGCTCTCATTGCCGATTTGAAAAAAATACATACTGTAAAATTAAAGCCTTTTATCGCAAGATCACAAACTAGTCCTGAAAGTACCGCAATAAAGCGATTCACATCCAAGAAATCGTAAAACGTTTACCAACTACCTAGCTTAGGTTGTTTGATGGCCTTACCTTGTCACCTAGAGTACGTTGACGTGTTCACACACAGACACATTCACACAACACGTCTACACGGCTACACGTCTATACAACACGAGGGCTAGGTCCGAGCCCTTACAATCAATAGCCCAGACACCCACGACTGAAACACGCGCACGCGCCCGCGCCACCCGGTCGCCGCGTTCCGATCTACCGCTAATAACCACTTCCGCTTTCGCCGGCGGAAATATCAGCGACACCGTTTAAGGGTTTACTAATTAAGAAATCCAAAATTGCATGTAATAAGCCATTTGTCTGTGGGGATGGAAATATCATTGACGCCGTGGGTTTACCAATTTATTCCTAAAGAAATACGCGATTTGTCAGTCTGGAGGTTTCTCTAGGATCAAAAGTGTAAATTTACCTGGGTAGCGGAGTGGTTATATCGCCAAACAATCTGAACGTCGCTGGTACAATCCTGAGAAAAGTCGTAGATTTGATGGGTTGAAACTGGACATAGATAATTGGACTTTTACGACTGGCCTTAGAAACCACCCTCAAGGTCAAATCAAAATGTCTTAATTTCGTATAAAAAACAATTTTTACACAATATAATAGCCTCAAGTCTTAAGCTGTAACACCAAAAAATACCCCCGCCGCAGCAAACCTGCAGACTAAGCGAATTTCAAATTGTCTGATTACATTTTTACTAAAATATTTCCATAAATAAGACATATTTATTCCCAATTTAAATAACATTAGATTTAACAAGTGCTTAGGTTTGCTGCTACTGCTACGGGGAAGGTAAAAAGTGTTTTTTGACCATATGTCAATAGTATAGGATGAAATAAATAAATTTGCCAAATTTTATTAATATATATCCATAAACAAGTAAACTACAACAGTTTTCATTTTCTCCATAAGAATAACATGGGAATTTTAAATTACACTTTTTTTAATTTTCTCCGTGACCGTTAGGCATACAACAGCGCTTCAATATACTAAATTATTTCTTTTTTTAAGCTCTACAAAATGGTTGAGAAAGAAATTGCAAAATTTTTTGTTTTTAGGGTAAAAAATGGGAAAAACCCATTTTTACCCCATAAAACCCCCATAAACCACTGTTCCCATGGTCCCATTATGCTGGTTTGCGAACTCGTTCAAATAAACGTAGGTTTTGCTCAAGTTATCGCGCTAACGGACACATAAATATATACATATATACGGATGGTGTTTTTGGTCTCTGGGGACCTCAAAACGAAAAAGTAAATCGGTCCCGGGTCTAGGTCTTACCATGAGACCTACGGTAATAGCTTATTCCCTATATAGGAAATTCGCTAATAAACTAAATTAATCCCATATGGTAATCTCATTATATCTACATTTAAGGTACTTTATCTACACTCACTGATTGGTGGCCCATGGTTTTTTCCTACTTTCACGGATTCAAGACTTTAGTCCTGGCTAGGCCTGTAGGTTTATGGTAATATAACTTTGATAAGATTCATTAGTGAATGGCGGGATTTGAACCCGGGACCTCTGGGACCACTATATCAGCTCGCTCCCCACTGTGTCCAATTAGTAAAATCAGTGACGTTAAACTTCCTTCTGTGACTGTGGTGATAAGTTAGAACCCCGATTTGTCGACATTCCATACACAAGTCCACTGGATGAATTTTCCAAAATAGACAAAGTTACAAGTATGCAGGTCGCTGGCACGGCGTCAGATACTGATGCAGCAATGCAATATACAAAGCCATCTGCCAAACGCTACAGCCTGCAGAGTGCAACGGAGTACAGCATCCATCTCGCTCGGGTACAACAAATAGAGCTAAAACGTATAACAGCTTAAAAATGTATACCGATAATGCTATTCTTAGAATGACTTATTGAAGCTAAACAGAATTCAGGTATAAATAAACAGCTTTGGGTATATTCATTGATACTAGAGGTCGCCCCGAGGTTGGAAACTCGACCAAAAATATGTATTGTGTAACCTTCTCTATTTTCACCCCACGCTGTGTAAATAAAACATGTGAATTTAATTGCTTCCATTTGTTTTGATTTTCTGTTATGTTGTTATTTCGTCACCACCAGCATGGAAACCCAAAAGATCCATGTTATTTTTTCAAATTTAAATTCAATTTTTGTTATTATTTTTGAGCCTTTTAAAATTTATAACGGGGTTGTGCACATCTACAGTCAATTATATTTCTAGCAGTATGCGTAGATTTTCCCTGTGATGCATACGAGCCGAGAATATAGGTTTTCAAGAAGCATGCTTGTCTAATAATATATAGGATTGAAGTGGATAACACAATATGCCTAGTTCTATCAAATAGTCAAGGTGCCTGTCTACATGTGTCTACATAATGATATAATAATGTAGGCCTAACTAACAACATGTCATCAGATTTTTTTTGTCAAACCTAAAAGATTTTACTTTAAACCGTTTTGTTAAGTCAGTTAGTAGGTAAAATACCCCCGCCGCAGCAAACCTGCCGACTAAGCGATTTTACATTTGTCTGAATTGATTTTCAATTAAATCTATAAATAACATTAGGTTTAATGAGTACCTGAGTTTGCTGCTACAAGGAAACTAATAAAATGTATTTCTTGGTAAAATATTAATAGCTTAGTATAAAATAAATAAATTTGCCACAAGTTTGATAAAAATATATCCATAAACAAGCAAACAACAACATTTTACAATATTCTCCATAAGAATAACATGGGAATTTTAAATTTAAAATTTTTTTGAATTTTCTTCGTTACTAATAACCGCACATTAACACTTTGGTATACTAAATTATTTGGTTTTTTTTAAGCTCTTTAAAATATCTAGAGAGAAATTGGGTAATTTTGTGTTTTAAAGGGTCAAATGAGAAAAAACATTTTTTACCCCATAAAACCCCATTCCCATGATCCGATCATGCTGGTTCGCGAACTCATTCGAGTTTATCCCACCTTACACCTTTAAAACAAATTTCATCAAAATCGGACAAAAATTACTCAAGTTCACGGACGTATAAAAATATATATCTTAAAAATTTTAACGAATAATGATTTTAGCCTCTGGGGATATCAAAATGAAAAAGTAAATCGACCCCGGGCTTAGGTCTTACCGTGCCACCTACGGTAATAGCTACTTCCCTATAGGGAAATTCGCTTAAAACAACAAAAGCTTACTTTGAAACTATAAAGACGGTTTTTTTTCTTTTTCTTTTTTTACTCAAATGTAGAGCTGAATTATTGATTTATAAATTCTTGTTTACACCGTCTATTCCTAGTTTGGTATTGACTAGGTATCTTTTTGCTATGATCACACAATAAATAACAAAATTGAAGTGGGTGATGTATCAATGAAGGTGTTTGTTCAGTGATAGTGGAGCTATAATTCCATGTTAATTTACTAGCCGGTCCCCAATAAACCTTTAGTGCATATGCATTGTTCTATCACATTGGCTCTATATACAATACTATCGATTAGGGTGTATAGTGCCATGTTCTTGCTAATCACATTAGTATATATACAGTACAGAAGTATAAAGCTTGTATCAGTGACATCGACATAACTATTCAGTATTTTCAAATTGGGTGAATACTATGTTCTGGTAATCCTTTACATCGCATAATAGTAACAATTAATTACTATTGGCAAAGATAGTAACTAGTTTCAGCTCTGAAACAATAGCATATTCAAGATAGAGTTAACTTTTGCTGAAGATCTTCATGATTAAAATATGAAGAAGTCCGGTTAAGCAAATACAAATGACACGGAAACACATATAAACATGAAAATACCCCCGCCGCAGCAAACCTGCAGACTAAGCTAATTTCCATTTACCTGGCTGGATTTATACTAAAATATAACCTTATAATAGCCTAGTTAGATTAATTTCCTATCTAAGTAGCATTAGTTTTAATGAGTACTTAGGTTTGCTGCGATGAGAAAGGTAATGAGATGTGTTTTCAGTGAATTTCATGCCATATAGGCCTAACTAAATAAGCTAGGTATTACCGTAAGTCTCATGGCAAAACCTAGACCCGGGACCGATTTTCTTTTTCATTTTCATGTCCCCAGAGGTCGAGCAAAAATCTTCCGGTTTTAATGGAATTAGGTGCAAACGTGAAAATCTACATTTATTCGAACGAGTTCCCGAACCATCATGATCGGACCATGGAAACAAAATTTTATGAAGTTTTATGGCGTAAAAATAGGGTTTTCTCATTTTTGTTCCTCAAAACATGTAATTTCCCAATTTTTCTTTAAACCATTTTGTAGAGCTTCCAAACCAAATAATTTAGTACCCTGAAGTGTTTTTTTACGATTATTGGCTACAGAAAAAAATACAAAAAAATTTAAATTTTAAATTCCCATATTATTCTTAAGGGGAATAAAAGTAAATTATTGTAATTTGCTTTTTATGGATATGTTTTTTTCAAACTTGGCAAACAGGCAAATTTTGTAACAGCAAATCAGGCAAATGGAAATTCGCTTATTCTGCAGGTTTGCTGCGGTGGGGCTATTTTGATTGAAATTTTGATAGCTTAGTATGAAATAAACAAAATTGACAAATTTGATTGAAATACTACAATGTTTTTGTTTAAGCTCTCCAAAATGGTTTGGAAAGAAATTGTGAAATTTTATGTTTTGAGCTGGTCAAAAATGGGAAAAACCAATTTTGGCCCTATAAAACCCGCCAAAAACCCGTGGTCCCATAGTCCGATCATGCTGGTTCGCGAACTTGTTCGAATAAATGTAGGTTTACACGTTTGTACCTAGTTTTATCAAAATCGAATCATTTTTGTTTGAGTTATTTTTCTAAGGGACACACATAAAATATATAGCCTATACAAGGTGACAATTAAGTCTTAGGACAACTTTATATGTTTTAAACGATAAGAGATATCTCAACCAAACTTGGTATATCATTACTGGTAATAGTTAGCTACCTACTTTATTGTGTACATGGTGATCGGATGTCACCTACGGGGGAGTGTCCAAAGAGAGTAGGCTAAGTTGAAAATCTTAACATTTTACAAAAAACAAAAAAAACAATTTTACCCTCCCTGATGCAGCAAGCTTAAGTACTTGGTAAACTAATTCTATTTAAATAGGAAATAAATGTTATATTTTTAAGTAGGTAGTAGACATTTTAGTGTAAATCCAATCAGGCAAATGGAAATTTGCTTAGTCTGCAGGTTTGCTGCTGCGGGGGTATTTTGACCATACGTCAATAGTATAAAATGAAATAAATAAATTTGCCAAATGTTATCAACATATATCCATAAACAAGTAAACTACAACAGTTTTCATTTTCTCCATAAGAATAACATGGGAATTTTGAATTAACTTTTTTTGAATTTTCTCCGTAACTGTAAATTTATTTTTTTTAGGGTCGAAAATGGAAAAAACCCATTTTACCCAATAAAACCCCCTATATACGGTTCACATGGACGGATCATGCTGGATTGTGAACTTGTTTGAATAAATGTAGGTTTACATGTTTATACCAAATTTCATCAAAATCGGATCATTTTTGCTCGAGATATGATATGTAGGCATATATATATATGAAATAAATAGATGGTGGTTTTGGCTTCTGGGGACCTCAAAACGAATAATAGCTTATTCCCTACATGGGAAATTCGCTAAAATCATAAATTAAATCGACAGCGGCAGTTTTTTTCAACTCAGGCAGCTATTCGAAAAGTTAGTGTGATGAAACTACACTCACCCGAGCAAGTTTCATGGCAGAGTAACGTGAACGTGCTCAAGATCTACACTCAAGCTATCAGTAGACACTGCCTTGCTGAGGTCAGACCACTTACTGTACAACCAAACTTTAAATAAATCCAAGTGTGAACTATATTTTTTTGTCTGACTCATCTGATAGTAATTACTATGGCAAACAAACCAATTTCTTTCAATTTCCATGATAAAATTTACTTGTGCACCAATTATTTTAATAGGGTTAGAAACTTGTCTCCCAAGCAGGAGCGGATCCATGGTGGGGGGGGGGGAGCTGGTGTAACGTCACGCCCTTATCCCAAGTAGTAATTGAAGTAAGGCTACAATCTAAAATCAATATACATTTTAAGTATTGTAAATAGTTGATTTGTTAGCTGGCCCTCGATAGTTCATGTTCTTACTATCAACAACGCCAGATAATGTAATCCGAGGGGAAATATATGTCAACCCAAATGCAGCAAACATCAAGAATTTTTTGACAAAAACTATCTTCCAACAAACGCAGGACAAAGTTGTATGAAAAAAGAGGCTCAGAAGACAATACGGGTTGAGCCGCCATGATTGCTTTGAGCTACAGAGATAGTGTTTTATCAATTTACTAGTGTACATGTTGCTCGAAATCGAGCAATTGCAAATAAGTTATTTAAAAACAAATAACTTATTTAAGAACAAAAATATAAGTTATAAATTCCGATGAGTTTAAAAGAGTCAACTCAAAGATTACGTAACTAATGATAATACTCACGACATACTTGACAGTTCAATATAATCAACATTTCTTGTAAATATTTTATCATTTCCAAAAGCTGATCTGGCTTTTAGTGTATTGTAGAAATGTTTCCCACTTATAGCCGCAATAGGTTGTCCATGTTGGTCTTTGTCAATGATAATGTAGTCTGCATGGTATCACTCATTGTCACCAGTAGGTTTGCAAATTTCAGTCTTTATTTTAATAGCACCAAATAACCATAAACTACCTGATTTTCTGCATAACCTCTATGTCATAATTTTACAATTGCCATATGTTCTTCTCACTTTTAATTTCTGACAACAGCTGGAGTTTCATAACAATGTTTGTTTCCAATGTTAATCTTATTGAGGAATACACAACTTTAAAGGGCCCCAGGGCCTCACTCTCTAATTATTTCCCTAAAAAGAAAGTTTCCTGCACAACTTCACGTTACGCTCTTTCCAATGACACCAAAAACATGTCAATCGGATCAGTAGTTTCGGAGGAGTAATTGTCACAAAAACCCTGCTTGAGTATTAAATAAGTATATATAGATAAGCAGACTTATTATCTCTACAGTAACCGGTACATGACTTCTGGACTAGCATAAGAACCGCTGACATCATATATCTTTATTTGATTTGTAAGACATATTGCTTTGACATGCACTAGTCTATTCACCTTATTTGACAGAAATCAGTATTCGACATCAGCACTTGCTGTCAGTGGCTCAATTGCACTATGTTTGTTTCTATTCTGAAACTGCCTTTTGCCAAATAGAAATATAGGCATATGGCATATGTTCTCTAGTAGATTATTACCTCAGGATGTTTAAGGTTGAGAACTCTTGTAGCGTTTTATTGTCAAGGTCTTGAAAGAAACTCCAAATTCAGAGGAATTGTATAGCCCACAACAAAATACAGGGTGATTCAAAATGAATGACCCAGTTTTAACGCTTTATAACTTTTATACTATTAAACTTACCGCCATAAAATGCACATCAAACGAAAAAGCAACTCAAAGAGTTTATGCCTTCCAAAGACACATCATTTAACAAAATCGCTCCAGCAGAACTGTAGATTTTATTGTACAAAGTTAAAAAGTAATCCCCAACTTTTTTTATCACTAGAAATTTGGAGGTTACTTGACGTTTTTGCAAATAACTTTTAAATGGTGAGGAAATCGACCAAAGTGGAAGGTAATATTCCGAAAGAGAATAAAATTTCCTACAATCTACTATAATGCATTTTTTTAAAATACTCAAGAAAGGTACCAAAAAATGCCTCAAAATGAAAGAAAAATTGAAAATCCCCGTCTTTAATGTAGACAATAAACTTAGCAAACATTAAATTTCACAATTTTTTATTTTAAGCCAAATTTAAGCTACATTTATTGAGTATTTTCATGAAATGCATAATAGTAGATTGTAGGAAATTTTATTCTCTTTCGGAATATTACCTTCCACTTTGGTCGATTTCCTCACCATTTAAAAGTTATTTGCAAAAACGTCAAGTAACCTCCAAATTTCTAGTGATAAAAAAAGTTGGGGATTACTTTTTAACTTTGTACAATAAAATCTACAGTTCTGCTGGATCGATTTTGTTAAATGATGTGTCTTTGGAAGGCATAAACTCTTTGAGTTGCTTTTTCGTTTGATGTGCATTTTATAGCGGTAAGTTTAACAGTATAAAAGTTATAAAGCGTTAAAACTGGGTCAATCATTTTGAATCACCCTGTATGTTAGGTACTTCCAAAATATGTCCTTTGCTGTATTTTTCAAGGAAATCTTTATTGTACCTTTTTTCTAAAATATACTAAAAATACCTCGCCGCAGCAAACCTGCAGACTTACCTAGCGAATTTCCATTACCTGGTAGTATTTTCACCAAGATATTACCTCTCTTCAATCAAAAATAGAAATTTTAACAGAAAATAACTTATGACAGAATTAATTAAACCTAGTTAGTTTCATGGCAAAAATCTTGAAACATTCGTACAACAACCATTTCTGTAAGTTAATAGCTAAACCTGTATAAGCCCTTAAAGTTGTTAATTGTTTTTAAAGGACAATCACCATGAAATAAATACAAGATTTAGAAGCTAACTTTCTTTTGATAAACACAGGCACAACATTTTTGAAAAGAAAAAAAACTTTAAGCTTGTTTATTTTGCATATAACCAATATACAGGGTGAGTCTTTTAAGCTGTCATAAACAGATTACAGATGAATAGCTTGACATATAGAGATGAAACAAAACTTTTCCCCACTAATTCATACCCAAGGAACAGTGAAAACAGAACTCCTTTATCTTCACCTGTTTCAAAATGGTGGCCATTTGTATGGAAAATATTGATATTTACAGAATACCCTGTATCTTGGAAACCACTAAACTTATTTTCGTTCTGTTTGAAAATTATAATCCTCGTAAGTTTAGCTTTAATTTTATATGCAACATGTGAACATTTTGAAAACTAAATATTTTTTCAATGATTTTATTTTTTTTATGTTGGTAGCCTTGTAAATGAAAATGTTTAAATGGCAACATATGTCAAATGGCATATAATTTTTAAGGTCTTGCAAAAACAAACAGCTTTTAAATTTACACCCACCATCTATCTTTGGTAGTTTTCTAGTGATTAACCAAAAAACTCCAATTGCCCATATAAAACCCATGTTTAACTTGCAGCACTGTATTGAATAGTGTATCTGCATCCACTATCTCTGCACGTTTAACATGCAACAATTTTATTTTTTTTTTTTTTTAACATTTAGGCCTAAATCATTAAAAGTATTTAAATACTTTAAAAATAAAAATTACAAATTAAACTTAGGAATAAATACTAGACTTTCAAACAAAGCAAATCATTGTAACAACTTAAACAAGTTTGCTTCTCAGTCATAAATATTAAGTTCAAAAGTTTGTACAGTAATAATCACAGAACTTTTGGTGGAAGTACAACAGTTAGGGGAGAGGGGTAATCTATATCAAGATTGACTTGGCTGAAGAACACCAGCTAGCTAATGTTTTACCATGTTCTATTCTAACATTTTTAGAACATTTTTTAACAAATAATAAAACCAAGAGTTGAAGTTAGTCTTACTCCATAATGAAGGATCATTTTGTAATTTTAATAACTTTTAAAACTGTTGTAATAACTTTTAGCTGTGACTAGTAATGTGGGGTGAGTTTCTTCAAACACCCAGTGGGTTAGTTCTAAATAATTATTTATGGGCATTTATCCCAGGCATGGTTAAATACCCTAAGATGTGTATATTTATTAAAAGTATAAACACTATCAGTCAGTGATTTGCATTGTTCTCATTAAACATGATTTACAGAATTCAAATAAAAATGTGCTACAACCTGTTAGCGAATTTCCCTATATGGAAGTAGCTATTACCCTACTTGGTGGCACGGTAAGACCTAGGCTCGGGACCGATTTACTTTTTTATTTTGATGTCCCCAAACACCAAAAATACCGTTTGTTCAAATTTTTATATATCTACATCTATATACCTCATAAATAATCCGTGAACTTGAGTAATTTTGGTCCGATTTTGATGAAATTTGCTTTAAAGGTGTAAGGTGGGATAAACTTGAATGAGATTGTGAACTAGCATGATCAGACCATGGGAACGGGGTTTTACGTTTTACAAGGTAAAAATTGGTTTTTCTAATTTTTGACCCTCAAAACACAAAATTTCTGAATTTCTATCTAGACCTTTTTAAAAAGCTTAAAAGCAATAATAATTTAGTATATCAAAGTGTTTTTGTACAATTATTGGCAACGGAAAAAATTCAAAAAATTGTAAATGTAAAATGCCCATGTTATTCTTATGGAGAATATTGTACAATGTTGTAGTTTGCTTGTTTATGGATATATTTTTATCAAATTTTGCAAATTTATTTATTTTATACTAAGCTATTAATATTTTACTAAAAACACACCTTATAAGTTTCTTTGTAGCAGCAAACCTAGGTACTCGTTAAACCTAATGTTATTTAAATATATTTAATTGAAAATCAATTCAGACAAAAGGAAATTCGCTTAGTCGGCAGGTTTGCTGTGACGGGGGTATGTAGATTAGTCTTAAGAGTTCAAAAGTATATGATTCAACCATCATAAGCTGATTTCAAAAACTCTTTAATGTTTCAATTATCAGTTGATAACAAAAACCACCCCTGTGTAAGGCAACAATTAAAGATGTCTTTTTTATAACCTTAATTGTTTATGTCATTGCATTGACTTTTTTTGATGCTGGATTAAAAATCACATCTACATAGACTAGTTTATGTCAATTTTTTATTAAAAATAACTTAGTTAAATATGACACAAAGGGTGCTGTAGTCAAAATCTGTTTTCTCAATTGGTTTTTGTTAAAATATACTTTTGATACCGTAGTGAATGTGATATAACAGATGCTGCAGTTGCAGTTAAAAATAAATTATGCTTTCAGTTTGGCTAGGTAAACAAGTTGACATATTATCCATAAAACAGTAATTTACATCAGCAGTCAATCGGTAGCTCCATTCTAAAATTACCAACAACTTTAACATGGGAATGGAATGTGTAGGGAATTCTATTCTATCCATAGTCAAAAACCATAGTATAACAGACTAGCCCAAACCCCATCCAAACTAGTGTGTAATCATAAGTACTAGATGTCGTCCAGTGGTCGAAAAATCGACCAAAAATATGTAGGCTAACAGTTGGGATAAACAGTACAAGGAAGCCAACTTTGTCGGGTGACTTTAGGAAAAACTAATTTTTCTATTAGTAAACCTTCATTATAGTCAATCAGAAGCCTCCAAATGACACTATTGGCAAAACTAATCCTGAATAACAAATTGTGCTTGCACTGTACAGACTTCTCGATTTTCTCCCCACACTGTAAATAAAACATGTAATTGGAATTTTTTCAATTTGTTTTGATTTTCTGTTTACATTTTGTTGTTATTTCGTCACCATCATGGCAACCCATATGGTCCATGTTAATTTTTTGAAGTTTTCAAATTCATTTTTTGTGCTTATTTTTTAGCCTAATTTAATTTATAAAGGGATTCTGCACATCTACAGGCAAATATATTTCTAACAGTATGCATAGATAGGCCTATTCCCTGCGATGCACACGAGCTGAGAAAAAAGGTTTTAAAGAAACATGCTTGCCTATTAATATATAGACTAGGGGTCGTCCAGTGGTCGAAAACTCAACCAAAAATATTTACTATACAGACATCTCCATTTTCACCCCACACCATAAATAAAACATGTGACTGTAATTTCTACATTTTGTTTTGATTTTCTGTTTATATTTCGTTGTTATCTCACCAGCATGGCAACCCATAAAGCCCATGTTAATTTATATATTTAAAAATTTTGATTTTCTTTTTCGAGTTTGTTTGGCTCTTCTATCCGACCGATTTTCATAATTGAAGTCTCAAATTGAAGGTATGCACGCACGGATGAGTTTGAAGCAAACGCAAGAAGACAAACCAAATTATTTTTTTTATTTGGTTTTTCTATGATAAAAAAATAATAGCTCCAGTGTTGTTTATGTTTTTTATACATTTTTTACTCTAAATAATTAGTAAATTATAGGCTTTAATTCGAGCTATTGATTGTTTGAATCAGTTAAGTTCAAGATACTGTATTAGTCAATCAAAAATCATAAATTTGATTATTTCTTGGATATGATACATGTTTTAACACTGCGAAGCAGCATGGGTCCTCCAGTTTACTGTAATTTGTTTAAAAAACCTTGATCATGAAAAGATTTTTTAACTTAACTGACCACCATAGCAGATTCACCAAGCAACAAGGACCTAATCTCAGAGTACTTATGGTGGAATAACAAGTATATAATGGGGTGGGAATGGTGGAGGTGGCCCCACCCTTGGTTGTACAGATCAATATAAGCTCACCAGGCCAAGCGAGCTGTTGCCTCCCCTCGGCTAATTCTCCTCATAAACTTTGGTAAAAGACAAATCAGTGGGTGAACAATAAGAACATATAGTTCAAAATTAGACAAAATGTAACAACCTTAGAGTTAATACATTTTAAGATTATTACAAGACAGTTAACAGCATTAGGCCTATGTTATTTCCTTTTACTCCAAATTGAAATCAAGGTAACCTAACTATAGATAAATCAGTGATCACTATAAAAATCAAAGTTGTCGATTGAAAGACCAAATAATATGATTTGGGATAATAATATTCTCTAACGTCTACAACAGGAACAGCGTTAGTCTGGGTGACAAGGTGATAATAATGCTTGCCAGACTTCATACTAATTACAGAACACGGCATGCCACAAGAAAACCTTGAAAACACCTATCGAGAAGGGCACTCTTTTGTAGGAGGTTTTGCGAGAAAACAATACTTCAAAGGAGGAGTTGCAGATTATGTAAAAGACCTTGAAATTAAAACAAAACTCGTACCGTAAGCACAAGCACAAATGAAGCAGAACTCATATGCGAGACACTTTACAAAATCAAACTAAAAAAGCAAAACCTATAGGTACTAGGAGTATACAGACCAAACAAGTGCAAAACTAGTAGATGCCCTTGACATAATGAGAGAACAACTTAACATATCTAATCAATCACACTTGCAGCTAGTGCTGTTTATGGGGGACAAATTGTTTATCTAATTGAAAATATTGAAAACACAAAACTATAAGATTTCCTCAAGTCTTACAACATCCAAAGGCTACCACTACCCCCAACCAGAATCACAAGCGCAAGTGCAACTTCTGCAGCATGCTTGACATCAAGGACTGGAGGTGCCTCCAAACGAACACTATGGTCCGTAGACAAGATTATATCCAAGGTGTCAGAACGTGGACATGCATCTTGTTTGTCTCAAGTAGTTTTTGCAAAGCTTGACATTGTAGCCAAACTTTCATTCACCAGTTCTATTCACATGATGGAGATGTGGAATAGCGTCTAACTACCGGTAAGTTAAGTTATAATTGTCAAGCATGTTTTTCTGGAGTCTCTTATTCTTCCTGTAATCCAGCTACTAGGTCACAAATTGTGGATATTTATAGGCATGCACTGTGGATGCGATACTCCCTGGTGTGGATTAACGTCCACAATTAACAATTAGCAACAAATCAATATAAACTATGAAAATTAACAATAAATAAATTAGGTACAACTATTCACCAAAGCATCACTGGATCAAAGCTCAATAATATTAGCCTAAGTTAAAATCTATAGGTATGCTAAAAACTCATCAAGAGAATAAAACGCTTTATTTATAAACCAGCTTGAAAGTTTTGATTTAAATGGTTGGATTTCAAGGTTTCTGCTCTTTGGTGGCAATTTATTGAAGCACTTGATTTGTAGGTATTTGTGGCTGATTATTGTTTTCCGCAATCTAAAAAAGGGTGGGACAATATCTTGTGCTCTTCCTAGTATTATAATTATGAACTTTGTCAAAACATACATAATCACTCTGGTTTTCCTTTACATATACAAGATTTTGAAATATGAAAATGCAAGGGACAGTCATTATATTGTAATCAATAAAACATTGCTTATTAATAAAACATTGTTTTGTGTCATCTAGATAAGGTAGGCTAAATTGGCCAAAATCCTTACTGCTTTTCTTTGCCAAGCAAAAACATGGATAGCACCTCTAGGCCCTACTATTTCCCCAGAGCGTTCATACAGCAAATGGGAATGAAAATCACTAAAATAAGTATTTAATAACATATTTCTACCAACACATTGTAGTAGCTTATGTAGCAAAAAACAGGCCCTTGAAAGTTTTGAAACTACTGAGTTGGTGTGAGATTCCCATGTAAGCTTCTGATCTAAAGTGACCCCTAGTAACTTAACAGGCTTACAATCTTCCTCTGAGTCTAATTTTTTCAAAGTAAAACAGATTATTTCAGTCTTGTTGGCATTGACTCTAAGGTGGTTTAGTATTAAACCAATAACTGGCTAATTCCATTACTCTGTCACTGTGTGCTTTTACATTTTTTAACACTTTATCGGTAACTACAAAAGAAGTGTCATCCGCATATAGAATGGTTTTACAAGGAATATTTCTAGGCAGATCGTTTGATATAGATAAGAAATAAAAGTGGACCCAGAACTGACCCCTGTGGAACCCCTGCAAGGACCTCCTAAAAAGAGGACTCAATGCCTGCCGATGAAACCTTGTGCAATCTACCACAGAGATAAGTTTTAAAGAATTGCATCTGCTTAGCATCTACATAAAATGTTAGTTTGTTTAGAAGGGTTTTATGTGATATACTATCAAAGGCCTTGCTGAGATCTACAAGGGTCATAACATATAATTAAAATTTTCAAAGCTATTAAGAATACCAGTTACAACTTCATTTAATGCCTTAGTTGTGGAACGTCCAGGTCGAAAACCAAATTGGCTACTACTTAAAACATTATATTGATCCAAAAATTCTAAGAGTTGGTTCTTAGCACATGATTCTATTATTTCTCAAAATACAGATACGACACATATTGTTCTATAGTTATCAATACATGACCTGTCACCCTTTTTGAAAAGCGGTATACTCTTGGACATTTTTAAACAATTAGGAAAAAAGGAGCAATAAAAAGAAAGATTGATCAAATATGTCAAAGGTGATACAATATTAGCTGCAATATGTTTGATAACTCTGTTACTTAAACCAAAAATATATCTTCACTCTTAAAAGGTTTCAGAGATATCATTATTTTAAGCACATCAAGCTCACTAGCATAATGCAACTTAAATTTATCCGGAGGCTGGTGTACATTGTTTTTTAAAGGTGCAATAACTCAAATTACCTTTATTAGTTAATTTAGTAAGCACCTTTTTCCCAATACTTATAAAGTAATCATTAAATTCATTAGCTTAAATAGGTGGAATTGGATTTTCCCGCTGATAGTAGTTACCAGCTTCTGATTTAATTACTCAAGCCATGCAGCTGAACACTTATTCTTAGACATTTATATTCTGCTTTCATTGTGCATGATTTTGGCTTCCTTGATTTTGGACCTGTACGATTTATTTTTTTCTTTGTAGTAGGCTAGGTTCTTCCTAGTTTTTCAGTGTCATTTTATTTTTGGTCTGGAGATAACATAAATCAACAACTTGATTCATTATAACATAAACTAACCTTCCTAATCTAACCTAACTTCAAAACACTTAATACAGACACAACATCTGCATAACACCCAACCTACCTACCTCACATGTCTAAATAAGAGCTGAAATAAAAACTTAGTTCATAATCAACGTTCAGTTGAATGCCTTTACCTCTTTGTATAAACTTAAGGTTTGTCATCTTAGGTTTCTTCTTCTTCCCTAGACAAACCTTTCATTCGTTCATGTTTGTGTTAGTCAATTCACAGTAATGGGGACGCTGAATTTTTATTTCAGCTGCACAGTATTTTTAATACGTTCAAAATGAGAGCATTCTATTGGCTGAAGGAACACCATTACCGCAACGATACGGCCTGTAGCCATCGGCCTCGGTGGTCTAATGGATAAAGTGATGGGCTGAGAAGCTAAAGGTACCGTACCAGGTTCAAAACCTATCGGTGGTACTAAATTTTATCTATGATTTTTGCATTATCAGCAAGTTTGGTTAGGTTATGACAGTTTAATTTTATAATTAAAAAAATTTTAAATTGAATTTGAGGCATTTATAGTTTCATTTTATGAACAGAACTATTTTTTTTGATAAGTAAACCTTCATTCAATTTTTTTCTTATCAGCAAGTTTGGTTAGTTAGGTTAGGTTATAAAATTTTGATTTTTAAAAAATTAGCCTAATTTATTTTTTTAGTTTTATAATATTTTTTTTTAAGTATTTCTAATTTTTTAACTCTCATTTTGTTTGTATTAAAAAACTGCAGCTGAAATAAAAGTTGTGCAATGGGGACAGAGCAGTAGATTTAAGAGGCATTACAATAATAAAATTCAAACGATTGTAGTTTATTCAGTTTTTGTGACAGCAGAAAAATCCGTGTGCCACTGTTTTCAGGTAAAAATCTAGTTTCTAATTATATGTAAATTACTATGGTACCCTTGGTCTCTCTACTTAGTCTCAATAATTTCTGGGGCGGCACTTTAGTTTACGTCCTACACTCATTCGAATGCAATTTTCGATATAGCCTATCTATTGAAACCGGTATTTCATTCAATAGGATACTAGCTGTGTGCCCGTTCTAAGGACGGGGATCTTGTAATTAACTTAGTCAGTTGAAACCTAATTCAGAACAGCAGTTTTTTTTATATGCATATTAAGTGTGCATTTTCCAGATATGCTGGCAAAACTATTATGAAAACATATAAACCTTCGCAAATACCATATCTGACCGTTTCAAGCCAAAACAAATGTTTTGCAAAAAACAGTTTTATAGCTATAAGTATAAGACATAGCCCTAAGGTTGGCCCATAATTGAAAGCTTCTTTCCCCACGGGTTAGAAGTAGTTATAATACTACCTACCTCAACCTCACCATAGGCCTACATTTTTTATTCCGGTTGAAATTTTCATTAGGAAAGGTGCTCTTGTCTTTCCACGAAACACTGAGAAATATAAGGACATTACTGTAGCCTAATGCGTTACCTACAGACATACACAGGTTTGTGTGTATTGTATATAGGTAACGCAAGAGCCGCAGCCCCTCCCCCTCTTATTTAACTTACTCACAAGTTGTAAAATAGGCCTAGGCCTAGCTTGGCATGAATCATCGTAGGCCTAGGCCTAAACTGCATGCTTAACTGGTAGGCTAACTTAAAATAAATTTATAAAATAACAACAACAATAATATAAAGTTTACTTACCATTCAGAGTCAAGTTATAACAGTATAGAAACGTCAAATGACTACAATGATAACATCCCTTAATAGTCACTCACAGTACGTATTTTGTATTTAAACTTCTACTAACTTTTTGGATTGAACTATTTCAAGGTTAAATGCCTAACTTAGACACACTTAGATACACGACCTTAAACACAGAATATATTCTACCACATAATAGTAATACACAACTTTTTACACATTCAGGATGCACTATTCAGGGAAACAGACAGATAGACACCGAGCCCGAGCCGAGCCGAGAGGAGGAGACAGGCAGACACAGCAGACCAGGCAGACAGACGGAGACGGGCAGACAAGCCAGTGCCTGACGTATTGTTTTTTGTTTTACCATTGATTATATATACCATATATTATATATATGTCTTCTGCATTGATCTCTATTATTACAATAGAGATCGATGATAGAGATCGATGGTCTTCTGTAGGTATATATTATGAATGAAGTAAAGCGCAATAGACGTGGACGAGGCGCCAGAAACGGCGTTGAAAGAAGACACGACTTACCAGAAACCGATAGGCCTACTACTGAGACTGGAAAACCTAGGCCTAAAGCAGCTCAAAATTGCCAATCTGAAGTTAAGGAAGTCAAGAAATCGTATAAGTCAGCTCTGGAGGAGGGAAGGAAACCTACTAAAAAAATTGAATGTTCCATTTTATAAGAGAAATGTGAGTGACCAACTGCTGCCTCAGTTTAAGGAAGCCTTAAGTAAAATAGACTGGGCTCTGGTCCTGGACGACCCAGACCCAGCGTCCTCTTTTCAAGCTTTTCACAGTAAACTGCTGGAAGTGTTCAATTTCTTTTTTCCGCTCTTAAATAAAGCCAAGCCTAAATCGCAGCCAAAGCAAAGAAGTAGGGGTAACGCATGCATTGCCAAGGACTGGTATACACCTGAGCTGGGCAGGGTCAGAGCTTTTACAAAACTGATCTTTGATAGATATAAGGCCGAGCAATCTCCTAATGCAAGGGACAAACTTTACTCTCTGTATCTGAAAACGAAGCGTAATTATAAATGTCAGGTAAATGAGGCCAAAAAAAGGGCAACTGTAGTACACATCCAGAGTTCACTAAACCAATGTAAGGCAGCATGGTCAGTGATAAATGACTCGAGGAAGAAAAATGAAGTAGTCAACAAACTTTCTAGTCCAGATGACTACAACCAGTTCTTTGTCAACTCAGTTAAAGACATAACTGAAGAACTGAGCAGAAAAGCCGCTGGAAACCGAAGCGGAGAAATCAGAGTCCAGGTGCAGCCCCTGACCCCTTTGGAGGAATGGAATCCTACTACGCAAGAGGAAGTAATTAAAATAGTTAAATCTTTCTCCAACTCAAGAAGTCCAGATATCTACGGAATCTCACCTTGGATTCTCAAGTCTGTTATAAATGAAATATCACTGCCTCTGTCTGAAGTGATAAACAGGTGTCTGCGGGTGGGACTTTTTCCAGACTGCCTTAAAATCTCAAGGACTATACCTGTTTTCAAAAAGGGGGACGCAAACCTTACCTCAAGTTATCGGCCAATCTCAATAATCCCGACTGTAGGGAAGATTGTGGAGAAGATTGTACAGAGACAGATTGTCGACCATTTTGAAGTAAATCACTACTTTACAGCATCCCAACACGGGTTTCGGAAGTCGAGCGATCTACAACAACAGCCCTCGTCTCCTTGATTAGTGAGGTTTTGGACTCCTTTGAAAATAGACAGTCAATGGCTCTGGTCCTTTGCGACCTGTCAAAAGCCTTCGACATTGTCTCCCACGACATATTGCTTGAGAAGCTCGGCTATTATGGAGTTGGCGGAGTTGCCCTCCAGACCTTTAAATCCTACTTAGAAGGTAGAAGTCAGATGGTAGCAGTGCAGGGCGCACTGTCCTCCCCAGCCGATGTGAAGTTCGGAGTTCCGCAGGGCTCAATAGTTGGCCCCACTCTCTTCCTGATACTGATGAACGACCTAGGTTGGGATAGAGATACTCTACTCTTTGCGGACGATACAACCCTGCTGGGCAGGGGGCAAGATCCTACTGAGGCGGTCGCTTGTTCAGAACTTCTATTCCAAGAGGCTAAAGACTGGTTCCTCATAAATAACTTGAAGCTCAACGAAGATAAAACACAAAGGCTTCTGCTCACCCTAAGCAGATCATCTCCATCTCCTGACCCTCCTGTCAAACTTCTTGGCTTCGTCCTGGACTCCAAGTTACAGTGGGGCCCTCATATAAATTCTGTTTGCGTAAGACTGAGTAGAGTGATCTTCCTCTTGAGAAAACTGAAACACCTGATAACTGCGCAGTACCTGTTGACAGTCTATTTTTCGCTTTTTCATAGCCACGTGGCCTATGGCATCCAACTGTGGGGACATGCTGCCGACAGCAGTCGTGTGCTCCGCTTGCAGAAACAGGCATTACGAGTAATCACAAATAGTAGGAGGCGGAAGCCATGCAGACCCCTTTTTAAACTGTTAAACGTCTTCACAGTCTATAACCAGTACATCCTTGCCTGTGTTGTACACATTAAAACCAACCTGAGCAATTTTGAACTCCGAGGCCAGCTCCACTCTTACAACATTAGAGGAGCACAGAAGCTCAATACCCAGCGGTATAGACTGTCCCTGACAAGAGATAGCTTCCCTGCAGTTGCTGTACATATGTTTAATGCCCTGCCACTCCACCTGAGAGAGCTAGAGCCGAAAATATTCAAGGAAAGAATCAAGGAGCTCCTCCTGCAAAACCCGTTCTACTCAGTTGACGAGTATTTTGAGGAAGCACCAACTCTTGACCATCCACCGCCATCTAAAGCTTAAGTTTTAAATATATGTTTTATTAAAGAAAGTTTTTATTTTATAAAAGTTTGACGCTGTCTATCCGGCCCTGGCTGGTCAGAGACGAAGAGGAGGTAATAAAGGTAATAAAGGTAATAAAGGTATATAGTCAATGGTTTTACTCAAGATTGGCCGTGACCATTGAGATATAGTGGCCGTGACCATCTATTCTATATTATAATTCAGTTTTAAAAAATCTTTGTTTATTTATTTATTTATTTATTATACATTCCAACGGCAGAGCCATTTGAAAAAAAGGCAACAAACAGTTTCCAACTTAACACAAACAATGTGACCAATAAATAACAATGATTTTGTACAACTAAATCTAGAGTTCTACTGGACCGATTTTATTAATTAGGCAAAGAACCAGGCTTTGATATGTTGTTGGAAAGCTTAAATCGTGTAGATTTGCAAATCATTATGAAAACGGGATTTTATTAAATATTTGTGGTGAAAAAGCAAAAATTACAAAATACATTAAAAACTGCTTTTTCAAGTTTCTATTTGTAGCCAGCTTTTGGCTGTCTTTATTAAGTATTTTCAAGAAATGCATAGCAGTTATTTGTAGTAAATTTTATTCTCTTTCAGAATATCACATCCACTTTGGCCGATTTCCCCTTAATTAAAAGTTATTTGCAATAAGCTAAGTGATCTCCAAATTTGTTTGTGGTGAGAAAATACTAAATTAGATATATTTTTGTTAAACTTTATACAACTAAATCTAGACTTCTACCCGACCGATTTTGTTACTTAATGGGTCGTTGGAAAGCTTAATTTGTCTAGGTTTGCAAATAATTATGAAAATTTAATTTAATTACATATTTGAGGTGAAAAAATCAAAATCAACAATAATACATTTCAAACGCATTTTTTCTATTTATTACCAAGTTTATATTTGTAGCCAACTTTAGGCTGCCTTTATTGAGTATTTTCTAGACAAAAAATAATAGCAAAAGCAAAATAAAAAAATAAAAATAATAGGTATAATAATAATTTGTAGGAAATGTTATTTTCTATCAGAATATCACCTTCCACTTTAGTCGATTTCCTCATCATTTCAAAGTTATTTGCAAAAGCGTTAAGCAACCTCCCAATTTATAGTGGTGAGAAAATACTGAATTAAAGATGTTGTAGTTAAACTTTGTACAATTAAATCTACGCAGTTCTAATGAACCGATTGTATTAATTAATAGGTCATTGGAAAGCCTAATTCGTGTAGATTTGCAAATAATTATGAAAGATTGATATTTTTAGGATTTACTAGGTGAAACCCGTCAATGTCGACAGTTAATGTTGAGGTTGCAAGCAAGATCGTTTGACTATTGTAAAGAAAAAAAAAGAGATTCTTCACTTATATTCAAAATATACTCTTTACTTAATTAATCATTCCATCAAGCAAAATCACCTCACACCTTTATGTAATACAATTTGGGTATTTCATACAGGTGTGAGTATAACAAAAAGTTGCCCCCTGGTGGGGTTTTAATGAATTTAATTTAATTTTAAATGAACTACTGAGGACGTTACAATCACAGAGCTGCGCAGTGGAAATAAAGATGTTAAGTGTGGGCCCTGTAATTAAATATCCCAGAAGTCCGATTTATGGACCGTGAGAGGTCTGATATGTTGTCCTCCTTCACACCTTCTTCAGCTTAATTCTAACACTTCTTAAAGCTAATAGATGTGTTTATTTGAACACTCTATGAATTGAAATGTCAGTTCAGATGAAAGATTGTGATGTGAATTGTTTTCTTTGTAAAACTGTAATACTGCAAATAATAACATATTAAAATATTGATTGAATATATTTGTGAAACTGTTTGTTCAGGAAATATTTATCAAAAGTATGACTTCAAGATGTTTATATATACTGGATTCGGTTAAGCCGATTGATCATGAATTCACCAATTTAATATTAAATATTATGAACTGAGCTTATAAAAATTGCACTGTCAAAATATATTTACAAAATGTGATCATCAACACTCATTGTGAATACTTTGTATACCTCTTCCAGTTAAGCCATTTACCTTTTTACTTTACCAGTTTTATACTAATGATACTAACAGCTGAAACACAGGATAATGAAAAGATGGTGATTTGTAAAAATACTGTATAATGAGTCGAATTGAGCTGTGATACAAGTAACAAATATAAACAATGTAATAACCTTTTTGTGCATAATTTAACGATATTTTGAAAGAGAGAGTGAGAGAGTTGATTGCAAGATTGAATGTTCAAATTGGCGGTTTGTTCATTTTTTAAAACTGCAAAGTCTCGGGAAAACCTAGCCTTGATGATTTTATTTATTTGTTTTGGATCACCAGACTCCCCAAAGATGTTCGTAATTATCAAACTGGCCAGTTTACAATTTAATCAAACAGGGACTATTATGTAGGTTTGTGATCTACATCACTCCTTGCTGATCAGTGCAACGGGGCCAATCGACTGCTGAGTCGATTATTTGATAATTTTTTATTTAGTATTTAATATTTATGAATTTAATGGGAGTCTATCCTCATGACCCTTCATCAACCCTAGCCTTCGACCGAGCACTCTGTTACCCCCATTTACGTTACACAATCAAACTCTCACTATTAAAAAATGTAATACTGTTCAAAAATTATTCTACACATGAAATACAAACGTTTTAAATAATAATACTGATGATAGAATCTGACTTTACATAGAATACAAAAATAATAATATCACAGATAAACATTGCTCTTTAAATTAATATACCATTTCAATTCAATTTAATAAATAATTTTCATTTGACTAGGTTCACTATTATAACTTAAATTCTTTGTATGACATGACCAAATTTAATAAAACATTTTATCCTGAATCGTGACCATGTGCTCTAAGTAGACCAAATGAAACATGAAAATCTCAGACCAAACAAAACATGATTCATAACTTGTAAAACGAGTGGTACATGTGAAAAAATGTGGCAGATTGGCAAGACTATTTTAATACTAAAACACAAATAACACAAACATTTACTTACGTACACATGTCGACACATTAACATTCATTCCGACGAAGATTCACGCGTACCGAACATTTAAAAACTGACTCGTGGTAATTTGTGACTTTTTGTCTGACCGAGCGGAACATCACGACACGGTTTTTTCTGGTGTAGGACTTATTAATTCTTGTTTTTTCGAGCTGGCGTTAAATGATTCAATTGAAAATACCGTCACGACGACCCGCGATTCGCTAGAAACTGACATTTGCTATCGATATGATGCATGTACGAATTTTCATCACGAACGCGAACAATCAATCCGGCATCTCAACTGTCTCGACTTAATACTAATAAAACACACCCCCAAATGCAATTCGGCGAAATTTTGACAATTGCGATCGTTTGATGCACGTACAATTTCCGCCCGAACGCTAATTTCCGAGCTACGAATTAAGATATTAATAAATTCGTCCTACACCAGCGACAAAACGCGACTTCACATGTTGACTACGCGAGTACTGAGCCACGAGTGACGACGAGAAGTTTGCACGCGACACGGTTCGAGTATAGTATTCCTCCGCGTTACGTCATGTTGGACTGACTTGTCCATTGCCTGGCGCGGATTTTAAATCTTTGAATTTAAAATCGGCACAGAAATCTCCCCTGCCAAAAGAAATTGGCCCGAGCGACCTTCAGGTCCGCACGAAGGCCTTTTCCATCCCGGGACAATTTCGACCCGGCGCGACGACGCTTGACGTGGCAACAGACGCTTCATTCATACGACACATTTTTTTGTTGATTTTTTTTCCATTGATTTACATTTAATACATTTAACACGAAACAATTTTACACATAAACATTTGAAATTTGAATAACAAAAATATAAAATCTGAAACTTTAACAATAATAAACATTTTGCTTTGAGGTCGGTACTGAGAAATTAAAAATTGTTGTCAACTAACACCTTGTGTCATAAACCAAGACTGCATCAATCCATCAACAATTTGAATGGTGTAAACGCGCACGCTTAACACACTGTAGAATTATCTATCTAGCATTCAGCGTTGAGTAGATGTCAACAATCAGTTCATTGACCCGTAGCGCAGTCGACAGTCAGCTGTTGCCGATGGAGTGGGCGGGGGCGGGGGACATTGTTGTGGTGAACGGCCCGATGTCTGCCTGTCTGTGCGGGTAGGTTCTACTCTCGCCCCACCACAGCTGGAACGTGACCTCTGTTGGCCAGCCTTCATGTCGCTCACAGTGGTTACATAACATGACTCAGATGATTCATTGTTTCTCAAAATATGTAATTATGAAAATGTTTAAAACAATTGACCTCAGTTTGACTCTATTTACTCAAAATTGAAAACTATTGCACATGTAAATATAAATAATCTCTGTACGAATATGACACAAATAAATAAACAAGTAAACAAACACAGAAATATCAATGTGGATCAATTGGATAATTGCCTTAGAGATAACAACTGATACCCTTATCAATGCCAACCTGCCTTGGTAGTAATGCCAATCTGCTTCCTTGTTACCAGACCTCTCAAATTAGTGCTATCACTTTTTGTAAAGAAAAAAAAGAGAATCTTCACTTATATTCAAAATATACTCTTTACTTAATTAATCATTCCATCAAGCAAAATCACCTCACACCTTTATGTAATACAATTTGGGTATTTCATACAGGTGTGAGTATAACAAAAAGTTGCCCCCTGGTGGGGTTTTAATGAATTTAATTTAATTTTAAATGAACTACTGAGGACGTTACAATCACAGAGCTGCGCAGTGGAAATAAAGATGTTAAGTGTGGGCCCTGTAATTAAATATCCCAGAAGTCCGATTTATGGACCGTGAGAGGTCTGATATGTTGTCCTCCTTCACACCTTCTTCAGCTTAATTCTAACACTTCTTAAAGCTAATAGATGTGTTTATTTGAACACTCTATGAATTGAAATGTCAGTTCAGATGAAAGATTGTGATGTGAATTGTTTTCTTTGTAAAACTGTAATACTGCAAATAATAACATATTAAAATATTGATTGAATATATTTGTGAAACTGTTTGTTCAGGAAATATTTATCAAAAGTATGACTTCAAGATGTTTATATATACTGGATTCGGTTAAGCCGATTGATCATGAATTCACCAATTTAATATTAAATATTATGAACTGAGCTTATAAAAATTGCACTGTCAAAATATATTTACAAAATGTGATCATCAACACTCATTGTGAATACTTTGTATACCTCTTCCAGTTAAGCCATTTACCTTTTTACTTTACCAGTTTTATACTAATGATACTAACAGCTGAAACACAGGATAATGAAAAGATGGTGATTTGTAAAAATACTGTATAATGAGTCGAATTGAGCTGTGATACAAGTAACAAATATAAACAATGTAATAACCTTTTTGTGCATAATTTAACGATATTTTGAAAGAGAGAGTGAGAGAGTTGATTGCAAGATTGAATGTTCAAATTGGCGGTTTGTTCATTTTTTAAAACTGCAAAGTCTCGGGAAAACCTAGCCTTGATGATTTTATTTATTTGTTTTGGATCACCAGACTCCCCAAAGATGTTCGTAATTATCAAACTGGCCAGTTTACAATTTAATCAAACAGGGACTATTATGTAGGTTTGTGATCTACATCACTCCTTGCTGATCAGTGCAACGGGGCCAATCGACTGCTGAGTCGATTATTTGATAATTTTTTATTTAGTATTTAATATTTATGAATTTAATGGGAGTCTATCCTCATGACCCTTCATCAACCCTAGCCTTCGACCGAGCACTCTGTTACCCCCATTTACGTTACACAATCAAACTCTCACTATTAAAAAAATGTAATACTGTTCAAAAATTATTCTACACATGAAATACAAACGTTTTAAATAATAATACTGATGATGATAGAATCTCTCGACTTAATACTAATAAAACACACCCCCAAATGCAATTCGGCGAAATTTTGACAATTGCGATCGTTTGATGCACGTACAATTTCCGCCCGAACGCTAATTTCCGAGCTACGAATTAAGATATTAATAAATTCGTCCTACACCAGCGACAAAACGCGACTTCACATGTTGACTACGCGAGTACTGAGCCACGAGTGACGACGAGAAGTTTGCACGCGACACGGTTCGAGTGTAGTATTCCTCCGCGTTACGTCATGTTGGACTGACTTGTCCATTGCCTGGCGCGGATTTTAAATCTTTGAATTTAAAATCGGCACACTATAAATCGATTATAAATAACTCCAATTTTTTAACAATATTTGGATTGTTCGTGATTTAGCAGTGTGCTTTAGGTAGTCCGATCTTAATAATCAATAATTTAAATAGAAGCTGGTATTTCACTGAAGGTTCTTAGGTCAAAACAAATAGAATAACGTAATTAGAATTGAGTGAATCATGTTGCCACATAGGCAAAATTAATTTACAGCCCTTGATACAAAATGCTTTTTTTCAATAAACTTTCAAAAGAAATTTATATCACATGTTTTATTTACAGTGTATGGGCCATGGGGTGAAAATAGAGAAGTCTGTACTGTACATTACATATTTTTGGTCGTATTACTGGACGACCTCTAGTTTTTTTTTTTTTTTTTTTAATCGCAGGTAGTCATTTTGTAAATACAATTTTTTAAAGAATTTTGCCGTTTTCAGATTTAACTCGGTCAAATGGTATATCGGAATCATTTGTAAGGATACTGTCATAATTTCTCTCGCACTCCGGACCCCTCCCCCGCTGCCACGTAGCGCACCAACATGAACATCCTGCTCAGCCACTCTGCCCGGCCCTGCAACTGTATCGTTTGTCAACTCGATCACTACTCGCATTCATACTCTGGCCGAGCACACTTAGACTAGATTACTGATTACGACAAGTGTTTATTATCTGTTAAAAAGGTATTTTCTGTAAGTCGGAAAGAGGCATCTTACTAATATTATAAGTGAGAAAGTTTGGATGTATCGATGGATGGATGGATGCATGGATGGATGGATGGATGGATGGAGGGATGTGACAAGTAAACACGAAGAATACTGGTCGGATTGGGCTATGACATTTGGTGTGATGATACCTCACATTCCCGATTAACATATAGACGCATTATTATCCCAAAAATACTTTCGGGCTCCGCCCCAGTGGCTCTGGAGTTTCCCATGTTAACCTTTTAGCTGTTCCAACTACACAAGTTGGTTCTATGATATTAGCATTAAAAAGTTATAAGGTTTACCAACAGGGCGCAGTACTATTTTTTTTTTCATTTATGACAACATCTAATTTGAACCAACTAGCAACAAAAAGCTGTGAAAATGAGAATTTCACCTTTTTCATTGTTTAGTTGAAGTGGTAGATTATTATTAAGTATTGCGACAATTGCAACTGTCGGCTCCTCTTTGACCGCTTGAAAACACAATATATCAACAATCACAGATAGCTCAGATGTAAGGTAAGAGATTCATAAATAGAAGTTATAGGTTCGAGACCCATCTGGGGAATAATATTTCAATTTTTTTCAATTTGTTTTATGAACCATTTAATTAAAATACTCAACTAATAAATATGCTTTTCATACTAAATCTTTATTATTTTGTGTTTTTATGTAGGATATCCCCATTGGATGCTTGGTCCAATGTTAAAAATTGGTTGGTTGGCCAACCGTAAGATTTAGTGCCAAAACATACTGTTGGCCAACCATGGACAGAAACATAGGGCCAACAATTTGCCAACAGTTTTTGCTACTTTGGGTATCATCGCTTAGCACTTTTCGGATGAAACGCAAATAACCTTATATCGTTCCAAAGCACTTTTCAGGAAAAATCCGTACAATGATATATCGTCTTTTTTTATTGGTTCACCTGTTTTTTTTTATTTTACCCTAATTTTTCACTCATCTTCAGGTTGAAATACATTGTATCCTTATCTCAATGTGTTAACAAAAAGGTCAGCTTAGATTAGACACTCCCTATTAGGTTAGACAAGACTAGGGTTTGGACAGTCCCTTTCAAAACATAAAAATGCCATTGGTGTAGAAAACACAAAATAAAATAATATTAGAATCAATGATATAGGTAATGATAATGATAAACCCAATCTTGTGGAACATCAACTTTATTAACAAATCAATAGATAGGTGCTCTTACAATAATCCTTTATAAGGGTAGTAGTTTAATAAACATCCTTCATTTCAAATAAGTATTAATATAACAAAATAACTGATATGTATAATACTTACCTTCATAATCCTTTTTAACAATTGTAATATAATAATTTTCATCTTTAAAAAAATATCAACATTCTATATCATGCAAACAAATCCAATTACAACCTAGGTGCCAGGAATTTCACATTTACAATTCCAACTTACAAACAGATACCATAACTAGTTTGTTAAGATAGTAAGTCACACTTGATTATGAGTTTTAGATAAAATTTAGCCCTAACACAAATAAAAATGAATAATTGTTTTACATATTCAACAACTCAACACTTTAATTTGTAACAGTTTCGGTAAAACTACTTTAAAACTATAATTACTTTTACTATCCTACTATAATTAATCATCATTCAGTTTAAAACAATATTTTATCGTAAACTTGTCATCAAAGTATCACAAATAATGTACCTAATATAGGACAATTATAAGTTTCACGATCACATTTACCAATGTAATCTTCAGTTATATTAAATTAGAAATAAAATTAGTTTAAAGTATTATTTAATAAAATTAGTTGATATATATTAAACAAATTACTTATTAAAATTGAAGTTGATTAAAAATTATTTATTCCTGCACCTGAAATCATCTGATGCTTCCATCGTGGTGTTTTACAAACCGTTTTAGTCTGTTATGCTGTCTAGTTGTTAGGCTGTCTTTGTACTTCCCGTCAAAATAGAAAATGTTCTACATCAAAACTTTACTGTAAACTTTTAGTTTACATTAAATTTTTAGTGAGGTTTAACAGTAAGCTAAAGACTTACACTCACACAGTTGGTTTTAGCAACAGTAGTAAAGCACCACTAAGAAACATATAGTTTTAGCATTAAATACAATGCCTTCACAGTTCTATAATAATAGTCTACAACTAAACTCAAGGCCAACAAACAACAAAAAGCTGCAAACAAACTACCAGTTGTCATTCAGGCTGTTAGACGAGGAGGAACTCTTGCGCTCGGCTCCAACAGCAGCGCTGCAGCGGAACGGGCGTTTGTTGAGCTCTGGCAAAAAAAAGTTCTTTATCTACCATCTTTGTATATTCTAAAGTTACTGAGGATGTGTCACCTTGTATTGAAATATTACATATCTTTAAATAGCAAAGTATGTCACAGACCTTACAATAGAATTTTTTTTAACTTGATTTGGACCTAAAAACTGAAAAATAGACCGCTACAAAAGTATAAGCTTCCTAAGGACAAGAATAATACAATTAAGGACTCCAACACAGATATGCACTGTTGTTATTAGTCTCCTTCAATGTGACTTTTGTGCCGATTTTGAATTCACTCATTCAAAATCAGCGCCAAAACGGCGGACAACATTGTCCAATCACGACGAACGCGGGAAGGTATGGGGGTTTAGTGAGTGGGAGAAAATTTTGCGCCGTTCCGGCCAAACCTCGCATGCGGGGTTGGTTCGGCAGATTGGCCACAACCTAAACCCCAACTCTCACTTGTTAGCTGCGGAGAGCTACCTTCTGCCACTGGGTGTTGGTCCACCTACAGAACCAAGTGAGGGGGGCCCTAGACTAAGGTGTAATGCGATCCGTGCCAAGAGTCTTGTGGCACTGGGGGCCTTATATTCAGTGTCTTAACGGAGCCTTCTGGGAACCCAGTCGTATGCACCCCTTACCTCTCTAATCGGGTCAATGGAGAGGGTGGACTCAGATACCCGGTATTCGTGAGAACAATGTGGACGATCTGACCCAAATGGAGGAGGAAGGTCTACTGAAATCTGACGATGACGACAGGCTCGCAGAAACCGGAAAGGAACGAAAAACGACTTTCCAGGTGCGAGTTGCAAAGACGGAGGATACCGGATGCTTTAGCCAAAGGCGAAAAGGTGCTATCCAGAAGTGAGAGGAGGCTGGTGTGGGCTGCCAAGCACCCTAACTCTGCTCCCTGCAAAGCCAGTTCCTCTGGGAACCAGGATGCTGGGAAAAAAGCAGGGCAAGGGTGGTACCCCCCAAGCTGACTCTAATGAAGCCTCCAGGAAGAAAGGTGGAGGCTGTGCTAACGCAGCAGGATTGGCTGGTCAAGCAAGTTCAGGAGCTGAGTCCTTTCAGGGAAATCTCGCTACGGCTTGCCCCAGCCAGAGAGCTTGTGAAAGCTGTGAAGGTATATTTATGTGCCCAGCCCTACAAGGTCTGCGTATGAGATCCCTTGGCCTATTGATGGGAGATCGAAGGGAAGAACAGGTTACCATAGTCAAAAGGCTCTCACGGTTCACCAAGGACCTGGGATTTTACAGTGAATGAGGACCTGTGAATGAGGGTGCACAATAAGCTGTTCTAGCTGCGATGCAATCCCATGGTGACTTGTAAGCCTGGCCCTCTGTTGAAAAAAAAGGAAAAAAACTACAAACGCATAGGGATACACAGACAAACGTTTGAATGTGGAGAAGCGTGGAACGATCACTTGGAGTAGAGAAAGCCATGTTTTCAATATATTATTCGTAACTAAGAAAATTGCGTTCGGGAGAAATTTGTACGTGCGTCGAAACGACAGCAAATGTTAATAATTCTCTGAATTGCTCGAATTGATTTTAATGATGAATTGATTTTTGAAAAGTCGAATTGATTTTAAATTACCGGATTGATGTAGCGTTCGTGAGAGAAAATTGTACATGCGTCGAACTTTGTACTACATTTTATATCTTGAATTATTGGTCAATCAAAAAATCAGTTCCAGTGCGAGTGGTTGATTTTGTTTTTAGAGGAGAGATTCAGAGGCAAACGTTGCATTGTCCAAGGCTAGGAGGAACTTTAAAGATCACAATGATAGACTCCCATTAGAGTAAAAATTGTTAATTTCAAATAAACAGCTCTACCAAAGGTCTGACTCAGTAGTCGATCGGCCTCGCAGTGGTACTGCAGTATAGTCCACTGGCAAACAAGTCCCTATTGCAATAACATACAACCGCCGGCTGTATAAAATATACTTGGGGAGTCTGGTGATCTCTATAATAAATCAATAAATTGGTTTTTCTCTATTTTTCCTGGGACAGTGCAAATTAGTGGGGTTGATAGGATTGAATCAAATTATATCACAATCATAATCTCCACTTGGAAACAAGTTGGTATTTCTCTGACTATATTCGATTAAATTTTGTAACATCCAGATCTCTCACAATTTTACATACGTTTTTCTGAGGTAATTTAATGATATTGGCCTACACACCTAACATCAAATCTTCCACTGCACAGGCTCTGTGTGATTTATGTCCTCATAGGTTCTGCATAAATTAAATTAAGTTCTTTTAAACCCCACCAGGGGGCAGCTTTTTGTGGTTTCACACCTTTATGGAATATAGAATTATATTCCATATTGGGGTGAATTAACTTGTAATTGCAGAGATGTATATCAATATATATATCAGAATCAAATTAATTAATATTTATTTTTTGTTTAAACTTTGCTGTCAAAACTATCAAAATATTTTTAAACACTGAAAAATAAATTAAAAATAAATATTCCCAAACAATACAAGTTTAAAAACTGATTTAAGACTATAATAAGAATCTTCTTTAATTTTTTTACCAGTAATAATATTTACTGTTTACCTGAAATGCACAAAAGCATTTTGCGACGAGCCCCAAATGCAGACACCCCAATCTCCTTCAGGTCAACCTCGCTGAGGGTTTGGAATGTTGCAAGATCCACCTCGTGGGACTTGAACAGTTCTAAAACAAACAGAAGTTCATAAACTTAGAAAAATATGTAAAATATGTTGTTTCCTGAACAGTTTTAGCATGGATAAAACATACTCCATAAGTAGATTTCTCATCCTTATGGATCAGATGAAGGCAATTTTATTGTTAGTTCTGTCATGTACTGTAGAGGTAGTTTTTTGCTTACATTTTTATTTCTCGTTTTTTTAGTCATTTATTTAAACAATAACTCAGCCCCTGGTTATATAAACGAACCGAAAAGTAAAGCACAGATCATTAAATTAACCCAAAAATATAGAAACAAAAGTTTGTTGACACTATAGCGATCGTGTCACCGGACATGAGCGAGACACAAAACACAAGCTTCAAAATTTACAATAGGATGAGGAGACGTCTATTTGTGTTGGTTAGTCTGTGCTTTCAGCTAATAAATTTACTTTAAGGTACAATAACACTTTTTAGGTGAACAAAAAATATGACATTTAAAAAAATGTATTTAGTGAAAATCCAATCAAACAAATGGAAATTTGCTTAGTCAGCAGATTAATTGTCTGTTACGGGGGTAATTTTATGTTTCAACCAGCAGTGTTAGGATAAAATAAACGTAGTTGAGCGTAGTTGGTTTACATTGTCAGAGTGCTCTGATGTAAATTGCTGATTTCTGTCAAATACATTAACATTTTAACTTTATAGGCATGCACCGTGGATGTGATACTCCCTGGTGTGGATTAACGTCCGCACGAGTGAGTACTACGACTATCCGCAGTACTATCCTGATAATTAGACCAATTCGTATATACAAAGGCAAAAATGTGGTTCGGATTCCACAATAAACTGTAGGTCCCTTTAGTTGCCATTAGCTGTATGGGCTATCAATTAACAGCTGTGTCTAAGGAATATGTCGGCCTTAGTCACTAACAAGACTACAAGATCGCGCCACTCATCCTACACTAATCTCCATTCATACTTGGCTTAAAATACCTACTTTGTATGGTCGCCATGCAATAAGAAAGTATTAATAGTATTAAAGTATTTTCTTCTGAGAAAACAGTTTTTTTTTTTTATATAACAGAGTTTCTTTTTTATAAAAACAGCTGTTCTTTTGTTTTTAAATTTGTTCTATAAAATTCTTATGGGGAAAAATCAATCCGAGCGTCTCGCCACAATATGGGTAAGAACTTTTAAATTTTAAAACCTTATTGCGAAACTACAAATTGAGATAAATTTTTTGACACCTCAAACGATGAAATTGGTCCACAAATAAGGGTGGAGAAGTATTCACAAAAATGCTGGCTTCACATATTATACATATATAAATAAATACTCACGAGTGTACTTATCTAGACCCATGGAGGCCAGCATGCTGTACAAGTCTGACTGCTGAGAGGTGGTGGAGATGGACTCCAGCAGACCCGAGGGGAGAGTCTCAAGGTAGTTGGAGGCAGAGAGTCCAGTCAGATCTGGAGAACTTCCGGGGTTGTGGTCAGAGGCCCAAATATCACCTCCCTGTAATTAAATAAAGTTATCAACAGTCTGACACTTACTTTATCCCATTAGCTTGTCAATAACTCTTCATGGTTAAGCGGTGGGAGTAGGCTACTATGATTTTTTACGGAGGAATTCACAAAAGTTGCGATAATCTTTGAGCCGTAAACTCATTATTTTTGAATAATGATGCTTTTGTTAAGAGTTAAAATGTACTATAATACGTGGTTCTAAATTATTGTTACACTTTTGAAACTCTATAAGTAAAATACCCTCGCCGCAGCAAACCTGCAGAGTAAGCGAATTACCATTTACCTGGCTGGATTTCTACTAAAATATTCCCTGAAAATTGTCAGATTTATTTCCTATTTAAATAACATCTAAATATTAATACGCAAGCAGTTTTTTTTTTACAGTCATAAGTCGATAACGGTTTGACGGATTTTAACGTTTGAGGTGTCAAATTAAAAGTTTTTTCACGTAGATGAGCAAATACGTCTCAGAATATTAAGAGAATCTCCTCTTTCAATTGGTTTCAATTGTGCTGATAGGTTATATAGTTTTTCATTTATAGAGTTTAAAAAGTGTAACAATAATTTAGATTTACCGTGTATACTGGTTAATGGACTGTAAGATTGAATCAAAAATGGTCAAGCGGGTTATTTGAAAATTACATTTTTCTGTTATTTTATCGGGTTTTATAGCTATTACCGTAGGTGGCACGGTAAGACCTAGGCCCGGGACCGATTTACTTTTTCATTTTGATGTCCCCAGAGGCCAAAAACACAATTCGTTCAAATTTCGTTTCAAACTAGGTTTGCCAAGTAGTTACGGCGCACACCGCTGCTGGCGAGGAGCGCAGTAGCCGTATGCGACCAGCAGAGGCTGAAGCGGTATGCACCGTAACTACAAGGCAAACCTAGCGGTGGACGCCGGAACTTATGCTAACCGCAGCACAGCTGACGGTCTACATTTATTCTATTTGTCATAGAACCAACTCGTGTGGTTGAAACAGCTAGCTGACAAAATTCTTTAATTCCTTTTAAATATGAATACTCATAAGGTTATCATGGGAAACTCCAGAGCCACTGGGGTGGAGCCCAGAAGGATTTTTGAGATAAGAATAAGTCTATATGTTAATCGGGAATGTGAGCTATCATCGTACCAAATTTCAGCCCAATCCAACCAGTAGTTAATGCGTGATTGAACTTCAAACAAACAAATAAATAAACAAACAAACACACAAACTTCCACATTTATAATATTAGTAAGATATATATATAATTACATATATATTAATTATATATATATATAAAATATGTGTCATATATATATACATAAATATATGTGTCCAACTTGAGTAGTTTTTGTCCGATTTTGGTGAAATTAGGTTTAATATTGTAAGGCGGGATAGCCTTGAATGAGTTTCTGAACCAGCATGATCGGACCATGGGAACGGGTTTAACTATTTTGGGGTTAACTATTAAAATTATATGGGGTAAAAATGGGATTTTCTAATTTTCACTCTCAAAACACAAAATTTTCCAATTTCTCTTCAGACCTTTTTAAAATAAAAATAAACTAATAATTTAGTATATCAAAGTGTTTTTGTACAATTATTGGTTACGGATAAAATTCAAAAAATTGATAATTTAAAATTCAAATTTTATTCTTATGGAGAATATTGTAAAATGTTGTAGTTTGCTTGTAAATGGATAAATTTTGATCGAACTTGGCAATTTGATTTATTTTATACTAAGCTATTAATATTTTACTAAAAACACCGTTTATTAGTTTCCTTGTAGCAGCAAACGTAGTTGCTTGTTAAACCTAATGTTATTTAGATACATATATATAATATTTAATAGAAAATCAATTCAGACAAGTTTGCTTGTTTATATATTGATCAAACTTGGCAAATTTACCTATTTTATACTAAGCTTTTTAATATCAATATTTTACTTAAAAAACACACTTTTAGTTTCCCTTTAGCATCAAACCTAGATACTCTTTAAACCTAAATGTTAATTTATAATCGATTTAAACAAAAATCAATTCAGGCAAAGGGAAATTAGTCGACAGGTTTTCTGCGGCGGGGATATTTTTACATCATTGGGGGTTGTACCAACTTTGTTTAGAGTTATAATGGCTATAACATAGTATATTTTAAATCAAATCATTTAAGCAGTCTTTTTGAAAATCGGATTTTTCTGTTATTTTGTAGGTCTTTGGGAGAAAATCATAAACAATTTATTATAGTTCCTAAAAATAACTGTAAGAAATATGTTTTTTTAATGAAAAACCTGGAAATACAATATAGATTAGTACACACAAAATTTCAACAAAATTGGAACTCAGTCTGTAACTCTGTTCACACAGACCCACAACCACACAACAGACACAAACACACACATAAACACACTTCTGAAGTCCGAACCACATCTTTTTGTTTGTGGGAACCAAAAAGAATATTTCCACCAAAAACTCAAAAATGTTAACAAAAAATATACTTGTTTAATATAAGTTACTATTTTATGGGGGAGATACTAAAAATTAGGTGTGGTCATGATAAATGAGTGCCTACAATACCTTCAGAGCCAATGCTTCACGTTGTTTCTGCTCCTTCAGCACTGCGCTTGGACTCGACTGACTTAAACCAAGGCCTGACCAGGTAGAGTTAGGTACTCGCAAGTCTGTAGACTTGGGCTGGGCTTGCGTGGCTATAAACATCAAAATTTCTTTGTTCACTCATATAGCATTTTCCTACCATCAACCATTATTGGATTCACCACATGTTTTTTCTTATCTCATTAAAAAAACATTTAAACATGATATCATAAAAAGGTTTCAGTCGAAACACATGCGGAAAGGATGAGTATAAATAAGTAAAATGTCTGCTTTGAGGTGCAATACGAACCCACCACTTATTTTATCCAAATTTGTTGTTTTTTAATGGGCTATCAATTAACAACACTTTTCAACGAATTTTGACCCCAGATGGTAACAAAAAAAGGGTATGACTGTTCTCAAACTTAAAATGCTATTGGCAGAGATTAATACCAAACAAGTTTATTAATTGTAATATATTACATTTCATTCAGTGCAAACCCCCAGATTAAAGAGCAGCCAAAAGCACCTAAAAAAGGTAAACTAAACAATAAATCATTTAGGTACCCAATCTATTCTTTAACTTGTTTGTTGGTTGAGTATTGTTATTTGACAATCAATTGATTTAAAATCTGTTGATTTGATGCAATTTCATTGAACAAAGGAACATTAAATAGCTTCCTCCATGTAGGCAAAATTAACTACTGTAACGCTTTTAGGGTGTAATTTCTTTTACCCCAGAAAAATCACATCTGGGCGTAAGAGCTTTTATTTGATTATGTTTAAATAATGTAGGGTTAAGATAAACCCTTGAAAATCAATAATAATATAGAATGGGTATATGGTAAAGGAAAGATTGATAGAAGAGCAAAGTTTTCAAATACCTTGATTTGCTTGCATTTTTAGGTTGTGGTAGTCAAAAAACTTCTTGTGACGTTCAAATCCTGGAGCTTTCAGTTCGTTGAGGTCAGTTGTGAAAACGTTGTTATTGTCTGAAACAGTTTTGACAATTTGATGACAAATTTTAACAGGCATACAGAGTAAAACCAATTAAAATGTTTAGAACTATAAATTTAGTTTGTTATTAAATTGTAGATATTTAGAAAAAATATGGGAAAAAATAAAGCAATAAAAAACTTTAAAGTGTCAAGAGGAGTTCACAGAAAGGAGGAGCACTCTATGTACAGGTACACCCAGGATTTATAGCTGATTCATAAAATGTTTATACAGGGTGTCCCGGAACTCTCTACCAATATTTTAGGGCATTGCTCCTGGGTAAGAAACATACCTAAATATCATATTTAAATTTTCCTGAAGTTCTTAGTTACTCACACATCCGCCATTTTGTTTTTTCCAGTTATTAATTTTTTTCTAAAGAATGGTTAAACATACGAAATGGAAACTTTGCACAAACATTTATGACAACTAGTCAAAGCTACAAAAAAATTATGAAGATTTTTCAAATTCATAAAACAAAATGGCGGCCATTTAAAATTTTTGTAAAATGTTTTTGAGTTAGTATTTAAGAAACAAAATTTTAAATGGCCGCCATTTTGTTTAATGAATTTGAAAAATCGTCATAATATTTTTGTAGCTTTGACTATTTGTCATAAATGTTTGTGCAAAGTTTCCATTTCGTATGTTCAACCATTCTTTAGAAAAAAATTAATAACTGAAAAAAACAAAATGGCGGCTGTGTGAGTAACTAAGGACTTTCGGACAATTTCAATATGATATTTAGGTATGTTTCTTACACAGGAGCAATGCCCTAAAATATTGGTAGAGAGTTCCGGGACACCCTGTATAAACAACCAGTTATGGGTGTGTTGCTAGCCCAAGGTTAACATCTCGGACTCCGGTGCGGGAGAGACGGGTTCAATTCTCAGCATCCACTAAACATTTATTCTCACGTTTGACCTCTTGTAAAATGCTACTGGCGTACAAAAAAACCCCAATCACTCAGCTATCAAACTTAAATTGAATGATAGGTTAAGTATTTTGTCTAACCTGATCTTTGGTCAGCTGACATGTTCTGCACAGGTGAAGCGTTGCGTGGACTAGCACATGGACTAGATAGTGGACTGGTGTTGCTACTCAGAGATGAATATCCTCCTGGAACACAAACAAGCGTCACTTTAAAACATTGGTTACATTAAATGAGTTATATTGGTCACTGAGATCACCCAACCCTCACCTCACTCTCCAGCTCCATCACCTCGGCAGTTGATAGTTCAATGTAACTATAGTCTTAAATAATTCACCCAACCACTTCTATAATACATCCTCCTGACATTAGTATACAGTACTCTACAGTGGTGACGAATACTGTAGTAGTAGTAACTATCATTAACACAGTTGCTCAATAGTACACAATTTTTCATTCATATGGACCAGCGACACATATGCGACGGCTAGTCACATTAAAATAGACTGACGTTGCATATTTGCGTTGGTGTTCCAATGTTATCAAAACGCTTGTATCTCTGTAACGGTCTATTTGAAGGCACTGAATTCTCTGCAGTGGTTTACAGGGATGTCTGACGCACAACTGCGTCGCTTGTTCTGTGGATATGATGATTGGTGATGTCATATGATAGTTAGAAAACCTGCTCTTTACTTTGCTGCATCACTTTATGTATGTAAATAATAATTATAAATAATACAAATGTCTTTATTAGCAAGCCTTTTTCAGAAGAATACATTCTGTTTTTCAAAACCACTTTTGTCCTTAATCCAAATAAACTATACATACAAAACAAACTATAAAAGAATCTATATAAATAATCTATGAAAACTATGTAGAAAACAATCCATACTAACAATCTATTAAAACAGTCAGCGCCCTAGGCACAACTAATAGTTTTTTTTTTTTGTCCTAGGACGCTAGGCACGAGCCTGGGATTGTTTTTCACATTACTTCAAGCTAGACCTAGGGGTTGCGGCATTAGCACTTAGATAACATCCATTGGTGACTTGGCGGGGATCAAACCCGCTCTAACCACTACGCCAGCTCGCTCCCCCAGGCACAACTAATAGTAGCGCCCCTTTGTAATATACATAACAGGGTGTCCACAAATCGGGAAAACTGGGAAATCCGTGAATTATGAGTGAGTTTTTTAAACCGGGAATTATGCATTAAATTTGTATTTCTACCTGGAATTTTAATTTTTCCGTGATCGCGCATGACAACAGACCGCCATGATGATATCAAAATCACGAGGGATGATCAGAATATTGCCGCGATCATGGAAGATGATAATTATTTCGACATGACCGCGGAAAATAGTCAGAATTTTGCCGCAATCGCGGGAGACGATTACGATGTCTACACGGCGAGGGATCATCAGAAGTTTACCGCGATCGCATGCAAATATAACCACAATTTTTTTTATTTTCCAATTTGTTGGCGCCCCCCAAAAAAAGCCAATTGCCTCGCGCCCTAGGCACGTGCCTACCGTGCCTATTCGGTAAATTGGCCCTGCAGAGCATTATACAAGGCGGGACCAAAGTATGAGAAGGTGCGCCTCCCCACTTAATGTCTGACATCTTGGCGAGAGAGAAGTCTCTCACACGGGTACTCAGGCTGGCCGAGCTCTATAGCTTTACGTTTCAGGCTGCAGATTAGGTATATACAAGTCTCTTTAGTTGGCATAATGTGTGCAGCGTTTCTGTAAGGGGTTATGTGATCTCTTCTCCTACAGAATTAATCTAGTTGATACATTTTTTAGTCGTTGGATTTTATTTAGGTAACCTTTTGTAATGCTTCTCGTATTTGCGTAAGTGGGAAGACAATAATCAAATACTGACAATACCAAGGCACTTACTAGTTTTATTTTAGCGCTCTCAAGTAAAACCCCTTTCAATCTATATAGACCTCGCAGCCGGCCAAGGGCTCTCTGATACATGAGTTTTTTTTAATGGTCAGATAGCGTCAGGTCTTCATCAATAGTCACTCCAAGCGTTTTTAATTTCTCGCATACATTGATAGCTTGCCCATTTATTTCAAATTTTCTGACCCTGCCTTGCCTGATTTTGCTTAATGTAGGGTATTTTGTGACGCAATATGGAGAATTGTTCAGTTGTTGTATGTGTATTGTCCGGTTTCAATCTATGTATCTTTGACCATACAGATATAGCATTCAGTTCATTATTAATGGCATTAAAGGCTTTAACGTAAGATGCTTTATCATAGGACAAATGAATCTGGCAATCAGCATATAAATGTAAATGAAATTGCATGTTTTTACAGCTTATGTAATGCCAGTGGTATATATATTGTAGAATATTGGCCCTAAGCACGTTCCTTGGGGAATCCCTCTATCTTTGACATGGAAGCTGATACTTTACCGATGATTTTTGTTACCTAAGTTCTATTGTTGAGGTAAGATTCTATCCATTTTACTGCTTTGTCATTAAATCCATAGTGGAGCTTGGCCAACAGCAATTTATGAGATAAAGAATCGAACACCTGGGAATAGCCCAAAATAATACATAATTACGGAGCTACATTTACTATTATCTTTCAAAGAGATCACTATACAAATTTAAAAGTGAAGTGCAAGTGCTACATTTTTTTCTGAAACCTGATTGCTGCTTTGGTCAAATGTTTTCTTTTTCGATAAATTCTTAAATCTGTTTAACTACAATTTTCTCTAGGACCTTTGATAATGTTGGCAATACTGTTATTGGTATCAGATCTTTAACATTCGTGGGTGCTTATTTTTGGGCAGTGGGTTCACAATATATGTACTTTCTTTCCAGGCATCTGGGAAGGGAAGTATCCTGTAGCATAGACTAAGCAACACAAGTAGACTGCTCATCCCATTGTAAATTTTGAAGCTTGTTTTTTGTGTCTAGTTCATGTACGTCCACACTGATCACTGGGGTAGACAACATTTTGTTTCTGTTATTTTAGGGTTATTTTCATGATTTGTGCTTTACTATTTGGTTGTATAACTTGGAGATTAGTTATTGCTTATGATTACATCGTTTTATTTGGTTAAATGAGGTTTTAAATGACTAACAAGAAACAAATTGTAAACAAAACATAACCTCTACAGTTGGACGTACAGAACTAACAATAAAATTGGCTTCAGCTGTTCCATAGAGATGACAAATCTACTAAGGGAGTATGATTTATCTATGCCTGTAGTTAGTGACTGGTTTACCAAATGAGTGATTACTGAAAGACAGTACAGACTCATTGATTGGTTGACCTTTGCTTTTGAGCTTATCCCATTTATTACTTTTTGAACCTCTCTAGTTCTGTTATGTTAACAAACTGAAATGCTATGATGCCATGTATTTTATTATTTTATTTTATTCAATTAAGTTTTGACTCGGGATAAAATTAGATCCCATTTCAACGAAATATTTGTTAATCTCATTAATGCTGACAAAAGAATAATCGTTTGGTATATTATCATCACCTACACTGCAGCTTCGCATGACTGACCAGAACTCACTTGGTTACTTTGAATCACTCAGGGTTTTTGTTTTTATGTAATAGGACTTTTTTGCTTTGTATACAAATACATTTAACTCATTCCTAATAGTTTTTTACTGTTCCCAATCCCTGCCATCTTTAGTTTGCCAATACTTCCATCTAAAGTTATTCTTAATTTTTGATAATTTGATCATTTCAGTTGTTCTAAATGGTGTTTTTTTCTTTGTAACCTGCCTATGCACTAGAGGAGCATGTTTATAAAAAATTGCCCTAATATTTAAGGAAATATATTGTTCTAACCCATTGGCGCCAACTTACGAGTGCCGCTTGTGTCACCGCTACGCAGCGCCACTAGTTACTGTTGTGCCCTTAAATATATTAAATTAAAACCCATTTTGTTAGAGCCACTTCTTTCATTGTATTTAATAACAAAAACCAAAAACTTAAAGTAAACATGAAACAATAATATATCAAACCAGATGACAAGCAAATAAACAAACTATTAATGTAGACCTCAGGACATCTCCCTCTTAAAGTTCTTCTATGAACCTCTTGGCAGGTTTAACAATTCTGGTAGGTCTGTGTATGGTTGAAGAATGATTATGTAGGTTGGATCTTGGTGTATGTGTCTGTCTTGGAGGAAGTGTCTGTGTATGGGGGTTTTCTTTATCAGGATTTTCTCTTTCTCCAGAGGAGAACATAGGGAATAAGAATTTTGTATTCCTGATATATCTTCCTCCCTTTTTTGTTTCAACGTTATATTTCCTGTTCTCTAACTTCTCCTTGATTACCCCTTCTTCTCTTCGGTCCGATACCCAAACTTTAGCGTTTTCTGGGTAATCCTTGACCTGGGTCACTCTATGTCTTTTATTGAACTGTTGTTCCTGTTTCCTCTTTTCTTCCATTTGTCTAAGTCTATATCTATTGTGATTTGGTGTGGCTGGAAGTAGAGTTGCTTTATTCACTGGTAGATTTGTTCTTAAAATCCGTCCCATTAATAGTTGTGATGGGCTATTCTTACACTGCCATTAGGTTTAGGTCTTACCACCATTGGATGACACCACTCCGTAGGTCCGCAAACTTCTTCAATGATTCCCGCTTCAACCATTCTTTTAAGTTCATTTTTCACTTTTTCTCTTAATGGAATAGGTATGTTTCTAGGAGTTTTTATTTCCATCGGTACCGCATTTTGTTTCAGTTTAAGTTGAGCTCCTTTCTTCATCTTACCAATCCCATTAAATAAACTTGGATATTTATTCTTGATCTTCTGTAGGTCTGTGTTGATATTCTGGTTGCTACAATATTCACTTGACTGAATGTCATTTTTAACTCCTCTGATGACCCTTAAGAACCCTAGGGCTGAGATGCATGGTTTCCCAATCAATGCTTCCTCTTGACCATTGATCACATATATTGTTTGACGAGTTGTTTTATTCTTATACTGAATTACACCTTCAAATTTACCTAAAACTGTTAAATACTTCCCCCCAGGTGTTTTTAAAACAATGTTTGATTTAGTCAATAATTTGTTTCTAGCCATTCTTGGAGGCACAATCGTCACGTCGGCTCCACTGTCAATCTTGAAATGTTCCAATTTCCCATCAAGTTTTACATCAATTTCAAATTCATTCTGTTTATTGTAGTTCCTTGTTGTCGCTCTTATTTTCTTAACTTCAGCTCTGTTAATGTAATACCTGTCCTCGCTTCTATTATCCTGTTCCAATCTGTTCTCGGTATTTTCCTGAATTTGATTCAGGGTTGGGTTTCTGTATTTATTGTTCTGATTTCTGTATTTATTATTCTGTCTCTTTTTACAACATCGGCTGAAGTGTCCTTGCAATCCACAGTAGTAGCATTCAATATTCTGAGCAGGACATTCCTCCTTAGGATGCCTCTGTCCTCCACAGTAAAAACAATTAGAAGTATATTGTCTTATGTTTTGTTTCAAGTTCGGATGTTTTTTCACTTGGTCTATTTCTGCAAAATCTTGTTCTCTTGATCTGTTAACAGTAATTTGTTGGTTCTTTATAATTTCACTTTGTTTCAATCTATTTATTGTTTCATGCAAGGTTAGGTCAGCCATCAGTTGAAGTTCCTTAGATAACTTTGAATCTGTTATTCCAACAATGAGTTTATCCCTAATAAGGCTGTCTTTCATGTCTTTGTAATCACATGAAGAAGCTAATTGATGTACATCTGTTATAAAATCGGATATCGGTTCATTTTGCTTTTGTACTCGTTGATTGAATTTCGCTCTCTCATAGGTCAAATTCACCCTTGGTGTAAAATACTTATTAAGTTTTTCCACCACTTTATCATAAGTCTTTTCATCTTCTTCTGTTACTCCTGCTGCTATTAATACATTTTCTGCATTATCACCCATGGATATTATAAGGAAATTTACTTGCTTTTCTCCATCTATTTGATCTAAATTGGTAGCATTTCTGTACCTATTGAACTTTTTTAACCATGAGCCCCAATCTTCTGGTTTAAAGGAGTATTTATCAATGAAGCCCAATGTTGCTGAATGTTGTGTCATTTTAGATGTTTGTCTTCTTACTGTTATATCTGAGTTTTCTGAGTCTGACATTGTAATGCAGCATATATATTAGACACCCTGTTACTCAATTTATTGGGTCTTTACCGCTGCCACCATGTTGTGCCCTTAAATATATTAAATTAAAACCCATTTTGTTAGAGCCACTTCTTTCATTGTATTTAATAACAAAAACCAAAAACTTAAAGTAAACATGAAACAATAATATATCAAACCAGATGACAAGCAAATAAACAAACTATTAATGTAGACCTCAGGACAGTTACTTAATTATTATTAATTTCCCCCCTTGCCCCCTTTTTTGCTTCTTCTTACTTTTATTATGTTTATAAATATCATTCTTCTTGTTTTGCGTATTTACTCATTTATTTTTGCGAATGACAAACAATGTTGTGTTGCCATGGAAACCAGCTGTGGTAGGTAAACAAACAATTGTTTTTCTATTTTATTACATATAAAGGTACACAACTTCTGATTTTTCTACGTAGGGAATCAATTGAACTTTATAATAGTAGTGTCATTTGGTGACTGGATTAATCTTGGAATTTGTAAATCAAGATTACTTTCAAAATTTAATTTTTTTAATTTTTATAATCCTTATAATTTTATTTATTTTTGTTTTACACTTTGACTATCCAATTACCACTTTTTTTTGTGAGCAATTTTAATGTTAACAAAATAGCGAAAGAATTATGAACTTATTACCTAAGGTTTTCTTTCTACAACAATTAGAGTAAAAGTCTACAAATTCGGTAAAATTAATTGCCGACAGAGGGTGCTGCAGGCAGCGCATTAATTCCTTCCCCAATGGGTTAACATTTGTTTAGCACATCCCCGGTCCACTGCCGCCATATCTCTCACTGCACTTGCTATTAACAATTTCTAATAGTCTCTGTACGATACCATCTTACTTGGCTTCTTTTCTTAAATTTAAACTCAATGGAGCCATGAATCATTTTGTGGTAAGTTAAATTAACTCCCCATGGTCTCTTATGTTTGAGGTATCAATCACTCCACACCTAAATTATTTTGTGCTGTTTTTTAGAATTACTTTTTTAAACAAGACAGATATAAATCTCAATGCTGTTTAAATGTGTGTTTTGCGCTATGAAGATGATCTGTAGTAACCATCGACATATAAAACTAACTGGATTGCGCGCAGGCCGTAAGGGTCGTGTAGAACTTTCCGAGCCAATACAGGAGTGTATCGGGGTTGCCGCATGGGCAAATTGAAGGCAGCATGTGGGATAAAGCGCGCGAAACCGTGTCTTCGACACTTGACCTTGGGCGCACGTGCGTGTTACAATAACCTCCTTCAAAAACTATTTTGTTAGCATGTAGAACCTTTGCTGGTAACGTTTTTCTTAATCATATTTGGCGAGGAAAGCCATGACATGAAATTAATCAAATTAATTGGTATTATGTTTAACAAAATTATATGCCACAGCATTTCTAAGCGTAAAACAGCAGAAGCTTCTCTGTCAAAGCTTGGTATGCGGCAGAAGTTAAATAAGCTTATTCTTTTTAGCAATGTTTAGGCTAAATATGTTTCTTTGTTTTACAAAGTTTCCTAAATATAATGTTCTTATACAATCTAACCTCGTTCTTACTAATACCTTACCCCAGAATATTTGGTATTTTACGAGAAACTGATAAAACCCATTTTAACATAAACTATTTTGTATTGTTACATTGAAACATAATTGGTTTCGTTAGAGTAGTAAGTGAAGAAAGAACAAAGTCGTAAAGGTTTCTTAATTGTAATATTTTATTACTTTTACTAGCTGTGTGCCCGTTCTACGCACGGGGATCTTATAGTAGTCAGTTGAAACCTTCTTATATTAAGAACAGCAGTTGGTTTGCATATTTTCAGATATGCTGGAAAAACTATTACCTAATAAACCTTCGCAAATACAGTATCTGATTGCTTCAAGCCAAAACAAATGCTTCGCAATTAAATGTCACGCGGCTCGTGTTGGTCCATATGTTAAATCCAATGATTAAACTAAAAAGAGCTTTATAGGCCTAGATCTATGAGGCATATCCCTAAGGTAAGTCTATAGTTGAAAGTTAGTTCCACAATGGCTAAAAGTATTTAAACTATTGCCTCAACCTCACCATTTAACACTTTATTCGGGTTGACATTTTCATTACCTTTTTTTCGTGACATTGAGAAAAAGGACACTAATGCGTTAGCAACAGACATACACACAAAAATATAGAACTTAATTAAGGAATTTGCAACGCTTCAAGCATAACAAGTACATATAAAATTAGTATTTGAAATCTTTCTCAAAATCATAAAATTTTATCATAACAATTTATATTTGCTTAGACCGAAGATGACCCGATACTGTCAAAATGACGGCTTACAATATGAAATGAAGTACTATTAGACGATTTAGATTGGTAATTTATAATACAAATTACCAAAATAGGCCACGAACTATTGATACATGAACAACGTAAATCGTAACGATTCATGATGGTTTGCTAAACAAATGTTTTACTAAAATGAGTTATCATTGTCTTAGCATAAACGAACATTTTGGAATCCAGACAGAAAAAGCAAAACTTATAGGTACAGTTAAGACATCAATTAAATTGAATACGGCTGTAATAAGGTGCAACACCAACGATAACTTCTTTGTATCTAATATATATTTATATAGATTCCATCCTTAAAAATTTAAAATCGGAATTTAAATTATATTTCTTAAGGAACCTCAGTGTGAAATATCCGCCGTCAGTTAATATTTATTAATTGTTGTAATTAATAACTAAAAAAACTCGGTTATTTACAGGGTTATTTTTACACTTTTATTACTTGTACAAAAGTTCATGAAAATTGATTATTAAAATGCCTTACATCGTTTTAGTAGAGAGTAAAGGGCTGGATAAAGTGCATCGTCCTGGCCGCGACAATGCTAAGATGTGGCGCAGCGAGACGCTTAATCCCACATGACGCCTGCAAAATCTAAAACGCAACCCCGGTCGTTGGCTCGGGTCGCGGAGCCTAGCAGCCGATCCAGTTAGTTTTATATGTCGATGGTAGTAACAGACTACCAATGTTGGTACAGGTACCTGATTTTATGTGTTAAGTAAAATACACTTTATAACATTAAAAAAATGCCTTGTGCACAAGCTTAATCTGAATAATTTTGTAGATAGATAGAAACAATCCCCCCGCCGCAGCAAACCTGCAGACTAAGCGAATTTCAACTCGTCTGATTACATTTTTACTAAAATATTTCCATAAATAAGTCATATTATTCCCTATTTAAATAACATTAGATTTAACGAGTGCTTAGGTTTGCTGCTACGGGGAAGGTAAAAAGTGTTTTTTGACCATACGTCAATAGTATAGGATGAAATAAATAAATTTGCCAAATTTTATCAATATATACCCATAAACAAGTAAACTACAACAATTTTCATTTTCTCCATAAGAATAACATGGGAATTTTTAATTACACTATTTTTGAATTTTCTCCGTGACCGTTAGGCATACAACAGCGCTTCAATATACTAAATTATTTCTTTTTTTAAGCTCTACAAAACGGTTTGGAAAGAAATCGCAAAATTTTTTGTTTTTAGGTTCAAAAATGGGAAAACCCCATTTTTACCCTATAAAACCCCCCATAAACCCCCGTTCCCATGGTCCGATTATGCTGGATCGCGAACTCGTTCGAATAAACGTAGGTTTACACGTTTGTACCAAATTTCATCAAAATCGGATCATTTTTGCTCGAGTTATCGCGCTAACGGACACATATATATATAAATATATTTATAAATATATATATAAATATATATATATAAATACATACTGTATATAAATATATATATATATATATATATGAATTTGAACAGATGGTGTTTTTGGCCTCTAGGGACCTCAAAATGAAAAATTAAATCGGTCTCGGGTCCAGGTCTTACCATGAGTACTACGGTAATAGCTTATTCCCTATATGGGAAATTCGCTAAAAATGATAAATTTTTATCAAAACACATTGTAAATTCAGAACAGCAAAATCAAATCTCACCAGCAATATCAGGCATTGACAGGGAATGTCCGAGAGTGTTGTGTTGCTGTTGACCACGTGGTAACAGATGTTGGAGTAGCAAATGTTGCTGAGGGACCAGCTGATTGTATGGTACAGTCAGCTGGTTCCATCCACTGAGCTCCGGGACAGGTGATTGGCTGTGAGGAGACAAAAACATGTTGTTCACAGACAGACAGTTGGGACTCAGCATCTCCACATTACCTGCAAAATACGTATCTCAGCACTTGTGAGCTAAACTTGGAAAATGGGAAAATCTTTAGAAAAAAAGTTTTACTCTAGGACAATTAGATTAGCATACAGTATTTACCAAATTGGACCTCATAAATCATAGTCTCAAACACAATGCTTTATTTGCACTACATAGTCCATCGTCATAAACTTGTCACAGTTTATAAAAAAATAAAACTATTTTGTATGATGTTTTACTTAATTTGGAAAATGGCACAATATTAAATAAAAACCTTATAAGACATAAGACATGTTTATTTCCAGTAGACATATTACAAATGCATTGGAAGAGTCAAAACATTTTTCATGCAGAGCAGTTGTCAAATTGAGAAGTAAGTTACAAGGTATACTTTGAAGTCTACAAAAAAAATTGTATTTTAAGTTATTTAATTATTGGTCTTAAACTAATATCACAGAGTTTATCACTATCGAGAAGTAAAAACAACCACTTAAAAGTTAGCAAAACATTACAAAATTAGACAGGTTGTACTACAAGGCATTAGGTGAAGGCATAAAAGTTAGACAATGACAACTAAAAACATAACTTTGACGAAGGAAGGTCTAAAAAGTCTTTGAGTTCGTAAAAAGGATTAACAGCTAGCCATTGGAACATTTTATGTTTAAAAGAATTATATGGGAGAGAGAACATAAAAGTAGGTATCTTATTAATACATTGCATGCCCACTATTTCATAGCTTTTCTTAGATTTTTCCAGTCTAACATAGGGAATGTCAAGTTTATCTCTGAATCGAGTATTGTGCTGGTGGACATCTTTACGCATTTGAAAGCATTTAAATTCTTAAAACTAGTTAACAATAAATTAAAAATATACAAGTTAACAACAGTGAGAATTTTAAAATCAATAAAAATTGGTTTATGGTGTTCAACAACATCTACTTTGGCTATTATTCTTAGAATCATTTTCTGAATTACAAGAACCTTTTTTACATGTGGGCTATTTCCCCCACCTTCATTTGCATCTGCTGATATAGCATGCAACTGTGGTAAAGAATGTGCTTAATATGGTTTGTTGGTATCTTAAGGGACATTTTTATATACAAGTTCAACCAACAAAGTGTTGTGTTTTTAGTTGACTTACATGTGTGATTGTTGCACGTATTTACTGCTATTTGATTGACCCCAACATAAGTGGAAGGTATGTTGGCTACAACGGCTGGCTCCTTCAGACCGATGAGTTGGCGTCGAGCTTCGTAAATATTATCTAAAAGTAAAAGAGCACTCTGTATAGTTGGGCAATAAATAAGTAATAGTATGAGAAAATAAATAGTAAGTCATGGAGTATAATGAGGGAACAAGAAAAATCTTGTAAACAGAGATAAAAGAAAGATTATAAATATATTTTTTAAATAACAGCAAACTGGTAGTGGCTCTAGGCCTAGTAACACTAATGTTTTCAAGTGGGAGGAAGTGAGTGCCAAACAAAGTTGCCTCTATTGTGTCTGAACTGAGCAACTCCAAAAGTGAAGGTGTCACGGAGTACACACGGTGTGCGTATTGTAAAAAAAATTTGTTCTTTCATTGTTCATCCCCTCACCTTTCTTATCAACCTCATGTTAAAATCTGGCATTTTTCCTGACTCCCTTAAAGTATCAAAGATCACTCCAGTTTTTAAAAAAGGTCTAGAAGCAGTCCAGAAAACTATCGCCATAGACAAAAAGAATTAAATATAGACCGTCAGCTGTGCTGCAGTTACCATAAGTTCTGGCACACACCACTGGTAGCGCCATGTAGTTACGGCATACGTGCTACGTAGCTACAAGGCGCTCCAAGCCGCCAGAACTTATGGTAACCATAGCACAGCTGACAGTCTATATTTAATTCTATTTGTCTATACTATCGCCCAATTAATTGTTCCCATCAGTAAAATTGTTGAATCATGTGTTTTTAAGCAGCTGTATGAATATTTCTCAGTTTATAATTTACTGTATGATCATCAGTATGGTTTCAGACACAAGCGCTCCACAGCCATGGCTGTTAAAACAGTTGTGGACTATATTCTTAAAGGTTTTGAAAGGAAGCTGGTAGTTGTTGGCACCTGCCTAGTAGACTTAAGTAAAGCATTTGATACAATCTCTCACAATTTTCTCTGTAGAGTAAATTAGGTTTTTATGTTATTATATCAACAATCAAGAGTTAAGCTTGTTAAGTTTATATTTAATTAATAGAAAACAGATTGTTGTAATTAAGGATACCACTTCTGAAATGCTTAATGGAACTGCTGGCGTTCCCCAAGGCTCCATTTTAGAGCCTTTTTTGTTTCTTGTGTGTGTTTAAGAACGACATAAGTTACAACATTCCAGTACTGAGTGTTTTGTATGCTGATGACACAACTTTTGTTGTATCTGCGAAAACTGAATGTGATGTTAAAACTCAACTCAACAATGCCTTTTCAACCGCAAAGTCATGGTACTTAGCCAACAATCTATCCTTAAATGAAGATAAAGCCGAATTCCTGTGCTTTTCTTTGAAAAAATCAACTCTACAATAACCTCACTAAACCTGTCAAACTTCTTGGTACCTATCTAGATAGTAAATTGACTTGGGAAGAACATGTTTCTCAACTTTCTAAAAAGCTGTCTCGTATTGTCCTTCTGTTAAGAAACCTTAAGCATAGTGTCAGCTTAGAAGTTCTTCTGATGACATATTTTGGTCTCTTCTACTCTCATATTAGCTATGGAATTCAATTGTGGGGAAACTCAGCTGCCTCCAACAAAATATTCACTTGGCAAAAAAAAAAAAAAAAAAAACCTATAAAACCTATTAGGACTATTATATGGGTCTTACTAAACTTGAATCTTGTAAACATAGTTTTTTCAGCTCAATATTTTAACTTTGCCATCACTGTATATTTTTTCAACCTTATGTATGTAAAAGAAAATTTCGCTAACTTTCCCATGCAGCACAGCAGTCATCATCACAACACTAGAACCATAGATTAAACATACTTGTTTAATCTATGCTAGAACTAAGCACAATATTGTTACACCTTATATTAGATGAAGTAAAACCGTCAAATGCTACCATTATCAACAGTATCTATTGTTTAATGAGTAACCATTAGAAATTAGAACTCTGTCTGTAAATAATTTTAAATCGTATGTAATGGCATTCTTAAAAACAAAATGCCTCTTACACTGTAGATGATTTTTTTACTTGTAGGTTAAGCCACCAATGTCATGTGGATAAAGTAGTATCTAAGTTGAAAACACAAAAAATGCTACATACACACCCCATGTGTTGTACTGATTGACGTTGCCTACTACTGTAATAAGTTTAATGCCATTAATAAATTCTTATTGAGTCTACGAAGACGTGACTACAAAATGTATTACTATGTATCAATAAAACTTACTTGCGTTTTTTTCTAAACCCTTGATTGTAACTGAAACCACATTTTGTTTAGGTTTGTTCCTTATTTGTATGATAACTTCATGACTATGCATGATTTCATTAATATCATTCATGTTGGTAGTCAAATAGTTCTCAGGCACATCAAAGATCAAAAGAAGAGGTAACATTCCCTGTAAACAATAATTATATAAATACAGTCTGTTGTTACAACAAAATTTATACTACCAAAATATTTAGTAATTTTTTTTAATGGACAGCATATTGTTATTCATACAAAGCTGAGTCTTGTAAAATTGTCAATTTTAATACTCTGAGCTTATGGTACTTTCTCCAAAAGCCAACCACAGCTGCACAAGCGTTTCTCAGTAAAAACTTAAACATTTAATGTTGTCCTCACACAGGCCATGGAAGAACAATATTTAGATTTATTAAATACCCCCGCCGCCGCGGACCTGTTGACTAAGTGAATTTACATTTGTCTTAATTGATTTTCAATTAAATCTATTTATACAGTATAACAGTAATATAATGAAGGAGAGCACTAAAGGAAGAACGGGAATTACTTGGAGAGTTTTTGAGCAAATGGAAGATTTAGAGTTTGCAGATAATGTTTGTCTTATATCAGCAACAAGGCAGCAGTTACAGTAGAAAACAGAAAAACTTAGAGAAAAGGCCTTAAAAGCGGGACTTAAAATAAACAAAAGAAAGACAAAATATATGAAGGTAAATTATGAGGCTTGAGGTACTATTATTCTTGAAAACGAGGAAGTTGAGGAAGTAGGAGACTTTTTGTATTTAGGTAGTGTTATAGAAAAGAATGGAAGAACAGAAAATTACGTAAAAAGAAGAACAAATAGAGCCTTTGGAGCATTCAGTGTTCTGAACAAAGTCTGGCGAACAAACAGTTTTTCACTTAAAAACAAACTAAGAACCTTCAATTCAAATGTAAAAAGTGTGCTGCTGTATGGTTGTGAAACTTGGAAGCTTAGCAGAGCAATAACTAATAAGCTACAAACATGTGTAAATAAGTGCCTGAGAAGACTTTTGAGAATAAGGTGGCCCAAAACAATAACTAATGATGAGTTGTGGCGTCGCTCAAACCAAGAGCCAATTGAAGTACAGCTAAAAAGAAGAAAATGGGAGATGAGTAGGGCACACCTTGCGGAAGGGAAATGGAGACATGGCTAAGGAGGCATTGGAGTGGAACCCACCTGGAAGCATGAGAGTTGGAAGACCCAGAAACACTTGGAAAAGGGCGTTGGTTGAGGAGTTGAAGGAGAAAGGAAAAACCTGGGAAGGGATCAAGAGGGAATCAACCAACAGAGGGTCCCAAACATACATACATAGTTCCTCTTTTATAGATACTAGTGTACATGTTGCTCGAATTCGAGCAATTGCAAAGTATTAGAGGATTTATTTCAAAACGAATAACAGTCATATTTACAATGAGTTTAAAAGAGTCAACTCAAAGATTACCGGTGTGTAACTCAGACCATGTTTATCTTCGTTATTGATAAACCTAAAGCATTCGGGCCGGTTTTCTCCTTCTCAAAATGCCTCGCTGTACAGGCAACACAGGTCATTGATAGAGGACCAATTGAAAACGAAAAGTCGTTTTGGGGTAGTGTTAGGGCGCATTTGTTACCTAATAGTTGAGATTGTCCAGGGTCAGGTGCTGACTGTGGTGAGTTAACCCTATTTATTACGGGGTAGCGGATTTTTATGCCCCTGGAATTTTACCCCCTGGCCAAACGTGACGTCACAAACCAGGGGGTAAAATTCCGGCCGCGAACTTTTGAGTTTCGCGACATCAGCTCAATGGATTAAACGTGGAATTAAACATATATTTTCAAGGTTGTGAATTTAATCAGAACTCTCGGGCTCCGCCCCAGTGGCTCTGGAGTTTCCCATGTTAACCTTATGAGTACTCATATTTAAATGGAATTAATGAATCTTAACAGCTGTTTTAATTAAACAAGTTGGTTCTGTTCTATGATGTTCAATAGCATTACAGTTACAAGGATTACCAACAGGGTGCAGTACTTAGTACTATTATTTTTTTTAAATTTATGACAACAGCTAATTTGCAACCAAAAGGTGAGTGAGCGTAGCGAACGAACTTCAACCTGGAGGCGAGTTAGCGTAGCGAACGAGCTAACCTGAAGGCAAGTGAGCGCAGCGAACGAGCTCCAACCCAAAGGTGAGTGAGCGTAGCGAACGAACTTCAACCAGGACGTGATTGAGCCATGCGAACGAGCTCACTTATGAAGTTAAACGGGGCAAAGCCCGCGGTTACAGCTAGTAGATATACAGGGTGTTTGGTACTCAGTGTGAAAAAAATTTTTTGGTGTAAGTACAAAGTAAATGCAGTATGATGATGCATATAAAATGTCCCAAGTCTAAAAATTAGCTTCCTAAAGAATTATTTTATGTTTTTCAAAAATAACTATGTATTTAAACTTAATACAGCTATTTCTCAATTACCTGTAAATGGATTTGAGTAGACAATGTCATTTTCGTGTTCTACATTAAATTTTGAATAAGAATAATACAAAATGACAGAGGATCAGTTGTAAAAACTCCATCGTAAATAGATTCAAAGATAAAAATTAAGATGTTTGGTAAAAATTCAAAAAACATTGGTCAATTGCATTTGTTCACACCCTGTATACAGGAAAGTGTCGGAATATGTTAAAAACTGCGCCATTTTATAAGCTTTCCAACCATATGCTACACTATTGAGGTTTAAATATTTTTTTGTTTATTTTAGTGGTTTGAATGCCAGAAAACAGGGAACTTTTTTACTGTTTTTACTGTTCAAGCTGAAACAAAAATACAACTTTTGCTTAATACATGCTGACTTTCTATGTTTTAAATGATAAAGACGCCATGCTTTGTAGTCTTCAAACCACGAAAGCGTACATAAGCAGACAGAAAGCTCAATGGTGTAGCATATGGTTGGAAAGCTTATAAAATGGCGCAGTTTTTAACATATTCCGACACTTTCTTGTATACAGGGTGTGAACAAATGCAATTGACCAATGTTTTTTGAATTTTTACCAAACATCTTAATTTTTATCTTTGAATCTATTTACGATGGAGTTTTTACAACTGATCCTCTGTCATTTTGTATTATTCTTATTCAAAATTTAATGTAGAACACGAAAATGACATTGTCTACTCAAATCCATTTACAGGTAATTGAGAAATAGCTGTATTAAGTTTAAAAACATAGTTATTTTTGAAAAACATAAAATAATTCTTTGGGAAGCTAATTTTTAGACTTGGGACATTTTATATGCATCATCATACTGCATTTACTTTGTACTTACACCAAAAATTTTTTTCACACTGAGTACCAAACACCCTGTATAAAAGGCAAAGCCCTCACTGACTGACTCACTCACTCATCACTAATTCTCCCACTTCCCATTTATCTTACCTAGGAGGCTGAAATTCGGTACACCGATTCTTTGGGCATTAAATAGGAAAACTAGTAGTTTTTATTCTGATCAGGCTTTCGGGCTCCGCACCAGTGGCTCTAGAGTTTCCCATGTTAACCTTATGATTACTCATATTTAAATAGAATCAAAGAATCTTAACAGCTGGTTCAACTAAACAAGTTGATTCTGTGATGTTCAATAGCATTAAAGAGTTAATAGGTTTACCAACAGGGTGCAGCACTATTATTTTTTTACATGTATGACAACAGCTTGCAACCAAAAGGTGAGTGAGCGTAGCGAACGATCTTCAACCTAGAGGCGAGTTAGCGTAGTGAACGAGCTAACCTGTAGGCAAGTGAGCGCTGTGAACGAGCTCCAACCTAAAGGTGAATGAGCGTAGCGAACAAACTTCAATCAGGACGTGATTGAGGCATGCGAACGAGCTCATCTTGAAAATTTAAGACGTTAAACGGGGCAAAGCCCGCGGTTACAGCTAGTAGTATATGTAGAGTATAGAATAGAATATAGAATAGATAGATAAACTACAACTGGTCCATGTTGATATATGTCTACCTCAGTGTCCAAAAGGCAGAGGTTATACACATGTATAGGATAACATAATATATCTGTTTAAATAAAGTCCTAAGTACTAACTTACAATAAGCTGTTGCCTGGCCAGATACACGCTGTGAATGTTTCCTGAGATCGTAACACTGCTTCGCTTCAGCGGAGGGATGTTCGGGTCTGTCGCATCAGGAAAGACGATGTTTACTCCGGTTCTGCGGATAATCTGCTTCAGATTCTCGTGGTTTTTACCCACCACAATGCTATGGTGTTGTGGGGAAATCTCCATCATCATGAGGATGGATACCTGTCCCTGATCAATCAATACACAACTATACAAATCACATACTGACGTTGCCGATGTCAGTACTACTACATAAAATACACTCGTATGTCATGGTTTGAAAATGTTCAAAATAATCTATGAATTGGATTGTAGGCTACACAGAATTTTACTTGTGATTTTTTTTAAAGAATACAATGGTGTCACACAAATTTTAGGTTATACACGTTAGCCCTTTGAGCTCTTGGAATATTTCATTGATTAAGGTATTTATATTTCTATCAAATTCCCCTCTCGTTTTGTAAACACTAGTTACGATTTTTATGAAACAAACTTCTTTTGTACAATCACACACTCACACAGTAAGAATATAAGTGAAATTTAGCAAACTGTCTGAGATGTCTCACAAAGATTCACCCTATCTGTCGACTCTCCCACGTCCCACCCATAGGTAGGTACATTGTTTATTTTAGGTGAGTACAAGTGCAAAACTTGACTCATGCCAGGTCAATGCACACGTCGTGTATAGTTTTGAACAAATTATGTTGAGCCGCACTCACATAAATACAAATAAGTAAAAGTTTGGAAATATGTTATGCTTTGTTGTCTTGTGTTTGATGTATCAGTTTTCGAAGATCAAAGAGTTGTGATGATGTGAATGTTTTAAACAAAAAAACTAATTGCATCAAATATAAATCTAAGCTGAGAATCTAGAGTACTTTTACTCACTGTGAGATAACAATTGTGTCACCCAATTTGCTTGTAAGTATATTTTTTCTATTTAAAAACAAAGATATTTTAGGTTTAAGATATTTTAAGCAAGATATTTTAAGCAAGATATTTTTCCTATTTTATTTACAAGCAACATTACCACATTTTACAGTTTTTTACACTGCATGTCATATGTCGACATCTTTCTGTGATGTATACCAAGCAGTAGTGGAGGGGGCTCTCTGCTTTTTCCGAAAAACATATATATATATATAAATATTTGTAAGGGACCCATATTTTTTTAATATTAACATATTTTTTTTGCGAATGGTGAGCGTTCCTGCCCTGGATAATTTACTACTACACCATTGATACGAAGTACATTAAGTGGTATGTTACAATAACGGTATGTTTAGCTACGCAATAATAGTATGTTATGTTACTAGTTCTGAAAATTTGGGTCTATCAAAAAACTAAAAGTGTGATCGTTCCTGTGCCAGAGGAAGTCAAATGCAGGATTATTATACGAGTCTGGTAAACACATTATGGAGTAACATACAATATTTTACGCCATACTACTCTAAGCTAACTTAACAATAAATAATCTGTACAGATCCTTATTTATTCACACCGACTACAGGACTAAAAATCACTACTCATAACCTCTAAGAGAAAAGGTTGTTTCTGTTAATTACCACTCATTGTCAAATATAATCAGCTGGTTGGTGTCTGGAAAAAGCTCATTTCAGTACAGGAGTATGTAATGAAACCCCGTTTGATTAAGCTGGTGGCAAACAGCTGTTTTCCAGACTAAATCTTTGCAAAGGAAGTTCGTTAAACTAGTGTAGTGTGGGGTAAAACCTATTATGGTACCAGTTAATAGAATCAAAATAATACTGGTGAAAAAATGTTATAATTTTCTTTGTATAAAAATACAGAAGGATCTTACCGCAAGGTTGTCACACATATGTTTCACCAGTAGATGAGTGGCTTCCTTGACCTTTGCCAACTCCCATTCACATCCCTTGACTAAGACCAGGGTGGAGTGAAGCTTTGGGCGGGTGCGGAACAGAACCTAGTCCAAGGTAAAAATAGCACATTTCTTTCTCGATATAGACAACTTAAAATTTCAGGAAAACACTTCAATAAGTCTAGCTTAGCTTCTCACTCATTGACAAGCAGGTAAGGAAACTAGTTTATTATGCTATATTAATTGTTTTATTCTTGATCATTTTCATATTAAAAATTTAAGGTCTATTGAAACTAGCTTTACTGTAGTATGTTTTTTATTGGCATTAGTTACCTGAACGTTGTACTTTTCCTGGATGCAGGAAATGTACGGTGAAGAAGCATCAGGTAAAGTATTTAGTGTTCCGAGAATCGGCAGCTCAAAACTGAAGATTAACGGAGTCAGTTCCTAAACACAGTCAATAATTGAGAGTTGACTATATTTAATACTAATTTAAAGTTACCTATTTCTAGCTTATAATATTAATAAGACAAGGCACCCTTTATTATTATTAGTTTTCTAATTTGATCTTTTGCTATTTCTTTTTAGGAGACTAAAATATACTTCTGATCAAGTTGCTAGTTCATGTACTCAAACTCAGATGGTGATTTTGAAGTTCTTAGCCTGTTTAGCACTGCTGCCACTCAAATTTATTAAAATTTCACAACACAGAGTAGAACCATAAACTAATCAATACAAGAAGACTTGTCTCATTCCATTGTATTTTTCGAAGCTCGTTTTTTGTGTCTAGTTCATGGCCGGTGACACTGATTGCTAATGTCGATGAAATTTTGATGTTATTATTTTAAGGTTAATTTAATAATTTGTGCTTTACTGTTCAGATATACAACTAGGGGACAAGTTATTGTTTACGATTAGATCATTTATTTGATTAAACAAGGTTTTAAATTACTAAAATAACAAAAAGCAAATTGTAAACAAAACACAACCTCTACAGTGCACCGGACAGAACTAAACAATAAATTTGGCTTCAGCTGTTCCATGTGAAATATACTAAGGAACACCCAAAGTGGTGTTCGTAGTATATTATTTACTCTCTTTACACAGGTTAAGTGTAAGAGAGGGCCATGTGGCCCTAACTTTGCCTGATTAAATAAATCATTTTTCATTTCATTTCATTTCAAAGTGGAAGATTCAAAGAACATATCCAAGCCGTAAAATCGAACAATAAAACATCCCAACGTTCAATGTATGCAGAACATATATTAGAAAACAATCATATTTATGGCAAATTAGAAGATTGTGTCAAAAATCTAAATTGCAACAATTATGTGATAAATGAAGGACTACCAAGAGGAAAGCGGCTCTTGGACTACGACTTCGCTGGAAGGACCAAGTGGAAAAGGACTTGAGAAGATTGGGGGCAGAGGCTCAATGGATGCAAGACGGAGAGAGATATGGTGAGGCATTGTTTGCGAGGCTAAAAACCCTCTGAGGTTGAGTGGACTAATAGGTAAGGTACATAACGGACTTGACGTACTGGTACGTCATCTGATGGAAATGGGTTAAAGATGACCACGATTTTTACCAAAGAAGACAAAAGGAAAAAGGTTTTTAACACCAATGTTTATACTTCCAACCCATTTCCCCACTTTACCCTCAATCATTGCATTAGGGCCAACTCTTTAGCAATCTGGCGATGAATGTCGGCATCGGATATGTTTCTTGTAGGCTCATCGTGCACACGGCGGGAGATTCAATAAATTTAAAAAAAAATTGTACAACACAAAGTGTATAAGTCAGCTCCAGAGCAGCAAATGATGTCATTTTGTTCACAAATGATGTCAGATAGTGGCAAGGACCCTCTTTGCGGCCTACATGCAAACTAAGGAGTTATAGGCAAAAACGGCCCTTACTTAAAACTGCCCTCATAACTTAGCATTAGGTACTTAGAGCTGAACTAGAACAAATAAGATACAGTATTGTATGGATCTCCATAGCTGTGTTTATCCATAGGCAGGCAGGTTACGGGTTACAAGCCTTTTATTGTCCTCATATTTAAAAATTGTTTAACAAGTTATAAAAATGCTAGAAATCGAGAAAATTTCTAATTCTGTACAATGCTTCTTTTTTTTTTTTCATTAAAGAATGATTCTTCATTAAACAAACCTTCCTTGCAGAAAAAGTAGTGATAGTTTACACCATGAAAGTAAAATTTTGGACCTTAAGATTTATGCAATATCACATCAAATGGAGATTTCACTAGGAATTATTGTCACTGAATGGCAACTTACATCTTAGTGTCCCTTTGAAAAGGCCGGTGTTTTTCTTGGTACAAATTTATGCGTATCAAGAATATTTGAAATTTAGTCAAACAGTTCTAGACATACCCTGACTCTAGCCCGAGCCTTCTCCACCCCTTCCATCTCCCCTGCGATGGACACCTGGTTACTCTTCTCATGAGGGTTGTTGCGGTTGGAGTCTGGGAAGTGTATGTGACAGCCTGTGTCTTGCATCACACTCTTGATGCTGAGTCCTCCTCTACCAATAATGTGAGAATGGTCTGTGTAGCTCACATCCAGCTTCATGGTCACTCTGTTGCTTTGCTGTAATGGAGAGTCAGTAGCGTAATAAAGTACAAAGTAGTAACATTGATTTGAACACATTTTGACATAGAAAATACCAGGGTAGAAAATTAATTCTATTGTAGAGTCTTAACTATTCTACTTTTGTTATCTGACCTTCCCTACAGGGGATTGTACTTTAAAATCATATCCAGGCCCCTGTATAGCGTTAATACTTTTCAATAATAACACCCTGGGCTGCCAACAGCTTTCATATCGGGGTTCAGGAGAACTTTGAAAATAAAAATAGCTAAAAACTAATTTCAACAATAATGCGCGCAATAATGTGTGTTTTTTTAGCAAACAATAAACACAATATTGTTTACAAAATCTTTGAAAATTTAGGGCCCCTAAAAATGGCAACTTTGGATTCATCCCAGTTAGCCCATATACGGAGTGTGGCTTATGTGTGGCATGACTAAACATTGTAGCAGGTACATAATTTGTATGCCGCCTGACTTAAACTCCAAAGATACGTGTCAAACTTAGCGCTTTTGACTGTAACTTACCTTTGTTTATGCATGTTTCATACCATCATAGATTTCAAATGCAGTTCATCAACTCATAAAATAGGTACCTTGTACTATCTCTCTTGTCTTGGTACAAATTGAGATCTGAGGCTGAATGAATTTGTGTCGCTTTATAACTTACTACATTTTAATCTTTTAGTAAGGTAAGGTAATATTTAGGGATACTGTATATTGGTTATAACTATTAACTTGTAGAGTGACCATACCCGTGTGTCCAGTACTGCCATAACTTTTGACTTTGCTGCCAACACATCATCTTCCCTTCCTGATATTCTAATGTGTGGATCTGAAAAATGTTGGAATAAAGTGTAGCTAAAGCTAATTCCATGCCATACAACCATTCAGCAATATGTTTGCTTCATTTTTTAGAGCCATCATAAACTGATGGAGTTAAATGTGAGTACACCGATATTGGCAACATTGTCAGTAACAACGTTCTGGCCTTCATTGGACTTGAAGAAATCTCTCTTATACCAACTCAAAACTTATTTGGTTAAAAATGATGTCCCAGTTACAGTGAAATATTTTAGTTTTTTTTATGGTGTAAATGTGTATGCCTTTCTTGTGGCAGACTGGCCTCTTCCATTTAGAATAAATTAATTTTACTGTGGATAAATTTACCATTTGTTGTTTGCAAAGCAGATGTAAAGGAGTTACACATTATGGTATAAAATATTGCATTTGGAATATATGTGACTTGGATATCATAAAACATAAAACATCCTTCCTAGCAAACCGTCGTCACTTGTCAGTGGCTTAAACTTGGATAAGTAACTGGACTTGAGTAAGATTAAACTAAGTAAAAGAATACCTTTTTTAGACTTGGCTCCAATCTTGAGACGAGATGGCCATGAAATGTGTGTGCATGTCTCATGCATGACCTGGAAGTGAAAATAGACTTTAACAGTTTCAGAGACAAGTGAACAATAGAAATCTAATGCTTAAATGTATTAAATGTTCAATGCATTATTTTGTCTCTGTCTTCTAAATTTCCAGATATTTATAAGGAGCAAATTAAAATAAATATATGGAGTTACCATTCAGTAAACTCTCTTTAATCCAGACCCCATTAATACGGATTTCATCTCATTTGGACAATATAATTTTACAGAAATTTATAAATGTTTCATACAGTACGGTACAGCTAAGTTTGAAATGGGTTATTGAAAAATACACAGCTTTATTGTAAAGTTTCCAGTGCCTAAGTAGCTTACCATAGGTACTTATTTATTTTTATTTCACTATTCTATTCAAGCTAATTTCTGTAAAAAGTGTTTCATTGTATACAAAGGCCCAAGAGTCCAAAGAGGCGCTGCCTTTCTTCATATTAAATTTATTTAATTTAATCCGGACTTTCAATGATCTGGACTAATTAATCCTCAATTAATTTATGGGGGTCTACTGTATATTGGTTATTATCATGTATTAAATTCAAAATACAGAAACACACTTTTATGAAATATTTTCATTAATTCTATAAAAATATATTTCTCTTAAGGCTTTGGTACCAGTTTGGCCATAGAGTATTATATAACTAACGGTATGTACAGTATTAATAATTTATCTACAGTTAGGCACCGAATTTGTTCTTCCTCTGAAGTAAAAAAATACCATTACTATTTCATAGGAATAAAAAAGGCAAAGATTTAAGGAAAGTAAAGGTTAAAATAAATAGTTTAGAATGGAATATCCAAAATAAAATGTTAATGAAGCGCCAATTGTTTACACCATATGTAGGGATGAAAACAATGTATATTTTAACTTACTCTTTGGAAAAATTCATCAGCTGGCTCCGTCAGTTCATCTGCCACTGAAAACCCCAGACAGGTTAAGTTAATGTGACAGTTATATAATCTTGTAACATTTTTGTATTTGATATTGAACCTGTACATTTTATTATAATAATTATTATAATTTTATTACTAGATTATCCAAAATTCATAGAGGTATTTCATTTTTCCATTAGTACAGGGTGGGGCAGGGAAATATCCCTACTTTTAAGATGTACTTAGCCCACAATTATTTTTGCATCAATGTCTGGTCCCTTGTTTAAATAGATGATCCAATCCAAACTATTAATTGCTTGTCCTCTGGTACTGTGACCAAAGTATAAAATAAAAATTGTCAACTGTTACCTAAAACAAGATAGAAACATGTAGTCAACATTATACATTTCCGGTACCAACATGAAACACACACAAAACGTAAATTTCAAACTTTAAATGAAATTAAATGTAATTTCTACTTTATTGAGGTGAACTAAGGACCTCGTGGTCCTTTCTGGCAGTTGACCTCTAAAAACGAACAATAATAACATAACTATAACTACAAACGAACTCCATATGTGCGGTATCTCATAACATTAACAGAATAAAAGCAACATACCTGTAGTCTGAAATAAAACAAAATAGGTCTAATGTTGAATAGCATTATCATGAATTTCTTTCCTGGTTATAATAATCATACTAATACCCCGTAGCGATCAAAAAGTTTGGCAAGATAGTTTGTGTCTACAGGAAAGGGTAAAGCCCGCTAATAGCCTGCTTCCTATAACACACAGTCACACACGTACACCGGCTGCTGCACTCACATTATTATAGGTTGATAAAGCTGTTTGCACTACAAAGTCATAATCTATCTATCTATCTATCCTATCCTATATTCTAATATGAGCAATGTTTGCTTGTATGTATGCATGTATGCATATATGTATGCTTGCTTGCTTGCACCAAGATCTCGAAAACGGCTCCGACGATTTTCTTAAAATGTTGTAAATAGTTTATTCCTGGCCTAAAAACGAGATAACTGCAGTTAGAACTGCCAACAAAATCTAATTATGTAGAAAAATGAAACTGAAAGTCAAATTTTTTTTAACATTATTAGTCTTATGGGTTGCTAAGTAACCATCTTGGCTGAATTAAATAACAACGAAAAAGTAAATAGAAGACTTGTAAGTTGTCTATCAACAGTATAATAGCAAATTAAAAATACAGTACAAAAAGTACATCAGTTGTTACTTTTGAGCAAAGATTATACTGAAGATTACTCGATACATTGTAGTCAAGGGTAGCAGTGCGGAGTGTGGAATCTGTTTGTGACGATTAGATTACGGTATCTGCAATCCTTAAATGCTATGGGAAGGGAGGGAAACAGGTCCGCGACGTAGGAAATGATGAAGGAAGTAGTAAAGGTGAGCAGTCTGGAGTGTGGGAACTGTTTATGACGATTAGATTAAGGTATCTACAATCCTAAAATGCTATGGGAAGGGAGGGAAACAGGTCCGCGACGTAGGAAAGTGATGAAGAAAGTATTAAAGGCGAGCAGTCCGGAGTGTGGGAACTGTTTATGACGATTAAGGTGTCTGCAATCCTAAAATGCTATGGGAAGGGAGGGAAACAGGTCCACGACGCAGGAAGTGGTGAAGGAAATAGTAAAGGCGAGCAGTCTGGAGTGTGGGGAATGGATCCATGTATCTGCAATACTAAGACTGCTTTCAGAGTCAACTAATGATGTTCCCCGAGCAAAGCTCGGTTCCCAGGTACTAATACGCTACATCAAACTTTGTGAACAATAATGCTTTTTTGTTTTAAGATTTAACCCCACTTGTTATATACCAAAATGTTCGTCTGAGTGTTTAATTTTGCAAACTGACCTTACATTTTTGATAGATCCCTTGGGCTCTGCCCCAGTGGCTTTTAAAGTTTCCATGCTATCCTAATGAAGAACATATTTGTTTACATCATGATCAGCTGGATAATTTAATTGCTGTTAACATTTTAGTTGCAATTTAAGGAAACGTGTGCTACAAATATTTACTGACTTGGGTAAAATGAAATATTTACTATTTGAATTTGGGTTGGCGTAAATATTACAATGGGAAAATCGAGAAAGCCTGGACAATTTGATACACTAAAAAAAAAAACTGAATTAACACTGAGCTACATTTCTTGAGGAATCATTGAAAGAGAAGATTTTCAAATTATGGAAACACTAGCAGAGTACCCGTCCTTCGTACGGGATTGGCATATAAGTATCAAATGCTTATTGCATTTATACTCAAGGTTTGCGTTTAGAATGGTGGAGGACACAGTTTGATAAAATTTCATTCTTTAAATTTACGGTATAGGTACTATAGTATTACCTTTGACTCTTAGTCAATGGTATTACACATCTATTATACCCATAATTAATGGCCTAAGTATAGTAACTACTACTACTAGTAGTTCTACTACTCAGGCCTACATCGTAAATATTTCCATAATCTTTGAGTGGACTCTTTTAAAGTCATTGGAAATTATGACTGTTATTCGTTTTAAAATAACGCCTCTAACACTTCGCAATTGCTCGAATTCGAGCAACGAGGTACACTAGTTCTTATTATCCACTCAAGTTCAAATAAAGATTTATGTTGATGCAGATTTCCAATCATTTATTAATATCCCAAAGGGACTTTTATTACAAAAAACAACAAACTTCAATAACATTAACAGGAGGCTTATGAGACGGGTTTTTAAATTCAACCAGTTGAATTTTAATTTCATTTGGGAGGAATAACAAATTATATTATAGTCTAAAAACCCCCTTCAAAAATGAAAGTAAATGCATAAAGGAGTACAAAGCATGTGTAATTATCAGTATTCAGGACTAGTTGTGGTTTGCGAAGAATAAATATTGGCAGTAGCTCAAAAGTACTAAACGATAAACTCACACAAGGATAGTACAGTAGTGCTCGACTAATCTGTAGGTTCGATCCTGATAATGATTAGTTTGTTCCAGCTTGTTACGCTAGGCAAACAAAGAACTGATGCAAATGTATTCGACTTGGGCCCGTTTAGTCAATTGAAGAAAGCAAGATGCATCAGATAGTAGGCCTACAATCAAAATTCAAGTACGAGTAGAAATTAATACAATATTTTTATATTCGAATCATTGAAAATATCGAGGAGTATTTCTTTGTATGCTGTGTAACATGGTAATAATTAATTAGAACAATAAAAAATGCAACCAGATAAATACAATAGGGTGTATTTTTTAATGGAAAAATAGTTTTGAACACTTTCCTCAGTCACAATCCCCATACTTGAATCCCTTCCTCTTTCATACTAACTAGGAAAATGTGTTAGTTATTATCAGTAAACCTGTTTATCTGCTAATCTCTACCAAACATACGAAAAGGGGTTTGTAAACTTGTTACCTATTAAATTTAATCCCAAGGGATAAAAGATAGTTTAAAAATAACCTAAACTTTTTTCAAACATGCAGATGTAAAGAACACTGAAAAACTGTCATCAACAACCAGTCTCTCATTTTCCTGTGAAACACGAACAAATACTGGTTACTTCGCATTAACAGATGGACAGAAAACACGCAAAAAAACATGCTTCAAAAATAGACTACTGTATATAGGTTTGGGTTTTGTAGGTGTAAAACGAGAAATCAATTAATATACAGGGTGATTTGTACTCAGTGTGACAAAATTTTTTTGATGTAAGTACAAAGTAAATGAAGTGTGATGATGCATATCAAATGTTCCAAGTCTCAAAATTAGCGTCCCAAAAAATTATTTTATGTTTTTCATAAATAACCATGCTTTTAAACTTAATACAGAGATTTCTTAATTACC